>NC_134311.1:5484449-6109995 GCF_949628215.1 Phalacrocorax aristotelis
TAGTTTTTCTTTAAGAAGGTTCAGTGTCCTTGTGTTCTGCAAGACTTTTTCCCCTGCTTTAGAATATAAATAAAACCTAAAAACTGACTATTGTAAACAGATAATTGTATTCAGAAATAGAAGTATACAGAAATAAACAGATACTAAACCACATTCTGAATAATTGCACTGAAATAAGGTAAATATGTTTACTGTGGTATATGTCCTCAGCTTCTAGAAATGTTGCTTGCAACCTGAAGTCGACAGGAATAACTGCATCACTGTTCTGTAAAAGTTTAGCTTTAGAACAATTTCGTATATTCTTCTTACATTTCTTATATGGGGCAATTAAAGGAGCAATTTCAAAACCCCTATGAAGCTGACTTTCTTACAGTACATCATCATTTAATTGAAAATTAAATTAAAATTCAATATAATCGCCAATCCTTATGAATCAAGGCCCAAGGCCATTCTTTGTTTATTCCTCAGTGCATGTCTTAGTTATTTGTCATCTGGAAATCAATGAGAAAAAGCATGTCAAATGAAAGGACACATTTCATATTATGGCAAATCCATCTGATGAAGATCAAGAAAGGCCATCTGCCATTTCATCTTTCAGAAATGGGATTTCTGTCAATCATCATGCAACAGGTGGGTACTCTCCCATGCTTTAAAATATTATTTTGTGCTTCTTGTGTTGGGATAAGGTGGATGTACTGAGAATAGACAAGTTTGAGTTGATCTTTAATGAAATTGTAAGGAACGGTGCAGAACAGGTTATTTTCTATTATATTTTGCACTGCTGATACGTAGGAGTGGTATTGATATTCTTTCTTTCAACTTTTCAGAGGGGGAGGGGAAACATTTCCTGAAGTATTGGTTCTGCTGTACTGCTGTATGTCCCGTCAAACCTATTATTGTTTTGAGATAATGCACTGCTGGTTGTTGGGTCCTCCTCTGAAAGAAAGGAGAATAATACATTGTATCTGGGATAGATTCGAAAGCTGAATTTAGCTTCTATACTCAAATGCTACAAAGATGTGAGAATTTGTTTTTCGCCTTTATGCATCACATTTTCTTCTGGTACATAACGTCATGTGAGGTTCCAAAAGCAAATACAGAGAAATACTATTTCAAAAGATCAATGTAAAAATGCCACTTTCCTGATTTTTTTTTTGTCCTCCTGAGAAAAAATGGTGCTAACATATTTTACTTAACTGTGAAGCATGCTAGTGCCAAAATAATTAAATGCAATGTTTATCACTCATTTTTCCCATCTTCCATAATCATGAAGTCAGAAACAATATCTTGGCTTATGATGCAAAAACCAAAATTATCATGTAAAACATAACACTTCTCGACATTTCATATATACATACATGAAATAATATACACATTATTTCTATCATCTCATCATGATCATGATCAGAGGTAATAAAACTGTATGAATATCAATGTAAATATTTAGTAATTCAAATTTTTATTAAAAAGCATAATGAGTTTTAACATGTGAAGATATTTAGTTATCTAGGCCTGTTGTACAGTTTTATGAAAAATAGGGAGTATCATCTGAAGACTGATTTTCAGGACAGTGATGTTGAAGACCTATTAAAAAATAAAACCATGGACTTAGGTGAGCTCCCAGTTTTGGAATTCAAGCTCAGTCACTGTAATAGCCCAAAACATAAGACCTCTAAAGTGAGACAGCTGGCTTAGTGGATCAGAGGAGTGGTGAATGTCGCTTACCTCAACTTCAGTAAGGCTCTGACATCCTCACAGACAAACTGATGAAGTGCAGGCAAGGTAAATGGACAGTCAGGTGGATTGAAAACTGGCTGGACTTAAAGAGGTGTGATCAGCAGCACAAAGATCAGCTAGAGGCCAATGACTAGATGTCCGAGGGCCAGTACTGGAGCATCTGGAGTGCTGTGTCCAGGTCTGGGCTCCCCAGTGTAGGAGAAACATGGAGCTACTGGATTTAGTCCAGCTCAGAGACACTAAGATGATGAAGGAACTGAAGCATCTCTCCTATGAAGAAAGGCTGAGAGAGCTGGGACTGCTCAGCCTGGAGAAAAGAAGGCTCAGGGGATCTTAGTCATGCGTATAAGTTTCTGATGGGTGGTGGTAAGGGAAGTGGAGCAAGACTGTTAGAAGTTAGAATTTTGTTAGAAAAAGCTCTACTTGCTTGGTTCTATGTTTGTTTGTTTGCTTGGGTTTGTTTTTTTTTAGTTTGTTTTTATTTTCTTTAGGAGAGATTTGAAGTAATTTATCAAATAAGCTATGGATACATTGTCACATAGGACAGCTCAATACAAGTAGGTCTGCAGAGAGGATTAGACACTGTTGAGGCATCCACACTGTGACCACACTGCATATCATGAGCCTTTCTTCAGATAAAGCCCAGCCTCACTTCTTGGACTGGGTGCCTATTAGCAGTTGAAGCAACTTTAGTGCATTCCTGAACATCATATTTGGTTTCTTTTCATCTGAAAGGAAAACAGCTTTAATGTGATACTAATGCACCATGAAAACCTAAGCATGGGAAGTGTGGTTAAATGGCAGATTGACTTCAAAATTGCACTGCTGGGTTTTCTGGACTAAAACGCTAATCTGGACACACCGTTACTTGCACTTTCCTGTACCCTTCCAGAGTGGCTGACTTTTCAGTGCTGTTCTATTTTATGGTCGGATTGTTACCATTTCCCTGTAACCACAGTCAACACACCTGGATTGTTCATATTCAGAGCAAAGGTACAAACCTGTAATTTTGTGACATTTAAGAAGACTGGAATCCTAGAAGCCCTTAAAGAGTTTTCTTCAGCTATCCAGGGATTACCTGCCTGTTGTGGTTTAGCCCCAGTCAGCAACCAAGCACCACGCAGCCACTCGCTCACTCCCCCCTGGTGGGACGGGGGAGAGAATCTGAAGAGTAAAAGTGAGGCAACTCATGGTTTGAGATAAAGACAGTTTAATAGGGAAAGCAAAAGCTGCGCACAGAAGCAAAGCAAAACAAGGAATTCATTTGCTACTTCCCACAGGCAGGCAGGTGCTCAGCCATGTCCAGGAAAGCAGGGCTCCATCACGCTTAACGGTGACTTGGGAGGACAAATGCCGTCACTCCGAATGTGACCCCCCCCTTCCTTCTTCTTCCCCCAGCTTTATATACTGAGCATGATGTGATGTCATATGGTATGGAATATCCCATTGGTCAGTTGGGGTCAGCTGCCCCGCTGTGTCCCCTCCCAGCTTCTTGTGCACCCGGCAGAGCACGGGGAGCTCAATAAGTCCTTGACCAGTGTAAGCGCTACTTAGCAACAACTAAAACATCTCCACATTATCACCACTGTTTCCAGCACAAATGCAAAACACAGCCCCATACTAGCTACTGCAAAGAAATTTAACTCTATCCCAGCTGAAACCAGGACACTGGCTTACCAGCATACATCTGGAATAGGAAGCATCTGCTTCCTGTGGCTTCCTGCCTGTCTCAGTGGAGTGGTAGGGTGGAGAAAAACAGTTTCCATAGGAAAAAAAGTTAGAAGAACCCGGTAAATACCTTGTGTGTGTATGAGTGCCTACATGAGAGATGATTATGGAAGAGCTACTGAGTGAAAGGACAGATGATGATGCAGATTTCACTAGGAACCTGAAGGCAAAGCATGAAGAGTCCCATGTCTGTGCAAGTACCCTGGAAAATGTCCTGGTTCTGAGGGCAAAAGTCATGGAATTGCTCACATCATTGCTAGAAAATTGTTTTAGTCTCTAAACCAGCATGGCATCATGTAAACTGTCTTCTGGGCAGATTGACCTTTGTCTGTGGAACATTCCTGAGAGAGTTTTGGGAAGGTACCTCTTTTCATCAGCTCTGCTACAGCACTCATCATATTTCCATGCATTGTTTCATTTCCTAATACAGCTGTATCAAAACTAGAGGAAGAGAAGCACAGGTAAGTAGCCGTAAATCTGGGAGGCCCTCAATATATGCGTCTGTCTTGACTCAAAAGTGCACAATTTTCTTAGTGTCTTCCTGTACCTTTCTATAGTTTTGAGCCCATACCAGATCCTGCTGTAATTTTCAGTTGAGTTTTGATTTTCCTTTAGCTGTAGAGGGAAAGAGAGGGAAAATGAATGTGCACAAGCATGGCATACATGACATTTTAATTATAGATGTCAACAGAATTTGTTGAAGTTGGACATTTTATATATATTTTTGAATGTCATAGAGTTAGGTGATGTCATAAGTAGAGCATATTATGTCATCATTATCTTACAGACCTCAAGGCACTGATTTGGATTGTCAAACCTGAATGATCTATTTCAGTAATGTAATAACCCTAAAAGAGCTGCTGCCATAATTGCTTAAGTGCTGCAAATCATAGAGCATTACTCTGAGTAACTGTTTGGAAACTGCTAATGAATCTTGTCACTCATTGAGTTCTCCATCTTCTTGCATGTTTACAGGCTCAGAGATACTCAAATGTAGGAGGGAATCGATTTCTCCTTTTATAGCTTTATCCTGACTTTTATAGAGGAGTTGATAGTTTGAAAGACTTATTTCTGGAGAAGTATCCTTGAACTCACATCTGTTATTCTGTTATACTTTATACAAGCATAGAAATAGCATCAGATATAGACCAAATTCCTTTCTTCCTTAAACAAAAGAAACAAAGTTTCTTTGCTACTTTTAATTAAAGCAAAGGGGAAAACAAAGTATAATTTCTTCTTTCCTTTGAAGTTAATTTTCACACCTTTCTGATAGTATAATTAAATACGTGTCTTTTTAAATTCATAACTTAAAAAGAAATCAACAAATTGGTTTCTTAATAATCTGCTGTTCCCTGAGTCTCAGGGTGATATTTATCACACAATTCTTATGGCTTTGAATTCACTGAATGTAGTGCTTTCAATGATTTATCACTCCTAAGCTGTAAAGAAGATTAAAAAGTTAAATATTACGAATTATGATAGCTTTTTACTAATAAAATACGCCCCGGTTCCTCAATTCCATTTTATAGACTGTATAGAAGGCAGTTTTTCCAGCTCCTGGTCCACTGAAAACAATAGGAACATTTCTTATTTTGTTGCTGAACTTTAGTTGATGAATATTTTTTATATATATATAAGTAAGGTGATTTCCTCAGAAAAAGCACATGTGGCTTATCCCTAAAACTTGCAAAAATGAGTAAACTAAACTTAATTCAGGGATACTAGGGTGTCTTTTCTTATGCTTATTTTCGCAAGTGGGAGACAAAAGTACATAGGGTGAATGCATTTTTTTTTATATCTCTTGGTTCTGAACGTTAAACAAGTTGAAATTTGGAGTAGGCTACTTGGAGCAGCCCTGCTTTATTTGCTTACTTGTTTCTAAATTGAGAAGATGATTTTTAAAAGATTAAACTAAGATTTTTCTGTTCACTAGTTATCTATAAGCAGTTATGGTTTTTCACATTTGATTATTTTAAATTATATACTGTAGAATGAACTATCACTGGTCTGTTGAATATCTGTAGGTAGTTATCAGCACTTCTTCATAAAAACTGAATTTGTGTTGGCAGTTTTTGATTAGATTCAGTGAGAATATGCATGCTGTTGAAATTAATTTCAGGATGTAATTTCAAAGTTAGATCAACACTCAGCCCTTTTGAGAATCCCTCTCACAGCAGAGATCATTTGCTTTCATAAACTCACTAGACAAATATAACTTAGAATCAAATTTCTATTGAGGCAGTGATCTTTACAGAATTTGGAATTAATTCCCATGAATATCATCTGTTTATAATTAACTATTTGCCATTTTTATCTCTATGCGGTAAAGTACAAAATGCATTTATTGGAGTGTTTATACAAGATGGACAAGCACGTGTAAGAAAACAACAGTGATGAGTTAATGTGTTCATTTGTTTAAAGGTTGCAGAACTTGTAAGACATTTGCCTAACTTTTCCTCTGTACTGTATATTAATTATGCTTACCTCCTCCTTTTTAAGCCAAATGTCCTTTCTGCTCTAGGTAATGTTGTACCTTAAAATGTAATGGATTCACAAAGTCTGGGGCCAGAAGAGATCAGTAATTTGTGTATCTCAGCTTTTGTGTATGTCACAGACCGTTGCATCTCACTCATTTTCTCTATGTTGAACCCAGGAAATCACACATTCAGGTAAAGCGAGCCTCTTGGGAGGCACTCAGTTTTGAAGTAAGGGTGTCTGAAAGAGACCTGCTGGCAGTATTCAGTGTCTAGCACTGAACTGAACACCACTTCCTGAAAAATCTTTCTAGAAACACATAAATTCTAAAATTGTTTCCCCTTTTAAATTCTTTTTTCAACAGTTACCCTGTTGAGGTTCTTGTAGCCTTTTCTGCTGTGTTTATAGAGACTGATATCCAGCTAAGCATCCTATTGCTATTCTGCTTGCCTAGTTCCTCTTTTGGAAAGCTGACACAAGTTATAGTATTCCAGAATTTCCCAGGAATCCAAGATTTAAAAAACAAGTCAGCTGACCGAGGTTGTGCCATTAAATGGTTAAAACTGTGGCTAGTCTACTGAAAATATCTATGGAGAGATCATGAATAAGTAATGATTGTGAAGTATTCAATGACATACCAGCCATTGTGGTAATGAAATGGGATGTGGCATGATCTTCTGTTGCTGCTTCACTATGTGGCATGATCTTCAGGTCCTTGTAGTTATGAAGGTTTCTGGAACAGAAGATTTCTTTTCTAAATCTGGTTTGAAATGCTTATGCTGCACACCCCCTGCATGTCTCTCCACAGAAATAAACCCTCAACAAAACTTATTTCCTATGTGTGGTACTATTATCTTTTTGTGAGCAATGAAATATAAAGGAATCTGATAATACAGAGCATCAACATACTTGTACTTGATGTCTGATTCAGGAACTTAATCTATCAGCGTGGCATCTGAGACATGGCTTGAAAGCTATCCAGGTCATAATTTCCTGTACTAGAAAATTAGATAAGCTACCTGTATGTGGCTGTTCAAGTACTTTATTGGGTTTACCAAGATGTTCTCTACAGCCTGAAGATATTCTTCATTTATCTCGATGTGAAGCTCATAAGGTTTTATGATTTATAGCAGTATCCAAATTCTGGTACTTTTGTCAGAAGAATGCTTCACCTTCCACTCTTTTTCCGTGATATCAGGTAGCTGCAGAGTCAAAAGGAATCCTCTCCCTTAGAGATTTTAAGTTAGAGAACATTTGTCCCTTGTCCTGCAAAGCAAAGAAGTGCATATGCACATTTTAGGGTACTTTTAAAAATCCCAAGTTCAACTACAAGCAAGGTAGATATAAAATTCCAGAAGTGGTCTTTGTCCTCTAGAGTTTTGATTTGGGATTTGGAATTTGGAATTCTCTCTGCCTGCTCACATTTGTCTGCACGCTCATGTCATTGGATGCTAAGTAAAAGGTCAATATTACTGAACTAGAAACTTTTTCATGTAATTCAGCTAAGTCTATGGGACTACATCAGTTTACAAGGTCGCAGGACACTTTTCAGTTATAGTGAGTTTCTTGCGTGAGCGCTTGAGACTGAATGCCTCTGCGTTCACCACAGACAATAGACTCTGGTGGCTGTTTAGCAGTGCCTTTACTTCATCAGTTTCATACTGCTCAAGATGCGAGTTCCCCAGCTGAAAGCAACAATGTGATCATTACTATTAGTAGTACAGCAGTGATGTGGTCTGTGAGTGCCGAGCTTCAGAATTTTTAGTGTCAAGTAAGAAAAAAGTGTCTTCCTACCCTAAGACAGCATATAACCTTACTGGGAAAAAGAAGGAACCAAATTCTACCCTGGAATGGGAGCCTGCAGTAAAGGTTATCTCTTTTAACATGTATTACTCTAGACCTTTCTGAAACATGCTGGTGAATATATAGGAACTAAATTATACATGAAACAATTGGAAATGAACTTGAAGGAGTGACTACCCACAAAGGTAGTTCCCTACAGTTGCTTCAGAATAAACCTCATAAATTCTTTTTATAGATTCTTAATCTTGCCACTTGCTCAGAAAATAACCACATTCATATTGATGCACTTATCTTCTTAAATGTTATGTTAGCTTATAATCAAAATAATGCAGCCAAATTACAGAAAATGAGTAGTATCTGAGACTACAATTTAATAATTGCCATATTAAATATCCAGTTTTGGTTTTCAGATGATGTTTGGATCAAATTACTTTTCTCATATGGCACACTGCAGTCTACTCTTTTTGTGCATCTTTAATGCTCAAAATATCCTTACATGATAATATCACAGTACCTCCCTTTTTGAAAGAGAAGGTCATTAGATCCTAGTTAAGATGAAATTCAAAGTTTTAACTGAAGCCTTGTTAAATGGTAAGAAAAGGAAAAATGGGCTACTGCAGGAAACAATAATGCAAACCCTTCCACCCCGCTGCAAAAAAACCCCAACAGACCAGATATGTAATGTAGTGATCATAGTGGTCATTAAATTGTTACCCCCAATTATTCCTCTATGGGTTTAATAACAACAGAAAAGTTAATAACCTCCACTGATTTTTCAAGAAATTCACATAGTTCTAATTAAACAGATATTTCATTTTCCAAATTCTTATCAAGAGAAGACACAGCTCACAGAATGATTGGGTTTAATTAGCTTAAGAGTGGTTTCTGCACTGAGCAATAGTAACCTTTAGGTAATTTCTGCTTTTTGTTCCTTTCTTTGTATGATAGTTTTAAAACCAAAAAAGAAATGAAGAGGGATTAAAATGACACTCCCACTCTGTGCAAATCTTGTTGAGCAGAAGATTCTTTTTGTCCAGTTTCTCTAAAGAAGTTTCCCACTTACGTCAATTTTGTTTAAAGCTAGTCTATTTCAGAATTCCTTAGAAGTGAGGGAAACTTCTTGTTTTCCTCCCATAGTGATTTTCTTAAACATCGATGTCCTCTGATGTTTCCTAAACATCTATGTCCTTGAAACCTTATACTGCAGGTGTAAGGGAAAATTTTGTGATACTTAAATGTTTACAATAATTCATCTTTGAGAGGCACAGAGCTTGGATTCTTTTAATATTTCTTTTGTTCCAAAGTGATCTTTTGCTCTCTTTTCCTTTTTATTTTCCTTTTTTTTTTTAATTGACATCTCAGCAAATTTTTGGATTGTTGTAATATGGCAGGTTCTTCACTTGTGAAACACAAGGAAAGGCACTTGAGAGCTTACAGGAGAAAACAGCCTTTTACTAGGATGATGGTTGGACATCATGACTGAAACAAGTCTTTTTGTTAATATTTGGTAATCCCTAAATCAAAGTCACCACAGAAAATTAGTATTGCAGTTATTTGCTAATCTGCATTAAGGCTAGAGAAAGAAAAAAGATCATATAGTTGTCATATACCTATTCTTACTGTATTGCTGAGAGCTGTTTTAGTCTATGTAAGTCTGATTTAGCTGATTTAAATACATGTTGTGATAAGACACTTACTCCATTGCAGTGGTGCTCTTTTTTGAACCTAGCAAAGCCATTTAGCAAATCTGATGTGTTTGCTAAAGAGAAATTAGGGAAAAAGGAAACAAGGAATTACATGAAGGTGTTACCTATAACATGGCAGCTTCCATTAAAAGTAAGGCTAACATATAGATCTTCTTTCCAAACTTTTTAAAGTTTTGCTAAATATAGCTGTGCTTTCCCAGAAACTGTAATGAGGTATGGAAAATGAGGTAGGGTATTTGGTTTTAATGGTATAAGCTAGAGGCTTATTCTGGGGTTAAATAGCCCCCTGGATCCAGCAAAGCTGGGAACTCAAGTTAGCCAGGTGCCACTTGCATGGCATTTCCTGCAAAAATGGGGAACCTTACCTACCTACCAGCCTTGCTGGGATGTCTCGCCTCAGAAAGATCTTTGATACCAGGGAGCTGGTTTTTACCATGGTGGCCCTGCTGAATTGTCTTAGCTTGGCAGAAATACAGGCATGGCAAATCTAGGTTTAAACTACTTCTTGACAGGAGTTAACTGCATTGTAGAAATATTGATAGCTATCTTTTTACCCAAAAAAGTTTCAGTGACCTTGCTTATTGGTTAGGAGGAAAAATAAATACACGGTATTTTGGTACATTGTATTGTTTTTGGTTAACTATACCATTTAATGTTAAATTTCAATAATATAGACATGGAAATGGGATGATACTTGCTGAGATAGGTTTCACGAACTGATTTCAGTAGCTAATAAGAATGAAATTTTAATGCACTAATTAATGTGGCAAAAAACGGCTTATCAAGTAAATAGGCAAAGTAGATAAAATAAAATGTAAAATTTTTGTGTTGTGGAGAATCTCCTAGATGTGTTGTTTCTGAACACCAGCCCTCATGTTTCTGCTATCTTGCTTAGCAAAACAACATTATTAAACCAATAAGAAAAAGCTAATTTAAATGAATCTAAAAATATCTTCTTCTGATTTTTCCAAAGAAAATCTGACTTGTAAAGATTTGATATGAAACTATCAATACCTATCAATTGGACCCTGTATTAATTTCACTCTGTTCTCAGGTCTTTGGTCTTTTTATGTGAATAGTCCTGGCCTATTTTTATTTATCTTCACTGGACTAAATGTGCCCATTTGCTTTTTATTTAGTGAAATTATACCATTCCATAAAAATTCTGATTTAGAGTTTATACAACAGACTGGGTTTTTTTATTATTATATGTTTGACTAAATATATCTGACAAATGCATTTGTCCCCAGTGAATGGTCCAAGTAAACACTGATGTTCGGCACATGCTGTACAGCCAGAGTGCTGGTTATCTCAAAGAGAGTGTGCAAGAGGAAAATGCTCAAAACTGGATGACACCATGCTCAGAGCTTCCTCCAAGTAAATCAAGAACAAGTACAGAAGCACTGATGCAACAAAGGCTGAAGTTAAGTTTGAGTAGAATTTCATTACTCCTAAGTCCAGGTCTTATCTGTTACAAATATTTTGTAACTTTCTCTGACAATTCAATATGCATTAAAAAAAAAAAAGCCTTAAGCTTTCAGTCAGCAAAATCTTGCTTTGATTATTTATATTTGAAGAAAGCTCTCTGAATCTTAAAAAATGCCTTATGATAGCTAAGTCTGAAAAAAATGCATGAGTCGGAGGCACAGAGGTGCAATATCTTACACGCCTAATGTTGTGCTGTCAAATGTATATTATCAAGAACAACCCTTTAGCCATTTACAAGGGAAGGAAATGCTTCAAAGACAAGCTAATGGCAGTCAGGCTGTGTACAATATTAGTCAGAATATGAAATTGCAGTAGTAATAATGGTATTACTTACCAGCATGTGAGCACAGTAGCTTTCCTCAATAAGCTAGAGAATGAATAATATTCCTTTTCTGCCTCCCTTCCCCACCCCCCAGCTCCAGCAGATGACAGTGTGTGTGAATACCAAAAACTGCTTTCTTGAATGCAATTCTTGTTCAAAATTCATTCTGTGTAGTAAAATCTGACAAGGGAATGTGCATTTGATAGACTATATTTATTATAAGATGTGTTTGGCTTTGTTTTGGTTTTTTTTTTTCCCAGATTAGCAGTCTTACCTGTGCCAGCGCAGCTATCGGGCAGGGCTGCACGAGCGGGTAGATTGATTAGCTCTATGACAAAGCAGCACATCTATTCAATTCCTTTCTCTTCGTTTCATCTGAAGTAAGCAAGAAAATAATTTTAATTCCAGCAATAATCTAGTTTTAATTGAGAGTGGTTAACTTGTGGCAAAGTTTGTTTCTATCCTTTCTTACAGTCTTCCTCATGCTGTATTCTCCTTACTTTCACACATGAAGTTTCATAAAGGGCTTTAATGTCTGCCTGTCTCTACCAGCAGTTGCTTTGTCAGAGAAGGTAGTGTCATGTGCTAGGTCATGATGTGTGTTTGTATTGAAAACCCAGCATCTGCGTTCAGATAGGTAACGATAGAGAAGAGAGAGTTTTACCTAAGAATCAATATGGAAAAAGCAGGAGAAAAATCTTATTACTACTCTTGTGTCCCTAATGGTTCCCTTGCTGCATCCTTCCCTTCAGTCCTGAGAAGCTCTGCTGTGAAGTGTTAGCAATGAAACATAGCTCTTACTTTATTGACTCTATAAGATCCTTGAATATTGCACTTCTCTATTTACCCAACGCTTTTGGGAGAGCTTGTTCAACTGGTTGGTGTAGGAAGGAGCTATTTTTCTCCACTAGTGGTTGATTTTCCGAGCAGTAGTATGCAGGTAATGAGGATTTTGCTTTTCCAGCAGTAAGGTATCTTTCCTGCTGGTCAGCTATGGTTCTGAGGTGACAGGATCTATGATAAATATATAAAAACTACACTATTGTTATAATTAAACCTCAGTTACCTATAAGCAGATTGTCTGTTGTGTGAGTTAGGTGTAACACGGATGCAGGAGCACTTGAGCGCATGCTGGCAGATTTTGTGAGCTCAGGAGACATGCCAAAGGCATCTGCAGTGCCTCCGCAATTACCTCAGTCTGTACAGAATATACTATATTTACTTTGCTCTTGCAGGAGCCAAACAGACGAAGACATGCTGGCCAGGTTATGTCATGAGGCAGAAAAAGTGGTCATCTGAGTATTGCATGCAGCAGTCTTACCTTAGCCTCACTGCCCAGATTTGAGAGAGATGTTAGTAAGTATTAATACTATTTGCTTATTTTTGTGGACCTAGTCATGGATCAAAAGCCCACAGTGTGCTAGGTAGGGGTCTGTAACAGCACAATGCTTGGAGGCACTAAAGAGAACTTCTGAGTCAATTAATTTTCAGCCCATTCAAGGACAAGAGCTGGCAAACAGCTATAAACAGACAGGTGGAGAACCACAAAAAGTCAGTGAAACAGCATTTGTGAGAATTAGAGGTGACGGTCTTAGCAACAGCCTCACCACTGTCGGTGTTTTAACACTCACAGAAAAGGAGAGTTTTAATATTTTCTGGAGTACAAGGAGAAACATCAAGGAGGAAAGTAAAGAGGAGATTTTAAAACAACCTCAACTGGGCATTGGAATCTCTTGTCAAGAGTAGATTGTAGGCAATAATCAATATTGCAGGAGAAAATAAGCAGTAGAAAGCCTTGAATATAAGAGCACGTAAAAAGATATTAGTTTAGACATGGATAGCAGATTCATCGGTAGAAACTGAATTGAAAAATACAACTGAAATTCCAAACAGCAGTAGAGCATATTCAATCAACTTAAAAGCAAAAGGAAATGAGATGGTAATTGAAATGGCACAGGAATTATCTGGTTGATACAGTCTATTTGGATTTCCAAAAGACTTTACACAAAGTCCCTGATCAAAGACTTCAGGGAAACTAAGCAGCCTCAGTGTAAGAAAGAAGGTCCCTGAATAGGTAAGTAAATGCTAAAAAGGTATGAAACAAAGTATAGGAGGAAATAGCCAGTTCTTTTGGGAGAGGGAGGCCATCCAAGTTCTGCAGAGCTCTGCACTGGAAGATTTTTAATCTTTTCATAAATTACCTGCAAAAGGAAATGAGCAGCAAGGAAACAGTTTTGTGATGGTACAAGGCTGGAACAGTAAACACAAGGGCAGAGTATGAAACATTGTAGAAAGACCTTATGAAACAGTGTCACTGGTAGAAACACGTCTGTTAATTCAACGTATATAAATATAAAGCAGTATGAAAAGTGAGTAAAAGACATCTAATTTCACATATAGAAAGGTAGTTGTTATCATTCACTAGCAATATTTTGGGATTATTATAGAGAGCTCCATGAAAACTGCAGCAATAGTGAATAACAAGGAGAAAAACAAATCTAGTGCTAGGGCTTATTAGGAGAGGAATAGAAAATAAACCAGAATCACTTCGCATTATAGAAGTCTGTTGTTGGCCTCCGACTTGAATACACATTAGCTTTTAGTTTCCTGTCTCAGAAAGAATATAGAATAACCTGGAAAGCTTTAAAAAATGGCAACAAGAATTAGTAAATGTTCCTTTTCATGCAATGGCTGAGTAGTCTAGGACCCTCCAGTCTGAAAAAGAAACAAATGCAACAGGTTATGTCATTATCTATAAAACTTTAAGTGCTACTGAAGAAGTTGGATATGATTTGTCTGTTCCTGTCCACTCAAAGTGGTAACTAACCCATTCTGTTCCTGACAGGGGCCAATAGGGGATGGTTAGGGAATACCGTAAAAACAGGCCAAATACGTTGTGATTTTTCCACAGTGAGCTCTTGCCATCTCCAGAGCTCTGTGGGTGCACATCTGGAGCCAGCGGTGGCATCTGTGCAGTTCCAAGCCAGGATAGAAAGAGGTGAGGAAGAAAAACTGCTTTTAAAAATTTATTTATTAGGAAAGCAGGAGAGTTTAATAGGAAGAGGAAATTAATATGAAGAGTAGCAGAGAGGGAATAAATTCTGAAGGGGTAAATCTAACGAGAATGGTGGCACTACAAGGCAGAAAACAGGTGGCACTGGCAGGTGGATTGGACTGTGACTAACACAGGTTTTACTATGGGTGAAGACCCTGCTGTGTAAGTAGAAGGTATTGTCCTGCCTTAATAAAGAGAACTAAGTAAAAAATAGAAAAATATGTGTTATTGTGTGAGAAAGGCCTCTTTCTACATGAATATGTTTGTATGCCAGGTTTGTATACTCAAGAAATATATATACATGAAAATTTCACTAGGAAGAAAGCTTGCTTTAAAGATAGTGGTTAAATACATGGCCTTAATGATGTCCTCTTACCTATCATTTCTCCTTTAGACAGAAGTAGTTTGATGAATTTTACTGAAAGGAGGCTCTGTCTTCAAATCTCGTGGTTGGTCACAGCCAGGTAACAAATGCATTGAGGGCCAGAAGCACTCTCAGCTGAGGTGCAAAATTATCAGTAAGGTCATCCTTCGTGGACAGGTAAAGGAGAAAGACCGGTGAATACAAATCTCAGATCTAACATTCAATGCCGAGGTTTGTGTGCATCAGGAAGCTTGCAAAGAGAGTTGTTATCCTGGAGGATGAAAGCATGAAGCAGGAAATATTTTCTGAGAAGCAGTTGACGTTAGACATTGCATGGGGGAAAGAATGAAGAAAAAGTGACCAGCAAAGTACCTGGCACAAGAAGATGCACTTTGTCACTTGAACTACATTAAAGAATAAGAAGAACAAATCTCTCTGTTTCAGTAGATTCCATATGATTTTTATTTTGTTTTAGAAATGTGCATAATTTAGTAAACTAACAACACTGAATCTGCAGCATATATAATGTGGCTCAGAGTGACTAGACCTTTTTATTTTAAGACCTTGGAAGTGTTTGCTTGAACACTTGAAGGAAGAACCTGAAGGAAGAAAAGGTGTTATAAGACTTCATCTGAATTCGGTAGTAATATCCTTCAGAGCCTTCAAATTGTTTGTTTCTTTCAGGGCAAATATGCAGGTTACTTTTAATAAAAGCATCTTTCCTATTAAATGCCAGCTTTTGTTTTCATGGAATAAATTGCTGTGGCCAATACAGTAGGTCTTTCCTCCTTTCTGGCCCTCAGACATAACCTAGACACACATTCAGTGAATACTGGTATCCTTTAGTCAACAGACTAAATAACAACAAACAGAATAAATGCAAAAATACCAAATCTATTGGGTGGCTCCTAGAATTTACATGGTAATGACCTTAGGAATGATGTTATGAAGAAATCGATCTTCTGAATTTCCTATAAACAGATGACGCCAGAGTGAGATCTGCTAAGTTTAGGGACTGATCACCAGGAAAAAAAAAAAAAAATCTGGCTTTTTCGCAGTTACCTTACCTGTATTCTTTAGTAAAAAGAAAATATGCATATTTACTTTATTTCATTAGGTACCTCAAATGCAGCTGCAAATTGAAAGGCTACATTTATACATCCACAGTTCATCTGGTAACCAGAGACCTCCATTCTTATTAGAAGGACAAATATCACAACCCCAAACCCTTTTAGGTTAGAAATGCATCCTTTTCATTGTCTTTTAAGTGAATGAAACATGAAGAATGAAAGAGTGAGAAAGATGAGAACATTTAGTCACTACTGACTGTGCAGATGAATCCTTGCTGGAAGTGAAAGACAGGAAAGTTGCTTGTACAGTTATTTGTAGAACAGGGAACTATAAAATCCAAGAAGCATTGTAGATCTAATAAACTATTGGAAAAGCATATCAATATCTTCCTGATACAGCTCAGCAGTGGTGTTTCTGTGAAATGTTTTGAAAGCTGCTCTGATTTCCTTTATTTGTATTGCTGTTATTAAGGAAGACCCATAAAAACATAACTTTTCTGACTTTGTGTATAGATCACACAAATGAATCTGTATATTGTGCCAATAACTCTGAAGACCTTACCTGGAATACGCTTCTAGTTTTTGGTGCTGCCCTCAAGAAAGAGGTGAAACAAACTATTGAAAGTCTGGAAAGGAACAAAGGAAATGATCAGACTCCTGAAAAATCATTTGTAAGGAAAGCTGGAAGTGAAAGGAGGAGAAAGAAATGGGTTGTTTCGTGCCTCTGGTGAGTAAGATAAGAATAAGTCTGAATGGGAGAAGGAGAGTTCAATTCAGATATTCAGAAAACCTGTGAAAAACTGCAGCATATTGATTAGGAATGTTGTTTAGGTTTCAGCCTCAAAGATCTTTAAGTACACATTAGGCTCTCTGTCAAGGATGAGTAGCATCTGCGGGGAAGTGGGTGGTCTACACAACCTCGCTGAGACTCTTTCACCCTGTCTGTGTTGCTCTAGTACAATGCCAGATGATTTGCTTCTTGGTTGTCACCTTTCATTACAGCCTAGAGTTTCCCTGGTCCTTTCTCAAACTGTGTAGAAGCGTGATGCTTCACATGGCGAATGTGCATTGAAATAGTTAAGCTTTTTTTATGGTTTAATCTGAAGTGTATTCCAGACCTCTTACTAGCAGGTTTTTTGTGTGGTGTTTTGGTTTTTGGTGGGTTTTTAAAATATTTTTTATTTAAGAGAAGAGATTTAGACTAATTAGGTGAAGTCCTTCAGGGCTGTTCCCACTGAGCTTTTCAGTTTTAATAAGTGGAAGAGATCTATACTCCTTTGGATTTTTCTTATCAGAAGTTTGTTGATTTTTTTAAGAACAAATTCAGATGCCCTGAGAGACAAATATGGGGTTGCAAAACATTCCTGGTTAGATCTCTTACACTTCAAGCACACTTAATTTCCATTTCTAGATGATTTAGCTTTGCATCAAATTCTTTAAAGGAATCTTATTTGGTTTTCAGCTTGGACATAGAGATAACATTTCATCTTTATACCATTATTAGCCACCTTAAATGTAAAATAAGGAAAGCCCTACTGTTATATGAACAACATTTCAGGGAAATTAGATTTCTTCTAAAAAAAGTCTAATTTAGGATTTATGATCTTTGAACATTTTTAAAGATATTATTCATAAAAGTAAATGACTTAATAAAATAAGCCCTGACAGCCAAAGCTTATTTTTAATAACAGTACTTCAGAAGCTGGGGCTTTAAAAAACTGAGGACAATAAATAAAAAAATGTGTCCCTGACAATACTTTTGAAAGTCTCCTTCTTCTTAGTGTTCCAGGATCAACTCAATGCTGATACATGTACTTTAATAATGACAGCAAACTTTTACTTTTAGAATGTTATTTTTATTTCTTGGCTTTTCAGTGTGGTTCAAAACATAAGGTCCTTATAAACTCTACTTTAAGATTTATTGGTTGCATTTTGTCAACCTGAAAGCAATTTAACAGCCTGTTCCTGAAAAATTGATTGTGTCAAGGATTCCCTGACACTGGGCACGTAGAAATAAAAGACTTCCTATTCCGTAGCTGTCATCCTTCTCCTTCAGATTCAGTCATTGATTCTTGTTTCTCCAACAACACATGAGAATACAGGGGAAAGATGTAGTGAATTATGTGCAGGTGATCATTGTGTTAGAATGTGAACGTACAAGTTGCAGAAGAAATCAAGCCCTGAAAGCATTAAGTTTTCTGTCCATAATGTTAGATCTAACCTAAAGCTCTGAAGTAGTTGCAGTAAATAATCTTTTGTCCTTATACCTTTCAAGTACTGGAAATTTATTTGGCAATGTGATGTACATATCTTTACAAGCTTAATTTATAGCTGTCATTATGTAGCACTCTAAAAATTATAACAAAAATGTTTATTTCCAGTGAACAGATTCTCTTTTCTGAATTGTTATTTGCAAAGAGCATAGTAAGAAACACCCACAACAGTGGGGAACAACTTGCTAATTTATATAGGGTTCTTTACAGACTGTCTCAAGAAATAATGTCACCTGCTGTATTTGCTTTTAGAAATGTTTATTCTCTAAAATTAACTCCTCTAATACAACATTGATGGTAAATAGGATGAAATTTGCTCAAACCCTTAAGTTTGGCTTCAGTAAGAAATAAATTAAGAGTAAATAACAGGGGCAGATATAACTAATACTAGAGAAATGACAGCACTCTGCCACCATTTCCTGGAGAATGTAAATATCCTGTGAAGTAGTATCCCCTAGACATAGCTGGGAAACTCCCATATATAAAACTTGCTGTAATAAAATTCTAGTTTTGATGTTGTGTTCAAGTTTTCCATTAGAAAACCTTAAATTGTTTGCTTGAGAAGGATTGAACATATTTTTATCAGTGTTGTATTTTTCTAAGACCCCATAGTATTTAGTATGGATACAGCTTAACATTGTGTAAAATTCACCTAATTCCTATGGACATTTTTGTTGGAATTCCGATAGCACACAAACTCTTCAGTTAACTGACACAGAGTATCATAGAAAATAGAGAATATATGTGAAGTTGAGACTTTTAAAAGTAACAGAGTTGACATTTTCAAATTACTACTTTCATAAGGCTTGACATCTGTATATAGAATGCAAATTTGTTTTGAACAAAGCAGCATCAAACCGGTCTTACTTAGTTCAACAGGTCATGTTTCGAGAACATGAAAATATTATAACATTTCTGAACCTCTTCTGTTAATATTACAGGATACAACTGCCAGGATATTAGTATCTTTCCTGGGAAGAAAATCCCTACATGCGACTAGTACTTTATCCACGACCAGTAGCAAAAGCAAGCTACTCACAATTTCATTTCTCAGGGTAATTAGTCATAGAACAACGAAGAAGCTCCCATTGTAAAACTACTTAATCAAGCTAATAATATACTTTTCATTTCTTTCATTCTCAAGAGATGTTCCTAGTCTAGTTACCTGTCCTAGAACCACAAGTCATACCACTTCTTCAGGTGTGGGAGAGACAAGGGAGGGAGGAGGATTACTGCTTTGCTTCTTACATCTATTGCTTCCTGTGATCATAAAATCATAGAGTCATTTAGATTGAAAAAGACCCTTAAGATCGTCGAGTCCAACTGTAAACCTAACATTGCAAGTCCCACTAAGCCCTGCCCCTAAGTGCCACATCTACACATCTTTTAAATAACATTTTGAAAGATGTGTAGACATGGTGCGTTGAAGTATTGGAACAGGCGGCCCAAGAAAGTGGTCGAGATACCATCGCTGGAGGTATTTAAAAGATGAGTAGACATGGCATTTAGGGACATAGTTTAATGGTTGACCTCACAGGATTGTTAGGATTACAGCTGGACTTGATGATATTAAGGGTCTTTTCCAACCTAAATGATTCCATGATTCAATGGTTCTACCTCCAGGGATGGTGACCCCATCACTTCCCTGGGCAGCCTGTTCCAATTCTTTATAATGCTTTCAGTGAAGAAGTTTTTC
This sequence comes from Phalacrocorax aristotelis, assembly GCF_949628215.1. Classification (NCBI taxonomy): domain Eukaryota; kingdom Metazoa; phylum Chordata; class Aves; order Suliformes; family Phalacrocoracidae; genus Phalacrocorax; species Phalacrocorax aristotelis. The sequence continues at coordinate 5,504,167 of NC_134311.1, forward strand.
CTAATATCCAGCCTAAACCTCCCCTAATCAGCTTAAGACCATTTTCTTCTGTCCTATTGCTTGTTACCTGGGAGAAGAGACCAACCCCCCCCCCACTCCAGCCCCTCTCAGGCAGTTGCAGAGAACGATAAGGTCTCCCCCCAGCCCCCTCTTCTCCAGGCTAAACCTCCCCAGCTCCCTCAGCTGCCCCCCAGCACACTTGTGCTCCAGACCCTGCCCCAGCCCCGCTGCCCTTCTCTGGACACGCTCCAGCCCCTCAAGGTCCTTCTTGTCCCGAGGGGCCCAAACCTGAGCCCAGCATTCGAGGTGGGGCCTCCCCAGGGCCGAGCACAGGGGCCCCATCCCTGCCCGGCTCCTGCTGGCCACACCAGTGCTGACACAAGCCCGGGGGCTGGTGGCCTCCTTGGCCCCCTGGGCACTGCTGGCTCATGCCCAGCCGGCTGTCAGCCAGCACCCCCAGGGCCTTCTCCGCCAGGCACTTCCCAGCCCCTCTGCCCCAGGCCTGGAGCATTGCCTGGGGTTGGAGTGATCCAAGGGCAAGACTTGGCATGTGGCCTCGGCCCATCGATCCAGCCTGTCCAGGTCCCTCTGCAGAGCCCTCCTATCCTCCAGCAGATCAACACTCCTGCCCAACATGGTGTCATCTGCAAACTTACAGTGTGAGGGCGCACTCGATCCCCTCACCCAGATCACTGATAAGGATATTAAACAAGTCTGGCCACAACACTGAGCCCTGGGGAACCCCGCTCGTGACCAGACACCAACTGGATTTATCTCCATTCACCACAACTCTCTGGGCTCGGCCATCCAGCCAGGTTTTCGTCCAGCAAAGAGTACACCCGTCCAAGCCATGAGCCACCAGTTTCTCTTGGTTGATGCTGTGGGAGAGAGTGTCAGAGGCTCTGCTAAAGTCCAGGCAGACACATTCACAGCCTTTCCCTCACCCACCAGGCAGGTCCCTGGTCATAGAAAGAGACCAGGTTGGTCAGGCAGGACCTGCCTTTCATGAAGCCATGCTGGCTGGGCCTGATCCCCTGGCTGTCCTGCACATGCCTGGTGAGCTCAGTCAGGATGATCCACTCTATAACCTTTCCCAGTACTGAGGTCGGACTGACTGGCCTGTAGTTCCCTGGATCCTTCTTCTGGCCCTTCTTGTAGAAGTGTGTCATTTCTGTTTACTATCTAGCAGATTTACCTTACCCATCTCTTTGTGTAGAATGTGCTGGGTCCAGTCTAAGGTGCTTCCCTTATTGTTAGTGAAGCCACATGCTAAATTAATCAGCACTGCACTGTAGCTAAGAGTCCCCTTCTCCCTTTTCCTCCTCTTGCTCTGTACCCCAGAATGGGTTATTTCTTTAGTTTTTATCTGTGGGTTGGGAATCTAATGCTATGAATTGTCCAGAAGAGTATATTCCTTAGTAAGAAGAGCCCCTGCTGACACAATGGAGGTGAATTTCAAGGAAATGCTACAAACTTGGTGAGACTGAAATAAAGGCAATAGAAAAGGGAGAAATTGAATGTCAGTATTCATTTCCATGTATGCCTTAAAGCATCTAAATGCGGCTTTGGCAAGGAAACACATTTCCTTTATCATAACTCTGTCCACTTCCATTACTCTGTCTTTTTGGATTTTTTTCCCTTCATTATCATAAATAAATTGCTAATACAGTGGGCAACAGCAATCTACTGTTGTTACATCAGTTATCAAACCCAGGAAAATTGGTTCCTTTAATGACGTGGCATAACCACCCAAAAAACAATCTGGAGGAATTTGTATTGTTATCTATTCCCATAGCTAAACAATGTATTTCCTTCAGAGAGCAGAGCCCAAATCAGAAGCTCCTCACATATGCCTGCTTTCTTAATGTTTGTTTTCCAGAATACTCTTTCCATCATTCCCCACTGACCTCCAGCTTGCTTGTATGCTTGTGTGCACCTGCATGAAATGGGTATTTTCCCCTCTTATTCTCCACAGTGGTTATTTTTAGAATTAATTAAACCTCCTGAGATCAGTCTTTTTTGTGGTTTTGCAGAGCTTTCATGCACATGTGCTATTTAGGGAAAATTTTCAAGAATCAAGTACAAAGGGCTTTAAAATCATTATTATCCTGTCCATGAAACGCACTTGAGGAGATTCGGTGTTTCTGGTGATATGGTTATTTACCCTGCAGTGCCCTGCAGTCCGTGGCCCATTTGTTGCTGCTGACATAACAAAGATGGGAAAAGTTTGTGAGCTAGATGCTTGTGATAAGACGATGATGACAAAGAGAAAGGTGATCTGTGTTTAGACTGTTGGCCCGTTCAGCACTTAATGCTAGTGCAAGACTCATGTAATGAGAAAAATACATGCATGTCTTCCTTAGTTTTGTTTATACCTATTTAAATGTTAGTTACACTCAGAAATGCCTGCAATTAGCATTGTAACTCTAGATCATTATATCCATTACGTATCCACACTAACTGCAGCTGCTGTGCTGTATTCAGCTTTCACTTACTGTCATTTTTAAGGCACTTGCAACTCTGACTCATAGGAGCAGTGCAAGTAAAGGTATTAGAACTGTTTGCGTCGTGGTATTTGTTGACTGTAAACAGTTTCTTAATGAAAATATTATCCAGTAACAATATATCTCACTGTACTTTGTCATTCATTTTAGGCTGAAATCTCCATTGATCTCAAAAGGGATACAATTTCTTTTGATCCATGAATGTTCAGAGTAGCTGTAAGTGGCTATGGCTATTAAAATAGAATTCAAGTCAACTTATTACTGTGGTGTCTATAATAAACACCACTGCTAAAAGAAAATACTGTAAAGAGGACAAAGAAGAAAGTCTGCCCTGTCTTCTAGCTGTTTTCTGCAGTCAGTACAGACAATATTCAGTCAAATTAGAGGAATTCAGCTATAGATAGTTATTAGCTAACAGCATATTTTTAACAACACCAGGGACTGCTAAGGTGTAAATAGGCCTTCCCTTCAGATTTGTGGAACTGTTTCTACTTATGAAGAGCAAACTGAATTTCTTCTTTCAGAGTAACAGGCATTTGGTTGTGTTTCAAGCAAAATGATTTGCCATCTGCTCCTTCTCCACTTCTTGTATTTCTTTTCAGTTGTCCTTTTAAAATCCTTGAGAAGTAAGGGAAACTAAACCTCAGAAATTGTCATAAAATGAAATCAATGATTTTATTCCCTAGTGAATAAATGTTGGTACCTATATAGCTGGAATCTCCAGGGAGAAATCCAACATTCACTGTAAAAATAAAAACATTTTGCAGTACAATATACAATATGAACAGGAGCCAGTACTTGGTTTTTTTTTGGCACTGCAAAGAAACTAAGAAGAAAATTTCACTTTATGAAATGTGAAAAAAAATTCCTTCAGTTTTACTAGTATCAGAGTTATTTTGCTTCTTCAGGATTGGAGGGTACTACAAATCAATTCAAATAAGTCTAAAAAAATAAATTCCTCAGCCACTCATTTTTTTTCTGTATTTAATGCATCCTGTAATTCCAGCACCTTGCTACTGACAACTGTAATTTTCACCATAAGCAGGAATGATGGTGGGGCTATCCATGCTCTCAGGCAAGAAAGTAATTCATTGTCCAATCCCTGAAAGTTATGGGAGTGCAACCAACTCTTATCTAGGTCTAGGAGAAAGACTCCACCAGCAGTTAAACAAAATAAGGTATGAGTATGACAAAGTTAGTTGATACAGAAATTTTAACCAGTTAATTTATACTAAAAACATGACATGGGTAAGTGGGGGGAAATCAGCTGGTTTTGTTACAAGTTTTCTTGTGGAGAATAACTTCAGTGGCAGGAAAGAAAGACTCAAGAGTGAAGGAGAAAGATTTTATTGAAAGTAAAAATTGTGCAAAACCAATACAAAGCAAATGTGGGGCTGGTGCCCTCAAAGATCAGCTTGTAGTCACAGGACAAGCAGAGGATTTATATAGGAGAGGCTACCACACATTTTCGATCTGATACTTGAGCTGCCAGTTGAACTACTAGTTGCTGATGAAATATTGCTATTGCCAACACCTTCACTCCATCCTTGCTTTTACTACGTATTTATGCAACAAAGTCTGTACTTCTTGTTACTGAAAGTAGTTCACATGTCACAGCCAAAATCACTTACCACAATACATGAATCTTTTCAGATGTTTAGAGCCCCTGTAAATGAAAGTTCCTGCTCAATTCCACTCTAACGTTTCTAAAACAGGGTAAAATAATGGGGCAAAAAATATCCATTCCTAAGTAGTTTTTATTCACAGCATCTCTGGGATCCTACTGATGATAATATTCAAAGTAAATATTAGAATGGAAACTTAAAGCATTATGTCCATAAGTTCAACTTTCTTCAGACCTGAGGACTATCATCAAGGTGATACAGCCATTAGTGATCATCCAAATGCTACAGGTTTTTACTCACCATCTATTAACTGCAAAGTACAATGCGGGGCTACAAACGAAAGGAAAGAACTGAAATTTGGTGTAAACTATTTTTTTATATAAGAGAAATATTTTCAAGTAGAAAGGACATTGATGCTGTTGCTGCATATCCTTTTGGGGATTTTTTTAAGAAGAAAGATTTCCTTAGACAATGCAGTGCTTAACCTCAACGTTAAGTACGTACTTATCAACAAGGAAACATATTTATGGGAAAACATATAGACATGAAGTAACTTAATTAATATAGAAATGTCAGAAATAGTAGATTAAAGAACAAGAACTAAGAGTTTTATGCAGAATGAATGCCATGCCACAATCAATGTGGTGGAAACATGGGTCTTGAACCATGGTTTAGTAATGGAAAAGAGAAGACAAAATGAAGAAATATCTCTGTATGGTTAGTTCTATTTTAACACCTATTTTGGATCAAAAGTGTAATTATGAAGTGGTTTTGTTAATCATCCTTGGTTAACATGCTGTGGGTGCTGTGTTCACAAGGAAAATGATTTATTTAGGTGAAATGACTCCAGAAGATAGACTTCAACAACATCTAATGTATCCCACCTACTAGTGAGATTTAAGATTACTAGATCAGATTAGAGCTAGTCCAAAGTAAAATTTCCAAGTGTGTATAGTATAAATGCTAAATCCCAAAATTAGCTGGTTTGTACTTTAGATTTGCTCACGTTGCACTGCATTACTTGCTAATGTAGGCATAGTTTGTATTTAGTCTGAAAGAGATGAGACAAAATTATGTTGAGATTTTTTTTTAAAAAGTGAAAATGTGATATAGGGGTTTCTTCTTAGGATTGCTGCCTAGGAAGAAAAAAAGATATATAAGCTACTTCAGCAATGGCTGGAAACATCCAAGAACAAGATTAGTAATAATGGATGTGCCCTGGAAGTTATCAGATTATAAGGTGTATACTGGAAAACAAAACAACACCCAAAAATCTTAGGCAATGCATCTAGATGGAGACATCTTTGTATTTCAGATGGTGAGGGAATGTAATTAAGGAGCAGCTGCGCTGCAGAATGCAGTTGATTGAGAATGTGACAAGCTGAAGGTAATTTGTGTGAAAGTGATCATGATGAAATGTAAGCACTCATTTATTCTCAGGAAAGGTTTGTGATTACAGAAGAATACAGATTATAGGTTTTGAAAAACAGAATTCAATAATACCATGGAATTAGGAGGAAAAATCTCACAAGAAAATAGTGAAAATACCATACTTCAGATGAGATGAAAGTTACTGAGACTATGCACAACTGCAAAATTTCCCTGTACAATTGCAAATTAAGTTGCATAGTGAATAGCCATGCTGGCTGCATTGAGATGTGAAGGCCAGAAAGAGATAATGCAGAATAGTAACACTTTTTCTAAGGCAAACTGTGAAAGGATTATATAAGTAAGTGTGTAAGGATAAAATAAAAAACAGCTAAGATGCAAAAAAATTTAAGTAAAAAGGACTTTAAATAATACAAAATATGTTCATAAATATATTAAGACGAGAATGATATTGGCACTTTTTTATAACCTCCCAAACACTCTGCGTTTGCCTAAATTGTGAGGAATTCTCCAAAGTTCAACTACTAACATTTACAACAAATTTTTCTGAATGAGATTTTTCAACTGCATTATCTGTGTGTTCAGAGCAGTTTTATTTAAAATGTATTCTCTTTGCTTAAATCTCTTGTGGGACAACAACAAAATTCAACTTACATTACAGTGATGTATTCCTTTTATGATAGATTAAATGACCTTTTCAAAGAAAGAAATGAAATTGGTTTGATCATGTGCTGTGGACAAATCCATGTTCTAATCCCCAAATTGTTTACATGTTGATCATTTTGTAATTTGTTCAGATATATCTCTGGGTATTAAAGTTAGGACAGCTTGTGCTCTTTTTGGCCACATTTTGTAAAGAAATAGTATCTCTGCCCTTTTTCAGTCCCCTGGTCTCTCATTCATTCCCCATTACTTCTCATATATAATCATTAATAATTCAGATATTGTATCAAAATAAATATCACCAGATTCTCTGATCTGTGTTTTTCCTTATTTTAATTTTTTAAATTTTTTTTAAAAAGAGTTTATCATTAACTGTTCTTGCAGTGACAGCAGCTAAAATGATCCTTAATACACTTAGCTTTTTTTTGGTGTCCTCATTTCTTTATCTTCTTTCTCCATTCAGTGCTCCTGTGTTTTCCTTTGCCTTTCTTACTTGCTTCTATTGTCTCCTAGTATTTTCCCTTGATTTTCTATGCTTTCTGCTAGTTGCACCGTGGTCATTCAGAATAAACCCAAAGTGACTGTTCTATAATGTTAGGCTTAGTCTGAACCCTTCTTTATCTTTTTAAGATCCTTGTTAGATTTCGGAACTGTTAATGTGTTTGTTGTACAGCCCAATTTGTTTCTTACTACATCTCTTTATCATCATTACCTGTCTGCAATGGTATCACCCCACTTCAGGATTGTATTCCAGGTTTAAAAACATCCAACTGTTTGGTTTTTTTTTTTTTGCATGGAATATTACTTAAAGAATTTTTGACAGTGTATTTTTTTCTCACAGCGGATCTGCTTTTCTGCTTTTAGCGGATTTTAGGGCAGGCATACCTTTCTGAATATTACTCCTTCCTTTCTCTTTTTCCCACTGGTTTTGTGTCCTGAGCCACAGTTTGGACTGGATTCCTGAGTCATTGTGCTCATTCATTTCTTCACCAGAAGGTTCACCTATAGCAGTCACTACTCCCTAGGGAGGAAATACTTTTCTCTGTGTCTACAGCTATGCTTTTACTTGTGTTTATCCTTATTTGAGTCCTCACCTTCATGAAGTAAGGCTGATAGAAACACTGCTCATACATCATAATCCTTCACCTTCCTTCCCCAAAAGCAGTTGAAATTCAAAACCGCTAGATTTTCAAAGACCATTTAGAATATTTAATTTCTAAGTGAGCTGGCACAGCCTGAGCAAAATATAATATATTTTAGGACTATGAAACCACAACATCAAGATGTCAGATAGTAGTACTAGATAGGTGATTCTATGTCATTTGTAGAATTTCCAGTTACATCATTAAGTGTCATCTTCCTTGGACTAACAACTATGAACATTGTACACTGTTGTCATGGTTTTGGCTGGGATGGATTTAGTTTTCTTCACTGTAGCTGGTGTGGTGTGTTTTTGGATTTAGTGTGGGAATGGTGTTGATGGCACTCAGGTTTTAATTTTTGCTAGGTGGTCGCTAAGTAGGTGCTAAGTGTTGCCAGGTGTTTCTTGTACTGGTCAGGGACTTTTCCAGCTTCCTGTCCTCTGCTGGGGGTGTGCGGGAAGCCGGGAGGGGAGGGCGCGTGGCCAGGACAGCTGATCTGGGTTGGCCGAGGAGATATTCCGTATCTAATGAAATCAGGCCTGGAATATTAACTGGGGGCAGTGGGTGTGGGTGTGGGTGTGGGTGTGGGTGTGGGGATGGGGGTAGGGGTAGGGGTAGGGGTAGGGGTAGGGGTGTGGGTCAGCAATTGTAGCTTGGGGACAGGTGATATTGGTTGGCGGGTGGTGAGAGGTTGCATCACTTTTTGTTTGGTTGGTTTTTTTTATCCCCCACTCCCCCCCCCCTATTTTCCTTTTCATTAGATTATTATTACTACTACTATTACTATTACTGTTTTTCTTTTATTATTAAACTGTTCATATCTCAAACCACGACTTTTCTTACTTTGGCTTTTCTGATTCTCTCCCCAATCCCACAGGGGTGGGGGGAGTAAGCGAACAGCTGTGTGGGACTTAGTTGCTGACTGGGGCTAAAATATGACAGTCCTTTTGGTGCCCAACGTGGGGTTTGGAGGGTTTGAGATAGTAACGGTTGGTGGTCACAGCACTGATTCATTTGTTCTCAGTATTAGTGTATCTATCTGATCTACACCATGCTCTTATTTTTGCAGTACATGTTAAAGATTGTTGTTTAGTTTGCTGTGCTCTGCAGTGATTAGCAATGTTTTGCCTAGGACATTTGTTATTAAAACACTGGCTTTGAGCTTTATTGGGTATCTCCTCATGGAGACAATTAGCAATTATACCTCCTCCTCTGAGATGCTTTTTATGGAGGAAATACAGAATGGCACCTTTGCTACCTTTGTCTATGATGTCTCCTTCTTTATTACAATAACTTTTCAGTATCTTGAACATTCTTGGGTAGTTAAGATATATTTATTGTCATTTCTTGCGAATATTGTTTCAGTTTTGTCTAAGGTTAATAGGCAATCTAAGAATATCATCCAGAGGTCTGCCCCAAGGCTCGATAGCTATGGATGGCAGGGCATGTGGGATAGTATGGGCAAATACCTAGGGCAGTAGGCACCCCCAGTGTTTTGGGGCTTCACCCCCGAACAAGTGCAGAATCCTGAGAAACTAGTAGAATATTTGGAGAGAGGATGTTTTTACGCTGGGAACTCCAGAGAGACACAGATGACTGCAACGTGCTGGGGTCTGGCCCATGCGTACCGAGCCCTGCTCAACAGTATTCCCAAGTGCTCCCAAGGGGAAGAGAAGGCCTCTGGATCTAAAAAGACAAAGAAAAGGAAAGCAACAGGCACTGTGGCCACTCAAACCCCTGCAACAGGCACTGCAGTTGAATCAGAGAATCAACCCATGCCAGTATCCATCGCCTCCATACACAAGAAGAAATCTGGGAAGTGGAAGTCAGCTCATTTACAAAGAGAAGATGGAAGATCAGGGCCATCAGGAGGAGAAAAGGAGGAAGAGGAAGAACTCATAAATGAGATAGAGACCACCTGATCCCTGTCTTTGAGTGAGTTGCAAGATTAGTAAAAAGGTTTCAGCCGTTGTTCAGGTGAGCACGTTGTCACCTGGCTGCTCCAATGCTGGGATAACAGGGCCAGTAGCCTGGAATTCGAGAAGAAGGAAGCCAAACAACTGGGATCCCTTTCTGGGGAAGGGGGTGTTGACAAAGCAGTTGGAAAAGGGACACAAGCTCTCAGCCTCTGGAGGCGACTCCTGTCCACTATGAGAGAAAGGTATCCCTTCAGGGAAGACATTACATATCGGCCAGGAAAATGGACTACCATGGAGAAAGGTATCCAGTACCTGAGGTAATTAGCTGTGCTTGAGGTGATTAATGGTGACCTGGACAATGAAGAGTCACCCAAAGATCCAGATGAAGCCCAGTGCACACGACCCACGTGGTGGAAGTTTGAATGGAGCGCACCATCGTCCCCTGTACACTAATTGGCAATACTGGCCTGGAAAGATGAAGAGGCACTGATGGTGGAAGATGTGATTGACAGACTCTGGGATTATGAAGCACATACCTCTTCCTCCCTTGTCTCTGCTGTGGTGAAACTGTCCCAAGAGTTCCAGCAACTCAAAGAAGATATGTCCTACTCCCCACCAACAGGGACCAGTGTCTTAGCTGTTAGGAGTAAGCATCCCTTTGCTCAAGAGAAAGGATACACACCACAGGGCACCCTATAGTTTTACCTGCGTGACTATGGACAGGACATGAGGAGGTGGGATGGAAAACCTACCTTGGCCCTAGAGGCATGGGTACATGAGCTGCAGGGAAAAACAGTCACTCAGAGGGGTTCTTCCAGGAAAGCTGCTGCTCCAGTTTCCATTAAGCAATTCCCCAGACAGAGGAGCAGGGGCACATATTTTATTTCTGAGCTTAATAGAGGGAGTTTTTATTTACTTGTACAAGAATTGAGTAACAAATACTACAATCAGGACTAGAGGGGCCCTGCCTCACCAGGTGGAGGAAACGGACAGCTGGGTTTACTGGACTGTGTGGATCCGATGGCCTGGCACATCCGACCCACAGGAGTATAAAGCTTTAGTGGACACCGGCGCACAGTGCACCTTAATGCCATCAAACTCTATAGGGGCAGAACCCATCAGCATTGCTGGAGTGACAGGGGGATCCCAAGAGCTAACTGTATTGGAGGCGGAAGTGAGCCTCACCGGGAATGAGTGGCAGAAGCACCCCATTGTGACTGGCCCAGAGGCTCCGTGCATCCTTGGCATAGACTACCTCAGGAGAGGGTATTTCAAGGACCCAAAAGGGTACAGGTGGGCTTTTGGTGTAGCTTGGAGATGGAGGAAACTAAACAGCTGTCTACCTTGCCTGGTCTCTCAAAGGACCCTTCTGTTGTGGGGTTGCTGAGGGTCAAAGAACAACAGGTGCCAATTGCCACCACAGCAGTGCACCGGCGGCAATATGACACCAACCAAGACTCCCTGATTCCCATCCATGAGCTCACTCACTGACTGGAGAGCCAAGGAGTCATCAGTAAGACCCACTCACCCTTTAACAGTCCCATATGGCCACTCTCCCCCATCCCGCTAGGGTGGGGGGAGAGTGAGAGAGTGGCTGTGTGGTGCTTAGTTGCTAAGGGGGGCTGAACCATGACAAGTATCTGAATACATATTGGGTCATATACACCAGTCTGGTACCTATCTATTTTTTATTCTTCCTCTTTTATCTTAAACCTCTTTGTTGCAGTTCTTTTTAAATGAGCTAGTAGTTGAGACATACTTTTCCCCTCAATGTTAGCCTAACTACACATTGTAGCTAGGCTAGAAGTGGGAAGGGGAATTTCAAACAATACAATGAAGTCTGGAATTAGCGTCTTTTTTATATTTTAAGGCTAACTTGAAAGAAGCCATAGCCAGTAGATTCTGAACTATGCGGACTAAAATTTTCCCTTCTAGGAACAAATATGCCCTATCACTTAATGACCCATTGCTCTCAAAGATTAAATTTCAGAGCTTTTTGCTTGTCAAAAGCCCATGTCAACATTCATTTGATGCAGGAAATTAATTCCAGTCTAGACCTAGGATGTTGTCTAGCTGCCTTCAGAAAAATGTCAATAGGTAAAGTGCTTAACAAGAACTGCGTTGAGAGAAGTTTATGTAAGCTATAAGCTATATGATGACTTTTGCCCTATGTATGCTTATGGCAGAACACAGTGAAGAAATATGGCAGTTTGTCTTCCAGGAGTGTCACAGAGCAGTAGCAATAGCTAAGTCAAATTTCTGTTATATTTCCCAGGATACTGAATGTGGCTTCCGATATATCCACGCAAATTATACCCCCAAACCATATTGTCTGATTCCTCAGCTCCTGTAATAAAAATTTGCTGAAGAAAGACTAACTTTGAATCTGGTTTGGTAAAGCAAGCTATTACATTCAAGTTACATTAAGAATTGAGTGTGTAGGAGTATGATAAGAAGATTTAATGACCTACAGCATATAATTAAAAGGAGAAAAATAAAGGAACATCTCTACATGCTATCTCTTTATTCTCAAGGTTGTTATCCAACAGTGCTTAATTCCATCCCGTGCCACTTACCAAGATAAATGTTTGTTATCTGCATATTCAAATCAACCAGATTTCTCAGGCATGCAGAGAACAGCTCTTCACTGCTTATTCCCAGTGTCTTTGCCTACAAACTGCATGTTCCACAGAAGCATGCAGTTTCATTTGAGAGGCAAACCTTATTTGACCCTTCACCACTTGTAGAAGGGATCTTTAGGGTATTTTTGTCTCTGCAGCTGTGTGAACTATGGTATTTTTTATTTTTTTAAGAAAGAATTCAGTGGAGAGGCTCAGGTGCCTAAACATTTTATTTGCTCTGGAATATCTAGGTACCTTGCACGAGAAGGATCAGAGGGAAAGCCTACAGGGAAAGTGACACTGATGAGCAGAAGGTGCAGTTCAAGCAAGATACACTACTGAATCTGAAATAAAACTGAACCCCTACGTCTAGGCACCTCAGTCTTCCCTGAAATACAGATTTTGGCAGATTTTCAGTGGCAGCAGTAGTACCACCTCTATCTGCTGACACCTTTCACATACATAAAATAAAAAATGGGACAACGTTTTTCAAGTCCCTGTCCCATTTCCTGCATTTCTGTTTTGTAGCTCTGACCTCAGTTAGGAGGAACAGGGTAAAAAAACATTTTGTGTCTTCTTGCTCGTGTCTGGTATAAGCTTATATCTCCATTTCCTTTGGGGGAAAAGAAAAGAATGCCGAAAGGGTGGGAGAGAATGAGATCAGCCATGACAGCAGACCAAGGTAAATCTCCGAAAACTTCCTAGGTTTGTGTTAGTTTCCAGCCCCCTCAGTTAACTTGGCAGCAAAACTAGTCCTTAGAAAGTGAGGTGGTATCAAGCCAACCTCAGCTTTTGTGGAGTAGAACTCTAGGTGGCCTGATCTGGAAGGCAGCCCCTGAGGTGAAGCACTGTTACGGTAACGCTTGTCTGCTGCAGTTCAAGGCAGCCTCAGAGGCACCCTAACAAAAGTTTGGAGGTTAGTTTCACAACCATTTAAAATGGTTTTTTTTGCTTATTTTAGACTTTTTAGTTTTCTTCAGTAGCTGTGTTTTCAGTCTTTCATCAAGATCCTGGTTTACGTGATGAATTTGCTTTCATTTTAATTTTGTCTTCTTAAACTCCTGTGGTTTTCACTAATATAAGGCAATTGCTTTTACTAAAAGAGAGCACTGAAAATCAGGAGACAACTCTGTAGTATAATCCAAGGCTTTTACTAAAAGAGAGCACTGAAAATCAGGAGACAACTCTGTGGTATAATCCAAGATAAATGAGGCAATCTATGGATATATTAAAGGTCAGCTGATAAAAAAGAAATAGCCAAAGCAGGGTATAATTTCCTAGCCTTTATTTCAGAAATGACTAAGTTATTTTCATTAGTTTTCACTAGAAAAACATAATCTTGACATGTCATATTAAAGATCTCTACCCAAACTGGGGGAAGACAAAATTCCTATAATTAGAATTGGTACGGAGAAGTGTGTGTGTTAGGCAACCTATATTTTGAAACTGCTTACATTTTAATTTAAATATGAATTAATTTTTTGGAAGTGAGACCTTTTCTGGTGTCAACTAGCAGTATTTTTTCTTTTTTATGTGTACCATATCTGAATCCTGATTTTGATTGTGCCTGAGATTCTTGCACGCTTTTGCAATCTGCTAATGGATGAGGTTGGATACAAAGTCAGACAGATGACTGCTTGTAGCACACTAGTAAGAAAAGGAGAAAAATAGATACCTCTTTATTCTGAATCATGCCTTTCTCAGTTTTGTAATAGAAAGAAGAAAGAAAATGGAAAAGCACCTAGACATTAAACTGGACAGTTTTCTTTTTTCCTGTTCTACAGTTCTAGCTAACCAGAGGATAATTCCATTATGAATTTTGAGTTTGTTTTCATTCCTGTGCTGAAAAAAGAATATCTTTCAAACACTTTGATGAAATTACAGTTGGCAGAGGAAAAGTCTCATCATGTACATGATCACATAGCTTTACAAGTATAGACTACTTGTAAAATTAAAGTAACTACTAATTAAGAGTCATTTACAGAGATGCTACAAGAGCACATAATATTCTAATTTTGAAGACTGGCATCTGCTTCAAGCTCTTGTCTCCCAAAAACTTAGCTGTGGGGTTATTTTTTCTACTTGTTTTGTTTTTCCTCTCTTTTTCCTCACTCTATGCAGAAGGAGATATGTTCATGGCCTTCTTTGTTGCTGTTATTTGTGTAAGCATTTGATGATCTACAAGCACCAGAATTATCGAAGTCTGTTACATAAAAAGGATCTGTCTTTTGCTATTATTCATTGCAATCTACTAGGCTACTTGATTTTCTTGGATGTTCTTTGCTTCAGCCTCTAATTTCTTTGTCAACTCTATTTCACCTCTTCTCTTCCTGACATATTCAGCTGGATAGTGCTCAATTACGTACAGTCTTTTTGTGCTTGTCTAGTTCACATCAGGCACAGGTGACAAGTGACAATTTTTCTCTGAATTCTAGGACTGGCTTTGAGAGGTGGATTGCCACCTCTCTGTATGTGCTGATTGTCATCTGAGGCTTGTCCTCAAATTCATAGCTGTTGCTGTCCTGAATCTGGTAATACTTACTGCCTTCTGTTAAAGAAAAAATTCCAGTTTATCCAAAATTCCCTAAGCTGCTCTGATGTAAAACACCATCCTGCTAACCTGTTATCTGGATACATACGTTATTAGATCATGCAAGCATAATTTTCTCACTACTATTCCACTTAAACTGATGACTTGCTAACAGCACTACTTCTTGTAAGTTTTGAGGATTCACCTAATTTTTATTCTTCCATCATGTGTGAATCTATGACATTTCCTAGTGTTTGATTATAATAACAAAGTTGCCCACACATAAATATTCCACTAGAGATCTTGTTTAGAATACTGAGTATATTTTTCAGTCTACAAATAAGGATCTATTACTTCATGTGCCTTATTTACACATTATTAGCCTTTACCTAGTTGAAAAGTGGCTGTTGTTATCCTGGATATGAGTGCTTTGATGTGTCACTATAAATTCATGTTATCATTCCTCTGCCAGGCTTTATAACTCCTGTGAATGTTAGCAAATGTAGTAGATAGTGGAATAAGAGAATGTCCATCTTCCACCCTATCAATGAATTAAAAATTAAATATATTTAATGAAATAACTTATATTTAATTAAGTCTTTGATGTACAGCCTAAAGAAATTTAATGGGAGAATGTTTGTGATTAATTTTCAGTATTCTATAGTTATTCAGATTTTGTTTGATTTTAGAGAAGATACGCCAAAAGGCACTCAGGCAAAAATAAGAAAAATAAATTAATCTGATTACCACATGATTTCTTGGCAGGATATTTTCTGCTCTTCCTTGTTTCTTGGAACTCTGTTTCATTATGTACTACAGAAGACATGTCACAAATATGTCAATCACCTTGCTTTAGATTTAAAGTAATATTTTACAGAAATGGATGTTTCATACAAGCAAATGTTGCGACTATTTTATGTGATTTTAAAGTTATTTGTTCTGGTTGAATTATGTGGCACTTTTATTGTGGACACTCTGAACAGGTTTTCGGCCTAAAAATTTGTGAAAAGAGGATGTTTTATCTGAACAATAGGGAACATCTGCAGACAGAAAATTATGAACCCAATTCTCATATGTAGTCACACTATGAATTTTAGTGCAGGAGTTAAAGAAACAGCCACAGAAAGCAACACACCATGGGTGAATTTCTGCCTTTACTGGCAGAATTTTACAATGTTCTGAATTTGCTGGACAGCCCACACAAGTCCCCCAGTTGCCACATTTTGTCTGGCCTCCTTTCTGCTGATACCACAAAATCCTCATTACCATACTGTTCAGCTTTGTTTAGCATTTGTCTTGCGATTTGAATCTCATTTCAAGGTTTCCAATCTGGTCTTTTATTTGTGACTAGCTCCTCATACCAATACGGTCTATAGCAAAACTTCTGTTTAATTAGTGTCTGATTCACTCAGCCATTTCCAAGGACAAAATTACCCAGATGCCGTAACATATTTTGGATAACTTTTGAGGGTCCAGGCTGCTGATTACTACTCAGCCAGGTTTCCCCAAATCCCCATGGAAGTTTCCATGGAAACTACCTGTGATAATTTTCCCCAAATTCCCCATGGAAAAAAAAGGAAGCTGGCCTAGGAAATGCTAACTACTTTACAATTTTTGAAAGCCTCTGTTTGGCTAGTTAGGGACTCTTCTCTTCTAGCCTCATGTCTCAATTTTATTGAATTCTCACAGTAGGAGTTAGATGGAAGAAACACAGAGACTCAGGTAACTGGGCTATCCATTTATTTAAGTACACTGAGAATCTGAAGGTAGGTTGGAAGGGTAAAGAAGCTGTAAGTTTGGTAGGTGCTACCAACCAAAACTGATTTTGTTAAAACCAATGTCTCTTTATTCAATCTTAAAGTACCCTATGGTTTAAAATTGATTATTGTATTTGCTGGCTCAAGGCACAAGCAGGACAGTAGAAATGAGCCCAAAACTCCTAAACTAGTAGATGTGGTACAGAATATTGTTCTTAATGATTCGTACCGCTTTATCTGAAACTAACCTTTTAGAGGATCAGATATTTGAAAGGCTAATATATTTTTTGACACTGAAAAGGACAGTAGAGTGAGTGAAATTAAATTCCACAGTAATAGCTGGTCATGGCTTACAATAATCCTCACCTACAGACTTTGCAGGAAGAATATTCCCATCTGTTTTGCATTAGGTACATAACACCACCAGAAAGGTAGGAAAGAGGAGAAAATGTGTCTGTGAATGAAAGTTCAATTAAATGCTTGTTTTCTTCAAGATTAATATAGTTTTGGACACTTTCCAATTAGATACAAATGGAACATCTAAATCTGCTTTATTAAGCAATAAAATGAAAGCCTAATAATTTTCTTGAATTCACATATCACCTGGGAGCTTTATTTTAAAAGACTATTTTTTACCTCATAAACTCAATGGATATGGCTGCTGTATAAAACTGTATTTCTGACAACAGATTCTAGTGCATGATGTTCATCTCAAGAGTAAATTAGAGTTCTTATTCACCTGGTACTACCAAACTTTTTTCTTACTATCAGTAAATGAATGTTTTAGGTTAATAGCACCATTCTTTTTCTAGACTATTGGATTTTCCTTAATGTAATACTACATGCTTTTCATGATAGTGTGAAAGTGGAGGAAAATATGGAAAACAAGCATCTAAACTTAATAAAAATAACACTTAAAAGTACTGTAACAAAATGCACTAATGGTACCTGTTCTTGTCAAACTCAGCTTTTTAAGAAACGTGGGATAGTATAGTGTTTCTAGCAGCTGTGTTTTCTTCATTTACCAGGCTTTTGCTTCCTACACATTTTTGTATTTAATCAGATTGTAACATATCTCCAGGGATTACTGAAGTATTGTTTGTGAGGTATTTCTGTATTTATTCATTGAAGATATTGAATAAGCAAAAGTTATTTTTGTGGTTTTAATTGTTGCAATACAGTCAACAGTTGTTTATAGCTGAGTACAAAGTAATTACAGAGTTTTATGAAAGTTGTGCTAAATATTGAGCACATCATTTTTTCAGCTGGTAAAATACAGAAGTTTAGTGAGACGTGGTAGGATCTGGTTTTGTTTGTTTTGCTGGATATAACCGTGAAAACCAGAAATACCACTCAGGCTGAAGTTTACATGCAGGAAAGCCAACATATCATTTAGTTCCACTTAGAACCTCAAATTAGTGTGTAAAGGGCATAAAAGTCAAGCAAAGAAAAGATAGTGCTTTCTATCTAAAATAGGAATTTGAAGCTAATTCAACATTTTTACAAATATATCAGTGACAAAAGGAGGGCCAGGGAGAATCTCACTCTGTTGGATGCGGAAGGTAACCTTGCCAGGAAAGATGGGGAGAAGGCTGAGGTACTTAATGCTTTATTTGCCTTGGTCTTTAATAGTCAGACTGGTCATCCTCGGGGTTGTCAGGCCCCTGTGCTGGGAGATGGAGATAGTATGCAAAATGAAGTCCCAGCTGTTGAAGAGGTGGCAGTCACTGACCTGCTCCTTCACCTCGATGTTCACAAGTCCATGGGCCGGATGGGATCCACCTGAGGATACTGAGGGAGCTGGCAGAGGAGCTCGCCAAGCCACTCTCCGTCATTTATCAGCAGTCCTGGTCAGCCGGGGAGGTCCCAGATGACTGGAAACTAGCGAATGTGACACCCCTCTACAAGAAAGGTTGGAAGGAGGATCCGGGCACCTACAGGCCTGTCAGCCTGACCTCAGTGCTGGGAAAGGTCATGGAGCAGATCATCTTGAATGCTGTTACGCGGCACATGTGGGACAACCAGGGGATTGGGCTCAGCCAGCATGGGGTTATGAAAGGGCAGGTCCTACCTGACCAACCTGGTCTCCTTCTATGATAAGGTGACCCACTTAGGGGATGAGGGGAAGGCTGTGGGCATTGTCTGCTTGGACTTTAGTAAGGCCTTTGACACTGTCTCCCACAGCATTCTCCTGGAGAAGCTGGTGGCTCCTGGCTTGGACAAGTGCGCTCTGCGCTGGGTTAAAAAATGGCTGGACAGCCGAGCCCAGAGAGCGGTGGTGAACAGAGATAAATCCAGTTGGCGGCCAGTCACAAGTGGTGTTCCCCAGGGCTCAGTGTTGGGGCTGGTCCTGTTCAATATCTTCATTGATGATCTGGACAAGGGGATTCGAGGGCACCCTCAGTAAGTTTGCAGATGACACCAAGCTGGGTGGAAGTGTCGATCTGCTGGAGGGCAAAAGGCCCTACAGAGGGACCTGGACAGGCTGGATCGATGGGCCTAGGCCAGTTGTGTGAGGTTTAACAAGGCCACGTGCCGGGTCCTGCCCTTGGGTCACACCAACCCCAGGCAACGCTGCGGGCCTGGGGCAGAGGGGCTGGGAAGTGCCCGGCGGAGAAGGCCCTGGGGGTGCTGGCTGACAGCCGGCTGGGCATGAGCCAGCAGTGCCCAGGTGGCCAAGGAGGCCACCAGCCCCCGGGCTTGTGTCAGCACTGGTGTGGCCAGCAGGAGCCGGGCAGGGATGGGGCCCCTGTGCTCGGCCCTGGGGAGGCCCCACCTCGAATGCTGGGCTCAGGTTTGGGCCCCTCGGGACAAGAAGGACCTTGAGGGGCTGGAGCGTGTCCAGAGAAGGGCAGCGGAGCTGGGGAAGGGTCTGGAGCACAGGTGTGCTGGGGGGCAGCTGAGGGAGCTGGGGAGGTTTAGCCTGGAGAAGAGGGGGCTGGGGGGAGCCCTTCTCGCTCTCTGCAACTGCCTGAGAGGGGCTGGAGTGAGGGGGGGGTTGGTCTCTTCTCCCAGGTAACAAGCAATAGGACAGAAGAAAATGGTCTTAAGCTGATTAGGGGAGGTTTAGGCTGGATATTAGGAAAAACTTCTTCACTGAAAGGGTTGTCAAACATCGGAACAGGCTGCCCAGGGAGGTGGTTGAGTCTCCATCCCTGGAGGTATTTAAAGGAAGTGTCGATATGGTGCTTGAGGATATGGGTTAGTGGTGCACTTGGCAGTGATAGGTTAGCAGTTGGACTCGATGACCTTAAGGGTCTTTTCCAACCTTAACGATTCTATGATTCTATGATTCTGTGATTAAGAACTGTACTATAAGAGGTACAATCATTTAAGCCATGGGCACCAGAAATAGCCAGTGGTTGCTCAGGAGCTGGGGCACCCCATATAGCCTATACATTTTGACAGGCAGAGAGCTTGAGCTGTTGAGTTATAGAAAATGAGATGAGGCTGGAGGGGACCAGTCAGGTGCTAAGACAGATGTCAATATGGCATTTATTGTAATGCAAGATATGAAATAAGCTTTAGCTTCAGTCTAACATGGGAACAGCACAAAGCTGAATCCAAATAATTGAATTCCATCTCAAATTTCACCAGCTATATGGAGCAGAAAAGAGTATGACTTGGGGCTACCCATACTGGAAACGTTTCTTTGTTACTAAGTTTATGAAAGTAGTAGCTATATATGTGTGCATATGAATAGATAATTACTTGAAGTGTTACCACTTAATTTAGTAATTTATAAGGACAAAGCTGCTGATACCTTCATGAGAAACAAAAAAATAATCTAGCTTTTTGTGTTGTGATGTCATTAGAGGCTGTCAACAAGTGAAAAACAAAAGACATTTTACTCTTGTGCAGAGTAAAAAACCATGTTTCAAAATACACTATCAAGTGATGATACACTGGTTCCTCTAAACACACATGCAATATTTCTAGAACAAATAGCTCAATTTGTCTCAAAAACCTCAAAGAGAATTCCATAAAAATATATGGGTTTTTCAGATTTTTGTAAAATGTGTATGATATATTTATATGCAGGAACCCTTAAAAAAAAGGAAAAAACCTTTGTGGGAAAAGAAGTTAAAACACAGTGTTCCAGTGCTCACAAAATCATAATAAGCTGAACCGTAAAATGTGTATTTTCATTGTCTCTACAATAAAGGAGAGTTCTCTGCAGGTTTTTAAAAAAATATAAGGCATATTTTCCTCCTGAGTTATTACAGCTTTAAGTAAATATGATACCAGTAATCAACTACAGCGGTGGCTCAGTGCCTGGGAACACTGGGAATGCAAAGCAGATTTTCTTCTGATGGCTTGGGAACTGAAACTTCTTCAGAAGTAATGAACATGTTTGGGGTTTTGTTTGTTTTCTGCCCCTTAAATGAGTTGCAGGGGGGAGAAGAAAGGAGAGGTATATTTTGCATTGCTAATATGCCTGTTTTCTTTTCAAAAACTTCAAAAGTGATGCACTCGTAAACAGACAAATATACAGCGTGGAACCAGATGATGTGACTGAAGCTATTTCCCTCATCCCTGGAAACATTCTAGGTCAGGATGGATGGGGCTCTAAGCAACCTCATCTAGTTGGAGATGCCCCTGCTCACTGCAGGGGGGTTGGACACGGTGACCTTTAAAGGTCCCTTCTAACCCAAACCATTCTGTGATTCTGTGATTCTATCATTGTCCGATTCTGCGACTCTGTTAGCACCAGGGAAGCAGATACCAGAGACTGCCCAGATCAGCACTGCAGCAGAGCATCCATGGATGCTGCCCATTCTGTTACAACATTGTTGATATAAATCCTGAAATGCAGGTCTCAGTCTCCAAACCGCATAAACTTCGCAGTTTCAGCCCCTGGTTTGGTTGCATGAGCCTTCACGCTTCTGTGATATAAAATACTAGGCAAGTAGTTCAGAGGAAAACCTATGTGTAGCACTGCTTTTATTTCCTCTGCTTGTGGGATTTGTATCCTTAAAGGTTAACCTTGGCATGTGAAGCCCTGGGGTGTGTGTTTGGAGACATGCCCCGTCCATGCCTGCAGTAGTCAGCTCTGTGCTGTGTCTGTCTGATGGCCTGGGGAGATAGTGCCGTACACACCTCTGCCCCGGACATTGTTGTTGGCCATTTTCCTTTGATCTATGCTGTGCTGCGCCTGGCACAACGGGACCAACCTGGCACCTGGGCATCCAGAGCATTCCCTCAAAATGAGTAATAAAATGTAACAACAGCTATTATAACTATACATTAGCAAGACAAATAAAACAAAAATATCTGATTACTTGGACAAGTACTTGGCTGACTTGTGATAAAGCCTGCATTTTTTTTTAAACAAAGTCTATTTTTTTTACTAGGCTTTCCACTCACAACTTTAAAAAGTTGTTCTGAAAAGAGAAATGTTGCTAGAAAGAAGGTACATCTACTTTGTTCAGCTGAAATCTGTTTCTGAGCTGCTGCTGACCTTGAGCAGCTCTTAAAAATGAACGAAGCTGATATAACCCCCTGTAACAAGCAGGGTAAATTTAAGTTCAAGCAAAGTTGAGAAATACCACTTTAATGGTTACATGGAATCTAGTTTTGAAAAACCTATTTGTCGTTTTGATATTGGGATGCTGGAAAGATGAAGTTACAAGAGAAAGAATGAAAACATGTTTTCTTCAGGTTCTGGCAGTTCATTCGAGGGGTTGGGAGTCAGGGTGCCAGCGCAATGAAGGTTTAACAGGAATGTGAAGTACCCAGGGCCAGAGAAGAGAGACCAAGCATATGTCTAGTGAAAACATTGCCACTCTGTGGGGAGCTCTGAGCTGGTAAAGGTGTAGTGGTGTAGCAGTGTCCCTGGAGAAGCTGAGTTCTGGAAGTGGAGAAAGAAGGAGCTAGTAAGACTGAGGACTGAAAAGAAAGATAACATGTATCTTGCTCCGCTTGTTAAGATACGAATAATCTCCTAAAGCACATGGTCTGCCTGTGTGGGTGGGCAGAGTCTTAAGGGGTTGGATGAGGCTGTGCAGAATAAACACATCTGAATCAGAAAGGGACATGCAAGTTAATTAAAAATATGGAGCTAGAAAGCCTTATCAAAAATGCAACGCGTTGTGAGCCAGGTAATGATAGATTTGTTACTAGTGAAGTGTGTTCAATTAACTTAAAGGCTGTCAACAAAGCACTACTACAAACCTTAACTGAAGGGCTTTTTTTATAATAAAAAATAGATGGCCTCAAAAATAAAGTTCACCTCATGGATGTATTTGACCGTTGAGCTGTGTAAAAGTTGAACAAATCTAAAGGTATCATTACGGTTAGTCATGTGGGGTGTTCACATGCTTATCTTTTTAGCAGAACAGAGATACACACTTGTTCAACAGAGTGAGGGTGACATTCAAAAATGTACAGATGTGGGTGTTAACCTTCTGTAAGTGAATAGGCTGAAGGCTTGTCTCATCTATTATTTATTGAGAAAATTCCTGGTAATCATACTTAGGATTACTTTATTATCCATTAGAAATACAGTCTGTTCCTTAATAGTTTTTATCTTATAAATGGTTCATGGAAGATACCATCACGCTGGTCATAGAGAGTTTAGACAGGCTCTCCAGAGTGGTTTGGTGGCTGTTAAGGTGGGAACATACTTTTGGAAAAGTATGATATCTAAGAAGCCCGTAGATATTTTTCATGTTATAATGATTATTGAGTGTATTATTCATCTAAAGGAACCCGAGATGTTTAAAGCAACAACATTTAACACCATCTCATGCAATAATAACACAGTGCACCAGTCTGAGGTCCCTCAGCCTGTTATGCCATGTGTCAATTGCAAACGGTGATTGGAACCTGACTTCAGACCTCAGCCCTTGTCTGCTGACTTCTTTCCTGATTGCTCCACTGAAGTGCACTCTATATTTCTTTCTTTCATAATTTTATGTATTTTTCTGTATTGTTCTTTTTGAATGTGGAATATCTTTCTCCCTCATTTATTAAGCTACTGTCACGCACACTCATGTTCTGCCTGAAAACCTACTTGTTCATGGGACAAAAAAAATAAAAATTACTTAAAAAAATTTGAAAAAGTCAATTAGTTTGATCAATCTCTCCTTTACTGATCAAAAAAAACCAATAAGAAAATGGTAAGTCCAACAATGTCAGTATGAAACTGGTTCATAAGGCCAATTTCAGCCTTACTAAAATGAGCAGTGCTTCCCACTGGCTTCAGCAGGAACCGAAGAAGAAACTCAGTCCCTGTTTATTGCTTCATCAGCCACTGAGGCACTAATACCTTTAGGTCAGGGACAGCTTTTTTGTGACCTGTGCTTTGACATCCAGAGAAAAAAAAACAACTTCTTCATAACATTAGAAAGTAAAAGCTAATTTTGCCCATTAAGAGCAATGAAGGAGTGAAGATAAATGAGGTGTAATGCATAGCTTTGAAGCATAAAAAATTGTTGTAATGCTCACATTTAATTATAATTTATCTGCATTCATTTCTCTTTAGATACCTGACAAGCTACTGTTTCATTTTTCTAACACTCGCTACAATATTTAGCTCTTTATTTCCTGCAATAATTTCATCACTTCACTTCAAAAGCACATCTATTCCTTCTGGACTTAAGACAAATGTGTTTGTTGACTTTCAAGCTGTTAAAATTAGCCATAGTAGTGGATTAATATTCATTTGCAGTTGTGATTCCATTCCATCTATCTGCTTCTAAGCAAGAATGGCCTAATGTATCGTTTGACTTTTATGTAAATAAATACACCTCCTGCCTGCAGAGTTTGATGGGAATTTTAGAACTCTCTTAACTTCGTTGAGGTATTCTAATGCAACAGCACAACTCAAAATCACAAATTAACTAGTTTGGGTTTTTTTGGTTTGGTTTGTTTTCTTTTTGTTTGTTTGATTGTTTTTGTTTTTGTCCTTCCCCTTCCTACTCTCTGATTACATAGATAGGAATTTTTAAAATATTTCTCAGAAACTTTTTTCAGTACAGACTGGAATCAATTTTATTCTCCAACACTTTCAGGCCATATTTCAGAGAGACCCCTTAGAAATCCTTCAAAAGCTCTAGTTTGCTAAAAGGTTGGGTTTTCTTCCTCCTTATCTTTTCCCTTCTCTGATGCTGGCACATAAGTCTTTCACAAGGCTTTTTTCCTCTGCTACTGTTCCTGTATGTCTCTAGTTCTGTATTTTCCCTGCCATTTATGTCTCCTTCATAGCCCTGCCACTTTCATCATTCATACATGAGTAAAAAGGAATTGGTTGGAAAGGACTATTCCTCATACTTTTCCCTGTAGATATGGTAATAGTGTAGCATGTGTAATGTAACATTAGTTTCAAACTTTTGAGATCTACTGGGAATATGAATGTTCTGCCTGTAGAGTCATAATTGCTGCAACAAACAACCTCAAAGAAACATGAATTTTGTTGGATCCAATAATTTTATTATTCCTTTCTCAGGACCTAGCGTTTTAATTTAAATGCTGATGTGTCTGTCTTCAATAGTGATGTTCCTTAGAATTCATGTATTCAAAATGTATATTTTAAAGTTGCATCTGCTTGCCCTATTAGTCTTTTAACTAGAACAGACATATCCCTACAGAATGTTTATTCTGCTGTTTGGTTTTTTTTTGCTCTTGATCTGAAACTGATAATGCTTTGCTGATATATGGTCAGGAATAATATACTTAGCTGATCTTCCAGCTCAATGATGTTTTAAATAGTAAAACATTTAGGAATGTTTTGTAACATTGTAGAGCTGTTTTAGGGAAGTGCAGTTTCTGGCCTTTAACATTTTCCCCCTGCACCTCTACCTTTGCTCCTGATTACCCAATGCATTTTTGCAAATCAAATCCTTCTTTATTCTAATATGTTTAGGTTTTTGTTTTTATGGATATGGTACGGCGTATTGGTAGCACCTAGTATTCCACCCATTAAACTCAGTGATAAATTTCCCACTGAATAATATCTGATGCCTAATCCAGTGTTTTATTTTGGTCAATTTATGGGAAACTCAGACTTCTGTAGACTTTATTACCAGATTTGCAATAAGGTGCTGACAGTAGATTTGTTATTAATTATCATGGAAATAACTGCCACAACTGAAGGGGAGCAGTGTGCGGACTGATTAGTGTTTCAAAACATCCTGGTAATTAGAAAAATAATTCTTACTATAATAATAAAAAGTTCATAGTAGTTCAATGAGTTTTTCACAAAATGCTAGATATCTCAAACTTAAATAGGAGTGGGGCATTGTAATAGCAATACCACGACGTTTGTACTGACAGTGATACCGTGCTGATACTTGAAAAACCTGATAGTATTTTTATCTGGAAAAAAACCTGACAGATCCTAGTCAACGTGATTTTTAGATGAGCCAAAATAATTGCTGGCCAGTGGTGCAGCAAAAAATATTCAGACTGTTTTAGGCTGTTCACTTGTGAATCTGTTTTCATTATACAGGTTTTTCATAGCCAGATCTGACTTCAGTGCTTCAGAATTGCTCTCTGATGAATATAATTCGTGTAGAAAGACCAAACTCCTCTTCTAGAGACCTGAAATACATGCCTAAGCTTAGGTTTTATGATTTTCTCTAGAATATTTGGATCCTAGTTTAAGTAACAGTAACATTTGTTATCTTAACTGTTTGGGAAATAGCGTTAGTTTAAAACTGTTGTGGGTGATAGGCAAATTTTACCATAATTTTACAAGACACAAACAGGAATTACTAAATTATGGCAAGTCTGATTCTGTGAAGGCAGCCTGTGTTAAAGAAAGGCATGAAGATCAGGACAAAAATGATTCAGCTCCCTTCTCCATCCAGAGCCAGCCATGAAGTGGGATCTAGTTACCAAATATTCCTCATAAAGGAATGAAATTTATAACGGTAGGCACATTTTATTGTGAGCATGTGAAGACATTCTCCAAAGACAGTAATTTGTAGTTGATAACAAGGTTGGATTTTTTATTATTGACCAGAGGGAATGAAATATAAAGGATTGGTAAGTGACAGATAAAACCAAAGTGTAGTAAAGGTTGGTAGTAGGAAAAGCGACGAACAGAATAAGCTATGGAAAAATAGAGACAATGGATTCAGAAAAGGCAACCTTCTCCTACACTCCCCAAAATGCATGAGCTTTTCTATGTATTGACATTTCTGTGCTTGCCCAGAGATAGACTTTTCAGCTTTGGTTAGTTTAGTACCTTCTGTATTTCTAATTACTATCAAAATCCATGATGTTTTCTGTATCCATTGAAAGGCATTTATTGGATCTGTCTGTATTCTTTATAGAGAAAATTGTGAACTTCAGGGAGAAAGAAGAATTCATTTCTTCTGCCTCCATCAGGTCCTGTGGAACATGATGTGGAGCTATTTTAGCAGAGTATTCACTGTAAAGGAAGATAGTAGATAACAATTTTTCTGTTCCCTTCCAAAATGCAATAGGAAAGGATGATATTGTTGCCAGCTTTCCAGAATTTTCAAGCCCTGACTCAAGGAACAGATTGATCAGGTACAATTTATCTTCCTGTCATTAGGTTTTTGAAACCATATCTCTTGCTCTCAGGATACTGCAAAGCACCGGGCTGTGAGGCTATGCTATCACAGCCTAAGGTTGGGGATGGAATAAAAAAAACCCAAAGCCAGAAAACTGTTAAAATTTCTAATTTGTTAGCAAAGGCAAAGAGGCACCGGTGGGAGCTTGTGGGATGGATTTTAGGGCATTCCCCTGGGACAGGACACTTCAGGCTTCAGTTTCAAGGAGTGATTATGTACTTTCTTGGATTACTCTTTAATGTCAAACATGAAATGCAAAGATAGCCCTGGAGAAGAGGAATTAAATGTACTTGGTTATTTAGCTATGAAGCCATCCTCCTCCTTAAAAAGAGTTCTGAGCTGTAAGCCTCAAGAGAGGGGTAGGTCTCCTTGCAGAGTTTTAAAAAATACCTAAAAGTCCCGAATGCAGAAAACAATATCTGTTCTGAATGTTTCTTGCACAAGACTGAGGTAACATCCCTATCAACATGTCACCATCAGCATTGTTCAAAGATGTCTAAGTCTAGCACACTGAGCTCAGTAACCAGCTGAAGTAAATTTTAAATACTACCGTTGTGTATTTCCTCAAAGTGTTCACAGCCATTTTAAAAGACCTAAGTACACTTTCAAGTTTAAGATTTCTTCCAATTTCCTCTCATACTTTAATTCCAACCTTACCATTTTTGCTCTGCCAGAATGCCATTTTGGCTCACCTTTGCAGCTGAGGGACCAAAACCAAATTTCCTTTGGTACTTGGCCTCTGATTATAAGAGGTGCTGGCCTCACAGGTTGTGTATTATGCAGCAAAGAAGGTCCTAACTGCTCCTGGAAGCAGTTTGTATTTGCAGTGGTAGAGGATCAGAAATGACTTCAAGAGGAATTGGCCGCTTAGAATTTATTCAGTTGAAAATCTCATCTCCCTTAATAGTGGTGATGATACAAAAATTGCTGCTTACCTGGTTTCCCATTATCCGTATATGAAAAATTTGTTTATATCTCTGTACATACAAGCTTTTGTATTTATATATAAACACTTTTATATAGCAGCTGTACCTTATCTCACTGCTGTGCCAAGGAAAACAGTGATTTTTGTTGCAAAATATGGTACTTCTTACCACCATCTCTCACTCTTGCTTCTCTTCTCTCATCTCTTGTACTTCTATTGTTCATAATCACTAGAGACCTCATTTCTAGTGTTGAGCATGTGTATTCTTCTGCCTAATTTACAAAATCTGTCCTTAAGCTTCTTGCAATTCTTTTTGTGCCAGCAGAATTGAAGGCCTCGCAGCATCCTTTTCAGAAATTATGCCTTTCTCCTAGAATTAATTCGAGTGATCAAAAGTAAGGATAACGTTGTCCCCACTGGCCTCAGGAGCACTTGCACTTGTAAGATATGCTCAGGCTGCTGCATGTAGGAGCTGTACTCACTGGTGTGAGACACAGGGATAAAAAAGTGGCCCCTGTCCCTGTTTTGTGAATTATTTGCTGTGGTATTGTGCCAGGACTGCTGTGGAGGCAGTGAGATGAGAGAATTAGTATTTTATTAGTGAATTCTTGCCTTGACAAGAGACCAATGTATTTTGCTAAAAGTTGCTGAAAGGATCCCTGTTTGCATGTGGATGGACCGTGACTGTATACTGGTTTCACTGCTGTAAAATCTAAGACTACAAGGCAAAAACCTGCCATAGACCTACCAAAGCAAGTTGGAAAGGTAACGTGAGATCTTAATGAAAAAGATTTCCAATGAAAAAAGCTATATTCTGTTCTGAAATAGTTGGTACTTTCTTGTCTTTTTCAGCTGTGCTGAAAATTAGCATGGTGTAGTCATCCATGTCCCAGCATGATGGTGTCTGCATGTGGCAGGTGTGGGACTCCTTGTTCAGGCTGTTGTGAGGGATTTTTGCAAGAATCATTCTGCTCTCAGTCATCAGCATCCACTTCATTTCCCAGGAGATGTCGGCTCCTTTAACTACTCCTGCCTAGGTGGTTTAGAATGACTCCACCTTAGCTGTGATGAACTAGGTAAGGAAAGTGCTAATTTTAGTAATTTACAGCTGTTATTCTCTGTCTGCCAGGAATGATATCACACTGAAAGATTTCTTGGATTTGGATACAGTACAAGAAAAATAGCTGTTTTGCAGTTTGTAAATCAGTATATAGAGTAATTACATTTCTATAAACTGTGCAGGAACTCTTGAAAAGTTGGATGGCTAAACTTCACATTTATGCTCTTTTAAATGGGTTTTACATAGAATTAGCCAGGAAAAAGTCTTTCTGTTGCAGTGGTTTTTCAACCTCTGCCTCTTTATTTTGGTATAATTCTTAATGAGGTATAGAGCAAATAGCTATCTTATGCAACTAATCGTTCCTGTAGGATCCATTATAATGAGGTGCTTCTTTAGCTCATTCAGGGCACCTCTGCTGGCTGCAAGACTGAAACTCTCTGTTTCTCTCGTGCCTGTAAGGGACATCATGCACTTCAGAAGACAGATAGAGCCAGCAGATGGAGAAAATTAACTCTTAAAGCTTTTCCTGATGTCTAGGCACCAAGTCTGAAGACACAGTATTTTCTTTTTTTGTATATTGTAGTATTATTTTGATTTTTTTCTTAAAACCTCTTTTCTCATTGATTACTTGTTTGTCTAGTGATCTCTAGCACTTCATTTCTTATGTTTTTCTGAGGTGTCTTTTCCTTATCTCTGTGGTTTTTGCCATTTTTGACTTTGGTCAGGTTGCTGCATCCTTATCTTCAGCAAACCATTTTCCTTTTAATCCTTTTTGATCTTTCTCTTCTGTATATTGGACTGTCATCTTTTGTGCTTTTTCCCTTCTGTTTGTGTATAAGTGTGTGTGCTTGTGACTAGCTTGTGATATTTTTTGATTCCTATGAAGTTTTCCTTTGTGTTTGCCTTTTTTTTTAATGTTTATTCGGTTATTTTTGTTCTACTGTTTTTCTCAGTGTATACCGCTCTTTTTTTCTTCCCAGATCTTAACATTCTTGTCCTTCTGGGTAATCTTGTTACATTTTCTGTTTTCTTTTTCTATATGCTTTTCTGTTCTGGCTTCTTCATTTGAGTTTTCTTACAGACCAACTTCACTTCTCATCCTGTTCTTAAAAACACAATACTTACATATACATATATACATAGACCTTTTCCTTACTTTTACTATACTGCATGAATAACATGCAACAATGAAAATCACAGACTCACAGACTGGCAGGGGTTGGAAGGGCCCTCTGGA
The DNA here is from genome assembly GCF_949628215.1 of Phalacrocorax aristotelis. NCBI lineage: Eukaryota > Metazoa > Chordata > Aves > Suliformes > Phalacrocoracidae > Phalacrocorax > Phalacrocorax aristotelis. The sequence continues at coordinate 5,534,083 of NC_134311.1, forward strand.
GATCATCCTTTCCGACCCCCTGCTGGAGCAGGCACCCCCAGAGCAGGGGCACAGGGCCGCGTCCAGGCGGGGTGTGAATGTCTCCAGGGAAGGGACCCCACAGCCTCTCTGGGCAGCCTGTGCCCCTGCTCTGGCACCCGCACAGGGAAGGGGTTTGTCCTCATGTTCAGGTGGAACCTCCCGTGTTCCAACTTGTGCCCGTTGCCCCTTGGCCTGGCGTTGGGCACCACTGAAAAGAGCCCGGCCCATCCTCCTGACACCCGCCCTTCAGGTATTTGTAAGCATTGATGAGATCCCCCCTCAGCCTTTTCTTCACCAGGCTGAACAAACCCAAGTCTCTCAGCCTTTCCTCATAAGGGAGATGCTCCAGCCCCCTGATCATCTTCATAGGTCTCCGCTGGACTTGCTCCAGGAGTTCCCTGTCCTTCTTGAACAGGGGGCCCAGAACTGGACACAGCACTCCAGATGTGGTCTGATGGGACAGAGTGCACCCTCAGCCAGTTCGCTGACGATACCAAGCTGGGAGGAGTGGCTGATACACCAGAGGGCTGTGCTGCCATCCAGCGAGAGCTGGGCAGGCTGGAGAGCTGGGCCCAGGGGAACCTCATGGAATTCAACAAGAGCCAGTGCAGGGTCCTGCCCCTGGGGAGGAACAACCCCCCGCACCAGCACAGGCTGGGGGGGACCTGCTGGAGAGCGGCTCTGCTGAAAGCGTCCTGGGGGTGCTGGGGGGCAGCGAGGTGACCCTGAGCCAGCACCGGGCCCTTGGGGCCAAGGGGGCCAGCGGTGTCCTGGGGTGCATGGAAAGGAGTGTGGCCAGCAGGGCGAGGGAGGTTCTCCTCCCCCTCTGCTCTGCCCCAGTGAGGCCACATCTGCACTCTTCTTTTTAAGCTTGACTATGGTTTGGAATATAATTTCATGAACAAATGCCCTAACAGTGAAAAAAGCAACACATATTTATTTTCCTGACAACGCACCCAATACTAAGGCTCCTTTCTGCTGCTTTGCAGTAAACAAGATGCCCATGTAACACACAGTTAGTTCAAGGCTCCTGTGTGTCGAGGGGTTGTCATAAGAGGTCCCTGGATAGATGAAAACCATGTTTGGTATATCTCAACCTTGATCTAAACAGCCTCCCAGCAATATGTGATGAAGTAGACAGTACTGCCGTACTTTTCTGATGTAATTACTGGGGAGAGGCAGTGGTGACGGTGGCTTTTGTGGTGGAGTGCCAGGCTGTGTGTCCTTGTGGGAATACGGGCCTTTATACAAAAGAATTTTTTCTTCAATACTTTTTATCTTAATGGCTTTTAAATTTAACTTTTTTTTTTCTATTAGGATGAAGATTTACAAAAATAGAATTAATATAGAACCTGTTCAAATTTTCTTGGAATTTTAATCCTCAGAATAAATCAATGTGAAAGAAGCAATAGAAGTTAATTAGGTTTTAATTTTATTTCTAAGTGAATTAATGTTTACCAACTAGATTTGCTATGCTATGCTGACCAAAGAATTGTCACATTTCTTCAGCTGGCAACAGTTTCATGTAAGAAACTTTACAGTCTGATAAGGAAAAGTTTGTCACTTCAGCTATAAAATTGTTACAGTCTGGTGTTTTGATATTTATGTTATTAAAAAAAAAAGTAAAAATGGGGTTTATTGCAGCTTTATAAACTAAACAATCTCTCTATTTTTAAGTGCGTATTTGGGTTTCACATTTTCTTGTGAAGGACATCAACCTCTACCTTTCTAGTTGCAGAACTGCATCATCTTCTATTCATCCAGAAGATTTTGAGAGAAATAAATATTTCAGAAATCCGTTTTAAATACTGCGTGTGTGTGTGTGTGTTCCTTTGGAGATATTCTGACATCTTCTTCTGAATTTTAGAGGGAAAGTTGTGCCTCACCTTCATGGTTGTCTGGGCACAACCAAACTCTCATAAAAGGTAACAGAAGTCTTTCCTTTGGCTTCACTTGAGGCCAGTATAATCATAAAGAATCAGCCACAAAGATGAAAAACTGTCATGCGGAGGCTACACAAGTGTATAAATTTACAGCTATCTAATCACAGTGACAAAAAATAGGTTACCTCAGCCTAAAGCATCTGGTGCTTAGCTCTTCCTTTCTCTTGCACTCCTCCTTTTGACTACAGATTATCCTGGATATGTAAATGCTTCACAAAGTACAATATTTACAGCTTTCTGTAGCTTTGCAACTGTGACATACTTTTTAATTAAACAGTAACAACTATAGCCCATGGCATTTTCTGAGATTAATGAGTGACTGGAAAACTTTGTGGCCTAAAGCAAATTAGGCCATCATTAATTAATCATAAAAAACTTGCTCTGGGCTTTGGTTATAGTCTGTTTGGACTCAGAATCAAATGAAAACAATTACTTTTCTTTTTCTGTAGTGCTGTCTCTTTTACTCAAACTACTGGGAGCTTCAGTTAACTCTAATGTTCAGTATTGATGTAATGCACTATGAACTTCATTATTTTTATACATGGTGCACATTTTTCAGAAAACAGAACACCCCTGAATCGTTTTAGGATTCAATGGATTCTAAGTTGCATTCTCACCAAGGCAGTGAGTTTTTCTGGAATCTAGAGCAAATCGGGAATTCTCTAAATTTTCTCTACCTCTATGCTTTCATCAAAGTTTTTTCCAAGATTTTTTATACCTTTGTATATTTCAAAACATTCTATAAATTTTTTACTTTGTTAAACTATTTTAAGGGTTTCTAAATAAAACCAAGTTAATTTGCCCTTACTTCACAAATTTATGACAGTTTTATGAAAAGTCTAAAAAGTAAGTTTGAAAGACTAGAAACACAAATCCATGTTATTGATCCAACACAAACTTTGTGTTTTTTTCATTTGTGATTTTGTCTCAGCCTTGTGCTGTGAGATAAGAAAAAAAACCACTGAAGTATCTCAGAAGTGTATGTGAAACGTGACTGGAGCTCTCCTGGTATAAAGCATCCCAGACATAGAACATTAAACCACAGAACAGCCCAGGTTGGAAGAGACCTTGAAAGATCACCTGATCCAACCTTTCAGGGCAAAGGGAGCATAGATGAGTTTTTCTAGTACCCTGTCCAAGCTCGTCTTGAAAACTTCCATTGATGGGGACCTACCAAATCCCTGGGGAGGCTGTCCCTGTGAAAGATTGTTCTCACTGTAAATAAACCCTTTCTTATATCAAGATGAAACCTCTCCTGATGCAAATAGTACCTGTTGCTTCCTGTCCTCTCCATGTGGCTCCTTGTGAAGAGACAGCCTGCGTTCTCTTTGTAAATACCCTTTAAGTACTGGAATACTGTGGCGAGTTCTCCCTAAGCCTTCTCTTTGCCAGGTAGAAGAGACCTAGCTCCTCAGTCTTTCCTTACAGGGCAGGTTCTCCAGCCCTTTGAACATCTCACAGCCCTCCTTTGTATCCTCTCCAGTCGGTCTGCATCTTTCTTGGATTGTGGGGACCAGAACCGGGCTGTATGCCAGCTGCAGCCTGACAGCTGGGTAGAATGGGATGATCATGTCTCTGTCTCTGCTAGCGACGCCCCTGTGGGTGCAGCCCAGGGTCTGCTCTGCCTTTGTTGCTGCAGTAGCTCACTGCTGGCTCAGGTTCATCCTGTTGTCTACCGGGACCCCCAGGTCCCTCTCAGCAAGGCTGCTCCCCAGCCACACAGATCTCGGCCTGGACTGGGCTCTTTGGTTATGGCATCCCAGGGGCAGGACCTTGTACTTGTCTTTTTTAAACTTCGTAATGTTCTTGCCTGCCACAGGGCTTGGAGTAGCCGCAGTGCCTGTTGCTGGGCTTTGAGTAGCTGCAGTATTTGTTGCCAGGGTAGATCTCTGGGTGATAGTCTTAAATAGTTATTTAATCCTAAACAAGGACTGAACCACATGCAGGAGACATAGCAATAGGACCATGGTGGTTTGAACATCCCAAGGGTATTCAAAATTCTCAAGAGCTGCTGTAACTAGTCTGAAGGAGAAAGGGAAGGTGAAGGAGTCGGGGAAAGTGTCCCCTCTATCTCCCCCATAAATTGGTTCTCCAAGGAGAAGAGGCAAAAGGTATGATTGCTAATAGTTTCTGAGAGATGGCTTCCAAAGTATGGGAAGGATGGCAGTGCTGAGCACAATCTCACAACCAATAATTTTATCACTGCATAAGCCAGTGTTACAGAGTACAGCAAAATGAGAACTTTAATGCAATGCCCAGAGTTGATAAACAGCATCACAGGGCATGCATATGGGAAGTAAGGTGTTAAACACCACAACCCTGAGAACAAGCACAACAGCTCTGAGAGCAAATGAATTCAACATTGTGACCAGTGATTATTAAACTAATATAATGAATGCTTATCACAAATTTGCTTTAACATGCGCTGGTCAGATTTGTCATTATCTCAAACCCTTTGTGCCCCACGTTGGGTACCAAAAAGACTACTGTGGTTTAACCCAGCAGGCAGCTAAACACACCACACAGCCCTTTGCTCACCACCCATCCCTGTGGGATTGCAGAGAGAATTGGAAAAACAAAAGTAAAATTTGTGGGTTGAGATAAAGACAGCTTAATAGGACAGAAAAGGAAGGTAAAATAATAATAATAATAATAATAATAATAATAATAATAATAATAATAATAATAATAATAATAGAATATACAATATAATTAATGCACAATGCAACTGCTCCCCACCTGCTGGCCAATACCCAGCCTGCTCCAGAGCACCAGTCCCTACCCACCAGCCAACTCCCACCAGCTTATATGCTGATCATGACATCATATGGTATGAAATGTCCCTTTGGCCAGTTTGGGCCAGCTGTCCAGCTGTGCCCCCTCCCCTCCCGGCTTCCTGTGCACCTGGCAGAGCATGGGAAAATGAAAAGTCCTTGCCTAGTGTAAGCACTGCTCAGCAACAACCAACACATCAGTGTGTTGTCACATTTTTCTAATGCTAGATCCAAAACACAGCACTGTACCAGCTAATAGGAAGAAAATTATCTCTATCCCAGCCAAAACCAGGACAGCAGAGTATGAACCAAAGTTGCTAAAAGAGAAACTTGTCTTGTTCCAGAAAACCCCAAGGACAAGTACTGAAGTAGAGTCCAGGGAAAAAGAAAATCACATAGCACTGCTCATCTGTACACCAATCAACTCTTCATGGCAGCAGTCACTGGCAGCAAGTTCATAATGCTTTGTATATGACAACTGCTAGAGTTAAGGGCAAGAGAGTTAATTTCTTCATAATGAATGTAGCCGTTTTATTCAGCCTGCAGACAGACAATTGATTGGCTTCAGTTCTCAAAATATTCATCATCATTTTCTCTTTATCTTCAGAACCTCTGAGTAGGCTTAAATAAGCTATGTGATTACTCACAATGCATAAAGCAAAACATATTCTGAAATCTTTGCAGGGGTATGGATGCTGAATTCATTGGTTTCTCAACAACAATGGTGCACATGGTAAAAATTATAAAGGGACCTCCATAGTTGGAACGATTAAGCACACTAGGACTTTTTAATTTAAAAAATAAATGACTAAGAAATCCGATAGAAGTCTGTGAAAGCATGAATAGCATGGAGAAGGTGTCAATAGTTCACTTTTTCTTCTAAAAGGAAAAATAAAGGTCATTGGAACTATCAGGAGGCAGGTTCAAATATGAAATGTGTAGTTAATCAGCAATACTTGCTGCAGAATAGGATAAAAAGTAGTGGCCTATTCATGTTCAAGGTAAGAACAGACAAAATCATAGATAGAAAGTCCATGAAAGATTGTTAAATACATGAAAAGTGCCTCAGTCTCAGGAACACTCAGAGATACACATTGTAAGATATAGGATGGTTTGGGCAAAAAGCACCATGGTGCATTAGATCTATCTCTATACTCGCCTCTAGTCATTCGCTTGCGGTCACTTGAAAGCAGGGTACTGGATTAGACAGACATTTGACATGCCTTATGTGTCATTATTGTGTTCTTATTCTCCCCATTATATCTTTGCTGGTTGCTGCTGCTGTGTGATTAGTTGTAGAAGTCTACTGTTTCTATGATCATATAGTTATGGTTATTTCCAGACAACATCTGAATAAATGAAAATTTATACATGGGAGAACATGCATTCCTAAGTACTCTCGCAAGCCAACATCCATCATGCCATAAATAGGAGCAGATATTGCTGACTGTAAGAAAAGCATGATTCTCTTTATATTCGTGCAAGCAGAAACTTTTTATAAATGCTTAAATATATAAACAAATTGAGGTTCAGTGAAGACCAAAATCAAGAAGTCATTCAGAACTTGTATAATAAAAGTGCTTTCACATTGGAATTGCTTGCTTTTGTAACCCTTTTTATTCCTTAATTTAAGATTCAGAGCTTTCTCTTCAGCCAGCAAAAAACAAAACAGCATTTCAGGCTGTTCTATAATCATCTCTCAAATCAGCTGATACTTTGATTTTGAAAGCACTTGTTACTTTTTCTCTAAAAGAAAAGTTCAACAATCACAACGTATAATAAATGAACCTTAGACTTCATTTATCAGCATTATTATCAAGAAATTTTATTATTTTGCTAAGAACAAGTGAGTCCAACCTCTACCACTGTATACTGCAGAGATTCCACTTCCTTCCTTCAAGTATCTAAATCTTGTTAGTCCATTTATCGAACACTCAAGTGATAACTTTACATTTTCTCCCACAGCTCTCTGAAGTTCTACGTTTTTGCATACAGTTAGACAGGGATGTTTTTAAGTTTTCATTTACAATGCACCTCTGTATTTGTGCCTACAAAACATCTGATAATTAGCAGGTACATGGTGACTGATGCATAAGCAGTCAAGATTTATGATTCCTTAATAGCTTAATTACCCACTCCTGCTTTTGTATCTAACAACTTTTGGGTTTTTTTGGTGGGTGTGTGGTTTTTTTCCCTTTGTAGTAGGGACTGGAATTAGGAGTTACTACCTTTTTTTTTCTTTTTCTTTTTTTTTTTTTTGTCTCAGCACATGCCATCCCAGGTCAGGGTAGTGTTATGTTTCTCAGCATTGGAACAATCCACATGTAGGGGTTGCCCTGTGCTCTGGGCCAGGAAAGCCATGCATCATGAATTTGCACAAAGAATCATGAGAATCATGAGAATCCTGAGTGTAACTTACTGAATGCTTGTTAAACTTAATCCATCTGGAGCAAAATACTTACGATTCAATAGAATTATATTTTGAGGACAAATGTCTAACTTCTTTCTTCCCAGAAGCACGCCTGCTAACATGTACTGAAAAAGGCATTCTCATGACATCGACTTTTAAAATGCATCTGAATGACCTGTGGGAACTTGAAACAGTTAACTGTTACTGTCTAAGGGTCGCTCATTACCAAGATGGGATAAAGAAGGAATAACAACAGCAGCATGGATTTTATTCTGAAAATCATGTCATTCATTATTTATAGAACAATACTTTCTGATTGCTGTTCCTCTGGAATCTAAATGTACAACAGCATTATTCATCATTTCCACCAAAAGAGCTTTTATTGACTCTACTACAGGGAGTGTGGATGCATACATCTGACATTCCCTAAGAAAAAAAATATTTTTTAGGCTTACCATACAGCCTGTTTTAAAACAAGATCCTTCCAATAGGAGAGATGAGGAAGTTCTAATTGTTTTTCTTCTCTTTGTTAACTTTCCATCAAATGGCAATTTTTAATATCTTCATTTGTGAAATATGTTATTAATATTTTTGGACTATTGTTGACTTTAGCAAGAGAGGAATATAGGCAGTAGGACAGCTTTTTGTCCCAAAAGACACAAAAATCTGTGTGCAAATCAGAATGTATACATTTTATTTCAGCTATGGAGATTTTCTATGAGAGCAAAAATACTTTTCCACCAGCTGTACCTATGATTACATTATCAGCATAATTTTCCAAAGTTCTTTAATGCCCCGAATCTTCCACTGATTTATCTTACGAGGATATGGATTAAATCCATTGATTACTGTGACATAAAAACAAATTTAAGTACCTAATCTTTGACAGCTGGAATCAGATGTTTAACTAGTCACAGATCATGACTTCATTGTTGCTATGACAATTTACCTCATCAGAAAATCCATCCCTTCTTTTGGTAAACTTGCGCAAAATATGCAGCATAAGCTTTACAGATGATATCCATCATATTTTGCAAAAATACCCAAAACCCTTTTAATTTTTTGATGTAACTTTGTATTTTAATGTGATGCTTGAATTGATGATCATATGGTCCTTAATATCAACATTATTAAGCAATAGCTTATTGATGGTAAGTATATTATTTTCATCCAGGTACTGCAACGCTAGGGCACTGATAAGAATCAAGCGTTCATCAAATATTGTTGTAAAAACTATAAAGAATATTTAAAACTGGCACTGGGAAATGTCAAATGTAATTGTAATGAATAATGAATACTGTACTAATTATAGAATCTATATACCTAATTAGTAAAATAGCTGTGACTGTGGAGGGGAAGGAGGAAAAAGTATTTAGCTATTCTGAATGAGCTCAACATTTCAATTATTCTAAAATTATTCTATCCAGGGTCCAATTTTCTTCACTTACAACCTTCTTTACAGCACTTTGTAAAGATTTAAAAATGATTAGCGAAGTATGTAGATAAAAACGTGTCTAACATAAGTATGTAAGGACTGTTAGCAACCCATATTTAATTAGAAAATTAACATACTGAGAGCCAGTCCTCACTTTTTCATTAGTTGTGTGCAAGTAGCAAAATGCCCACAAATCTAAGATGACAGCTACTGGAGAACAGTATAGTTTATTGTTTCTCTGCATTTGTTTGATTTTAAGGTGCTGCACCTTTCTGGAAAAAAGACCTTGATTCTTTTCTGTGGGCTGATAGTGGAGCCTAATGTGTGATGCATGTTCTAGGTCAAATTTTGTTTTCACATGACAAAAGCAAAAAGACTGGTAGAAATGCAAGTGGGTGCTTGAATAGGGGGTCATAAATATGGAAAATGTTTGAAAAAATCACTGTGTTAACACTCTAGCAAAACTGTAAGCTTCGTTTCATACAATGTTGAGTAGAGTTTTAGATCACAGAATCATAGAATCATTAAGGTTGGGAAAGATGTCTAAGATCATCAGGTTCAACCATCACCACAACACCACCATGTCTCCTAAACCATGCCCTGAAATGGATCATCTACATGTTTTTTGAGCACCCCCAGGGATGGTGACTCCACCACCTCCCTGGGCAGCCTGTGCCAGTGCCTCACCACTCTTGCAGTTAAAAAAAAAATCTTTTCAGTAAAAAAAAGACACTGTGCATCTTATCAGACTAGGTTTGGATGTGGTGCTTAGGGACATGGTTTAGTGGTGAACTGGCACTGTTAGGTTTATGGTTGGATTTGATGAGCTTAAAGGTCTTTTCCAACCTATACAATTCTCTGTGTGTGTATTCTGTGTAAAAGAGAGCTAATAATCACATAATAAATACCATGGTTCTGACTTCTTACAGTGTTCTTTCAATTTCATGATATCCAAATTATCCTCTTCTGCCCAAACAATGGGGTAACATGAACATAAAAGTGGATCAGTCTAGTGATAAACTATGATAAATAAAACACCTGGAGAATTTCCATGTAAGGGAACTGTACTGCCTGACCTTGCTTGTTTTTCCTATCAAGTGAAAATATACATGCTTCCAAGTATGCATGCACATGACACTGATAAATTATTCTGATCAGTCTGTGACAATTTCTGATCTGTTGGTGATTTTTGTGTAATGTGATTACATATATGTGAGGTTTCAAAAAAAGCAGTGAATCAAAATTCACTGTTGTTTGTGACAGTCAGATACTTTCTTCCAATAATGCGTTTCTTTTTGACTTACAAAGATGTTATTTTCTTAATCAAATTTGCAATAGTTCATTGAATTTACTGTTAGATATTATATTTCATGCCCTGTTTAGTCTTCAGGGTTGCAGATTTTTGGCATTATTCAGAATGATTTAGTAAACAGCTGTAAATAATGTTACTTGCCCTGCAGTGTTTATGCTAGTAACAACTTTCTCCCTTGTGTCTCATATATGTGAGCATTTCTCTGAAACAGAGCAACTCTTTTCCACCAAGATGGCCATAACTAGTGCCATTCCTCAGCCGGTTTTTTCTAGGACATCAGGCACAAGCTTAGCAGGCGATGCTGGAATAGTGCAATGGGATATATTTGACTGATATTAGTTCAGCTACAATGTTTACTTTGGATTGTAATGTTTAGGACTTGCAAGATTCACAGAGGAGATGGTTTACTTCCAAACACTGAAAAACGTGATTTCTCCATCTTGGTAATCCTTCCCAAGATACACTCCATTCGCTTTGTTCCCTTATGCTTTTCCTTGCTAGACTACTGGCATTTCCAAGCTCCTGCTTTCTGTAGAAGAAATCATTGCCCTATCCACTCTATCTAAGAGTCTTTATGTTAGTTACTGCTAAGGAAATGTTCATTAAAACTGATGTTGAACCCAGTTAAAATCTTACAATGCGGTAATAATGCATACATGTGTCTTGGTTTCAACTGGGATAGTGTTAATTTCCTTCCTAGTCACTGATATAGTATTGCGTTTTACCTTTAGGAAGAGAATAATGTTGATGTTGAGCAATGCTTAAGCTAAGCCCAGGACTTTTCAGTTTCTTGTACTGCTGTACTAGTGAGAAGGCTGGAGGTGCACAAGAAGCTGGGAGGGGACACAGCCAGGACAGCTGACCCAAACTGGCCAAGGGGATATTCCATATCATATGACATCATGCTGAACAAAAAACAGGGAGGAGCTGGCTGGGCAGGGCATGGCTTCTGCTCTGGGGCTGGCTGGGCATTGGTCAGCGGGTAGTGAGCAATTGCATTGTGCATCATTTGTTCTGTATATGCTTTTAACGTTATTATTATTTTCCCTTTCTTTTCTGTCCTATTACATTGTCTTATTTTAATCCATGAGTTGTACCTTTTTTCTGATTCTCTTCCCCATCCCACTGTGGGGCGAGTGAGTGAATGGCTGTGTGGTATTAGCTGCCTGCTGGGTTACACCGTGACGGTCCTTTTTGGCACCCAACATGAGACTCAAGGGGTTGAGATAGCAACAGATCTGACAAGGGTGTATTAAAACAATTTTGTTGTAAACATTCATTATTAGGTTAAGAGCCACTGTTTGCAATGATGATTTATTTGCTCTCAGAGTTGTACTTGTTCTCAGAGCAGTGTTATGTAACACCTTACATGCAGCATATGTTCCCTGTTGTGCTATTTATCACCTCTAGGGTCTGGATTAAGGTTATCATTTTGCTGTACTTTGTAACACTGGTTTATGATATGATAACATTAGTGGTCAACAGACTAATCTGGTGTTCATATTTGGTATTGTTGTCATCTCCATACCTCAGGTGCCATCTCTCAGAAATTATTACTAATTACACTCTTCACCTTTTCTCCTCAGAGAGGCCATTCATGGGAGTGATGGGGGGGAACACTTTCCCCCACTGCTTCACCTTCCCCTTCTCCTCCAAGCTAGTTAAAACAGCTCTTGAGAATTTAGAATATCCTTGGGATGGTGAAACCAGCATGCTCCTGTCGCTATATCTCCTGAATGTGTTTAAGGTCATGTTTAAGGTCTTGTTTAAGGTTAAACAACTATTTAAAAATAGCACCCAGAGATCTGCCCCGAGGCTCAATATTTATGAGTGGCAAGGTGTGTGGGATAGTCCCAGCAAGTACCTAGGACGGTGGGCACCTCCAGTGTTTTGGATCTTTACACCTGAACAGATGCAAGAATCCTGAAAAACTAGTAAAATATTTGGAAAAAATGTATGTTGTCACCATGGCAATTCCAGAGACACACAAATCACTGCAGTGTGCTGGGACCTGGCCAATGTCTACTGAGTCCTGTTCGTCGCTCTTCAGTGCCCTCAAGGGGAAGAAAAGGTCTCTGGGTCTGGCAATAAAATGACAGGCACAGTGGCCACTCCAACCCCAGCGAAAGGCACTGCGGCTGAACCAGAGAACCAACTTGTGCTGGTATCAGTCGTCCCTATACACAAGAAGTAATATTGGAAATGAAGGTCATCTCGTTTAGTAAGGGAAGACACTTCTACTAAGAAGGGGAAGGAGGAAGGAGTAGACCACGACAACATGCCATATTTAAATTCAGTGCTATACTCATGAAGCAACCTATTCCAGTATGCAAGTCTTGTATGTAATTCTTACTTTGATACATGAGCAATTTAAATTTGTCTTACTCTCTCAGATGTTAAGTTATAAAGAAAAAAAGCAAAGCAGATTTCAGGATATGTCTCTGCATTCTTAAATGAGGCTGATGACTTTCTTCCGCACCATATCTATGGTTTTGAAATGGATTTTTTTATGAGCTTTATAGATAAAGAAACATAAAGAATCTGGTGGAAACTGCTGTTCTTCAAAAAACATTTGTATTTCCATTTGAAATGGAGATTCAAGCTCTAGGCCATTTGTCTTAACATGAGCATAAGGTTTTTACAAATGAAGCTTTGTAGAATTAATGCATTTAAAATATGAGTTTCTTCTAGCAAATGGAAACCAAAGAATGAATCTATGTGTGATATTATGAAATGAATAAATGTTTAGAAAATGAAAACATTTTCTGACTTGAATATGAACAAAAAATATCTTGCAAATGATATGGTGAAATTTATCAGGTACTTGCATCATGTTTGCTTGATAGACTCTGAACCTGAGGTTAAACTCGGAAAGTCTTTTGCTGAAGAAAGTTGGAAATAACACCCAAATAATTCTGAAATGTGTATTTTGAACATTGTGAAATGCTTATATTGTAGCAGAAATTATTAAAGTGATTTACATTTATATAGCTTCTACATTAAGACAGTGCTTCCAGAGCTTTATAAACTGAATGCAGAAATCAGAACGGCCAAACCAGGAAGTGTTTGTCTCCAAAATATTTTATTTTAGTACCACATAGCCACATTATTTGATATTTTGTGCAGAATATGGTGTCACTTCACCAAAACTTCAGGGGGAAGTGACTTGACCAGGACAATTAAGCTAAAACACGAACTGTTAAGAAACAGTACCATTGGGTACTTAAGAATTCAATAAATAAATTCCATACATAATTGTAAATATTAAACTGTGCACACCTTGGTAAATTAGTTTAGGACAGACAGTTGCAAAGTAGGACTACTTTTCTAATGAAGATGGTGTTTCCCCTTGCATTGTTTCCCTTTCAGTTTTTGAACACCTATGTATTCCTTTGAGCTCTCCATCCAGATGACAAGGCGTTTTGACTCTACTGAGCAGGAGCAACCCTGGTTTCAAACTGAATATTAACCTCCCTAATGCTACTTATGCTTCAGAACCGTATATCCATGACCCAAATTCTCAGTTGTGGTCAAGGAAGGATCAATGCTGCTGTGAAAAGAATGGTCAAAAGAGCTGTTTAAATCTATCTCTGCTTGCCTAACTCTGTCACACAGCTGCAGGCAGTCCCAAGGACGGGAGGTGGGTCTCACTCTTCTCCTGTTGATGCAGGTATAAAACTTACGTGAAAGAGGAAACATTGGATTAAACAAGAAAGTGAGCCAGGGAGAGACACTCCTGACTGTTTGCTGGAGCATATTTACCTAGGCTAACTGACATAATTTAGAGATGTCTGGGGCCTCATGCTTTAGAAGAAAGAATACGTACCCTTGTCAAGCCTTGTGAAAAAGATGCAGACTGGATTCCCTCAGTATACTCTCTTTTAGTGAACCTCAGAGCTGGTTACTCCTTTCATCGACTAACAGAATTATGCTGATTTAATACACTTTGCTTTTTTCGTTTGATCATATCACAAGCCATACAGCACTTGCTAACCATGTGTGACAGTTTTTAGGAGACTGCATATCCAGAGCCTTCCTGAAATTTAAGCAAACTTGTCAATGTCACTGCTGTCAGCTTTCATTATCCTTCAGTGATTTTCATCAAGCTTGTTAAACATGGTTTCCCTTTATACATTCACGTCAGTTTTCTAGTTAGTCTGTATCTGTTTTGTTCACCTTCCCTATTGCAGAGACCTTAACTACAGAGCAACACTTACATCCTTGAATTTCTTTTTCATTTTCTGTTTTCTTTTGAGTATGGGTATCATATTAGGTTCTCTCTAGTTTTTTCCTGGTTTCATTATACTTCAGAACTCTGGGCAAGTTTAAAACAGACACTGGGTCAGTAAAACTCAACAGCCCCTCTAGAGCTGTTGCTCAGATCAGTTGTGTATGTCTCTGTTCTTAGGCTCACTATGAAAATACTGCATGGATCCTCTGCAATATTAATTATTATCAAAATAGATGAGAAGGACATCATTGATATGAATGAAAAATTATCATTCTATATCTTTCAATGAATCAGATGACATCAGGATGTTCAAAGCTTTCTTGAAAGAAAGAGTGGGAACTACAGTGTGTTCCTACACATCCCATGGTCTAGGTGACCAGGTTATGGAGTCTCTCCACTGCAGGAAACAGTTCCTATGAGGCCTAATTGTGAAAACATTATAACTTTTTAAAATAAAACCATAAATCCTCTCTGACTTTAGTTTTGGCACATATTGAAGTATTGTATGTTAAGCCAGCTGTCTCTCTTTTCAGATACTGGCTATGCTTAAATCGATCTCCATAACACAATAGCTGTCTTGTAGACACTTTTGGACAAGCAATTAATTTTGAAACCTGACAAGGCAGAGATAAAGTCAATTTTAATTACTGTACAATGTACCACTGTCAGTTGACTTTTACAAGCTTGTTAATTATTACTTTTAAATTTGTAATGTTTTCTGTGTTTCTGAATGCAAGACATACCTAATGAACATTTGGAATTTATGGTCTTCAGAGAAGATTCAGATTCAATATACAAGTAAGTGTTTGTCAGCTTCCCAAGGCCCGGTACAAAATCTCAGCATGGACTCACTAGATAAATATGAAGGATGTTATTACGATTATAGACCAGAAATATGGCTTGAGCTTTCCACCATTTATAGATTTGCTGTTTAATTTAGACAAGCGATTAATTTCTGTGCTATTCAATCTTCCTTTTCTAAAATTAGGATAATATTCCCTAGCTGTGTAGAGTGATAGTCTTCACTGGTTGATGGCTGAAGCTGCCCATGTGTAACAATGTTATTGGTTGTATAAATAATGCAGAGGGAAGAATGTTATGTTGATATGATTATAAATTGCATGCAAGTCTTAGGGAGGCAATAGGGGACACACTGGTGGCATGGAAGAATACAATATACTATCCCATTCTTTCTATAAATGTGTTTTAACTTTCCTGTTAATGAAGCACAGAACATTTACTTTCTAAACTCAGTCTGTCTTGCTCTGGTATGACAATTCTGAAAGCTCAGCTCGGAATGTCTGCAGTTGCTTTCAGTTAGGAAAACTGAGACCATCCCAAGTTGATTGTTCAATGGATACAACTTGGCCTGGAGCAGTAAAGAATTAAAGTTTATCAGAAAAGAAAAAGTAAAAGTAATGAAATACTGCTGGGTATAGTATAACTTATGGAATATAGGCTATATTCTGCTATTGCTAAGATAGATTTATAGGTGTTATAGTCCTATTATTAGTAAATGCCTGACTTTTAGAACTCATATACCTATTAAAGAAATTCCACTGAAACCTCAGGACATGTCTGTGCTATTCAAAGCAACGCTGAGCTGAGACAGTCAAGCCAGTGCAGTCCACACAGTACTGTGGTATCAATTATTTAAACAAATTTAAATAGACAAGGCAACAGGGCTATGCCTAATGTAAAATGTAGACTTGAAGGTTAAAGTTTTTTCTGAATGGTAGGAGATACAGGTACTGTCAGGCTGCAGCAGGATTAGAGTCGAGATTTGTCATATAGAATCATAGAATTGTTTGGGTTGGAAGTGACTTTTAGATGACATCCAGTCCACCCCGCTGCAGTGAGTAGGAACACCTCCAACTAGAACAGGTTGTTATACAGGGAAGAGTTCTATTCATGAGACTATCATACATTCATCACCACAGTCATTTTTGACAACAGAGGTAATGAAAATTGTATTTTTGGCTAAATTCAGTGTTGTTTTGCATACTAAGCTTTGTAGGTTAGGCCTTCTGTCAACCAGGTCCTGCCTGCTTTCTGGGTCAAAGTAGGGTATAGTTGGAAGGTAGGGTAATTCTAAGTGTACTTAAGTATAGAACTACATATCAGTAGTAAAGATGGCCAGAGTTAAGCTGAACAAGGCTTTAGAGATTAGTGACTTTAGTCTTAGTTGTCCAAAATCCACCTTAAAAGATATAGTTTATATGGCAAAGTTTTTTACACATTTTGTTTCTTGGCTTAGAGTCAAAAGAGTGAATTTCTCTTCTAGAGTTAAGAAAATGAGGAATTAGGCAGTTGCATCTACCACACGGCATTATTACGAGTTTAAGAGAAATATTTGGGCTGTTTATATCTGTGAGGAGGGACTATACTCAAAGAAATAGAAGGAAAGTAAGACTAATGAAGGTTTAGGCTTTGAATACGCTTGGTACTATATGAGCAGAGCACTTTGATTTTACTTACCGGCAAGAGGAAATGAAGCAAATTCCTCATTTGTGTGACAGCTGAGTGGTTCTGCAAGCTAGACCATGATGTTTTTGTATGTAGTGGCTCTGTTAATATAACATCTTCATTATTTATGTCTAGAATCACCTAATACATTATTATTGAGTTTAAAAAGGAGAATTTTATACCATGCTTAAGTTTTGTGAGTTACTGTTTTCTTCTTCATCCAAACCTCAGATTTTGATCCATCCAGGCTTTAGAGAACTAGGAACACTGGGAACAGAAAGTTGGAAGAAACAAAAATGTAAGATAAATAAAGAATTCTATTGATCTCATTTTTTAGATGTGTCAGAAGTGTAGGACTTGAATAGCTAAAAGGCAGGGTTGTATTTCTTTTTTATAAAGCATATTGCTGATCCACCTTCCCTGCATTTATCTTCCATGCAAAACAGTAACTAGATTCTTATGAACATTTTCAGCTTTTTAGTAACACTACAGCAAAGTTTATAAATATATAGCCAGCAATATTTTATTTGGTGCACCACCTTCTGCTCTGAGCTAGTTACGGACAACAATAATGACTTAAAAAAACCTCTTAAAACACTACTCTGAATTCAGCCCATATGTTGTTTAGGACAAGTGGTGCTGATTAAATAGCCAAGGAACACTCTAAACAGTGAAGCAGAAGAGGGGCTAGACCTAACCATGGGTACTAGGTAGTCATCTCATCTGGTATTACTGGTATAATTTATGATATCACTGTCATTTCTATGGGCTACTAGGACATCAAAGGACTGCAGGACCAATACATAACCGAGCTTTTTTCCTGTAAGCCATACCTTGTATAAGGATTGCTATAATATTTTCATGGCACCCAAGGAAGCCATTCTGACCACACAGAATATAGATTTTGTGCAGAAAGTAGGTTTGAAAAACTGGTCAGTTAGCATAACATATGAAACTTGCCATTTCATTTCTTCTAGCTCTCTGTTTTCCTTAGGTTTTGCTCTAATTGTACAGTTTTGTATATTACACATTACAAATTATTCCTTTTTTGAGAGGATATTGTAAGGATTTTTGTTATAATGCTGATTTAGAACCCTTTTCTTTCTAAACTGAGTGACTAAACTAAAGTTTATGGAAGTAGATCTTCCCACAGATACAACCTGATGTCAGAGAAATTGAGTTCTGTTAAGACTTCTGAAAGGTAGCAGACCAAAACTCTTAAAGATAATGTAGCCCTGAAGACGCAAAAGGCTTCACAAAGCAGCTCAGATGGATACTGAACCTTTCCTTTTCATGCTGTAGGTGCTTAGTACTTCAACCACGGCAGGGCAAGTGCCTCCTTATTGAAGAGTAAAAGGCAGGTTAAATATAATGCCAAGGATTTTTAAAGTTCATTCAGTGACATATTAAAAACATGTTAAAAACAGTACATAGTGTCCATGGGAAGACTTGTGGGGAGCAGATGGAGGAAGATGCTCCATAACCTCCCAGTCGGTTGCAGAAAGAGCCTGCCATAAATTTCTAAAGATACCTATAGCGCAAAAATGCATAGTGTGTATTTTTCTTCGCCAACTTCACTGTTGCTAGTTGCCTAATATCGTTGTGTCTGCTGTTTGGCAGTCTTAATGGATCTGTTGCAAATTCAGTATAACTCTAGCTTCTTGGTTTCCTTGCAGCAATACCATAAACACATGTCTCGGCATTTTGTAGACAGTATAATCAGTTTAAATGTAAGAGTTTAACTTGAAAAGAAAATAGACTATCTACATGTTTTTAGTCTTTTTTTTGCAGTGTGACTATATTTTAAGCAGAAAGATAAAACACAAATAACGCAACTTCTTTCCTTCTCCTGGAATATAGTTCGATAATTAGCAAAAAATGTTTCTAATTCTTCACCATGGTCTGTGAGAGATCTTGTGAAAAATCTTGGGGATTCTTTGGCTGAGTTTGACATACAACATGAGGGGAAAACCGTATGGTATTCAGAAAGCAAAACTTAAAACATAGGCTTGAACAAGTGTTTACTGTTCTTAGCAGATCAAGCAGCAGCAAACTTAACATTTACTTTTCCTTTGAACAAGGAAAGTCAGTATCAAGCTTGCTTGCTTGCTTTTAGTTGGAATGCAGGAAATTTAGCTTGAACTCCTTTCCTTCAGAAGATTAAATTACCCAAGATCCTGAAATGGCGAAGACCTTTCTCTGCTGTGTTTATGTTTTGTCTAACTTTCTGGACTTAATCGCTCTAGAATTTAAGGGAGCATTAAACTCTACAAGCAAAGGAATACCTCATTCCGATCAGAATGTTATGGAAAATTTGATTTGTGCAACACTAATAAATCCTCCTGTGCTCAATGTACAGTGAAAAAGGTGGAATAGCAATTATTTTTATTTTAAATATGCAGGTAGTTTATTTGAACATTCAGTTTCAGAGCAGAAGGTTATTTCCCATAAAAAAGGTCACAGCTTATATGAAAGAGACAAAAGGACTGCTTGTAATCTCATTTATACAAGTACCAATAACGATTTGTGGCTCACGGGTTCTGCTGTTATTGCTGGAAGCACACTGATGTGAGAGCACAAACTAGCTATTCACTGAGTTTTGATTAGTTTGTATTTATCTCCAATAACTCTGATGCACATCCTAGATGGGTGTATGTGGCAGAGGAGTTGCTATGATTCATGTTTCTCCTTCCTCCTTTCTGGTTTATTCAGAAGGGAAGCACCTCTGCATCACTAGTGTAGCTAAGGCAAACAGAATCTTAGCCTGTTTTGGCTACAGCATTAAAATACTGTCAATTTTCAATGAATATATGATAGGTTTTATGTTTTTCTTTGTAAACCTTATGCATTTTCTTGATTTTCTGGCCTGTGTTTTTTGCAGCACTGAATCTGGAACCTGGGCAGAAAAATGTGGTGTTCTTTTTCATCTGATTTTTCTTTATTTTAAATAAAAGATTTCTGCTTCAGGAAAGCTTGTTATGGAGAAAAGCTGCATGAAGTTTTTTATCAATTCAAGTTAACAATCAATATTTCAACCCTAACTTTTATATTTTCTATGTAAACAAAAATGTCTGTCTCTCAGTAAGTTTATTACCTATTAATTTGCACATATGGTTGTTCCTCTAGTTAATGTTATTCAAAGTAGAAAACTGACTTGATACTAGAGATACAGTGTAGTTAAAAGGCAAGATTTGGTCCAAAGGGCCTGATTTTCCTATTAATGCCTCTAGATCTGCCTCAACTTTTTTTTGGATTGTCATCTGGTTTAACAGAATGACAAACACAGTTTATTCTGAACACAAATCAACAAAATCTCAGCGAAAAAGCTGAAAAAATGTTTTCAGGACAAAATACATGTAAAGAGAAAGAACCCTTACTAATAGCAAAGAATTTTTTTACACCATTGAAAAGGAAGTGTATATTTCTTAATGATGAAAGGATGAAAAAAGTCTTCTAGATCATTGGTCTTCATTTTCCATAAATAACTCAACAAAAGGAGGATACTCCAACTAAACAGATAATTATGCAAAGTTGCATTTTGAAATAAACTGTAAGTTAGGGTGCATTAATTCATTTCAAGCTGCAAAGTTCATGTTGAAGCACAAGATGAAGATAAATTACCCCATGTAGTGCTCTCTGTTTCCACCACTAGACTGCTGTGAGTCAGCAAGTATTTTCAGAGCCAGCCTGGTTATTGCTGCCCTATTCCACAGAGCATCTGGGTGACATTCAGCTAAGGTCATTCCTTCATATTTTGTACATCCTAGCTGAAACTGGAAACAGAAGAAACAAAATGTCTTCGGTGCTGCTGAGCTAAAATGATAAAAGAAGCAATTACGTGCTGTTGAACATCCATGTTGCTCTTCTCTGTAATTTTTCTGGTCCTGCTGTTTTTATTTTGAGAAAATATGGCAATATTCAAAGGAAGGGCTTAGGGATTTATGTAGTGGCATAATGACATTTTTTTGTTCTTTAATTCTTAATATTATTTTTTATATATATATATCAACTGAACATTGAGATTACTTTCTCATAGGATTATCTACTTAAACTCTATGATCTACTTGATTAGTAGTAACAGGTCATTCAGATCCGTTCACTATGTATGAGGAATTTGGGTTTTGCCTATATAATTAATTTTATATTCTCAACACTGAATTTAATTCCCTGTTTTCTTTTTTTTTTAACTGAATCAGAATCTTAAATCTTAAAATACTTCTGCAATTTTGTAGTCAGCTTTTTTTTTTGCTGATGGTTGCAACCAACAATTTCTTCTCCACATCAAATTTGATTAAGTGTTTTTGAGATAACACTGAAGTTCAATTTTCAGAAGAATGATGTGAGGCAAAATTTTTTGATTGCCATAAAGTCTTCTAAGCCTTAAATTTCCTTGGCATCTTTCCTATTCTGTTTCAAAATTTTTCATTCTTGTTATTTTTGAATAATTTTCTGGTTATAAAGATGTACCACCTGCATTTCAGTTATCGACACTTTGCAAGGCCTAATTGTTAAAGATTACTCTAAATTGGATAGCAGAACGGTTTTTTTCTCTGTGTTGTAAAGTAACAGATTAGAAAATTCTTATGACATACCCAAGAAACAAAAATTCAGAGCAGAATAATTAGAGAGAGGCTGTTTGAATGATCAGAGCATGGAAGACGCATAGCAGAAGACTAGCAGGGCTTGGTTAACTCGGTAGCAAAACAAGAATTTTTAGAAAAATTGGTCTGTTTTCCTTAAATTTTACATGAAAAATGAAACAGACTTTTCAAGATGGAGCTTTATATTTTCAGGAAATTATTTATGTTATGTGTTGGTTGCAATAGAAGGGAATGGAGCTCAGAGATAGGAATCCTCTTTCTGTTCTGTGTCTCCAGGATTTTTAGATTCCTTTTTTTGTTAAAGATATTCTCTGGAACAGCTATGAGGAAGCGCAAGGATATGTGTTGTAAAACAGATCAGACTAGATTACAAGAGCTTTATGTCTCTATAATTTTTGGAAACAACACACAGGAAATAGAGATAGACACGTAGGTTCTGTCAGTTTGGATCAAAACTGAACCCTCTGCAATAAACTTCAGTGTGGAGAGGGATTGGTTTGTGTCTCGAACAGAGCTTGTGGTGAATGCTAGTCTTTGTTATCTTGGCTCTGGTCTTTCTGTTCTAACCTTCTATTTCTCACTTGTGTGTGTGTCCATTTCTGCTCTGAAATGCGAGAATGACCATGTTCACTTATCACACAGGCTGGGTGTATGATCAAGTTTGTTTCTGTTTATAAGGCTGGAGCTTCCTACTGTTGGTTCACGGAGCTTATAAAAATTCCTAAAAAGAGTTTGGTACCATAATATGCAGGACATAGAATAACTTTCCTATGTAGCTATTTGTTATGTTTTTCAATACACAAAGGAGACAGCTCAGATATTGCACATATTTGTGCAGCATTAGATTAAGAAATACTTCTTACGTGTTTATTTTGAAGATAAAGATTCCTGCTTTTTAATGTATCTCCTGCCTGGATTCCCCAAAAGTGTTTTAAAACAGTAGCAAATAATTTCTCACAGCAGTTTGGATTTTAAAAAGTGCAGAACCCAGTCCCTGAAGAAGAAGCCATTTTAAGGATTTGGCAAATTATGTAGCAATGTCAGTGAATGTCAGATAGGAAATTTAAATATGTTTACCTTTAGAAAGAAACTGAATCAGAGGAAGTGTTTTCTGTGCCCTATGTAATAATTTATTCTACTGTAAAAAGCAGTGTATGCAAACTGACTCCTTTTTCACTGCTCTAAATCATACTCTAGTAGGATGTCTTCTGTTGAACACATAACTGTTTTTTTGTACTTAAGTGTGGTGATAAGGATCGACTGGGAAGGAAGATGACTCTTGCTCTCTACCTTATAAAGTGCTCCAAGATCTTTCCTAAGACATGACAGTGATGGTTGAAAAGTGCAGTTATTTGTGGGAATGGACACAGATTTCTTGAAAGCTTAGAGGAAATCAGGGATGATCAGAATTACTAAAAATTGTTGCAAAGTGCAGGAGTGAGTAGAAGACAGCTTTCTTCAGGGAAACACTAAAACCTGGAAACTATAAATGACAGATTGTGGAAAAGAAATTGTAATGTTCTATGCATCTGTGACTGTCTTCAGGAGCTCTTAGGTTATGCTGAAATCAGCAGAAACAGTCTCGTTGGTGGCAAAGGGCAGGCTAGCTCATGAGAATTTCTTAACTCATAATACCTGCAAAAAAGCTAACAAGCTAATTATGTGAGAAGAAATAATAAAAGGTACATAGATATAACCCAACAAGCAGGCATTTGTTTAAAGAAGATGGAGGCATTGAAAATCCACACCTTTAAGAAACTCATGCCACATATTGCAGAATTGTCAGGGCTATCAAAATGGCAGGTGAATGTCTAAGGAAACACAAGTTTAAAGTAGACGTTTAGAAAAATACTAGTAAGAATCCATAATTAATCCATAATTTTATGGATTTTTAATCCATAAAAAAATCCCATAGCTCACTATGAAATACCTGTTTTAAACACCATCACATTTTCATCATGTTATTGTTGCATAATCCAAATTTGCTCCATAGGTGTACTTTCTTTTTAATATTTTTTCCTTTTTACTTAACACCGCAGAAGTCTCTTCCCTGTCAAACAAAACTCTTGTTCATAAGCTTTCTTCAGATAAGACTACAGAGTAAAACAATACACAATCTCTGAAGACAAATCAATTTAGCTTCACATTTCTCAAATCCCATTGCTATTTTAGGAGAGAGAAAGAGAAGGAAATGTACTGGAAGATGTACTTAGAACAAATGTATTACACTGGGTTTAGAAATTTGTCTTCCTGTAAATGTGATAATTCAGAAAGTATCTATTTTTAATAAATTCAGTTGGAATACAATCTCCAGGCCTTTAACTGACCAGCTTTGATTATTCTATCGCATCCCAGCTGATATTTTTAGAATAGAGATCTGTTATTGCCTTTAAATCTTTTTTCTCCCTCAAAACATTTTGGTATTAAAAATAAAGGTATGGAACTGCAACTAAATATTTTTGTTTTACGGAAACATGAATAATCAGTAAACATATAAAGACAATTTTATTTGTGAAAAAAAGTAATTTTTAATGGTTTTAGTCAGTTTGTGAATAGGAAAAGTTTCACAGAACACTGTGAAATTTGCAATAGAATATATCGAATATGTTCTTATCTTTGCTTAGGTTCAGTAAACCCTTCAGCTGCTGCACTAAAATAGAGACGGGGGTGTGAATCAGAGACATAATTTCTAACAATTCACAGTCAGGTCTAGTCTTATAAACTGAAACCTACAGCTGTTCAAGCGAACATGCCTGCCTCTGAGCTGCAGTGCTTCTATGCTGCCCATGCTGCTGTCCTTGCTCTGTGGACAGTAACCTCTGGCAGGGGGCTGTAAGCGTGACCCTCTACATTGACCTGACCTGTAAGTTTTCATAAGGATTTCGCCCATTTCTTCTTGACTTCAGTAGAAATGAGGTGTTTGGACCTCAGCGCGAAGGAAATAGACTGGGGATTTTTTCCTTATACTTAGATCTGTCAATATGTCATTGTCATCTCAGCTCCAGTCAGGACTTGGACCAATGCTACTATTGGTTTAAGTTAATTCTAGCTATAAGGGTATGGAATAACTTTAATAGAGAAGAAAACCACTCAAACTTGTCCTTAATTTGAAGTACATTGTCCACTAGCGGAATCATTCCTGCACTGTGATATATTGTCCTTTTGTCTAAGATTCTGTTGTTTGTATAGCCCTTGGTGTGTTGGTTCAGAACTGTAACCGTTTTGATATTTGGTCAAATTTTCCTCCAACCTTTCACCTATGCATTTAAAAACTGCAAATGGATGTTTGAAAGTCTTTTTTTATTCAGTGTACATTTGTTCTAATAAACAGATAGCTCTGGTGCGCCAGAGGCATTTTGCTTTACCTTCTGCCTCATTGTCTTCTTGAGGTATGTACAGATTTACACTATGGCATGATTTGTCATGTCTTACTGCTTAATTAACCTTTAGTGTGGTGGCATTTCCCAGATTGCCTACAGAATTATTTCAAAAGAATGCATCTGTGTAGACAGGCAATGTCAAATATAGCAGCTTTCTACTTAAAATATTGTTATTCGCTAGCACTAAGGACATTATTCTTTTAAATAGATGCTGTTGAGACTCTCAGATCCAAACTTTGCTGTTAGCTTACTTTAAACCCCAGCTTTGAGCATACAAAATCAATATAAGCCTTGTTTTCCTTTACGTGTAGAAATTTTTTAAACATTAAACCAGACGTACCCCTGAGAAACATAAAAAATGCTTTTGGTGCTTGCTTATCTATTTTTTACTTAATAAGTGTTTGCTTACTTATTTGAGGTAACTACTACTGTTCTGCACCATGCAATAATGAAGCTGCCTTAATGAGAGAGAATTTAAAATTTCTTTTCCCATTCTTGCAGCGTTGACTAGAAAATTTTTCTAAAAAAAGAAAAAAAGCAAATTTGAAATATTTCTTAATTTTCCCCTGTGAGAAAAGATTATTTTACTTATTAAAATAGGATGGATGGATTGAAAGCCATGCTAACTAAGATGTTGCAACTGACCCCCAAATTTTTTAAAAGGACAAAAAAGCAAAAGTTAACAAGATTTTTAAAAGAAGCTTTTTTGGTTGCTGAATATTTAGGATGTATACTCAGTTACTGAACCTTTAATAACCTCCAAGTTCTTTTAAACTTTGTATTTTTGTTTTACCATTGGCCCCATGGTTCTTACAATTTGGGATGTAATCTTCAGCAAGAAGGGAATAATAGTTTAATTTCTTTTTTCTGAATGCAAAACTTCTGTAAAAAACAGAGGGCTAAAGGTAATGGGTATTAAAAAAAAGAGATAAGAAAAAAATGAAATGCAATTTCCTTTGTAACCTTTGACGCAACAGATGGTCAGAAATTGATATACTGAAAAAATCCTGGAAATATATTCAAGCAGTAACATTCAGTTAGGTATTCCTGTGAAACAGACTGTTTTGCCAGGACTAGAAACAGTTTAATGCCCTTAAAATAAAAATTGACAGATTTAAACAGTGGAAAACAAAAATCAATGGTTCACAGCTTTTCAGCTGAAAACAGGTGAAGGTTGACATATTTTAAATATCTAATGCTAAGAATTAAAAATGTTCAGTGACATTTTCAATAAAACATGAAAAGTGTATAAATTCTCTACAAAAGTAAAAAAAAAAATATATTTACCTGAGATTAAAAAAAAGCCTCTTCAGACTTCATTGCAGCACAAGTCTAGAGGGTTTGTCATCTTCAAGCATCAGTAATTAGTTTTCAATACATGAAGATCCCATTAAAGTTAATGTATGTGCTGCATGTGCATGCTGTGAAATGGGGCAGGTCTTCTAATATTTTACACATAAGGGTGTTGAAGTTTTGCCAACAGTGGGGAAAAGATTGAAGATGAAGAAATATGTGGTCTATGCTTAGATTGCCCATTTTTGCTGTTTGAAAAAGTAGGGAAGAGAAAGGCCTCAGGATTTCTCAATATTTCTGAGCACGTTTTGTTATGGTCTCCTGTCATGGAAAACTCTCTTTAATGTCTTCTATTTTTAAGACTAGTATATTATTTTCATATTGAAATTGTAATAAATTATTTCACATAATGCAACTGTATTTTCAGAGCAGAATTTTCTGGGAAACTCTTAATCTTTTTTTCCTAATTTATTTTTCAGAATATATAGCATGGATGCCCTTTAATAGAAAACTAAATTCTGTTTTTATTGTAGAGTCAATAGAGAAGTGGCATGATCTATCATTGTTGTAACCCTCTTATTCTTTACTCTATCTTCACCTGTATAGTTAACTATGTAGTTATCTTCATATCGTTTGTATCCAGGCAGTACAGGTAAATATATTCCAATTCAGATCTCAGGTGAGTAAAGATGTTGTTTCCTGTTGGCGCTGAAGGAAGCAGCCACACTTCAACGCAGGTGCTTTCACCAAGATGTCTAGAATTAGATGAGAGGAGTCTGTTGTTAAATATACATGGAAAATTAGATACTATTATTAGAAGATATGTTTTAAATATTTCGCTAAAGCCAGTTTAAGATTTTTCAAAATGATCATCTAGTATTTGTTTCCCAAGGCTGTGTCTAAGCACCTAAGTAAGCAGTTAGGGTTAAGTGTACACTGAAAGCTGAGCTGTGTGGTAACGAAGTGATGTGTACTTTTTGTGATGCCATTAATCAAGAAGGAGTATTGTCCTCGGTAAAAAAAATAGAAAAATCAAAAGTTTGGAGGAACCAGTGTTATAAAATGCTAGGTTTGCTTTCTTAGAACCTACAGATACATTCCTCTCAATGGGCATTTTTATGAAAAACAAGTTTTTGAGAAACTCTGTGTCTATGCATGTGTGCGCGTGCACACACACACTCACAGGAAGGACAAACTCCACCCTGCTAACTTATATTTTGTGATGTAAATAAATTCTGCCAATCAAATTGCCTTATGAACTAAAAGGACTTTTTGCAAATAGGTTGAAACCAAGGCAAGCTTTTTCTGTATTACTGATGAAGACCAACATTTTGCATTTTTCTTCCTGGTTATTTGCCGGTAACATCAGTCACACTAGTAACTATCTGCAAAAGTAGCTCTCCTAGTTTCTTTCCTGACTCTTTCCTTAAACTTTGTGATATTCTATAACACAGATGTGTTCTGCAATGCATTGCACAGCATGCATGGGGCATCTTTACTTACAGAATCACAGAATCCCAGAATCCCAGGCTGGAAGGGGCCTCAGGGACCATCTAGTCCAACCTTTCTGGGCAGAGCACAGTCTAGACAGGATGGCCCAGCACCCTGTCCAGATGGCTCTTGAAAGTGTCCAGCATGGCCAAGTCAACCCCTTCCCTGGGGAGATTATTCCAATGGTGACTGTCCTCACTGTGAAAAATCTCCCTCTGGTGTCCAACCAGAATCTTCCCAAGAGCAACTTGTGTCCATTCCCCCTTGTCCTCTCCATGGGACTCCGTGTGAAAAGGGAGTCTCCATCTTCTTTGTAGCTACCCCTTAAGTACTGGTACATGGGGATGAGATCCCCTCTGAGCCTCCTTTTCTCAAGGCTGAACAAACCCAGCTCCCCCAGCCTATCCTCATATAACAGGCCTTCCCAGTCCTTGGATCATCTTGGGGGCCCTTCTCTGGACCCCTTCCAGCCTGTCCACATCCTTTTTGTACAGCGGGGACCAGAACTGTACACAGTACTCCAGGTGTGGCCTGACAAGCGCTGAGTAGAGCAGGATAATGACTTCTTTATCTCTGCTGGTGATGCCCTTTTTGATGCAACCCAGCATCCTGTTGGCCTTCTTGGCTGCAGCAGCCACTGTTCGCTCATGTTGAGCTTCCTGCCCACCAGGACCTCCAGGTCCATTTTGACAGAGCTGCTCTCCAGCCAGGTGGATCCCAGTCTGTGCTGCACTCCTGGATTATGTTTTCCCAGGTGCATGACCTTACACTTGTCCTTGTTGAACTTCATAAGGTTCTTGCTGGCCCACTCTTCCAGCCTATCCAGATCTCCCTGCAGAGCAGCTCTCCCTTCTGGAGTGTCTGCTTCCCCACTCAACTTGGTGTCATCAGCAAACTTCATCAGGCTACACTTGATCCCGTTATCCAGATCACTTATAAAGATATTGAATAACACTGGGCCCAATATTGATCCCTGGGGGACCCCACTTGTGACAGGTTGCCAGTTTGAGAAAGAGCTATTTGCCACCACCCTTTGGGTGCGGCCTGTCAGCCAGTTCCCCACCCCCTGCACAGACCACTTGTCTAGACCATAACACATCAATTTCTCCAGGAGGAGACTGTGGGGGACCATATTAAAGGCCTTGTAGAAGTCCAGGAAGACAATGTCCACTGCCCGCCCCATGTCAACCAGGCAAGTAACTTTGTCATAGAAGGCCACGAGATCTGCCTTTAGTGAAGTTATGTTGGCTTTTCCCAATCATGTGCTTCATATGACTGCTGTGTACAGTTTTAGGGATCTGTGTATGATAAGGATAATAGTCAGTTATGAATAGTGAGCAAATGCATGATTCAAAGAATTAACAATTGTTTTGCTAGAGAAAGAAAAATGACTACATATTCAGTCTTTGATCAATCACAGCTGAAGCTGAGCCAAGGGGTAAAAATAGCATTCTCAGAAAACCCTGTGATCTCTCTTCCGTTGTACTTTGAGCACAATAGAAAATAATATTTTTGTTTAACAATCATGTTTAACCTTACTGTTGTCTGTTGTAACAACCATAGAGATTATGAATCAGTGAATTCACTGTTGTTCATTATAATTTAAATTAATGACCTGGTAACAATCACTGGAAGAATTAAAAAGCGAAGAGATAAGGATTATAAAAAATTGTTCTTTAAGTAAAATATTTTATTGAAGATGACAGGAAAAAGAACTTTAAAGCCTTCCAGAACTTAGGAGCAAGCTTTATTTTAAAATACCGTATAATACATAGAATTTTTTTTTGTGATACAAGAAATTGTTTGTTATGAAAATACTTACCTGAAATTGCTGTAAGTGTACAAAAAATGATGGATGGTGATAATTTCAAACCATTCAGAGGTGACATTTAGATGGATGTTTATCTTAATGGAGCAGAATTACAGTGGTCTGAGACTCACTGGAACAAACAGTTTTCCTGTAAGTTTTCCATAATGTCTTATTACCAACAAAAATCTTAATCTTTCAGTTTCAAGATAAAGTATATCTTCATGCACATTTGCTTAGGGTTTGGATATGAAAATGATGTGCTGAAAATAATTAGATAGGAGTGGCAAAAACAGATACAAAAAGGAAAGAATCAAGGAAAAAAAGAAAATAAAAACAAAAGCAATTAATTCCCAGATCTCCATTTTTCCTGATTGCCTGAGAGTTTGTGCTAATGCAGCTGCTCTGGTGGTTGGCATCAGTGAATGGCACTGGAGGGAGCATCAGTGTAGACAAGCTCCCACTGCTGAATGGTCTCTAGGTGCTCAGATGGATTCTGGTATCCTCTTTCTAAAAGGGAAGCGCAAAATTTCAGTCTTGTGGTGGATGGACTGATGTTGTTTTAACCTGCATTTGTACTCTGTGCATCACAGGTAGCTGGAGACTATGCTGGAATAGCTTTCACAGCCATCACTACCCATGTAGTGGGTAGGGTGTATCATGCTGCCTAAAGTTCCTGTAAGATGGTAACCTTCTCCTCTTAGGAACATATACCCCTACCATCTGTGGTTGGGCAAGCAATGTACACCTTTTCCTCCTTCCTCTGATGCAAGGTTTGGTCTGGAAGACCTTAGAGGACAACCTCACTGCTAGGAAGTGTCCTCAGCTGCAGACTTCCTGCCTTGGATGGCCACACAGAGATAGCTTACAGTTTTGCTGACCTTTTACCAGGGGTGTCATCTCCACAAATTAAACCTTACAGCTTAGTTTCTTTTACTATGTGCCACTTCAAGTCAAAGCCAGGTATTTCTGGGATGGCTTTCTGGAAGATTTTTCCTCAGTTTCCTCTGAATAGGAGCAGATTTAGACCTTCACCTAGCATCTGTTAATACTTTTGAAAGCCAGGCTTTTTTCCATACAAAAGGGACTTATTGCAGCCAAATTCTCATTGCATCCTCTCATGTGCAATGCCTCTTTCACCTTTTCTGCTGTACAACAAAATCTCTTGGAAAACTTTCTGTTGGCAAAAGCCTTCGTGTCCTCACCTTCCATCACATGTCAGAAATTGTGTAGGACCACATAAACTGTCAAATAGATTTGGAAACGGCAGTGGTTATAATACTTTTGTGCCCCAGTCAACGGAGGAAAATAGAGTAATATATTAATATGGGAAGATGAGGTACCTGGGTGCCTGGATGTTAGAACTTTGAATGTAAATGTGATCCTATGTGTGAATTTCTGTCTGTTCACCGACATTTAAACAATTTCAGTGGCTTAATAGGATCTCTCCATAATTTATCCAAGAAAGCCTGAAAGCCTATTTCATAAACTTTTAACTACAAAAATAAATTGGGATCTAAGACTAATTTTAATGTTGCTGTTCTTTTATGTATCTTTCACGATACATAGATTTGTGTTTACTGTAATTGTGTCATAAATTACTTTTGCAAGTAAGTCATGTCTCAGTTTTTATGTTCAGTACTGTACATCTTATTTCATTACTTCACTTCCTCTCAGTAGAAGAAAGAAAAGCACTATTTAGGCCATCCTTATGTTCAAGTTGCAGCTTTGTAATTTTAAACAGGCTCCCTAGTCTTGTTTATTCCCTTTTTACAATAATGTTGCTGTTATATGCTGATATGTGGATTATATGGATTTATATCTTGCATCTTACAGCTGTTGACTCTCAAAATGCATGAAGATCTCTACAGAGTTTGTAATAGAGTACCATATCCTGGCAGTTTGCTTTCCCTAGCATATACACATACCTTTTGTTTTTTTCACGTCACCTAATGAAACTGGTGTTTTTATAAGGGCTTTTTGAAATTTTTTTTTAATTGCACATTTCTTCGCAGATTTCACTGAATATTGAGATTTATCTGCAGGCGCTATATACAGAGGTAACATGTGATCGGTATCAAATGTAGGACAGGTGCAAACTCTTCCCTTTCCAAAGCCATGGAAAAGAATAAGATTAAAAAATCTGATTTCTGTGCTTAGGCTTTTGCACAAACATATTAGATTATTTAGTTCCATAGCACAGTGAATTACCCGATAATGAATAAGTGCCTAATAATAGACTGGACTGAAGAAGCCTAGTGCTTTGTGTATGAAGGACTTCTATAAAATATATAAAGCAAATATGAAATTATTGATTCTTATTGAGAACAGGGTTACAGTAGGTTATTTTTCAGAACACTTTTTCATTGTGTGACTTGATGTTTTTCTGGTGAAACCTGCACTTTATTTTTCAGAGTTGAAACATTATGTTTGCATTTAATTTCCATTAAAAAAACATCTGATTCCAGCTGAGTAGAAGTTGCACAGCAAAGTCTTCATTAATTAGAACCATGTCTTACACCAGTTTGTGTATCAATTATTTTTTCAACAATTTCCTTCTGAAAAAAAGTTAGTCTTACAGTAGAGACTTACTGAAATATTCAACTCATTCTCCTCTCTGGACGTCTCTTTACCAATATGTTAATAGAGACAACAGAAAAGCGTCTCAGACATTTATATAAAGTACCAAAGATCTTTGCGTGTGGGTAAAATACACTGAAATTGCAAGATTCAACCAATTCTATGTTATTGGATTTACAGATTAATACTTAATTGTATGTCTGACTGCTGCTTTCACAATAGTTTAAAATTACTACTAGGAACCCATGAAGGAATAATATTTCCAAAATGTGCAGATGAAAATTCTTTCATAGGCATAACAGATTATGAACTTCTAAATTATTAGTTGTTTCTTCTTGATCTCACCTCTCCCATTATTCCTTCTTTTATGTTTCTTTAAAACAAATCAGAACAGGGGCACAAAATTAATTCAGATGTTCGGAGTAGAACATATGGCCTCCTCTATTATTGCCGTATGTGGGCTGTCTACCTGGGGAAGGTGATGTGCTCACAGCTGCGGTGTGACCTTACTCCCAGCCAGGCACTTCCTACTGATTCTCCTATACGCTAGGTTTGCGTGTACTGGTGGTGAGCTTCATCTACCAGCACTTGCGTGTTAACTCTGGAGATGACTATCTCAGAGGCAGTGTATGGACTCACTTTCTGGTCACATTTCTGCAGTTCGAAGTCTACTATCTGTTGTAGATATCTGTGAAACACATGAATGGTGCCCTGAAGGGACTTATATCGCTCAGACCTTTCAGGCATCAGGCTGGTCACCCAGAATTTGATAGCTGGTTGTGCTGGTTTTGGCTGAGAAGGGGTTAATTCTCCTCACTGTGGGGGTCGGCTGCCTTTCCAGCTTCCCACGCTCTGCCGCGTGGCGTGGCAGGGGGGGGCTGGGAGGGGCAGGGCCGTGGTGGGGGCGGCTGACCCCGACTGGCCAATGGCAGGTTCATTCCATACCACGTGACACCATGACCAGTATATTGAGGGGGGGGGGCAGTGGCAGCGCGGGGGCGGCGCGGCGTCGGGTCGGCGGGCGGCGAGCGGCTGCGGCGCGTGCGGTTTGTTCCGGCGGTTCGTTCCCCCTCTCCCCTCCCTTCCCCCCTCCCCCGGGGCTTTGCGCCTCTCGTTGTTCTCCTTTACATTGCATTTCTACTGTTGTTTCTTTTAATTTTAATTATTAAACTGTTCTTATCCCAACCCACGAGCGTTACCCTTCTGATTCTCTCCCCCATCTACCGGTGGGGAGCGAGCGAGCGGCTGTGTGGGGCTGAGGTGCCGCTAAACCACGACACTGGTAGGATTTATGTTCCTTATGGTCAGTAACTATGACTTTAACTTAAATATATGCTGATCTGCATGGGGACTGCTAATGCATGGTTTTCAAACTGTGGCACACAGTCACGCAGCAGTCCACACTGCTGCTTTTGGCTAGGGACCTGCAAGAGCTCCTGGTTCAGGCTACGAACCCCATCCACAGGGCACAGTCCTGCAGAGTTTGAACACTATGGGCAGAGCCAGGTGCAAGTCATAAGGTCCATCAACAGTCCCAGATGAGTCAAGGTGGTGAACCGGGTCTGGGGTCCATGCAGGGAGTCTGGTCAGGAGCAAAAGGAGACAGGAGCAGAGAGGAACTGGAGACATGGCTACAGCGTGGGTCCAAAGTCCATCCAGGAGGCAGGGCCAGAGGCAGGCCTGCAGACGGGCACACATGTGACACACAGAAAGTTGGTGATGCTTCTGTTGAAGGATGGTTCAAGGACCATCCACATGGTGCTCTGCTACTGTAGCCTGTAGAAGTTATAGGACCTGTGAAGTAATGACCATGATAAAGAAATTGTGCAGCTGCCCCATCATCTGGGGAAAGTGTTACTTCATTCTCTAATGCTGAGGACAACCTCTGCAATGAAATATAATCATAGGGACTGCATTCTGGGGACAAGATTTACGATTAACTGTATAAGGAAATGTCACAATGACCACACCCTGGGAATACTGAAAATCCTGGTAATTTATAAACTGGTAGAAGTGGTGACAGACCTTTAAATGTCTTGTGAAACATGCAGACATCTTGCATACTTATTTCACTGCTGCTTAGATGAGTTGTGTAACATTATAACAACAAAATAAATCAAATGAATCTTTTAAAACATTTGTTTATATGTACCTCAAAGGCTGCTGAAAGCAGAAAAAACCCTAAGGAACAGGCAAACCTCCAGTAAACTTTATGCATACTTCAGTATTATCTAAATAGATCTACAAGATTTATACGTTTTACTTGTATATTTGCTTGAGAAGTGACACAAGGACCTTTCCGATTTGCAGAAGCCTCCCTCTTTCTGGTTGCTAATTAGTTATATAGCATCAAAGATGACTCATTAGTTCACAACTGCCTAACATGTTGGAAAATACTATATGTAAAACCTAGTTATATTCTCATAATAAGGCTGAGCATAGGTTCCTTTAAAATTTAAAGCTTCAGACAAATCAGCATATTTAAACCATTTAGCCTGAGTAAGTATACTAGTCTATCAGGTGAAGAAGATATATTAAGCTTATTTTCTTTTGAACTTGCCCATCAAAGAGGCTTGAATACCCTTTAATCTGTGTTGAGGGGATGTCTAGTGTTTGCCTGTATAAATCAGCAACAGGGTATCGAGCTGGCTTATTCTCATACTCCCAAAAGATGAAAATTACTGAGCTGTGTATGGGAAATCTCTGTTGTGGATATTAAAGAAGCACTGAAATGAGAGGAAGGTAAACTCTGTAACAGATATTTTTTTTCTACTGTAAAGTGAAGATGAAAGGGAAAAGAATTAAGGAGACCTACACATTTTTCATTTTATGGCAGAAGAAGTGACAGGTGATCTTTGAGGAAATTTGCAGGCACATGTTAGTAAACAATTTTTATATACTAAGAAAAAAAATAACAGCTGCTGCAGCTGTTGATACATGAAAGAAGTGTCAAAGACCTTTTCGGTTAATTGTATGCTAGATAATAAAGTTATTCTCCCCAGGCTCAGAAGCTCGTTGCACCCTTTTGTTGGTGGCACTGAAATAGCAATAATGCTCTTAATATTCAGAAATTACCTTTTATCCTCACATATGTGTGTGCTGTGAACACGTGTACATATTTATGCCTCAGTCTTACAGAAGAGTATTACTGCTTGTACCGAGGCTGTTCTTCACACTGAGGCCATACAGGTGTTTCAAGGCTGAGGACGGTTACAATCATTTAAGGAGATTTTATAACTGGGGGGCAAGAGCCAGGACAAAAAGCTCATTTTTTTTTCCATGTGAGTCACAGGGCTGCAGTGCAGCTTGCTTTTATTTGGTCTCCTCTTGGCTGTGTACCACTTTAGTTTATGGCCTCATGGTGACATGTGGGAGAGAGGATGTAGTTGAATAATTAGAGATGTAGAGAAGATGTGGTAGGCTCGAGATTCATTAGTCTGAGAAGGGTATTGAACTTGTCTGCCACTTTTGTGGGGCTGCTGCAGCTACTATACTATGATGCAAAGGATGAGCGGCAATTTCTCTTTCATGCTGTTTCTGAATGGTCACGTGTTTGCTGTGTCTGCTGCCTTCTGTACTGAAGGCATGTTGTCCACCTAGCTGCCTGGACAGAGGACCAGGACGCCTGAGTTTAAGGTGTCTGGGCTGCAGTGAAGACGACCTGTTAATTCAGCAGCTGCAAGGCCTGAGCAGCACTGCCCTTGGCAGGCTCAGTTCTCTTGGTCTTCCTCACCAAAAGTCCAAGTCCCATCTTAGGTAATCAAATGGATTTTTTGAATATCTGTGTAACTTATTTCCACAGTAAAACTGCCAGGACAGAGCTCTAAGACAATTTCACTATTAGAAATATTAGTCCTATTTAGTTAGAAAAAAATTATTTGGCTGCTCTGGCTTTGGTTTTATTCCATTAGTTGTAAAGGATGTATTTTATTGACAATAGCTCCATGAAAGAAAATACCTCCTCTCCTATATTTAATGGCATAATAGTTAGAACAGCCATATTCCCATTATGCTTTTTGTTCCTCTTGTGATAAAATTTATATGACTGCGGATTCCATCACTGATAATGTAATAATGGGGTCTTTGTTCCTAAATCATACTTGCTATTTGCAACATAAATCATTCTGTGGTTATAATATTCCAGTCACATATACCTAGTAGAAAATATAGAGTGGAGGAAAGCTAAAAATATCCTTTGGCAAAGCTTGAACGGAATTGTATCTTACTATTCAAATCACGACTATGTAAAATATTCACAGATGGGAATGAACACTAATAAACAGCAAAATATGTTTGTCCTTTTGTTACAGGACAACACTTGTACAGCCAAGTAATCAAATAAACATCACAGATGTGGGATTTGTCAGGGCAGAGTAATAATCAGAACAAAATCTTACAACATAATGGTGAGCCCATTGGCCCAGAACATAAACAAATAGAATAATAAGTCCAACTTTCATATTTGTTGATTTACATATAAATGCTCTGGTGAATAAACTATGAACACTTTATGGACATGGATGCAACAAAGGAGAAGTTAGCTTTTGGGCATTCAATTTTATTCTCTTCTGCAGAAATGTCCCAAACCAGATAACTGAAATAAGTAGATTAAACCATCCAGCTTGGCTAAAGGTCATTAAAACATTCAGCACCTTAACCTGACTGTATCTGAGTAGTTCTAAACCGCATAAACTTTTACTACTGAACACCTAAAACTGTAACCAGAGAGTGGACAATGTTCTTTCATAAAGAAAGGTAATGCATGAAACACACAGTTATGTCTAATTAACACATACTAAATGCAGAGCCAAATGCTACTGTGTTGCAGGATTTAATCATATACGTTTGTGAACTGGACAAGATTTGAGATGAAATACTGTTATTGTGTGAAGGTACTGGTCTGTTCAACATTGGCTTTTGTCATGATTTAACTCCAGCTGGCAACTAAGCCCCACGCAGCCACTTGCTCACACTCCCCACCCCGCGGTGGGATGGGGCAGAGAATCTGAAGGGTGAAAGTGAGAAAACTTGTGTGTTGAGATAAAGACAGTTTAACAGGTAAAGCAAAAGCCGCGCGCACAAGCAAAGCAAAACAAGGCGCTCATTCACCCCTTCCCACGGGCAGGCGGGTGCTCAACCATCCGCAGGACAGCAGGGCTCCATCGTGCATAATGTCTACTTGGGAAGACAAACGCCATCATTCCAAATGTCCCCCCCTTCCTTCTGCTTCCTTCAGCTCTACACGCTGGGTATGACATCATACGGTATAAGATATTCCTTGGGTCAGTTGGGGTCACTGTCCTAGCCGTGTCCCCTCCCAGCTCCTTGTGCCCCCCCAGCCCCTCGCTGGTGGGGTGGGGTGAGGGGCAGGAAAGGTCTTGGCTCTGTGCAAGCCCTGCTCAGCAGGAGCGAAAACAGCCCTGTGCTATCAGCACTGTTTCCAGCACAAATCCAAAACATATCTCCATGCTAACTATTTATCGAACATAGGTAATTATATACATGTTCCTTTTCCGGGTTAAGTATAGGTGACCCATCCACCTTGGCATGATCCAGTATTAATTGTCACTTTTGGAAAAAATTACGATGCATCATGACACCAAGCCCAAGGTAGTCCCTACTTGCTATCGCACTCATTTTCCCAAGCTTTCGTTGTCCTCAATAACTCCAGGGAGTCTGGCTCTTATCTTAGACGGAAAGAAAGGGTCAGTTTATTTACAAATCATCATACAACACACTTAAACATTAAGATTTTACAATGGTTCTTGTTTTGCTAGCAAACATATGCATAACATCCACTGAAGAGATTACAGCTTGATTTGATAATCATTCATTCCGCAGGAATGAAAACAGCCCTGTGCTATCAGCACTGTTTCCAGCACAAATCCAAACCACATCCCCGTACCAGCTACTGTGAAAAAAAATTAACTCTATCCCTGCCTAAACCAGCACAGCTTTACATTCAACATTTCTAATATTTTTTAAGTTGAAATAATAAGCAAGCAGAGTAATCACAGAAAAGAGGTCCCTAGTAACTGCTTTGTTGAAATCCAGTTAGAAGTAAATACAGAGAAACATGTAATGTCACTCAGCATATCAAGATTGATGAAGCAATCAATTCATTACATGAGATTTCTTTGTTGTTCTTACAAACTATATTTATTGTCATTATATTAGAAAGAAATTAATAGACGTATCTGCTCTAATGTTTTATGAAGTCCTCCTGTGGATTTGGTGCATTGCTGAATATTTTGTACTGGCCAATTTTGTATGTTTATACTTCAATTAACACATAAGAAGAAAGTTGTAGTTTTAATTACAAATCTGTATTTCCAGCCACAGAACTTGAAAGTGTTTGGATGAAAGGTTGCACAAAACTCATTTTGGTATATACTGGGAAGTATAAAAAGTCTCTTTCTCAGGGTTTTGAATCATTACAAGTCTCAAAGATTTACTGAGGTCTAGTCCTTGTCTCCTAAAATGACACCTTCTATGAATGATATTTTTTCATCTCTCTCTTTCTGTTGTTAGAGATGAATGTTTTCATTTGTAAAATAACTTTTTAAGGAGATT
This sequence comes from Phalacrocorax aristotelis, assembly GCF_949628215.1. Lineage (NCBI taxonomy): Eukaryota > Metazoa > Chordata > Aves > Suliformes > Phalacrocoracidae > Phalacrocorax > Phalacrocorax aristotelis. The sequence continues at coordinate 5,572,400 of NC_134311.1, forward strand.
TACACAGCTATGCCAGCAATTTAAGATTCTTCTAGTACATTAATCTGTCATCATTGTCTTTTATAAACAACTCAACTTGGTTAGAAAAAATTTGGACATTAGTTCTGATATTTCATCTATTTCCAGCACATTATTATATTTCTGGCAGGGAAGAGATATTATATTGGCATACATTGTTGGCATTATACCTGACACAACAAGTATACAAAAATATTGTAATTGTGTATAACGATACAACAGGATGTTGGATCATACGTTGTTATCAGTAAAGTTGTCTTTCAAAAGGTAGAATCACCTCATGACATATAAAAGTCCTAGTAATGACAAGTCTTGAAATAATTTCCAAATTCTCTTTTAAAGGGAAATGAAGAACAGGACATTGTTCAAAATATACAGTTATCTGAAAAAAATGCAAGTTATAAAAAGTATACAAGCCTGAAATGCCAGAACATAAGTTAAAACCAGATGCACATGTTGAAATCTAATACACCCATAAGGTATCCCAAGCTATTAAAAATTTATTTGTCTTATAAATTATAATAATAATTGTCAATAAAACATGAAAGCCCATCATGTTTCAGGATTCTAAATCCATTACCACAAAAAATGCAAATGAAACACAAATTGACTTGCTGAAAACATTCAATAATTACAAAGTGGGTTGAACAGTCATTCAGCTTGCATCAGGTGAAGGTCTGTAAATAATAAGAACAGGTTTGTTACAGCTTCATGTTGAAAGTGGGGCACAAATCTCTGAGCAATTGAATGGAAAACACAAAATCAGATAAAACAATAATCATAATTTATATGTAAAATAAAGAATACAAACATACTTAGTCAAGTGAATTGTTTATGAATATTCAACCTTTATAAATATGTATTGTTTGTTATGAAGAACATAATGAGAATGCAGTAAAATATTCACTGAGCAAGAATGGCCTTTCTTTTCCAAAATATGGCCAGTTAATTAGTCTATCAAGGAATGACTCATATGTTACAGAACATATTAAAAATCATAGAATGGGAAGTGTTGGGCCTGTTACAACTGTTACACCCAATCATTTCCTATTGATGTGTGTCAAAAGGAATTAATGTGAAAGTTCAATATAAGAAAGTTATGCAATGTTTGCTGATATATTGTTTGACACAGACCAGTTTGAATCAGTGACAACCAGAGCGAGAAATAAAAAGTCTACCACTTGAGCTATAGAGTCAAGAGTTACTAGCCAGAGCTCAATATTCAGACTTTGAAATCAGTTTTAAGACTAGTAGGTTGTAATGGCATGGAACAACTTAAAATAACAAGCTGTGCTGGTTTTGACCGGGGTAGAGTTAATTTTCTTCATAGTACCTAGTATACCAGACAAAGTGGGTTTATAAGATCAGCAGGGTGTTCAGAAAATCTAAAAATATTAGAGCTTCTGATTTGTAATGCTTAAAGGGAAAATCAACCCCTGGGGGTAGTCTTTGTTGATCTAGAAAAAGCTTTTGATGCTGTGAGCCATACTCACATAATTTTGGCTCTTAAACAGAAGGGTGTGGACAGTCATTGCCCTGATTACTAACTTATAACGCTACCATCTAAATCAATTCGAAGAATGAACAGTTGGATTCCACTGGGATTTGGATTGGTGTAAAACAAGGCAATCCAATGTCCCCAACATTATTCAGCTTACATGTGGACCCTCTGCTGCGTAAGTCAGAGGAAGAAGGAAGAAGGTTCCAGCAGTGTTTGAAGAGTATAAGAACTATGGCTTTTGCAGACTCCTTGGTTTTGTTAAGCAGTTCATGAGAAGGTCTGCAGAAAAATATTGAAATATTGGAGGTCTTTGTGATCTTGCTGGCCTCAAGAGCCAGGGGGAAAAGTGCCGTGGCTTTTACATTCAGCTGACAAAAGATTCATATACCATCAATGACTGTCCAGCATGGACGATTAATGGCAATCCACTGTAAGGGACTAGAAACTTGTCTAAACGTTGTTGGCAGGACAATTTAATCACAACGGCAACTCAGCAGCACAGTTTAATCACCACAGCAGCCCAGTGAGTTCTATCCAACAGGAATGTGTGAGTCCTGTTGTCTCGGAAGCATGTCCCCTGCACATGCGCCTGGGCCCCGGATCAACTGACAACGTATGGGGGAGGGGCTTGGACCCTCTAGAAATTTCAAGCACCTTCTAGTAAGTACAGAGCCTGTGCCCCACTGCAGAGTGGGAGGCGTGGGGATGCAAAACAGTTATTGACTATGCAAGCAGACAGCGCTATAAAAAGGGAAACCAGTGCAGACCATAAGAAGCGTTCTGAAACGTTCCCCCACCAGACTTGAAGATACAGCAGACTGATGGGACGCCACAGATCTGTGGTGGTAGCTCTTGTAACTCTCTCGCTTTCCCTTTCTCACATTTTTCTCTCTTTCTCTCCTTTTCTGTTGCGTACTTGTTGTTGGCCAAATAAAGTGACTTGGCACTTGACTCCATTTTGAGTCTTAATTCTGTTTCTGAGAACGTAAAAGGAACCTAGTCACGATGAAACATTTGAGTTAATCAGAAGTTAAGCCCAGCCACCCCCAACCACCCAGAATCATCAGAGGTCAGATGGAAAGCAAGGGGGTTTAAGCTCTGCCAAATTGTTCAGTCCAACAGTGGATCATGATATCCCCTTGTATGATTGAACCAGGAAGTTCTGAGAAATACCTGGGCCTAAGAGTAGGTGGGTTTAATTCCCAGCACGAAGGTCTGAAGACTGCACAGAATGGTGCAGTCTTTGACAAGAGAGTATGAGCAGTGGCTCGAAAAGAGGGACTTGGGAAAGAATTTGAGAAACTGTAGATTGCAGCAGGAGGGGATAAAGGAAAAGTTCCATCTATCTGGGACCCAAGAACAGACATGGTGATATCCAAGGTGCCAGGTGGACATGAACCAGTCTTGGAATGGGAGACATCTGCTCCAGAAGTCATCTTTCTGAGACCCAGTAACTGGAGGAAACAGGAATTAAAAAACTAGACAAGGTTGGTGTTCCAGGGCCATGGTATATCCAACATTGAGAAGGAAAAAATAAGCAACAATTGGTTAGAGCTTTATAGGGGCACTACCCACAGAAAGCTTATCACCGCAGTACAATTAAGAGCCAACATGTACCCAATGACAGAACTCTTAGGCAAGACGTACACAAGACAGTCAAAGTAAAACTTGTTGACATTGTCAAGCAGAGATTGAATGCTGTGCACACATCATTGGATACTGCCCAGCAGTACAAGACACTAGGAATAATAGACACAATCACTTATGTGAAATGTTGGCTGAAGAGGCAAAAAAGGACTGGCTAGTATTCCAGGAGCCACTGCTGAAAGATGAGCCGAATGAACTGTACAAACTGGACTTGGTATTTGTGAAAGAAGACCGAGACCTGGTCACTGATGTCACAGTTAGATATAGAGGTAAATCAACGTCTTTGACTGTCACAGCAAAACAAATGGTTAGGAAATATCAACATCTAAAGCAGAATCACAGACTCACAGACTGGCAGGGGTTGGAAGGGACCTCCAGAGATCATCTTGTCCAACCCCCTGCTTGAGCAGGCACACCCAGAGCAAGGGGCACAGGAACATGTCCAGGCAGGGTTTGAATGTCTCCAGGGAAGGGACCCCACAGCTTCTCTGGGCAGCCTGTGCCCCTGCTCTGGCACCCGCACAGGGAAGGGTTTTGTCCTCATGTTCAGGTGGAACTTCCTGTGTTCCACCTTGTGCCTGTTGCCCCTTGGCCTGTCATTGGGCACCACTGAAAAGAGTCCAGTCCCATCATCCTGACACCCACCTTTTAGATATTTGTAAGTATTGATTAAATCCCCCCTCAGTCTTCTCTTCTCCAGGCTAAACAAACCCAAGACACTCAGTCTTTTCTCACCAGGGAGATGCTCCAGTCCCCTGAGCATCTTGGTAGCTCTCCGCTGGACTTGCTCAAGCAGTTCCATGTCCTTCTTGAAATGGGAGCCCAGAACTGGACGCAGGACTCCAGATTTAGCCTCGCTAGGGCAGAGCAGAGGGGGAGGATAACCTCCCTCGCCCTGCTGGCCACACTCCTTTCCATGCACCCCAGGACACCGTTGGCCTTCTTGGCCCCAAGTGCCCGGTGCTGGCTCAGGGTCACCTCACTGCCCACCAGCACCCCCAGGGCCTTCCCAGTAGAGCTGTCTTCCAGCAGTTCAGTCCCCAACCTTTAGTGGTGCATGGGGTTATTCCTCCCCAGGGGCAGGACCCTGCACTTGCTCTGGTTGAATTCCATGAGGTTCCCCTGGGCCCAGCTCTCCAGCCTGGCCAGTTCTTGCTGGATGGCAGCACAGCCTTCTGGTGTATCAGCCGCTACTCCCAGCTTGGTGTCACCAGCAAACTGGCTGAGGTTACACTCTGTCCCTTCATCCAGGTTATTGATGAATATATTGAACAGGACTGTACCCAGCACAGACCCCTGGGGAGCAACTCTAGTGACAGGCTTCCAATCAGACTCTGCCCCATTGATCACGACCCTCTGAGCTCTGTTGCTGAGCCAGTTCTCTGTCCACCTCACTGTCCACTCATCCAACCCACACTTCCTTAGCTTGCCTATGAGGTTGCTATGGGAGACAGTGTTGAATGCCTTTCTGAAGTCAGGATAGACAATAGCCACTGCTCTCCCTTCATCGACCCAGCCAGTCACGCCATCATAGAAGGCTATCAGGTTGGTCAAGCATGATCTTCCTTTGGTTAATCCATGTTGACTACTTCTGACAACCTTCTTGTCCTCTACATCCCTGGAGATGGCCTCCAGGATGAACTGTTCCATCACCTTTCCAGGGATGGAGGTGAGGCTGACTGGCCTATAGTTCCCCAGGCCCTCCTTCTTGCCCTTTGTGAAGACTGGAGTGACATTTGCTTTCCTCCAGTCCTCGGGCACCTCTCCTGTCCCCCATGACCTTTCAAAGATGATGGAGAGTGGCTCAGCAAGAACATCCGCCAGCTCCCTCAGTACTTGTGGGTACATCCGGTTGGGGCCCATGGATTTGCGAGGATCCAGTTTGCCTAAATGATCTCTAACCGAATCCTTCTCAGCTGATAGGAAGTCTTTCTTTCTCCAGATTTGTCTTCCCTTCTCTGGGGTCTGGCATGCCCGAGGGCCAGCCTTAGCAGTAAAGACCAAAGCAAAGAAGGCATTCAGTAACGCTGCCTTCTCTGCATCCTGCATCACCAGGGCCCCTTCCTCTTTCAGCAGCGGGCCCACAGTTTCCCCAGTCTTCCTTTTACTGCTGATGTATTTAAAGAAGCCCTTCTTGTTACCTTTGACATGCATTGCCAGATTTAGTTCCAAGTAGGCCTTGGTCTTCCTCATTTCATCTCTGCATACCCTGACATCATTCCTATATTCTTCCCAAGTAGCCAGTCCCTTTTTCAACATATTGTGAACCTCCCTCTTGAGTTTCTCTAGAAGCTCTTTGCTCATCCATGTGGGTCTCCTGGCTCCTCTGCCTGACTTCTTCCTCCTGGGGATGTACCAGTCTTGAGCTCAGATCTTGTTCCTTGAATACTGTCCAGTTCTCTTGGACCCCCCTACCTTCCAGAGCCCTAGCCCATGGGATTCCTGATAGTAGGTCTTTGAAGAGGCCAAAGTTGGCCCTCTTGATGTCCAAGGTTGTAATCTAACTCAGCCCTGCTTCTACCACACAGTATCCTCAACTCCACCATTTCATGGTCACTGCAGCCAAGGATACCCCCAACTCTCACATCCTTAATCAGCCCTTCCTTGTTTGTTAGGATAAGGTCCAGCAGCACATCTCGCCTCATTGGCCCCTCCACCACTTCCATCCAAGGCTTGTCCTCAGTGCTCTGCACGCCTTGCCGTGTTGCTTTTCCAGCAAATACCAGGGTGTTTGAAGTCCCCCATGGGGACCAGGGCCTGTGATTGTGAGTCTACTTCCAGCTGTCTGTAGAAGGTCTCACTGACTTCCTCTTCTTGATCAGGTGGCCTGCAGCAAATGCCCACAACAGTGTCACCCATATTTGTCCCTTATTTTTTACCCACAAGCTCTCAACTTGTTCTCCTTCCACTCCAAGGCAGAGCTCGATACATTCCAGTGGCTCCCTCACATAAAGAGCAACTCCCCCACCTCACCTTGCTGGTCTGTCTTTCCTAAAAAGCCTGTAGCCATCCATGACAGCATTCCAGTCATGCGAGCTATCCCACCATGTCTCTGTGATTACAATGAGATCATGGCCCTGCGACCACACACAGACCTCTAGTTCCCCATGCTGCGTGCATTGGTGTACCGGCATTTCAGAGAGGTGCTTGAGCACACAGGTTTCCCCAGAGCGGGGTAGGAGGACCCCCTACAGCCATGCAAACCCTGGAGGTGGTTGGTCTCCTGGTTGCCATTACATGGGGCCATGATGGCACCTTTGTCACTGCTCAGGTTGTCCTGTCTTATTCCCGCATTGTGTGTGATGGCATTAGCATTGCCTGTTTGTCCCCCTCCCCCTGAGTTCCTCAGTTTAAAGCCCTTCACATCAGGTTTGCCAGCCTGCTGCCAAAGATTCCTTTGCCCTTCTAGATGAGTGGTGTCCATCCCTCCCTACATCAGGTGCAGGATCTGACCAATGTTAATATAATTAAATTTATAGGATTTCTGCTAGGCGCACGTAGAAAATGGTATCAGGACAATAATGAATTGCTAAAAGAACTCTCTAGCCCCCAGCAGGAAAAGATAGCTTGTTGATTATCAAATCAAGCTGTAATCTCTTCAGTGGATGTTATGCATATGTTTGCTAGCAAAACAAGAACCATTGTAAAATCTTAATGTTTAAGTGTGTTGTATGATGATTTGTAAATAAACTGACCCTTTCTTTCCGTCTAAGATAAGAGCCAGACTCCCTGGAGTTATTGAGGACAACGAAAGCTTGGGAAAATGAGTGCGATAGCAAGTAGGGACTACCTTGGGCTTGGTGTCATGATGCATCGTAATTTTTTCCAAAAGTGACAATTAATACTGGATCATGCCAAGGTGGATGGGTCACCTATACTTAACCCGGAAAAGGAACATGTATATAATTACATATGTTCGATAAATAGTTAGCATGGAGATATGTTTTGGATTTGTGCTGGAAACAGTGCTGATAGCACAGGGCTGTTTTCGCTCCTGCTGAGCAGGGCTTGCACAGAGCCAAGACCTTTCCTGCCCCTCACCCCACCCCACCAGCGAGGGGCTGGGGGGGCACAAGGAGCTGGGAGGGGACACGGCTAGGACAGTGACCCCAACTGACCCAAGGAATATCTTATACCGTATGATGTCATACCCAGCGTGTAGAGCTGAAGGAAGCAGAAGGAAGGGGGGGACATTTGGAATGATGGCGTTTGTCTTCCCAAGTAGACATTATGCACGATGGAGCCCTGCTGTCCTGCGGATGGCTGAGCACCCGCCTGACCGTGGGAAGGGGTGACTGAATGCCTTGTTTTGCTTGCGTGTGCAGCTTTTGCTTTCCTTGTTAAATTGTCTTTATCTCAACGCCCAAATTTCTTACAGTTTACCCTTCAGATTCTCTGCCCCATCCCACCGTGGGGGGGGTTGGGGGGGTGGGGAGTGAGCAAGTGGCTGTGTGGTGCCTAATGGTGGCTGAAGGTAAACAAAGAAGCAAGCTTAGAAATGTTAAGTCTTAGGTTTGCAAGAGGAGTTAGATTTCCAGTTCACCCTGTATTGGAAAAATTCTACCCATAAAGGCAACTCCAACAACTGCAAAGCTATTTTAAATTGTAGACCAATTTCTTAGGAGAGTTTGGCAAATTTTATTTTTATTTTTTACACATTTTGTCTGCTAATGAGATTCTTCCAAGACAGTTAAAATAAAAGTAATATATCTGAAAGAGTCATAATAGCTATATTACTTCAAGTTGTGTTAATTTTTTTTAGAATAATTTAATATTTTGAAGATGTAGTAATGAAACTTATGCCTTTGGCAATGTCTGTGATTTCCATTTATTGTCTTTAATATAACATAGTTCCAGTTGTGATTCATTTGACAGAAATAAAGATACTATGTAGATAATGCTGAAAATAAATACAGAAGAGTATGCTATATCATTACTACTTTTCCTTAAGTTAAGTAGCTTTTTAATACTATTGACAAGTCTTCCTGAAAATATTATTCTTGATCCTGCTTTAAGAGGGAAATGAGGAAAAGGGACATAGGGCATTGCAATCAACTGAAACGTCATCTTAAATAAACAAAAGCCTATATTTAGAGCAGCTTTGCTTTAAAAAAAAAGAATACTGTGGATTTTAACATTGAAGGTAATAAAGTAGCCTTCTCCTTACTTATTTTTTTCTCTCTGTATAATTAAATAGACAAACAGTTGTTAGCAAAGTTGTAACCAAATGACACTCACTGTAAGAAGCAATTTAATCCAAATAGAAGATGTTTTTACTGAAGTTAAAAAAAGTGAATTGTAGTGCTCTACCTTTATTTCCCCTCTTGTCCCCCCTCCCCAGTCTTGTGGATAAAATATAAGAAAAAAACAGAGCTTAAGAATATAAGGAAATATCTTGTGGGTCAAATCAAAGATTCTAGTTCAGGACATCATTTCAGCAGGAGCCATTCCTCTCTCAGAGACAGAAGAGAATCAAGTGGGAAAAAAAAATGTTGTGTTCTTTGCCCATCATAGATGGTTAAATGGCTTCCTGATCCGAAGATTACATCTAGATCAGATTTAACACCAACTGATGAACATGTTTTCCGTGAATGTGCCTATTCTTGTCTAAAACCCATTTATACTGTTCACTTCTATCAGTTTAAGTAATGGTTGGATGTATGGGGAAGGTGATCAGACGACAGAGGGCACTCTATCAGACGTATTAGCTCTGAAAGCATTAACTGTGAAGTTAGCTGAACACTTGCAATCTCAGATGATGTAGTTCCGCCTGAGACCTGATATGAACAACATTTTTGTAGTTGAAGATGAAAATAGTAAAAATCTAAGTTTTTGATATGTGATAAGGAATAGCACAACCCTTTTCCCCTAGAATGAAATGGATACTTTTCCCCTAAAAGGCATTATTGTTCATAAATGTTTATTTAAATATTCCAAATTGCTTCTGAATTTTTTGAGAATTGAGAGATTCTGAATCAAATTGGCTTTAAAATTAAATTTGTTAATAGTGGTATTTTTAAATGGTGAAACAAAACTTAAAAGGATGCAGATTAATGCAAAATTTAACAGCCAGAGTTAGTAAACAGGAAAAGCTTTATTTACTAATTAATATAATTGGAAAATATCGAGAATGTGTATCTTTAAAAGCATATATTTAATTTTGATTTAGTAAATGCATAAGAACAGTTTCACAATGAAAGCATTTATTTATTGTAGGTTTTTTGTTTGCTTAGTTGGTCGGTTTTGTTAGTTTGTTGGTTTTTGGTAGCTTTGGAAAGATATAGGAAAAGACCTTTAAAAGACAGCGACTAAAATGTTAGGTGATATTGACAGCTCAGCTAGATCAGAAATAGCAAACATGTCACATATAGTGAGTCCAAATGAAACCCTGTGTCTTTTCTGTGTCATTAGGGAATTTGAGGCTCTGATATGCCTACTTAACACTTGAAGACGTTTGTAAAAAAAAAAAAAGATAGTGCCAAATAGATATATTTGATCTCCTGCTTTAATCCATCCCTCTTCCTCATTTTGTTTTTAATAGTGATGATGTGAAGTAGAATTATTTTTAGGTTTTTAAGCATAGTCTGTGACCCACTTAAAGATTCCAGCCACAGAAAACTTTATTTGAAAACCCTATTTTTTATGGCCAGACATGACTGTTATGATGTGTGGATTAATGTTATAGGGGACAACAAAACAGAATAATTACAGTTAATAGTTTATCTTGCTGAATAAACTGATGTACATACTGGATACTCAAAACTGAATTAAGAAGCCTGCTCCACTAAAGGTCTTGTTGAGGATAAGTGGATATTGAAAGACATTATGTGTGAAAATAGCAGTAGGCAGTACAAAAGTGGTACGTTTGTGCTGTTCAGTGCTGTTGCTCCCTAAGCATTTTAGAAATCGTAGTGCAGAGAGTTCTCTACCTCTGTCCTGAAGAAAGAGTGGCAAATACATAGCACTGTCTGATTGCAGTGCATGAATTTTTAAAATGGGAAAACAGTGAGTTTACTATTTAGGATTGGAGATTATGCAGAAAACATAATGTTTAAGGGAACTGTTACAGAAGTGTAAGGTTTTATTGATACCACCCCACACTAAAAAGAAGGAAATTGCTTGTTTTATTTTATTGCTATCCCACCCACTTGTAAAATAATGAAAAAGAAAAAAAAAACCACCCAAACCCTAACCTCTGCATTCTGTGATCTTTTGTTTAGATGTATTTCTCAATTTATCTACTCACTGCTGTTGCAGTATTCTAGATTGAATATTGAGGCATAATATTCTCTCACCTTCAACTAGACATGCAGGAGAGCTTAAAGGAAAAAAAAAGGAATAAAATTTTAAAAATCATACTGTCTTTACTTCTGATTTTTTAAGTCACGATGCCAGACTTAAAAACATATAGTAGTGACATATTTAAGCTATATCCCAAAATGTAATGGGCTATGTTACACTGAGGCAAGGAAGCAGGCTTATAACAGACCTAAATACTCAAATATTTTATATTTGAGGAAGACAACAAAGAACATAAATTTTTTTTTTATTTGGTTTTAGTTTTGCAGGGTGCTTTTCAGTAACATTTTTTCTATTTAACTGCAGACTCTGATGTTGAATCCTGCTCTTGAAATGTGTTAAGTAACTCTCATTTCTCTTTGAAGGGAATGTTTAATCTTTTCACCATAGAGGATACAGGTTAAAGATTTAAAGTCTGTGTTTGAAAGTAAATACATGTTGTGAGACATTCAACAACTTTCAGGTCCTGACTGTCAGAAGCAGAACTGTCTGAAGTGATTTTCTTCACTATTAGCGTTATAACATGACTGTGTCTGTTGGGGAATATCTTAACTATACATATCAGTTGTACTGCCTGGAAAACCTAATGGTTTTCTCCATCTATGAAAAATAAGCAATGTAATATGATTGCCTTTTAGGACTGAGAATAAGGTCACATGGAGACATAAAAAGGCTGTGTGAGTCTAGAACCAAGAATCCCATCAAAATGTAGCTCCAGAATGATTACGTTCTTTTTAGATGGAGACATGTATTTGTGTAACGTAATAAAGGCAGGCCAAGATTATTTTCTTATGAATAACAATCTACTGCAAGCTGGAACAGGGATAATATTTTGGCTTGCAGATATGGATGCTCGTTTTTGACTTTGAATGTCTATGTTGCAATTAATTACAAATTTGTAAAAGAAACAAGTTGGAATGCTGAGAATTATATTGTGTTCAGGAATTCATACAGCAGCAATTTAGCACAAAGGTATTTACAGATTTATTTTAAGAGGTGTCAAAGAGTAAATGACAAGAAAATGGGGAAAATTACCAGACCCACTGTTAGATTATTTCATGAGACCTTGCAATGAAGGATTTGCTAATTATAATTTACAATATTAGTTGAAGCCATTTCCTTTGTTTTCTGTTTTGAGGCATCAGTTGACCAATTTGTCAATTACTTTATACCTGCATGAAAGCACAGGTCAGCACAAAAGAGATTGGATAACTTACTATAACTTTGACTTTTGAATCACAGCCAGTGTAGCACCTGGAGTAGCCATCTCTTTGGAAGGTCTGTTTCTAGAAATTGAGACAAGGTGAAAAAGTACTCATTTACTTTATCTCTACAATCCGTGCAGCCCTCTACTTTGACAACTTGATTATGACAATACTTTAATATGATATGATGTGAGTTGTTTTTAATAGTTTCTAGCAAAATCTTTTCACTTTGGATTTTAAGTAAACTAAAAGACATCCACAAAAAAGGCTTAGTTTTGAATAATTTACTATTTAAAAATTGAAGATATTTCAATGTTGTTAAAATAATCCTTTTCAAATTTGGAAACAAAAGGTAATTTTTCTCATGTATGTATTTGAAAAGCAAAGTTATTTAAACTATACTTGTACAACATTAACACCAACATATTTTAACAGATTAAAACTACCCTTTTCTAATCCCTAAGTCATAAAACTTTTCATGAACTGAATTTCCAAGACTGGAGAAACTTAGAACACAGAGTTTTGAAAGACAGACTTTTTGTCAGTTTTGCCTGTGCGGGCTACACAGAAAAAGATACGGGAAAAAAACCAGTGTCATTGTATTAGATCCTTATCTTCTGAACAATACAGATTTAACTCTAAATTGTGAGTGGAGTGAAGCTGAACTTGGAAAAGAACAATGATATTTTTATACTCATGGCACGGCTTTCTCATTTAAAGTTCTCCCAGGGAAACTACAGACAATCCATGCAGTGTTTGATGATTCAGAGAGAAAATCAGATTGACATAGTGAAAGAGAATTTCCTCAATTGATTCATAGGGACTCTGTACCTATATGTACAAACCTGTATCTCTTATGGACATCCCAACTTTGAAATATAACTTAGGATAAATATATGCTGAGGAGGAAAAAAAAAATAATTTCATGGGTTACTCACCTCTGAAATACAGCATTTAAGGTGTCGCGCACAGCAGAGGTAGTATAACCCTTCTGAAATGCGGATCCTAATGCTTTTCTGTTCAGCAGCTGCTCTAGAATGGCATCTTAATGTGGCAAGTTTTGCCTGCCTGACACGTTAGAAAAACTGGATTTTATTGTCCAAGCTAGTCTCTGCACTTTATAAATGTAAACAAGATGGTTGTTGTAGAAGGATGCCCTCAAACCCTTGAAAAGGTAATTTAAAATAGCTCTTGAAAGATAGAAAAGAAGAAAAAAAAAAAAAGGCAGGTCAAACCATTGTTATGAATTTGTGGATTGTAAGGATCCTGTTCTTCAAATATTCACATGTCTGAGTGATGTGGATTTACTAACGAAAAGTTACAGCAAAGCGAAAAATAGCTTTAAAACACTGTGCAGTAGCTGCACTTAAATTTTAATGGAAATAATTTCTTTTTCTGAGTGTCATGTCTTTAACTCCTTATTATGCAGTGTAATTGCACTAATAACAGTGAATTAATTTAAAATTACTTTGGATGTCATAGATACAGCCATAAGACTCCTATTGTAATGCAGAGCTAATTTAATGTAGCACTGAAATAGAAAGTTTTGGGCTTTAGTCACTTGTTAGTACTCCACTGCATTTATTAAAACTGAACAGATGGTTTCCAGAGAAGCCCAATAATCACAACAGTGATAGGAGGTGGGCTGCTGCACAGTTGAGTCCTCAATACTCTAAGCTTTCCCTCAGCATGACTTTAGGGATGGGCTAGCAAAGGGTCAGCTGGGCAGGACTAGTCCTTACGTTTCCTACAGAGTTTTGGGGGTGAAGATGATAAACAAGAATAAGAGACCTCATCTTCCACTCTCTTCTCAAGAAGAGATGAGCAAGATAATAGGGTCATGGTGATATGCTTTGAAAGTCTCAGGCAGAGAACTGAAAGAAAGTTGCATGCAACAGCAGGAATATAATTTTACAAAGAAAGTGCCTGTTTTAAAAAGCTCCAGTGAAGATTTCTGTGGGAGATAGAAATTACATTCATGGAAGTGTTTGTGCATATCAATTGTTTTTTTCTACTTTAATCCAATTTGCACTGAAAAACCTTTCTTAATTTTCCTAAAGAATTTTTTTTTCAAAAGTGTTTGACTAAAACCATTTTATTTCTCTTTCAAGTTTCCTTTTCAATATAAGTGTGATTTAAAAATGTCTAAATGAAAACTTATTTCAAAAAGGTAGCCTGAAAAAGAAAGGCAATATTAAAATATTTAACTGGAAATAATTTCATATTGCCTCAATTTTATTGCCTAAATGTAGTCTCAATTAAAATTCTTGTGAAATCACCTGATTTTACAGAGCTCTCTTCAAGTTTGTAGAACAGTGTATTTTGATGGGACAGAGCTCTACTGAACTTTCTTTGACCAGCTCTAGCCCTGACATGTTTGAGTAGAAGAATGCTAGGAAGACTGATAAACCAAGCCATGAATTAGAATTAATCATGACTGTTAGAATTCTGTTAATTGTTAATTAACAACTGGGTATTGTCATTACAAACCCCATGAATAATTTCCTACATAGTCACATTATGATCAAAAAATTGACCAAGCAAGCAATTTTAGGAAGCTTGTGGGAAGTTCAGCAATTTCCTCCTGTAATTAAGTTGATCATTTTTTCTCCTAGCAGATGAGTTATCAGTATTCTATGGTATTTATAATATATAATAGATGATATGTCAATGTAGTTGCTATTATATTTAATTTACATAGTCATTCCTAAATTGTTAGTTTAATAACATTAAACTAATTAACTCTAAAACTCTTGAGTTGTGCACAATAATGGATCTCTAGTGGAATTGAATTTGCTTACATTCTCAGTGTACTTGGCCCATTATTATCAGGAGTCCAAATAAGTTCTTTGCTGCCTTACATTTCAGTTCTGATCAGTCCAAATTCTAGTGTGCACTGACACTACTAATGCTTGTTGTAAAGCTCTGAACATCACAGTGGAAGAAGAGAGTTCCAGAAACCTAAGCTGAGCTGGCTACTTAAATTATATAGACCTGTATTTCATCTTTTCTTCTTTTAAACCTGGTTCATAAGTATTTCTAAAAGTTAAAATTTCTGAATTTCAGAAATGTCAGGTGGGTACAAAGTTAATCCTGAAATAATAGTTATCTCCCAGGGTTACACGTGATCCTTGAAAACTATGCATGTCTCATTTTATGACAGCAAAGCTTTCCCTAATAAAATCTTTTCCTTCTTGCTTAACACAGTTTTAACACATAACACTTCCCTTCCCTTTACAGTACATTCACTTCCAAAGTCAGCGGGTGCCAAGAGCTTCAGAGGAAACAATCAGATCTTATAGCATCAAGATCTTAAATATCATAATGAATTTGGCTTGTTTAGAAATAAATACTTAAATACAAGTGAGTTTTTAATGCTTATACATATACTGCCAAATATGTGTGTGTGTGTGTGTGTGTGTGTGTGTGTTAAAAATTCATTGTTTTGGGGATATCTATCTTCAGACAGATATTTGTACTTGCACCAGCTCTGAAGCTAGCCCATCATTTTGGAATTTGCTCTCTTTCCTCTGTGTATTACAAGCTCATTCTTTTCTTGCATTTCAGCCTATATGAGGTTTTGCTGTTGTTTTTTTCTTGGTTGTTGGTGGGGGTGGGGGTTTTTTGTTTTGATTTGTTTTGTTTTTTACAATAGACAGTATACAATGTTTCTTACAATAAGAGCAGATCTGCTTGATGCAGGAGATTGACCTGGAAGCCCACTGGCTCCGAAAGCTATGCGCTGCATGCCTGATGAGAAATTGTAACGTTAACTAGAAGGCTGTAAATCCCTGCTGAGGTTACTTCCAGAATCCTTATCAGCTAGTACTGCTGAAATGCTTAATTTCATTGCTCCTTTCTGGTTCCTGTTATGCACATCCCCTCAGATTACTTTCCTCATAAAATTAAGCTTTTTACAGTGCAAGCATAGTCTTGTGTGTGCCTACACTCAAATTTGCAATAAACCTGGGATCTTTATCTTACAATTCCTGCTGTAACCACGGCAAGTTGCTGTGGCAGAAGGTCAGCAATTCATTAGTGACACAAAAACATAGAGGTGGCTGCTGACAATTTGAAGGAAATGGACTTTTGGCCTGGTTTTAAACTTTATAGCCATGTAAACTTTTTCTCTTGTCTCCTTGAAAATGGCAATTTGTATTCAGCAGTCGTTGATTACCCCCTCTGTTTTCAAGGGTTATGATGAAGTTGTAAAATGCCATGTCTTTTTGCAGTGCTTATAATGCAGCTGACTCTTGTTCTCACTCCTCAGAGTTTCCTGTTTTGTCTGCTGCCACTAGCAATGCAGTGGAGACACAACAAACCTCTTAGGCAAGCAACCAAAGCAAATATCTGTTTAACTAGAATGCCGATTAGCTCTACTCTTTCTTAACTGAGTCATCTTGCTACCTGTTTGTTGCTTTGGGTAGCTGTTTTTGAAACTAAACATGTAAGATGACCATTCAACACTCTAAATGGTTTTGTAGACCATTTGTTGCTAAATAAAACAGGGTCAGGTCTGGTTTCTGTCCTCAGAACAAGAGGCGCAGACTGGTGAAATATGTGACATGGCATCAAAGTTGGTCCCTCCACCTGTGCTATTTATTGGTATAGAAATATCCATAGAGCAGGATCACTTTGGCCAACTGTGGGTATCTGTATTCTAGTCATCTGAACCTAGCTGTGTCTATAGTAAAATGATTGAAATTGTCTCATTCGAAAGCTGAGAAGTTGATCAAATGGATGAGCTAATTTTTCTCCTTTGACTATGGAAGGAACCACAGTTTAGATAAATACACCTATGCTGTGACTTCTAAAGTTAAACTGAGTTAGTATATTTCTTTTAAATATGTCTAAATATCCACTTTTCAAAATGAAAGTGGAATGTATGCTCATTTGCAGTCTCAAGTAGAAATATCATAAATAGCATATTTCATTTCAACACAGAAACCAAGCTTTTGTAAGAACTTTCATTCTTCAGATGTGATGATTCCACCTGTAGTTTTTAAAACTCCAAGGGTGCAGAAACCTTTTTTGTTGTTGTTGTTTTACCATTTATCTTTGGGGAACACATATCACTAAAACAGTGATTTACTGTTCTGCTTACTGTGTTTAACAATATTTATTACCATTCTATAAGTCTTCTAAAATAGTCAATCAAAAAAAAAAAAAAAGAATGAAATAAAATCCAGAAGTAATACATAATTAAAAGCAGAAAAAATATGTGCAAAGTTTTGTATTTCTAACCTGGTATTGTCATCTTTCCTTACTCTTAGCCCATCCTGCTCAACCACACTCAAGTCACTAAAGTCTTTGGTAAATCCTCAACCAGCTTAAAGGAAGATTTGTTAAATGAATTGGTGACCAGAGCTGTTTTCTGGCTTCCATTTGTCTCTTCTGACAGGTGTAGAACTTTCCAATAGAGAGGATCAATGCAGTTTATTCTCTCTCGTGGGTTGTTTTGGTTTCTGTTTTTAATCAGTAGTTCATCATATCCACGAGCAATGAAAAAAGTGGCAGTGAAATGGGAAGATGTATGAGAGATCTTGATGGTTTTGCCCGTTAAAGTACCACATCTTTCTGTAGGGGTCATCAAGAGGTATGTTGTCATCTTACTAACTCTGTGAAACTCCTTTTCTATTTTCTTCATAAAAACATGGATGGAAAGAAAGGGGTCCTAGTCATGGCTCTCTTTCCAACAGTAATAATAGCTTATCTGGGAACAGACTTCATCAAAGCCCTACCGTGCGTACAGCAATTTCTCCATTAGCCTCATGCCTGCCAAGCACCATTTCATCACAGCAAAATACTTGGATCATGAAGATCATTATTTTGGACAGAGACAGACTAAAACTACAGGTAAAGAGACAAAATGCATTTTGACAAATATTGGTAGCAGTTGTAATCCGCAGATGTGGTGCCCTGAGTCATGGGCTGATGTTCATATGGAAATAAGCTAGTCTGTTTCCAGTCACTGACAGCAGCCTACCTTTTAACATTTTATTTCAGTCTTTAATTCCCCCTGGATAGATTACCAGCACATAGGAAAAACCATGTATTAATATAGATGTCTGTCATTTAAGGGAGAAAACATGAGAGTGACTGATAAGCTTATTTCTCACCATCTCCATGCTCCAGCTTTTTGAGCCCATCTACACATTTTAAATTTCTGTTCAAATTTATCTCTGAAGGGGACAAACTCAGTAGGTCTTTAGTGATACTATACTCATAACAGAAAGCCAAAGGCCAGTAACTCTATGTTAGCATTTCTAGCTCAACAGAAAATATTACTACATGCAATTCCCATGTAGGAAGGCATTTCACACAAATAGGGTTTTTATTATTTTAATGATTTCCCATACAAAGTAAGTAGGAAATCACAAGGGGAGGTGGGCATGGGGGTGGGGTGGGAGCGTGGGAAATGATGGCAGACAAATGGATTCAGATGTATTTACTTAATTTTTAAAGAAATACACCTAGACACTATTTCTAGACCTGAGGAGGGAGGCTTTGGATTAACAAAATCAATGTATTCGTAGATAGAAAAAACTTTTTCAATGGATATTACATTTTTGTCTATTGTTTACAGGGAAAAGGTGCCTTATTTTACTGACAGCACAGGTAATTAGAAGTATGTATGAGATCAATATAAATGACGTGTGCAAACCTAGCTTTCCTATAAAGTTGTCAGGTTGCCAAGTTTAGCATCAGTAACTTGTATCCTACCAATACAATATGTGAAGGTATTACCTTACCTTTTTAATGTGAAAGAACTTTGAAATGTATGATCTGCAGTTGGCTGAGGAAACAGTTGAAAAAATCACGGCTGAAAAGTATTGTTTCTCTTTGACCTAACTACAATGGGATGTTAAAAAACAACTATCAATGCAAAAAATATGCAGGTGGTGACTGCAGCTGAGGAGCAGCTGCTCCCTTGTTAGCTTCCTCCCACAGCAGCCATCATATATGTCCACGCTGACCAGTACTGAACGCCTGCCATCATGCTGGTTGGAACTAAATATGATGTTACACCATTGGCGTTATACCAGAACTGCAAAGATGTAAGAGCCCCACAGACTAGCTGTTCAGTGGCACTGCAAGGGAGATTTATCGTTTCACATGCGGTTTGTTATGATAGAATTACCTGTTAAATAACAAAAGGACCTTTGTTCTTTGTCATTAATCCTACTATCTGTCATACCACATGGCAATGGAGGAAAAAGTTGTATTAAGTTTGTGGAAGCTGGAGGGAAGAGAAAAATACTGCCTGATGATAAATCAAGTTGCAACAAAAATGAGAATAAAATCTCTAACTTGTATTATGTTTAATTTTCTCCATGAAAACTTCACTGCAGAGGTTAGTTGTGTTAGTGAATTTCTACACTGTCTCTGAGTAAAGTGGGTTTAGACAATTCAGGTAGGTCAAGCAGAAATACCTCCAGGAGCTTCTAGTAGAAAAAAGTAGCCCTACAAATCTTTACCAAATCCTGTTCGCACAGTAGGAGTTTTTCCTGCGTGTTACAAGGGGAGTGAACCAAGGCCAGAGTTGTGGGAGGTCTCAGACTTGGGTACAGGAGAAAATGCTTCATTTTCCTAGGACTGGACAGCAGAAGGTGAGAGAAAAAGGGAGAGCTTTATTTTCTTTTCTTCTTTCCTGTTGCATCCAGAAATGACAGATGAAAATAGTTGACAGTCATGAAGCTTGTGTGAAGCCAGCATCTTAGCTATGAGAATTAAATTTTTTTACAGAATGTCCTTGGTGAGAAAAATACAATAAAGAAGAAAATACTTCCACACTCTACTGAGATGGAAGCATTCAAACACATAATTTAGTTTTTAACACATAGGAAAGGTCAAGAAGAGTTCAACATGGAGCATTTTTTGTGCAGAGTCACTACACACATATTGTTGTGCCTAGGCTGATTCTTAATACAAACACTTTGCTGTACCCAATAAATAGCAAAACCATTCAACTCTACTTACAAAGGCAAATTCAGGAGTTTTTAATGCATAGTCTAATATATTATTTAGAGGCTGTTGCTGTAGAAAAGTTTGATCAGCAATCAGTGAAGACACAGATATGTCTTTTGGCTAATATGTAGATGAATTCAGCAAAATCTGTTTCTTCGTCTGTAATTTGCTATGTTGTAGCAGTTTTAATTGCACTTATTGTGATAAAAGTCTTGACCTAGAATTTACTTTTTTTATGGAGACAAGACTTAAATTAAGACTTAATTAAGCTGTCTTCACTACTGTTGCATGGAGAATTTAAGAAAAAAATGTGTTTATTTCATGTTTTTACATTATTTGAGTATTTGTCCTATGTTTTACTTGCCCCTTTTGTGCATTAATGTGCATACTAACACAATCATTAAATGCCTGCATAATGTACAGACCAGGAAAACCAAAAACAAACACACAGTGTTTTTTCAGGCTTCTTCAAACTGTCATCAGAAACCAGTATGGGGAAAGATGGCTTTTCCACATGGTTGAAAGATATAGCAAGCCAAGTGGAAATGAGTTGCAAAGCAACCTAAAACGGCTTTGCAGCACGACTCCTCGATGACCGTGGGATCAGGACAATGACTTTATGTAAACATCCACTTCTTGTAGCTCACTTCTCTACTTGCTCCATTCATCATGAAGAGATAATGCCAAACCTCTTCCAGATCCTGCCCATGGCAGCTGGAACAATTCCTCTCTAACTCCTGCCCCAAATACACAGCTGCCACAGCAGGGTTATTTTTTCCAAAACTCTTTGTAAGTCCACCATGACTTTCTGACTCGCTGTTGCTCACAATCTTCTACCTACTTTCCTTCTGTTTGGACATCTTTTCTCCATCTGTTACTCTTGAGTCCTTCAAGTAACTTCTCCCCCATACTGCTTCATTGTAAGGAGCTCTTTCTAATTGCCAGATGACATGATTTTCTCTTCTTCACCAACAAAGACATATCTGATGTGCAATAACATTAAATTCTCACTCTTTAATAATGGTTCTCTACCTCATCCAACTCTTTGTGGTTAAGCAAAAATGGTGTCCAGGTTTTTAAAATAACACCATTCTCACCTAATATATACCATAAGCAAGTCCTGTAATAACATAAAAAGCTGTATAAAAATACATTTTTCTTTCCACTCATGATACATATTCCTTAAATTAATGTTTCTGAATCATCCAAATATTTTCAGCAATACAAGGATGACTAATTTCAAAGTGTAATACAGACACTTGCATTCATACACCCTTTATTACTGCCTGAACCTCAAAGTCAGTGCTGTTGAGATCCAAACACTAACTCCTCCTCATCAAAAATTTAAACCATGCCTCAAGTGGGACCTGAAACACAGGACACAGAGGGTCAGTGAAGCAGAAAGTACGGTATGCTGAACTGCTGTGCTGACTCCAAGGGAAAGAAAGGTTTGGAAATGTGGCAAAATTCATTAATTTCCACTTAAAATATTTAGTATTCACTCTGAAAGTGTAAGATTGACTGGGGAGAAATACTTTCCCTGAAGTTTATTCTGCTCAGGCTGAGATTTATTTTGATAGTTTCATCCTTCTAAAGCCTTACTGTTAAAAATACCTATAGAGGAGAAATACAGAGAAAAAAAACCCAACAACACATTGCTGTTCCTGATCCATCACATACTCTTGAGTTTAAGTGCTGGTTTTTTTCCTTTGGAAGTTAGCTGTAAGCTCTCTCAAATAAGAATAGGACTTCTTGTAGAATTTATCTTTTGTGCAGTAGCATCATTTCATGACAAAATTTATGCAACAGTTAATAATAGCTCATATAAAATTGTTGTGACTATTTCATTCCACTTCAGGTTTCTACCACCTTATTGAAGAAATAGGGCAGTTTATTTAAAGAAAACCAAGCTTGCAGTGCATAGCAACTACATATTCATTCCATCATGGAAATTATGCATTGGTTTGAAAAAAAGGTATTAGTTACCGTGGAAAATATAATAATACTTATTTAACCTCTGCATTTCTATATGTAGCCTTCCCTTCCCTTTTCCTTTTCTTTTCCCTTACCCTTTCCCTTTCCCCTAGATATTATACTAGAATACTTGATTTTAAAAAGTTAACAATACTTCAAGGCACGCTATAAGACTAACAATTCAGATGGACTTTCTCCTAAATTTTTTTTTTGCACAATAAGTAGGCTTTCTAACAGAGATTTACACCTAATTTTGCCCTTAATTTTTAAGTGAAACATTCCTCTTTGTTGTGCCCTCCTGCTATTGTCTTATTCACCTTCCTAGTTCTTTTTCAAAATAGCGTGTGAAAACCATGGAGTTTATGGGAACATTTATGGAAATATTTCTGAAATCATCCTAAATTGGAGGAAAATGTTGATAAGGTTAAAAAAATAAAGCAACAAGCAGCCAAAGTCAGGAAGCTGTCATCCTGTTCTTAGTTAGCCAGAAAATAAGTATATTAAGGTGAGCCATGGACTGAAGACAATGTATTTCTTAGGGAAGTAATTTCTCCTCTTACATGTGAGTGTTCAGCACCTGCCCAGTTCTCTCTGAAAACACCCCTGCAATCTGTTTTCACCTTTAAACTATATTCATTTAGAAACACAAAGGGAACAGCCCGTAACATGATAATAAATTACGAACTATTGTTTCCTTATAGTATTTGTCATTTGTACTAAATGCACCAGATATTTTTTTTTTCAGCCTTCTGTTTTCTTTGCATTTTGCATGTTAACAGTGGAAAGAGATGTAAGAGCAGATGTTGGTGTGCTACCCCCTGCCTTCAGAGCAGATTGAATCTTTCGGTATCACCATTTGTAGCCTATTGTGTGCAGATATTTATTCTGAAATTTCCTTAGCGACACTGCAGAGTATGCTTTATGAGAGATATTGGTGGGTGGAAATGTTATTAAATAAATCTCGATACTTTTCCCTTTATGCTTTATCTGTATGACATTTTATTAAAATAACCATAAGATAAGAGTTGGTCAATGTTCCATGTAGTCACAAAACAAGCCTGTATAGCCTATGCTTAGTTGCAGATTGCTCTTCCATGACAATATTGCGCACCTTTCTCAGTACACCACAACCGTCTTCTTTTTCCACCTCAAGTATACCTTGCTCAGAAAGACACAAATTAAATTCTTGCTCTTACTGAGGCTAATGTGCAATTTTCGACACCTTTAATAGTGCCTACAGTGATAATTACCTGCTGTCAAGGACCAGTCCCTTATTGATTGCGATGTGACTACTTTGGAAGACCTCAAAGGTGGCATGGACTGTAAGTCTGTCAAACTTCATTCAAACGTCCTAGCTGGGGTTGTCCTGCTGCAGCATGCATATTATATGTATATTTGACAAAAAGAGTAACCTGCTTCAAAATTCCTTATTAAAATATCCATAATTGCATAAAAGGAAGACGCAAGTGTCAAATCACGCCCTCAATAGCTCCACCTGTTAGCTTTCAAGGACAGTCCTCAAAAAATGTGTAAGAAGATCAAACACCCTTTGAATACAACATTGCTTCTCCTCTGTTTTCTTATACAAGATATTTCTTGCCATAATTAAAATTAGAATGAATTTTCTAATAACTTATTTGCTTCTGGCTGTAAAAAATTCTTTATAAATTCTCAGGACTTTGTAAGGCAAAGTTCAAATTTTGAACAGAGAAAAGCCCGAAACCCTTTTAATATTTTCTGCCTCGCTCTTATAAAAGCAGTTAAATGGATCACATTTGTACTCCCATTTGTACTCCCTGACACTTTACAACGGGTCAGGAATAATTAAAATATGTGACTCTTGCCATTCATAGACAGGCCTAGAACTGTTGCAAGAAGGAAATCAGGACAGAATTTTAGAGCTGTTTGCTAACGCTTTGCTTTTGTCTTGCTTTCTATCCCCTCTTCTGGCACCGAGTTGTGCAACAGCACATTTAACTTCATTGTATCTCAGATTAGTCATTATTACTAGAAAGTGTTGTTAGAGTTATTATTATGAGTTAATCTAAATTTTCTGTTTTCACTGAACATTTTCATTTACCATTTTTCTGAAAGAGAATTTATGAAAGCCTGATGTAAACTTTAATGCATTTTGTAAATTTTAATTTATTTAGCTGTTGAATGCATTTTGAAATGAGTCACCATAGAAGTGCAACGCTACTATTGTTAAAGCTCAACAGCAGTCTTGAAATTAAGGTGATTTGAAACTAAATTTTTTGTTCTGTTTGTTGATTGGCTAAGGAATTACCCATTAGTTTGTATTCTGTTTACATTTATGGTTCCTTCTTCTAGAGATTCCACACATGAAAAGGCATAGACCTGTCTGTAGAAATTGAGAAGCTGTAAGGCATAAATATCAAAGGAAGATTTTTTTTTGTCTTATTAGAGGGGAAATTACCTTGATGGTCTCATCCTAGGTTCTGTGGACATTTTTTTTGGTATATATCTTAGTGCTTTCTGCAAAATCTGACAGTGATGATACTTGAACTGTTTGGAAGTTGACTGAACTGTGCATTCACCAAAGACAAAATTCAGCACTTGATGATAAGTGTCTGGTGTCTCTCATGCCCTCCAGATAAGTCTAGCATAGACACTTTCTCCTGTGTCACCAATCTTAACGATCCTTATGTCTGTCTCTCTTTTCATACCTTTCTTACTTTGCACCATTCTATTTAATCCTTTTATCTACCTTACCAAATGATATCCACCAGGTTTTAAACCTCCTTATGGCCTTTTCTTTCTCTACCAATCATATTTCATTCTGTATTTATACTGCAAATGACAATCACAATGGATCATGCAATCATAATGCCACACTCCATCTTTTATTTTTTAATTTTTTAAACAAGCATTTTTATTTTTCTATATAGGTTGTCTATCATGCTTGAAAAAGTCCTCCCTAAATGTCTGAAAGAGTTACATCTTTCTCTTATTCAAGGTCTCTATAAATCTCTTTATCCCTAATGTCTGTAAAAAGCTATTCAACAGTAGGTCTGCAGATAACTCCTTTTTTCCATCCATTATTTTCTGTTTATCTGTTCTTCCTTGCACTGGCATTTAAACAGGGTGGATGAAGATATTTTCTTAGTACCTGGCATAGAAGCCTTGTGTCCTGTATTTGAAGATTTTAGGTGCTCTAGTCACATATAAAAATATTAATGAACGATTAATAAATATTTATCATTGTATCTATCACCTTTTGATTCAGCTGGGAGAATAATCTCTCCCTCTTCTAGATCATCTTTAATTACAAATCTCCAGAGACTTACAGGAAAAGGTTATATTATTATCCCCATTTCACACATGAGGGAGCCACCGTAAGGGTGAAAAAATGTATTGGGAGAAAACCACACCTCACCCTAACCTGGGCTGACACTGCCTGATATTTCCAAGCGCCTGTAGGCTTACCTTCTGTCAAATCACAAGTGCAATTTTTTTAAAGTGTAGCAGGACCCATCTGTTTAAGAGGGTTTTTCTGTTTGCCACTAATGGCAACAGGATTAATTTTTCATTATTTTCATCTTGACAAGTAAATGTCACCGTGCATGGCAGAACCACTTCTGCGAAGACGATAGCATCTGCTTTTCCTGAGCATTCTCTGCAGAGCTGCAGAGCTACAAAGAAGATGTGAGTCACATTTATTAATTCTATCAGCAGAAACCGCATGTTCATCTGAGGACAGAATTTAGCCTTTATTTATTTCCAGTGTATAGTCATTTCAAGGACATAGGTAGTGAGCCTTTTCATGGATGAGGCGGGGGAAGGAAGTGGAAAAAATCCACAAAAGCAGCACAAGCACTACCTTTGGTATTGTACAACTCCAATAAAATATTCTGCAAAACATGAACACTGTAAATACGACTGAGCTCAGAGGATGGGCTGTTCAGTTGGAAGGCAAGATGGTCTTTTCAATATATTGTTCAATGCAAATGGCAGGACAGTTGCAGAGCTGCAAACTTGAAGAGCTTTATTTTGGTCACATTTCTCAACCAGTAACACAGGTCCTAATGCAATCAAGTTAGTGACAAAATGCTAAAATGTATCTTAAAGCCAAAAGCTAACTCTTATACCCTACAAACCCAATGTTTTTACAGAGCTGCAAAATAGCATTATTGTAAATAATCTCTTGGTAGAAATGGAAATAATGTTACTTTCTTGATCTTACCTGAATCTGATAAAGACAGCATCTTCCTTTCATGTCATGGCAGCCTGAGCAAGCCTCAGAAGTTCTTTTCTTTCTTTGGGCGAAAAGGGAAGTTGCACTCAAGTAAAAATATTTTTTATTGAATCAGACATTGTGAGACAAGAAGGGAGGTAATAAAAGCAAACACTGAAACTAAAATTGTAAATCAGAAATGTTTCTTTGTTTTTCTAAATTGTTTTCATAGTGATATTTCCCTTCCCTTTTGAATGGTGTCTCACAATACAAAGCCACATTCCTGGACTAGGAGTATGAAGCTGTTGCTTAGGGAATTTTACAGGACAAGATCAAGGCTAGAGTTTTCCTGGTTATATTTTCCTTAAAAAAAAAAAAGGCGGGGGGGATATGTAATGTAAAAATTACAGTCTGATCCTGTAATAAAAAAAATAAAATTGGTAGGTTTTTAGAAGAAAAGGGATCTGAGGAATCCAAATACATTTGCAACAGTTGTATAAATGTTCAGGTTAATGTTGGATAGTGCTAGTGATATGACTAAGAAAGCTGCAAGCAGTTTGTGTGGTCAAAAAATATGTGATATCTAGTGGGTCTCCTCCTTCACACAGTGGTCCAAGGTGCAAAGCTGTTTACTAGTTTATGGGTTAGAACATACAGAATTACCCTAACTCTGAGGGAGGAAAAGCATTTCCAAACACATTAACATGCTGATATTTCAAAAGTGGGAGAAGGCCTTGGTTGTTTAAAGTTGTGGTTGTAGTAGTCCCTTGATTGATACAAGACCCTGTTACATTAATCCTCACACAAACTTGGAAGTGGCCATAGAAATCTTAGAGGTTACATGGGTAACTGTGAAAAAAAGCTGAGAGCAAACAGAATCATAGAATCATTAGGGTTGGAAAAGACCTCTAGGATCACCAAGTCCAACCATCAGCCCAGCAATACCATGACTCTTAACTCATGCCCTGCAGTGCAACATCTAAATGTCATTTCAATACCTCCAGGGATGGTGACTCAACCACTTCTCTGGGCAGCCTGTTCCAAAGCCTCACAACTTTTGCAGTAAAGAAATTCTTCCTAATATCCAATCTATACCTCTCCTGATGCAACTTGAAGCAGTTTCCTCTGACTGTATTGCTAGTAACTTGGGAGAAAAGACCAACACCCACCTCACTACAACCTCCTTTCAGGTAGTTGTACAAAGTGATAAGGTCCCCCCCCCAGCCTCCTTTTCTCCAGGCTAAACCCCCCCAGCTCCCTCAGCTGCCCCCCAGCACACTTGTGCTCCAGATCCTGCCCCAGCCCCGCTGCCCTTCTCTGGACACGCTCCAGCACCTCAAGGTCCTTCTTGTCCTGAGGGGCCCAAACTTGAGCCCAGCATTCGAGGTGGGGCCTCCCCAGGGCCGAGCACAGGGGCCCCATCCCTGCCCAGCTCCTGCTGGCCACACCAGTGCTGACACAAGCCCGGGGGCTGGTGGCCTCCTTGGCCACCTGGGCACTGCTGGCTCATGCCCAGCCGGCTGTCAGCCAGCACCCCCAGGGCCTTCTCCACCGGGCACTTTCCAGCCACTCTGCTCCAAGCCTAGGGTTGTTGTGACCCAAGGGCAGGACCTGGCACTTGGCCTTGTTAAACCTCATACAAGTGACCTCAGCCCATCAATTCAGCCTCTCCAGACCCCCTGCAGAGCCTTCCTACCCTTGAGCAGATCAACACTTCTGCCCAACTTGGTGTCATCTGCAAACTCACTGAGGGTTCACTAGATCCCTTCATCCAGATCATTGATAAAGATATTAAACAAGAATGGCCCCAACACTGAGCCCTGGGGAACCCCACTCGTGACCAGCCACCAGCTGGGTTTAGCTCCATTCACAACTCCCTGGGCTCGGCCATCCAGCCAGTTTTTTACCCAGCAAAGAGTACACCTGTCCCAGCCATGAGCCGCCAACTTCTCTAGGAGGGTGCTGTGGGAGAGAGTGTCAGAGGGTTTGCCGAAGTCCAGGCAGACACATCCACAGCCTTTCCTTCACCCACCTGGCAGGTCCCTGGTCATAGAAGGAGACCAGGTTGGTCAGGCAGGACCTGCATTTCATGACGCCATGCTGGCTGCGTGGGTCTCATCATCTGGTTGTCTTGCACTTGCCTGGTAAGCTCTCTCAAGATGTATCACTACATAGTCTTCCCTGGTACTGAGGTCAGTCTGACTGGCCTGTAGTTCCCTCGATCCTCCTTCTGGCCTGTCTTGTAGATGGGCATCACATCGGCAAGCCTCCAGTTGTCTGGGACCTCCCCTGTTAACCAGGACTGCTGGTAAATGATGGAGAGTGGCTTGGCAAGGTCCACCACCAGCTCCCTCAGTGCTCTCAGGCAGATCCCATCCAGCCCCAGAGACTTGTGAGTGTCCAGGTGGAGCAGCAGGTTGTAAACTGCTTCGTCCTGGATTATGGAGGGTTTATTCCACTCCCCATCCCTGCCTTCCAGTTCAGGGAGCTAAATACCCTGGGGATAACTGGTCTGATGGTTAAAAACTTAGGCAAAGAAGGCATTTAGTACCTCAGCCTTTTCCTCATCCTCAGTGGCAGTGTTCTCCTCCACCTCCAACAGAGGATGGAGATTCTCTTTTTGTTGTTGATGTATTTGTAAAAACATTTTTTGTTATCCCTTACAGCAGTGGTCAGGTTGAGTTCTATCTGGGCTTTTGCTTGTCTAATTTACCTAGCAAGACCTAATGAGGTCTTTGTACTCTTCTTGTGTTGCCTGCCCTTTCTTCCAAATGAGATAGACTCTCCTTTTATTTCCTGAGTGCCAGCAGAATCTCCCTGTTCAGCCAGGCTGGTTGTCTTCCCCACTGGTTCGTCTTGCAGCACTTGGGGACAGCCTGCTCCTGCACCTGCAAGACTTCCTTCTTGAAGAATGCCCAGCCTTCCTAGACTCCTTTGCCCTTCAGGACTGCCTCCCAAGGGACTCTCCCAACCAGTGCCCTGAACAGGCCCTCTGGAACTCCATGGTAGTGGTTCTGCTGACCTTCCCTAATTACTTCACCAAGGATCGAGAACTCAATCATATCATGGTTGCTAAGCCCAAGACGGCCTGTGACCACCACATCTCCCACCAGCCCTTCTCTGTTTGTGAACAGCAGGTCCAGCAGGGCACCTCCCCTGGGACGCTCACTCACCAGCTATGTCAGGAAGTAATCTTCCACACACTCCAGGAACCTCCTAGACTGTTCCTTCTCTGCTGTCTTGTATTTCCATCAGACATCTGGTAAACTGAAGTCCCCCACTAGAACAAAGGCTACCAATTGTGATACTTCCTCCAGCTGCTTGTAGAATACTTCATCTACCTCTTCATCCTTCTTGGGTGGTCTATAACAGACCCCTAGCAGGATATCTGCTTTGTTGGCCTTCCCGCCTTATCCTTACCCATAAGCACTTGCCCTCATCATCACAATCACTAAGCTCTATACAATCGAAGTACTCCCTAACATACACAGCCACCCCCCCCCCCCCCCCTTCCTCACCTATCCCTTCTGAAGAGCTTATAGCCACCCACTGCAGCACTCAAGTCGTAAAAGTCATCCCACCATGACTCTGTGATGGCGACTAAGTCATAGCTATCCCACTGCACAACGGCTTCCAGCTCCTCCTGTTTGTTGCCCGTGCTGCGTGCATTGCATAGATGCACTTGAGCTGGACTATCATTTTCACCCCCCTCCAACCGTGGCACACCACCCCCAGGCTCCTCTCTGGTGGGCCTGGCTACATCCCCTTCCCCCTTTAAACCTCGTTTAAAGCCCTCTCGATGAGCCCGGCCGACCCATGTACAAGGAGCCCGGCCGACTCATGTACAAGAATCCTTTTCCTCCTTTGAGACAGCTGAACTCCGTATGCCACCAGCAGGCCCAGTGCCACATAAACCACCCCATGATCAAAAAAACCAAAATTCCACCAATGGCACCAGCCTCTGAGCTACGTGTTAATCAGATGAATTTTCCTGTTCCTTTCAGTATTATTCTTCCCTGCCACTGACAGGATTGGGGAAAACACTACCTGCACTCCTGATCCTTCAACCTGTTGCCCCAGTGCCCTGAAGTGCTTTTTGATTGCTCTTGGGCTTCTCTCTGTAACCTCATCACTGCCCACCTGCACAACCAATAGCTGGTAGTAATCAGAGGGCTGTATCGGGCCAGGGAGTTTCATAGCAACATCTCTGACCCCAGCCCCAGGGAGGCAGCTGACTTCCCTGTGAGATGGGTCTGATTGTCATTTTGGGCCGGGAGGGTGGGATTTCTCAATTCATGCTTTGATAATGATATTAACACATTTATATCTCAGAACACATATCTAGCTGTTGCAGTCAATGGAGAGAAAAGCAGCATTTCTAGAGCACTATTAATTTTATTCTAAATTAGGTGTTTAGGTTAAATATTTTGGATTTTTTTTTCTCTCAGACAACAGAAGAACACACCATTAAATGTTAGTCAGTCATTATTACTGTATCCTATATCTGGAATAAGGCATCAAGAAAATAAGGTTAGCCGTTTTTCAATGTGCTGTCTCATTGTATGGTCTAGATCTTCACCATTTTGTTACTATTTTTCGTAATTTTTGATAGTGCAATTTGATTTTGAATTCATTAAGTCTCTGTTGCAAATTCAGGTTTGTGGATACAGCCAACTAGCAAATTGTCAGGAATATGATTTGTTACATGGCTTTATTTAGCAATTTAAGATTTATTAATATTTTTGAGATAGTTCACAGTATTAGGTTGTAGAATTCTTAACAGCATTAACCAGTCTAAGCCAGCAATTTGATGGAGATTGTTACAATCAACATAGAGACTTAGTTAAAGATTTGAGAATGGCAAGGTCCACTCTATTACTTACACAGAAGAAGTGCACAAAGGAAAATTTAGTTACACTCAAGTTAGAATGATTCACAGGGGGATCATGGATGCAGGGAATAAACAGGACCCTCCTGCTGAGTCATGAGTTTCAGAATAGTAGGTGTGGCTATGTCTGATCTTAGTCTCAGATTTGCTCAATAGTTTATGTGAATAGGGATTGTGTGTGTGTGTATATATATATATTCAAATTGCACACACCCACACCCCAAGGTTAACCTGTGCATAAAATTTCCCGTTTTGTGAGTTTCATGAATTACTCACTTTTATGTGCTACCATTCATCATCGCACAGCCAGTGAACCTTTCATAGTCAGGCCTTTGAGTCCTGGTGAAATCATCAACAGATGATTATTAAGTCCTCATGAAATCTACCCTGAGAGGCGTCCCAGCCCAGGGGGGGGATATACAGGGTCACATAGCCCGCTGCAGTCCTGGAGGCCTCAAAGGGTCTCACTCTTGGATCACTATTTATAGGATCAAGATGATCAGCTTTGGTCACTATTTTACATTCTGAACACAATTCTGGTACACAAGTCAGGGAGCAGATGGCCCAGGGGTGGACAGAGACTGCCTGACGTCCAAGTTATTATGGCCAAGATAACAACAGAATAGGGCTTATGCTGGGATCTCAGAGCGGCCCAGGGGGCTGCACCACCACAGTCTCCTAACAGAGAGTTATCTTTTGTTTTAATTCAAATTCTACCATTGTTCTAGCTCCCATAACTGAGTTAGCTTTAAGTCACTGGGAGCAGTTAGTTCCAGCTAAAGGTAAAGAAAGGTGGAGAAGAAAACAGGAGGGAAATTTAACATAATAGGATAATAAATAATGTAATAATAAATAACCTATATAAAGTAGATTGTTTCTCTCTTATACACACTATAAATTTGTTAATCCTCTAAAAACTCTTATACTTCTAGGCTACAGGAGGGTTAATGTGGAAAAAGCCCATGCATTTAAGGGAAACACAGGCGATGGTAAATTCTGATGTGTTGATGTGTCTGTTTGGAACATATATTAATAGTCAGAAGATTCCTTTTTCTAGGTTATTTTCAGAAGCAGTTTTACTACTTTCTTTCAGGAAGAACTATTTTTAATTCAATGAGCTGGTTTTTGATTAGGTCTTAAAAAGAATATGAGACAGGACAGATCCTTTTACTTTTTTACCTGTAAATTCAGCATGCATGATATGGCTCATTCAGGTGCTGGTTACAATAGATACTTCAAAATTACTTTACTATGCTCATGTGTAATTTGGTCATGGAGAATACATAAACAGAGAATAAAGCTATTGAAACAATACTGCTTTTAGGCTCATATAAGGTTTCTCCCTCTGTAGCGAAGCCTAGCATTGCTCTATCAAGACTGTATATGAAAACCTTAAAAGAAAATGTTAAGATTTTCTTTAAGAACAGATACAAAATGTTACTTTATGCCCTTGATCCAAGTTCCTCCTGGTATCACCGAGACTGTCACAGAATCATAGCATCACAGAATAGTTGAGGTTGAAAGGGACTTCTGAAGGTCATCTGCTCCAAGTCCTCTTCCTGAGCAGGGCTGCTTAGAACCAGTTGCCCAGGACCCTGTCCAGACAGCTTTTGACTATCTCCAAGGACAGAGACTCCACAGACTCCCTGGACAACCTCTGGCAGTGCTTGGTCACCTTCACAGTAAAAAAGTGTTTCTCAATGTTGAGACAGAATCTGCTGCTTTTCAATTCCTGCCTGTTGCCTCTGGTCCTGTCACCAGGCACCACTGAAAAAAGCCTGGCTCCTCCCTTTGCACCCTCCTTTCAGGTATTTGTACACATTGATAAGATTCCCACTGAGCCTTCTCTTCTCCAGGCTAAACGGTCCCAGCTCTCTCAACCTTTCCTCAGGACAGGTCTTCAGTCCCTTCATCATCTTAGTGGCCCTTCACTGGACTCTTTCCAGTATGTCCATGTCTCTTTTTCACTGGGGAGCCCACTGCTCCAAGTGTGACCTCACCAGTGCTGAATGAAGGGGGATGATCACTTCCCTTAACCTGATGGCAACACTCCCAGAACAGCCCAAGAAGCTGTTGGACTTTGTTGTAATGGAATGCTGGCTCATGTTCACGTTGGTGCCAGCCAGAACCCCTAGGTCCTTTTCTAAAGAGCTGCTTTCCAGCTGAGTGACCCCAGAATTTACTGGTGCACAGAGCTGTTCCTCCCCAGGGGTAGGACTTTGCAGTACTCCTTGTTGAACTTCATGATGTTCCTCTTGAGATCCCTTTGGATGGCAGTACAACCTCTCTAGTTTTGTGTCATCAGCAACTTTGGTGAGGGTGCATTCTGCCCCATCATCCAGATCATTAATGAAGATGTTAAACAGAGTGGATCCAGTACCGACCCCAGGGGAACACTGCCATTTACTGGCCTTCAATGAAAGTTTGTACCATTTATCACCACCCTCTAGGCAAGGGTGTTCATCCAGTTTTCAAACCACCTCACTGTCTGCTCATCCAGCTCATACTTCATCAGCTTCTCTATGAGGAGCTTATGGGAGTCAGTGTCAAACTGTCTCCCCTCATCTACAAAACCAGTTGTGGGTATGACTTGGCAGCATGCAAAGACAGAGTTTGAAAATAATCTGAAACAGTATAAATTAATGTTTGGCATCCACTCAAAGAATGGTAACAGTAACTTGGGCTTTGTCTACGTATCACTGGTGTTAATTCACACTAGCTATGGTGCATGCCATGGTGCCCCAGACACTGCTCAATAGCTGACTACTCGTAGTCATACCTATGTAGAAACCTGCTTCCGACTGAAGCCTGAGCCCATCCATGTAACCTAACTCTGCAGATTTAGTGCTTGACAAACCCAGGCTGCTGTTCAACGATCCCTGTTTTCGCTTGTGGGTCCATCTTGTTGAAAGACAATTTCTTTTCCTGCTGCCCAGCTGTAGGGAGCATGGCACAGCTAGCTGTAGTTGCTAGGTCCCACAACCAAACTGATAGCCTCCAGTGGGTCTCTTCATGCCTGTCGGTGGCTTATTTCTTCCTCACTGGCTGGCGTCCAGGGTGTTACTGATCATTTGACAGAGAAGCAGCAGTTAACGTCAGTACAACAGGAGATATGAGCAAGGAGGCGAGTTTCTGCTGTGCGACAGAGAAAGGAAGAATGACAACGGCTCTTTGCAGAACAGCAGAAGGTTGGCTGGGGACAGAGCAATGACCAAGTAAGTGTTTGTTGAGAAATTTTTCTTAGTGTCCTTTTTGTTCAGAGCAGGACTGTTCATGAAGGCTTGGAAGGACTCTTACGGAGCGCTGAGATGACCAGCAGGAGAAGCCAGTGTGTTGCAAATGATATTTTTCTGGCAGTCCATGGTGCTAGAGTTCTCTTCAGGACATAATCATGGTTTGGAGACACTGACAATTAGCAGTGGTGCTACTGCCCAGGGATGTTGTGATGGATGTCTGAGCTGCCAGTGTATTTCTTCTTTATTGTCAGGTTATCTACCCCTCACCAGGTTATTTTTAGTTTTGAACACGTGATAATCTGGAATGGAATTGAGGCAATTGTTAGATTTGATATTGTAAATAGAGACATGAAAAGTGTAAAGAAGGAATTAAAATTCCTACTATCTGCACTGTACAAATTCTTTTATGCTCTCTGTATATGTTTGGGTATTCACATATAAAATATAACACTTATATAAGTATTTACAACCACACACATTTTTTTTTTCTTAGTTAAGATGCTTTAAAAATTTTTATAACAATAAGAAGTGAGGCCTATAAGAACTGTAGATATTTTGTAACCAACCTTTACCATATATTACTAATTATATACAGCAGCATTAAACAAACAGAAAGTCTTAATAATAACATTGATAATGAAATATCATCCATCATCAAATGCTGTATTAGTTGAGTTACTTAGTGAATCACTTTCCGAAAGTGACTCTTTGCATCACTGCCTTATTTCCAAGAATATATTCTCACCTGCCTCTCAATACCCAGTCAGTTAAGAATTTTGTGTAAGCACCTGTGCTGAGGAACCAAGAGCATCTCTGAGCTCTTTGGTGTGGTAGTCCTGTGCGTAGTAGTTTAAAAGCAAAGAGTGACCAAAATTAGAGACTAGGAACAGTAATGCTACATTGCTGTTTGGTGACTCCTCTGAATTGACTGACAGATTTATAATGAAAATATTTCATACAGAGAAAAAATATTATGCATAACTCTTTTAATCCCACTCAGTCTTCATCTCAGTTTACTTCTTCATTGAAACACTGAGTTAATAGCTGTCTTCTTAGAATTTTAAAGAAAGTACTATCCCAAGTTATTTATGAAAAGCTTTAGGAATAAGGTTCCCAGGAAAATTTTGACCATAAAATCACATTAATATTGTAAATAAAAGTTGTGTAAAAATATTAAAAACTTCTTTCATACTAAATCTAATTATTTCTCTTATTTTAAGAACCTTATTCTAATAAGACTTCAGGATACTTTTACACTTGAAAAATTTAGCACAAATATATAAATATATTCCTCTTGGTCCTCTATTGAGAAACAATGCTAGTTTCATGGTAGACGATACGATCTTCTTCATTTGAGCAAAACTGTATTTGTTCTTGGTCACCAAACAAACAATATGAGGGTCTGCAGAGGTCATTAGCCTTTCAGATCGTTTGAGTAATTAGCCTCTTTAGTTACTAGCAGACAGAAACCTGTACTTAAAATAGCACAGAAGATGGGGGCTAACCCTCACATCCAACACGTTTTGATCTTTGTTAATTGTCTACTGTGTCTACTAGTTTTTATTGGACTCATAAGTTCCTTCTCCATGCCTCTGGCTGAGGCTTTGCCATGAACTATAAGAAGCACAGGCAGATTTGCTGTGTGGAGAATGTCTTACACTGTTCATGTTCTGTACTGGGCAGGCTAATAACTGACACAATGGTTTTTTTTTTCTCCTTACTTTTCTGGACCTTTCTTTTTTCATACCTAATCTCCACTCTTTGTACACTGACATAGACATTAATAATGTTTTATATCCTTCTCTTCACCTTCTTCCTTTCTTTAGCCAAAACAAGTCAAATGCTGCTACATAAAACCTCTGTGGACTAAAAATTTGGTTGCTGTTCACTTGGAGTCATATACCTGTATCTGCAGCCTGTTTTACAAGTGCAGGGTCTGTGCGGTGTGGCAGCTGTGTGCTGTGTAACCAGACATGTCCGCTTTTCAAAACGGAGGTACATGAAAATGGCTAAGTTAAAATTTAACTGTTCACCTTTTTGTATAAGGTGAGGATCAGTGAAAAGCAAAATCAGATTGTATGAAGCTGTTATACTGATTATACTGATTATATTATATTATAGATTTATTATACTGATCAATAGGTCTTGGCGTTAGGTTAGTGTTGTTTCTGTTTAAAAAGGAATTACAAATTATGGTATTCTATCCTGGAACCTACATTTTTACACAATATATGTCACCTCTTTCAATCACATTTTGATTTTTCTACCACCGCTTTTGCTCCTTGATATCAGTTTTCTAAAATCCAGAACTGCGCTGATGTAGACATCAGACAGTAGACCTGATTTTTTCATTAAGGCCTTAAATGAAGACACCATGATTTCCAATCAGAGGTGGCAATACATATAAATACAATGGTTGGCTATGTAATCTATATGAAAATAATTCTGTACATGTGCGAAATTCCATGTAAGGAAAAAAAAAAAAAGATAAAAAACTTGCCCAATTTGTAGGGAAGTATTTTGAAATAGATTGTGAATTTGTTCTCTTTTTTAATGATAAATTTGTTAAATCATTTAATATCCAGATGGTGCCTTTAGTCTTGTATCCGTCAAATCCCATTGATACATCCAGACTGGAAACAGCAAATTGAGCCTCTCTAGTTTAAGATCTAGTCCAGGATTCAAAAACTTCCTTCTAGTCTAGACTGAATATCTGAAATAAAATTTAAACTAAACTGAAATTCAACAATTTTCACAAATGAGGTCCTAAATTCTTTCTTATCTCCATCAGCATATATTGTATTTCATGGGTACTATTTCAAAAAGCTGATAAAAACAGAAGGCATTTGTCAATATCCATAAGAGTTATACTTTCAGATGAATTTATCAAAAAAAACCATTTCTCTCTTGCTCATCACTCCCTGATTTATGTAAAAGCCTATGATTGCACGCAGATGGGATTACAGGAATAAAATTAAAGAGGTAAGGAAGAGTCATTCTTAGTATGAAAATTTAAAGAAAAATTAAGTGGTAGAATCAGTGTAGTAGAATAACATGAACATTATTATTTTCAATTTATTGTGAATAATACTTATGCAGTCTGAGAAAAATAAAACAAAAAAATATTCAAACTAAGGAACTTACAAAGAAGCATAAAAGACTGTCTGGAAATTAATTCAAAAGTAATCCCAGCGCTGGTCTGAGAGTTGTTTATGCTGTCTTTTCTAACCCTATTGTATCTGAAGTGCTTGGTAACAGCTAACTGCTGGCGAATAATACAAGAACATTTTCCAGGGAAGCTAGACTCCGATGATGAAGTCATGAACTTGTTTAAATGTATGGAAGAATATCTTTTGACTACAGGAAGGCCAAGATTCAGACTTGATGTCTTAAATACGTCCATCCTGATTAAGTGCTAAAGGGTAAATGGAGTACTAGCAGGAGGCCTGATCTCATAGTCATAAATATTTAGGTAGTCCATCCACTTCCCATCAAAGGAGAAAAAAAATGACACAGAAGGACAAAACTAGACAGTAATGAAAGTCTATCTGTTCCTAAAGTGCCAGAAGGTTACACGAGACTATCCAAAGCAACCAGAGAGTATAGCTCAGAAATATAGGTAAAATCTCATAGCAACTCAGGCAAGCAAAGCTTTCAGACTAATTTTCTTATATATTTCTAATACTCATGGATGATAAATTCTGGCACCATTAACATAAATTTAAAACCTTATATGTAATATTTGATCTAAACATATCAATACAATAGAGTTCTACATATATTTTGGAAGTATCCCAACACTACCTGTTGTGACCAGCAAATTTTAGTTATGTTGGTACAAGGAAATACAGATGCACATTTGAAATTGTATTTCAGTGTAAATTTCAGAGTATGGCAAAAATAGAAATATGGAAATGAAAGAAAATTCTAAAAATATGTGGTATGACCATATAATTTTTGCAATGTGTGAGGAAAAAAATTCCACCGTAGTATATGTAAATGTACTTTTTACCTGCTGAGAAAAAAAAAAAAATTAGAAACTGAAGTTTACCTGAGATGAATTCATACAAAATTGGCCTGCACTCAGCATTTTCTTGATAGAATAAATTTGTGCTTTTCTGAATGGAGCATTATACACAACCTTTTATTTTGACTGATTGTCATAATTTGGGATAAAATATGAAAATCAGTTAGTGTATGTTAATCCCCGAATGCCTGTTTTGGGGGTTTCATTTATATGATTTAATGATGCACATATGGGAAAGTACTGCTCATCTGTTTGAATTCTGATTAAGAATAAAGGATGACTGGCAATTATAGAAAACTTAACTCCTGAAAGGCCATGTTTGCCCATGTTTGTTCCATATGCTTCTTGGCAGTGA
Organism: Phalacrocorax aristotelis; assembly: GCF_949628215.1. Lineage (NCBI taxonomy): Eukaryota > Metazoa > Chordata > Aves > Suliformes > Phalacrocoracidae > Phalacrocorax > Phalacrocorax aristotelis. The sequence continues at coordinate 5,610,713 of NC_134311.1, forward strand.
GGTTATTGATATAAAGACTGCACCCAACTTGATCATGCAGTACCTCTACAACTGTGGCGATCCCGTAGCAACTCTTTGGGTGACTGTCCTCACTCAGGGCTATCAGCAGGTCATCCAGCAAGTTTGGGGTCTGGGGACGAAGGATGTGAAGGGAATATAATATAACTTCCAGTCAGTAAAGGCAAGGACAGCAAAAGGGAAGCAGAAAGGGAGGTGATATAACTAGAGTGCTTTCTTTGATAACTGACACATCTGGTTAATATCATTTATAAGTAACATATATGCATATAAACACACATATATGAACTAGTTGCAAAGGTCTCATTATCTAAGCATTTTTTAGTTTTTTCTATATATACAAACTGGTATGTAAGTGTAACTCATCAGCAATAATCCAGGGTGCAAGAAATGCTTTTGAAATACATTTAGTGGTATCTATCACAGTTGTACTTGCTTTTTTAAGAACAAATGTTCTTTCATCAACAAGTAGGGAGAAAAATGCTCTTCAGAAGGAATAATTTTAGCCTGCTCACTGCATATTTCAATAGGTTTTTATAACATTAGTCTTTGTCAGTGTAAGTATTGGGAACAAAGGATTGTACTTGATATGTAAAACTTGTATTTAACTTTTCAGTATCATGCCTCTGCTGTAATGGAGGTGTTCTTAAAGTCACACAGAGTTAATACCATGGTTCAAAAGAGAAATCTGTAAAATATTTTGTCATCATCCTTCGGGTTGGATATATTTCATTCTTGCATACTCTAAGTACATCAGTATATAGGAAGGGGCTAATTATGAATGAAATGTATGTTTGATGATTTATTAGACATATTTTGTACAGCTGGCATTTAAAAAGATTTTCAGTATACTTTACTGATATCCAGACTTCATTCATTATAGTTTTAGATGTGAAGCAGTGACTGAAGAATCAGTTTTGATTTAAACATCTGAACGAAGTACAGAAGACTTTTACGTGACTTTGTGTGGTTGATACATATGCAGACATTTAAACCTCTCTAGTAATATTTACATGGAATATTTAAGCCTGTTTCTAAAAGATCTGGAGCATCTTGAACATCTCTGTCTTGGTGTTCCTCTGAAGTGGCTCAAAAATCCCAGGTCTTGAAAAATAACTCCTAGTTGTAGATGTCTGATTTCTCATCTGAAGTCCCAGGAGATGAGTGGTATTTATTTCTAGGTGTTTGCCAAGCTGTTTCTCAAACTGGAGGGTCACATTCGACATTTTTGTCTTGGACGGGCTGGTTTGCACATCTTTATGCAATTAACTTCGGAAATGCACAGTAAATTCAGCTTTCAAGGGAAAGATTGGATTTTTATTGCACTGGCCCAGAGATGTGGTGCATCACAGATGCAGTGAGTCTAGCAGATGCCTCTGGACACTTCAGCTGCAAGGTGCAGGCTCACTGCAGCAGTAAGCACTTCAGTGACACAGGAGGGCAGTTACACAGACAACATGCTCATGAGCTCCAGGCATGCCACGACAAGGCTGGGACTACTGCATGGGCAGCAGCTGAGCTGCAGGTGTTCAGGGGTAGAGGGGCATCAACTGCTCTGGAAATCCAGGACAAGTTTAACTTGCCAGAAAAAAACAAACGCATTTGGAAGGAAATGCTTGAAAAGGCTTGGATTTTCCTGTTCTGGATTAGTGGTAGGAGATCCAGCAAAAAAAGAAAGAAAAAATTTAAATTTTGCAAAGTAGTTTGGAAATTCATCCAAATGAATATTCAGTTTGGGTGCCTATTGGTCAGATTAGTAAAACCCAACTGATTCATTATTAACATGTATTTCTAAGTTCTATTTAATTTTTTTTCTACATTTAAAGGGATTTTGGGGACTACTTCAGTCAGTTGTTGAAATTCAGTTTACTAGGTGTTATGTAAGTTAGTAGGTATTGTCTCTTTACACTTATTAAGTGACTTAGAAAGCAGCTAAAAGAATGCAAACATTGATTTTCAGGTATTGAAAATGTAATAGAAATATCTAAATACTCAGACTTTGCTTTCCATCCTCAGTGGAGTAGGAATTTTTTTTTTTTACCTGTAAACATCAGTTACAGATGGAACAGTAATTGCCATCAGCAGCTTACAGTCTTTCATTGATGCATCTCTTCTGAACTGCAGTGACTACATTTTCAGAAGCAAAAAATGATTCAGAAACTGTCATTAACCAGGCAAAGTAAAAGAGAAGAAATGTTACAAGCCCCTATTCAGTTGCAAATTTCCTACTGAGTCCGAATTTATTTTGTTTTGGAAACCTTCAAAATCCAACACCTGAACATTTATATTAGGAAGCTTTCCATATTGTATTTGTTTAGTAAAGGCAGCTATCAGGAGTTTACCTTATTAATTTTTGTGGGTTCTGTTTTAATTTTTAAAAAATATGAATTGAGTTGTCCGCAGAACAAAAGCCTTAGGCCAGAATGAAGAAGGCAGCAAGGGGCTCACTGTTCATACAGCTTCCGCCGGCAGCAGTGAGAAACTGTGTGTTCTCCAAACTAAACATTTGTCAATATATTAGAAATACAAACAGGAGTCACTGTGCAGCAGTGCCATTTTGTTTGCTTTTAGCTTAGTCTTGGTTTTGTGGTAAATTAATGCAATTATATTATTAGCAGACTAATGAAGACTTCTTTTTATTTTTTTTTTTTTCAGTTTAGCTAAGGAAAACGGCCTTGAAAGTAAATTCAGTTTTACGTGATACAGACCTTTATGTAGAAAAACTGTACAAAATAACCTTGAACCCAGACTGTCAAGTTTCTAACTGACTGTTAGAAATACCCTAAGCCCTATGAATGTATATTTGACCATTTTTAATTGCATAAATTAACATAGTAATGTCAATTCAGTCTATTTTTTGAAACAAAGTATCTTTTTTGCATTGCCAATTAGCATTTTCAAGGAAAGACTTACTTTTCCAGAAATAGAAATTTTTTTAATTGCCATACATTTTCTTACATTTTTAGCTTATGTCTTGTTAGTTGAGTCTCCCACATTTCTTTACCAGATTAATATAATGGGAAGAACCTATAAATAGAAAGGAAAAGCCTTAAAATAAGCATAGACAGTATTCAACAGTAGTACACCAGAAATACCTTAGGGGCCTCTTGACGGATCCAGAACACTGTCCTAAAAAATTTCAGGATAAAAATAATTAGCTGTTAATTTACTACTGTGAGCTATGTTGAAACCATTATAATCATGCTATACAAGGAAAGTTAATTTTATTTGCTTCAGCATATTTTTAAATAAAATAATTTTTCTATTGAAAACGCATGCTTGTCTAGCAACCATCACTTGGTACTTATATAAATTGAACATGTTGCAGCTCAGAAAATTGCAAGACAATGCATAAGGATGATGTTGTCTACACAAGTTATGTTCTCTGTGAAGCAAATAATAGTGCAAAAGATATAACCTTTGTGCAAAACTGGCTTGGTAAATAGTGCTCCTGGCCATCTTGCATACATGATAATCTCAGCTCTGACAATTGGTAGTGGTGTCTGTCTACCATTGCCCAGGCCAGTGGTTCCTGAGAGTCCACTGAGCCAGAAAGTCTTAGCTATACCAGCCTTTATATGCTTTTTTAATGCACCGTGGGGATAATGGCTTTCTTGCATTGTTATTAATGCCTGCGGCAAAGACAAACTCCTTCTCTTGCGTTCACAGAAAGCTGAGACAAGTGCTTTTGTTACCGATGTTTGATGCTGTTTAAGGATTCTTTCTGCTGCTACTTCGCTATTGAGGCAGGACTACACTGTTTGCAGTGTTTCACATGCCACTTTGATGCCTCTGGGTCTCATCCTTAGAAGAGATCACATTAGAAATGTCAGAGAGTTAATGATTGGAACTGATCGTAACCAGTTTCTTTTTCAAGGCTGAGATGTTTGTCAAACATACCTGGCTGCTCAAATTTTTCTTAGTTTCCTATTTGAGGTACAATGGCAATCACTTTTTAGATACCTCTAAACAAGTCACAAATAAAGGTAGAATTGCATAAGGAAGGAAAATAAAGTTATGGATCTAACTCCATGTTGATTTTTTTTCTAACCTGTGTATCAAAGAGCTGAAGAAATAATATTAAAGTATTATCTATATTTGCTTCCATACTCTTGCAGGAAATTATGTCAATTCATTTCATAAGCACGCAAAACTTCACAGTACATTTCATACAGAGTATTTTTCTCCTTGCTACTCTCCATCCCCACCACCTGCTGTATAATTTAAAAATTAGGAGAATAAAATTCTGCACTGATTTTTAATCACACATCCTAAGTCATCCAGAAGAAATGTCTTATAATAAAGTGTCCTAAAGTTATTAAAATTACCTTGTGTCTTCAGATACATAATTTCACCTGTGCAATTTTTTCTCCTCGGTTAATTTTTGGGGCAGAGAGACTGTAGCAGTAAAGGCTCTGGGATACAAAATTATTATTTGTTTTCCCCAAACTGACATATTTTTAAAATTATGGTTATGTAAAATTACTTACAGACCAAAGGAATTAAAATGAAAAGAGAACATTCTGTGATACAGAGTCTGAAGCAGAGGAAGGAGGAAGAAAGCCTGATTTGAAGAAAATTTTATATCAAATAAAACGAGGCAGGCATCAAGAAGTGTAGGAGGACTATGTGAAAACTGACATATTCACTCTTTCTTCAGATAACTGAAAGATATGACAAACTTTCTGAAACCAAGAAACTCCGTATTTTAAAGAATAATGGTATGGAGATGCAATACAGGCTCCATGCAACTGAGGTATCAGTAGGAGGATTTTTCCATACCACTTCATAGTGAAATAACACGTAAAGTTCCTATAAACACAGAAGAGGCGTAGAACTCGCTTATTGAAGTTTCAAACAGCTATAAGATTTGACAAAGGATGAAACTGAATTAAATTGTTACTCCACATCATCATCACCTGACTGCCATTGCTTCTAATGATATCTTATCTGACTCCATGTTATGCTCATTAAGTAGTAGTCTTATTCCAAAGGACATCTGCAGTGTAGTGAGCTTCTTACTAGTTGCCTTTGAAATACAAAAGCATTGAAATGCAAAAGAGATTGACTTTTTTACAACAAAGTGATTTCTCTTCCATGAGCTTATCAACACAGGCAAGGAACTGTGTATGTGTCCCGCTGGTAATGCAGCTGTATGGTGGAACATGCACCCTTCTGGTGTACCTACACAGCCTTGTAGGCAGTAAAACCACTCTGGGACATTAATGTATATGCATACATATTTTGGCTGACATATTCATGGCTTTCGGTCTTACTGAAAAGCATTTCAAGCGTCCTGCTCTGGATATCCAGTCATCTTAATGATTTGCTGGAGACCACCGTGGTCAGCACCGTCAAAGGAGCTGATTAGTGTGAAGTACATTCAGCTTTCTCTCTGTATGTTCTGGGGAATATGATGAAATGTATTCAAAGTTCCTGCAGAGGAACAGCAAAAAAACAATCCTAAGACTGATATCTATTTTGTTATTTTTTTCTGTTCCCCGCCCCGCCCCCCCCAACCCAGTTCTGTGTAGGTTTACCATTTTAAACTTAAGCATGCTTCTTGTACCACACAACCTTTACAAGGTCTCATGTTTGTTCTTTTATGGATAACTTGTCAAAGTGGCATGATAGAAAAGTATGCTTTTTCTGCTTCATTTTATCATTACTTCAGACTTAACCTGGGCCATATAGACTGTCCTGAATTAATTATTCTACATCCCTCTCAGAAGATAAGGAGTTTGCTCAGGAGTAACCGGCAGCATTATTTGAAGACAAGAAGGGTGTATGGGTCGAGCAGAGTTTGGATTGCAGGTTCAGTTCTTTGTAATGGACTTAACTGCAAACCAATATTATCAATAAGGTTAAGGTGAGAATTTAAATTGGAGTATGTATAATGACTTCAAATAAACCCTGCTATTAAAACTGCTATTCCACAGTCTTAACAGATGCAAGATCTTTTAAAGGAGCAGTCAGGCACTTGCAGCTATAAGGACCCAAACCAATGATGATAAGAAATGAGAAAAAACATGCATAAACTAGTACGTTTTTTAGGCCATTTTGAATGCTTTGAGACAGCAGTTTTAAACCTCTGTCAGTTTCTGGACCTTTTTTTTTTTTTTTTTTTTTAATGCCAGGCTGCAAGCTCCCACATAAACATCACAGGTATAGATTCATAGCAGGTATGTTCTAATTTTCTGTATCAATTTTCACAGATACTTCTGAAGTAATCAGCAGGATTCCTGGGGGTCTAAAGACTGCTAGTTGGTAATCATTGTATTAGTTGTGAGAGAGTAGCAGAAGGCCATCAGGATATTAACAGATATCTCTATATGTATTTTCCTAGAAGACCAAGGTTAAGAGAGAACGCAAAAGATGGACTGAGGGCTCTCAGCTCCATAAGACACAAATGACATATCCAAATGTGTGCGCACACTTAAGAGGAGCCCAGGAATCATAAGAACGATTCATTAGCTGAGCACACCTGTGTCATGGTCCCTGAGAGCATGTCGACATGAGAGTCAGAGTACAAATAAGGGAAATCAGTCCCCTTCCAAAATAAAAATCACCTTCCCCTCCTACCAAGCACTGCATTTGCTATGCTGCTGCTACATTATTTCCTACAAACACTGAATGAAATGTCATGCTTTTATCCAGTTTACCTTAATTCATCTCCTAACAGTCGGGAAGGTCACAGAAAAATCACAGAATAAATGTCCACATGAAATATGAGAAAAAGTAGCTATTCATAATAGATACCCCAGACTGTTCCTCCAATTAGACATTTTTGGTAAAGTGTTAACTACATCTCAATAACAATAAAATTATACAGAGAAATAGGAAATGTGACAAATTAAGTATTTCATTTTGCAGACCTACCTTTGCTGTTTTTTTCTGTTAGCTCTGATACAAGTAGTATCTGAAAACGATAGCATGTAATGCCAAGAATTCCAGAATACACACTAGAAAACAACTCTTTTGTGTAATTACAATGGAATTTAGCTACTGAAGTGTTAATATTTCCTGACTTTATTTAAAATAGTGATAATGGATATGAACAAAACCCCACACAAATTAGCAAAATTATATATCAGTTATTTTATATATTATTCTTCATATTAGTCTATATTTTTTAATAAGCCTTAATTTTGGACTGAACTGCAATGAGCAATGAGACAATTTTAGAGACAAATTATAAAAAGTTCAGCTTAAAATGTGTATATTTCCATTGCCTTTAAAGTTTGAATTCAGTCAGAGCATAGTTTCATGAAAAAATTGTACACTGTGGAATCTTTAAATTGCTCCCAGAAAAAAATAATAGGTGGGGGGAGGGGAGGAAAAGAAGCATTCTAAACTAACTTCTTTTCCCTTGATGTGGCCTCCTTTTTATTAACATTGCTAAAAGATTGCTGCCTTGTGTTGTCCAAAAATCATTTATCGTGTTTACTTTTCCCTGTGATTTTGTCAAAGCTTATTGAAGCATGCTGTCAGTTTCCTAACACAACTTTAAGGAATGGCTCACATAAATTTCAGATTTTATTCCTGTAGGAAAGGATTACCCAAGTCAAAATTTTATTCAGGGTATACTTTGTTAAAGGAAAATAAACTACCTGCTCTGAGAACCAAAGCTAAGGAACTGAGGCTGCATTTGAGAAACATTATATTGGAGAAACAATTCTGTTTATTAATGAGGAAATAAGTTAGAAATGGAACAAAAGCCATTCCACAATATGGATTGTGCTCACAAGCCAGTTATGAGCGCTTTACTCTCTTTCCCCAATGAATTCACTGTGCTGGCATGGCACTTTGAAAGCTCTTAGTTTTCTATCACCTCTCTATGACAGCTAAGGCTATGTCAGAAACCTGGCCACCTTACTTTGTCTCCCTGTCTTGTAGTTCTCCTGGACACAGTTTTGCTGTTCTCAAGCCCACAGAATACTTTGAAAACCTCAGTTTCCATATTAATCTCAAAAAAGGTACAAGTCTGGAACTGCACATTACTGTATGGGGTAAAATATCCTTGTTGCTATTGTACAATTAATTGGACTTCAAAAGGAAAGCTGTGTTGACTGTCTAGCAAAACTATGTTGTCTACTGCATAAGGAAATTTCTATTATATAGGCTGGATACGAAAATGTTGGGTTTAGATTTTGTCATATGTTTCATTCTACTCTGAAATCTTGTCTTCTGGTCCCTGGCAAGTGATGCCTCCAAAATCATGCCTGGCACTGGGATGGTGCTGGCTGGCATGAGCCAATGTCATGTCAAGGAGCGTAATAAGAACTGTGTAATGTGGCCAATCACTTACTGGTGCCCAAGTAAGTGTGTGCCTTGTACGGCTTAATTTTACATATTTATACATATTTATATTAGGGCAGTATATAAATTATTTCAATGTTAGTGTGAAACACTAATATTCATATGTTCTCTGTGGTCATGTGTCTATACATATACCTTTCTGCAGAATGTACTGCTTCACCTTGCCATTGTGAACGTTTGAACATAAAAATAAGTAGTGTTCAGCTGTTACTTCTTTGCAGATTTCTGCACTCCTAATTTGTCTCTGTGACAGTAACACACTTCTTAAGAGACAGAATAGGTTTTAGTGATATAGAAATTGAGAAATATTGATTTCTACTTGTTCTAATGTATAATCTTATTTGCAAAAGAAAAGTGACACATTTTTTCATTATTGTGCTGCTTGTCCCAATTTCTGCATTATGTTCCTCACTTCTTCCACAAGCTGACATTTGAGTTTTTGAGGGGAGGGGGAAGTGGGGACAAGATCAAGTCTGTCAAAGGGCCACTACTTGACAAATTCTCTATTTTCAGCATTACTGGCTTACTTTCCCTGTGTAAGTCAATACAAATGAGTTGGTGTGCTCTGCAGACTCAGACAAACTGGATGTGTTAGACTTTATAACTTCACAATGACTCAGTGGTTCTTATTTCATATCAATTCTTCTGTGCCTCATGGCTGCAATTTCTTAGGGATAGGTTTGATTGTTTTTTTTTTTTTTTTCCTTTACCTGATTGCTCTACAATAAACTGGAGAAGGGGATATTGTTCTTACTAGCAGGTCTGAAGAGTTATGTTGCTATGTCAAATCTCCTTCTAGTGTTCTTGAGAACAACAACTTTCCCTAACAGGGCCCAATAATATACAATTGGGAAAGACATTTTTGGCCTTAATCACAGTATTGGGTTTTTGTTAGTGTAAGAAGGTCTCTGTTGACGTTTGTTATAGCATATTGTCTTAGTTTCCATCCAGTCTCTTGAAGACTATATTTAAGATCAATAAAGGAAAAGCAAAGAATACATCTGGGCTTGGGTGACAATCCCACTTAGTGTGAAAGCTTGGTCAATGTGCTACCACTTAAAATGTCTTGTAAGCTGCTCACTTTGGTCCAGCAAGAGGTATTTTCCCAACAAGCTTGACAGAAATTCTTAGTGACTGAAAAACCTTTAAAAATATATTACCTTTTAAGAGTAAAGAAGAATATCAATATGGTCTGTAGACATTTTCCTTTCTGAATTGCACACAAACTGTAAGCAAACTTCTCAGAGATTAATACAATAATCTTTAAATGCTAGAGACTTTACAGAATAAAGTATTCAGTTCACCCTCAGCAAGTTTGCAGATGACACCAAGATGAGAGATACAGCTGACACACCAGAAGGATGGGATGTCATCCAGAGAGACCTGGACAAGCTGGAAGGGTGGGCCTGTGAGAACCTTGTGAGGTTCAACAAAGCAAAGTGCGAGGTCCTGCACCTGGGTTGGGGCAACCCCCGGTATCAATACAGGCTGGGGGATGAAAGGATGGAGAGCAGCCCTCTGGAGAAGGACCTGGGGGTACTGGTGGATGAAATCTGGACAGGAGCCAACAATGTACACTCAGAGCCCAGAAGGTCAACCGTCCCCAGGGCTGCATCCCCAGCAGGGTGGGCAGCAGCGTGAGGGAGGGGATTCTGCCCCTCTGCTCTGCTCTGGTGAGACCCCCCTGCAGTGCTGCGTCCAGCTCTGGAGCCCTCAGCACAGGAGGGACATGGAGCTGTTGGAGCAGGTCCAGAGGAGGCCACAAAAATGATCCAAGGGCTGGAGCACCTCTGCTATGCAGAAAGACTGAGAGTGTTGGGGTTGTTCAGCATGGAGAAGAGAAGTCTGTGGGGAGACCTTATTGCAGCCTTTCAGTACTTAAAGGGAGACTGTAGGGAAGATGGGGGCAACCCCTTTAGCAAGGCTTGATGTGATAGGAGAAGGGTTAATAGTTAGACTGGATATAAGGAAGAATTTTTCATTGTGTATACCACAATATTGTGTACTAAAATTTTGTAATGCTGAGGGTGGTGAAACCCTGGCCCAGGTTGCCAGGAGAGGTAGTGGATGCCTCATCCCTAAAAACATTCCAGGTCAGGTTGGATGGGGCTCTGAGCAACCTGATCTAGCTGAAGATGTCCCTGCTCACCACCGGGGGGTTGGACTAGATGGCCTCTGAAGGTCCCTTCCAACCTAATCTATTCTATGATTTGATTATTTTAGATTACACTATGAGCTTTCAAAAATAATTGGGATTTTTTTCCCATTTCTTCAGTTACTCAGAATATTTATTTCTTGAATGTTCCGCAGTGATTGCTGCAATAGTGTGGCATTACAATTAATATATTTTACTTGCTACTAATTTGAGGTGATCTGGGTTATATCAGTGCAATTCTTCCTTCTTTTCCAGTCAAATTCATGTGAGTTAATCTAATTATCTACAAAAAATCTATTCAAGTTAGAGGAGCAGTCTGAAGTCCATTCTACATGCTAAACTGTGAGGAACACTTAATATATGTATAGGCATTGTCACGTACTGTAAATAAAAACACATAGCTACTGAAAAATGTTCTACAATTTTCTATTTTTTAAATAAAATAGCTTCTATAGATTTGTGTCACCAACCTGTTTGCAATTATTTTAAAAAATTACCTCTGAGAGGTTCAGTGAAAGGGAATATTAAGCAACTGATTCAGAAAGTTTATAAAAATGGATTTGTAGTCCACTCTATTTGCACTGCAAACTTGAATCTGAGATAACTGCTGGAAGTAATGAAAGCCAAATACCCTCTGCAATCCATGTTGCTAACCCAAATAGCTACAGCTTTGGTGTTCATGGAAATGATCAGGTGGACAGTAAGGAAAAATGAGCATGATTGTATGTGGCTGTCTAGAGTGATCAAGAGGATTGCAATAAGAATAATTGCAAATCCTAAAGTACTGGTTTTACATTTGCAAAATTGCTGTTTTCTGGTGTCCTCTGTGTGCAAATTTGTTTGTATTTCATTGAAATAGGAAGGTCCTATGTGACTTTCTTTTTTCCCGTTTAAATCTGAAAATTCAGTCTTAGAAGAATTAGGGGATTTTGCTATTTTGGGAATTGAATTATTAGAATTCTAAACCCATCACCCTCTCTGATTTCACACTCAGAACGTGTCTCCACTGCACAATGTCTTAGGCTTAATTGAGCTAGCTTGCATAATGGAAATGTAATATCCAAATTATTTTCTCTGTCCAGGTTAGTTAAACTTAGGAAAAAAGAATATTAACACACAAGGTATTTATTTGACAAGGAAAAATATTTGCAGAAACAATGAACAAAGAATACCATTTTCCAAATATTTGCTTTCACTACCCATTATTTATCTTTCAAACATAATACTTTCTCCTACTGGAATGTGAATTTCTAGAAGTGATTCAAGAGTTGTGTTGGTAAAACAAAATGCAAGAGGTATAAATAAAACTATTAAGAACACATTTGCAAATTACATGTTCCAAAATCCAGTGAACTTCTGTTGTCTTTGGCTATCCCATATTACTAACGGTTTCTCTACTCCTAAAGCTACCTCAGAGAACGTGAGAAGAATAAGGAGAATCAAGGATAAAACCATTTCAAATGAAAGTACAAAAGTGTAAAATTACTGTAACTGATTAAATGGGATTGATATCCTCTTCTCTGTCATAAACACTAAAATGTGAATTATCTATTAAAATATTTGCACATATTCTTTCTAGGCTGTAGTTGACCTGAATTTGTTCTGTTCATTATTTGAAGTAATCTACCAATGGAAAAGTTACAGCATATTCAATTTATGAAGAAGCTTTTCCTTCACGGGCATTTTTATCTGAAATTGTTCGGTTGCTTGATTATCTTTTTTTTTTTTTTTTTTAAATAGAAAATTGTGAAATAAATTAGTCCAGAACTTTTCTAAAGAAGCTGACTTGCTTCTCTGTGAAAGAATTCAGAGGAGTAGGTAAGTTCCCTCTGGTATTAGTTACAAGTTTTAAACAAAACACAAAATCAAAACCACCAGAGTTTGATGCAATAATTGGAACTAATATTTTTCAACAACTCACTTATACTGCATGACCTTAAATACTTTTATTGTATATAATAACCTGAGACATCATAAAAACAAAAACAAAACCTATGAAAATCCCAAAGAAACTTTGGTGTATACAGCTACTGTCTCAGTTTACATTTACAAAGACATGTGCAGTGCTTTGACAATAAAAATAATACCCTTTCAAGGGCTGAAAAGATCTATAAAATAATAAACTGAACATATTTCTGTGTTGAATGCATTTCTCAGCTAAAGTAAAGCAGACATTGAACAATATTTTATCTTGATTTAACCCTATTCATCTGAGCTGTACAGTAATCTTTTCTTAAAAAAGAAAAGAAAAGAATAAAAGAAATTCCTTTTGAAGACTTTGTTAGTGCTGATTCTATTCACAGACTGGTCAGCTCCTTTGCAGCACCAGAACAGAGCCAAGCAAATGTTGTTTAGCACTGTAGAAAAATAAAACTTTTGTTGTTCTTCACAGCTGCTGGCTTTTTTAACCCAGCACTCTGCCTCAAAACCTTGTCTGAGGTCTGTGCAGACAGAGTTTTCCCAGGCATTTCATCTGTCTTCAGTCAGTTTTGTAACTCACTTTCTGAACCGTCTGAAAAATGGTCACTGCCAATTATTTTAGAAATTCCACCTCAAAAACAAGATTTAAAAATTTTTCTTACAATAGATTTTTCTTACAATATTTTTCTTACAATAGATGGTTTCTTCTACTTTAAGAATTTGAAATTTAAAAGTTTTTATTCATATGGGTTTTATTTTACTCATAAAAATATAGGCTATGTGCTATTGTTTTCATCTGACACTCATCAAGAAATGGATTTCATTTTAAGAGTATTAATCAGGAGAACGCCTAAGAATATGTGTGGAATTAAAGACAAGATGGAAAATCAAAGTATGCTCATGCATGAATGTGACCTTAGTGTCCATCCTGAGGGTGGATGAATTTAAACAGTCACTTCAGGGCACAGTTGCTGTGGAAATGGCATAATTAATTTTGAATGGCTTAATTGAAGTGAATGATCTCAGAGTGAGAGAGATCAGAAGTACTTTTTTTGCCATAAAGTCTATAGTCTTATGGTTGAGCAAGTATGAAATTTTTCTGACTGCCTTTTTTAGGATGAATTTCCAAAGTGTATATATACAGAGATAATCTCTCACTTGCCATCCTGAGGGTATCCACTGGATCTCTGTTCCTTTCTGCACAGTGGGCAGACCTTGCCAAAGCTGGAGGTGATCCAGCTGACCAAAACTACAGGACAGTGGGTTAGTTCCTCTTTCCAAGTGGTGGAAATGTGAATTTGAACACCTGAATCTTGAAGAGAAATATAAACATCCTTTTCCAGAGTGCAACTGGGGCATCCTATGAATATGGGTCCAGTCTAGTGGTCACAACGTATATTAGGAAGGAACTCTTCTTCAAGGATCCCAGCACCATCCGTACTTACTGATCCCATACATTTTAGTTACGTTTTGAAAGTGGCTCTTCTGTGCTCCTCTACCCCACTAACAGAATATTTTAAAAGGCTTAGGAAGACGCAAGTTGTGCCCAGGACAGGACCTTCTGGACCTCTCCAAACAAAACAAAATCCAACAACCAAAATGACAGGTTAAAAACTTTCCACCCAAACATTTTCACATCAAATCTGGATTTACGTAGGTGAATCTGTGTTAGATGGCAGCTGCAATGATGTTTCTGGAGTGCAATTTTAGAGACAGGTGCCTAAAGTTTGCCTAAGTCTTATCTAAGTTTCCTCCTGGTTGGGATCTGGGGCTTTGTCTATGAAAACTCCTACATATTAAATATTAACCATTAATCTGTTCTGAAAAAAATCAGCCTCAAATAAAATCCTTTATAATTAAAACAATGTTATTATACAAGTTTCCAAGAAAAATTAAGTATAGTTCACAGAAAGGTCTCTCTGAAGAAGTATGGTAGAATGATTTATACTCAATAAATTCACTTGACTGACCAGAATGTCCTTAAGAAGCCCATTTATTTAGATAACTTGAGGCTTTCTTTATCTATAAGCTGATAATAAACTCCTGAGCTATGGGAACTCCACAGTATGTGTTAGATTTGACTATGTTTAACAAAATGCAGTCCTGTTTTCAGACGTTACTGTATTATACTGATTGCCTTTCAGATTAAACCGTAGGTAAAATGTATGATGCAGGTTCACCATGAAATTTCAAATAGTAAATAGCTGGGTATGTCTGTAACAAAATGTATATAGTAAACTGCCTCCGGTCCTGTTGACTACCAGAAGACAAAAGTATGATATAATTCTTTGCTGCAGACAACAGGATGGAATTTGTCTTCATGCACTTCTGCTGCCAGGGATATGGCAAACATACACAGTGGACTATACATCACATGAAAGCATGCTTGTGCTTTTTGATGGTCCCTTCAATAGGGAGGATAGACAAAGGATGTGTTCAGAGAAGAGGTGGTTCTGTGGGAGTAAAGGAAGTAAGACAGAGATTTCCTTATGTACAAGCCTATACAGATCATCAGGCCTGGGGCAGGGAAGTGCCCGGCGGAGAAGGCCCTGGGGGTGGGGGCTGACAGCCGGCTGTGCCCAGGTGGCCAAGGAGGCCACCAGCCCCCAGGCTTGTGTCAGCACTGGTGTGGCCAGCAGGAGCAGGGCAGGGATGGGGCCCCTGTGCTCGGCCCTGGGGAGGCCCCACCTCGAATGCTGGGCTCAGGTTTGGGCCCCTCGGGACAAGAAGGCCCTTGAGGGGCTGGAGCGTGTCCAGAGAAGGGCAGCGGGGCTGGGGCAGGGTCTGGAGCACAAGTGTGCTGGGGGGCGGCTGAGGGAGCTGGGGGGGGTTTAGCCTGGAGAAGAGGGGGCTGAGGGGAGCCCTTCTCGCTCTCTGCAGCTGCCTGAGAGGGGCTGGAGTGAGGGGGGGGTTGGTCTCTTCTCCCAGGTAACAAGTGATAGGGTGGGAGGAAATGGGCTGAAGTTGCACCATGGGTGGTTTAGATTGGATATTACGAAAAATTTCTTTATTGAAAGAGTGGTCAGGCACTGGAACAGGCTGCCCAGAGAGGTGGGGGAGTCACCATCCCTGGGGTTGTAAAAAACACGTGTAGATGTGCCACTTCAGAGCATGGTTTCGGAGCCATGGTGGTGTTGGTTTGAGGGTTGGACTTGGTGATCCTAAAGGTCTTTTCCAACTTTAATAATTATATGAATCTATGATTCTATAGATGTGGACACTGACTTAGTCACCAAGCTTCTCTTTACAGTCAACAGAGAAAAACAGAGAGTTCTTAAGCAGAATCCGATATTTTAATTTCCTACCTGCTGGTCAGAATTTTTCTTCAATGTCAATACAAGAAGCTAGATAAGTAGACAAGTATATTTTGACATCTTAAATTCAGCTGAAGGTCTGTATTATCTGGTCTGATTCTACGTTTCAGAAATTATTGAATTTTATCCAGTTACTTCTCTCTTAAGACTGAAAATTTGTGACTGAGTGAAATATAACATGCTTAAAGCTGTGCAACTGGTATAACTTTAATTTTATACACCTAAGATTGTATCTTAACTGGTAATATTTGTTTTGTTTCTGTAACTAATTTAGCTACAATTATTTATTGAAATTCAGTACAAAATACTCTGTAAGTTTGAGGGCTGAGTACATTTGTATCAAATAGACAGTATTCGGCTACGTGTCATCCAAATTTCAAAGAAGTGAAGTAACCACTTACTATATGGCCTAAGGTGGGTACTATGTCTATAGCTGGTTAGCTGGTTTGTGAGTTTAATTTTCTTCATTTTGTTGTGTACCCCCAGAGGAAAAAAAAAAAAAAAAAAAGGAAACAAAAACCCCATGTTAAATGAATAAAAAAGCAAAAATCAATCACTTGAACCACTCTGATGAGAAAAACAAAAAATAAAAAAAAGAATTTATGGTTCTTGATTCCCTGGGTATGCTCCACTATTAAAAATAATGTACTTGTTACATTCTGTATCCTTGGCTTTGGTGTCAGTCTCATAAATATTTTTCTACTAGGAAGATAATTTAAACAGATTTTTTTTCCTTCTCTCTCAAATTTTAAACTGTAAACTATATTATTTAGCATAAGATTTCAGTTTGGGAAAAGGTGATAGAGAACTCTCTCTTTTGGGGTTAGGGGAGGGAGGTTTGAATTTATTTTAAAACCTATTAGATACAAAGTGTTTTGCATCCATGAAGGAGTGAATTTCATGGCTACACTGATTTTGGCTGGATAGAGATCATTTTCTTTATAGCAGATCCTATAGTGTTATGTTCTGGATTCGTGACCAAAACAGTATTGATAACATAGGGATGCTTTAGTTATTGCTGAACAGTGCTTGCCTTCTCTATTTCTCACACTGTCCCACCAGTAGAAGTTGGGAGGGGACACAGCTGAGACAGCTGACCCAGATTGACCAAAGGGATGTTCCATATTATATGACAGGCTAGAGAGGCTACAGGGGTGGATCTTGGTGAACCTGATGAAGTTCAACAAAGCAAAAAGCAAGGTCCTGCACCCAAACATGGATACAGGCTGAGTGATGAGTGGACTGAGAGAAAACCTGCAAAGAACCACTTGGGGATACTAGTGGATGAAAAACTGGACATGAGCTAGCAATGTGTGCTTACAGCCCAGAAAGCCAATGGTTTCCTGAACTGCATCAAAAGAAACATGGCCAGTAGGTCAAGGAGGTGATTCTCTGGTGAGACCCCACCTATAGTACTGTATTCATCTCTGGGCCCCCCAGAATAAGAGGGACATGGGCCTGTCAAAGAGGTCCAGATGAGGCCCACAAAGGTTATCAGGGGGCTGGAGCACCTCCCCTATGAGGACAGGCTGGGAGAGTTGGGTCGTTTAGCCTAGAGAAGAGGAGGCTCTGGGGAGATGTTACAGTGGCGTTCCATTACTTAAAGGGAGCCTACAGGAAAGATGGGGAGGGACTCTCTCAGAGAGTGTAGTGATAGGATGAGGCATAATGTTTTTAAATTGAAAGTGGGTATAGTTAGATTGGATGTTAGGAAGAAATTCTTTACTGTGGGGGTGGTGAGACACTGGAACAGGTTGCCCGCAGAAGTTGTGGGTGCCCTCTCCATGGAAGTGTTCAAGGTCAGACCAGATGGGGTTTTGAGCAACCTAATCTAGTGGAAAGTCCCTTCCAACCCAAACCTATGACACCTTGCTCAGCAATAAAAGCTGGAGAAAGACAGAGGGACTTTCAGAGTTACTGTGTCTGTTTTCCCAAGTAAGCACTAAGCTTTCATGCCCAGTTTTTGCTTTACCGATTAAAACTGCCTTCAACTCAACCCATGAGCCTTCTCACTCCCACCTTTCCAACTCTCTCCCCCATCCCACTGGACATGAGTGAGTGAGTGGCTGGTGGGGCTGAGATGCTTCTTGATGGTTGAACTACATCTTCTGCACCAAGAAATTGTACCAATCTCCCACTGCAGGTTTTGTCCTTGGCAGAATGGTATGTACACTTATAAGCCTTTAACCTTCAAAAGACACCTACATACTCTCAGAATAAAGCATGTACTTACAGATTTTTCTGGGTAAGTGTAAAGATGAGGATTAACATAAGAATGGTTAATGTTTACATGAATGGACCCTCCTCTTAGTGAAGGCTTTCACCCTTTGCCTTTTCCAGATCAGAGAGAACAAGGGTTTTCCTACCTCTTTCTTCCAGTTATGATTAAAAAAAGGTTTAAAAAATTTTGTTGAGATTTGCAGTTGACAACAATATTATTATACTTAGGTTTAACTTAGCTTCCTATGAACTATTTCAAAATCAAACTTTCCTGTTAAGAATTACTTTTAACATTTTTCTAGTAACAAGTGGCATTTTCTACAAATTTTATAAAAGCTTTTATTTCTTCTTTATGTATTCTACTTGAACATAGAACATACTTACTGTTTTACACATTCTCCTTTTTCACTTTACAAACTGTGTGTTACCCCACACCAATCATTATTTTCTCTGGCTTGTCAAATAAAATAAAAAACTGATCCTGCATTTCCTTACATTAATGAGGCAGAAACATCATTTACCAGTAGAGAATTAAAATAATTTCATCACCCTACATCTCTCTTTCACAATTTTTTTCCAGGCTTGTTTGGCAAATTCTTTTGTTTTCTGGCATAATCTCTTTATGTACTTTGCATTGTTAAGCTTTTCTTCTATGATCTATTTCAATTTGCAATACTTCCTGTGGAGGACAGACTAGAAACACTGACTACATCCAGGCTGTAAGAGTAGCAATGTTGGCAGAGTGTAAATTTGGAAAAGAAAATGTGGTGAAAGGTGATACGTTACATTAAGCTTACCATCACAAAAGAAAAAAATGAAACAATTCTGTAGCATACATTGTATTTTAGTTTTGATTCAGTATAAAGACTATTGTAGTTGATAGGGCAGATATATACACTGCCAAAAGTATATGCAATACATTTCATAGTTACCCAAAATACAGACTAGGTCAAAATAGATTATGGTATTATTGCTATTATAACACACTAAAACTCATTTGGCAGTTGATATAAAGCACACATTTTAACAGTTAGAGGAATGTGTACAGTAAGAGACATACTGGTTAGTAAAAAGTAAACAGAAATTTTGCAATTTTAGCAGCAGTTTACAAAAAAAATAAAAACTGCAGAGACAGAGGTTAAGCTTTCTCATCAGATGATGCCATTGACCACTTTCCCTGCTTTCAACAAAATATCTTATACTGCAGTCCTGTGGATTTCCTTATTACTTCATTTTTATCTTAAGCAAAGGCTTAAGGGAGTAGTTAAATCTGAATGCTTGAATTATCTTTTTTAGGAACTATTTTGCTTATTTTTTTGTCTTACTAGTAGTATGACTCCTTTGAGAAAGTGTATTTTTGGTCAGTAGAGTAATTTCACTAGCTTTTACCATCTTTGTTGGCACTGAAATTTAGTGACATAAATAGGTCAATTTTAGTAGCCACTAGAACTTCCTGACTGCTGAACATTGTTCTAGCGCACCCATACTGAAACCAGAGGGCCCACAAGCCATCCTTGTATGTCAGTACATAGTATAAAGCAGGGAATTTCTTTTTTTTTTTTTGTAGAATAATGAGGTTGTGGGACAGAGTTTGGAGAAACAAATAAAGTATGATGCTAAACCATTTCTTTTTAACACTCCATTAGTTGAATGTTAACTCACTCTGATAAGCTACATATGGTTGTTCTGATTGGTAAATGTAATATATCCTAGGAATTCACAACCATGCACCATTTAATAGGTATTTATGAGAACTATAAGTTAATTTCATAATTCTATAAATAAATCCCAGCAAAATACCTTTATTAGCTCACAGCAAAACCACTTATTGAAAGGGGAGATTGAGGGAAGACCAAAAATATCATAAAGTCAATTTTTAGTTTACTTTTCATAGAATCATAGAATGGTTTGGGTTGAAAGGGACCTTTAGATGTCACCTAGCCTGACGCCCCTGCCATGACCAGGGACATCTTCAACTAGATCAGGTCGCTCAGAGCCCTGTCCAACCTGGCCTTGAATGTTTCCAGGGATGGGGCATCTGCCACCTCTCTGGGCAACCTGGGCCAGTGCCTCATCACCCTCAGTGTAAAAAATGTCTTCCTTATAATCAACCAAAATCTACCCTCTTTCATTTTAAAACCATTGCCCCTTGTCCTGTCACTATAGAACCTGGCAGAAAGTCTCTTTTCATCTTTCCTATAGTCCCCCTTTAAGTACCAAAAGGCTAATACTAAAAGTACTAATGGGTGCAATGCTTCCTGTTTCCAGTTACCGGGGACTTCATCTTACCGCCTTGACACGGTGAGTGGCTTGGCAATTACGTCAGCCAGTTCTCTCAGGACTCTGGCGTGCATCTTGTCAGGTCCCATGGGCTTGTGTATGTTCAGGTTCCTCAGGTGGTCTCAAACCTGATCTGCTCTTACAGTGGGAGGGACTTTGCTCCTCCAGTCCCTGTCTCACAGCCCATCCATTTCAGAGGTATGGGAAGAGAAACTGGTAGTGAAGACTGAGGTAAAAATGTTGTTGAGTACATCAGCCTTCCCCTTGCCCGTTGTTACCAATTTGCCAGCCATGTTCATTGGGGGTGGTACACTTTCTTTGACCTTCCTCTTCTGGCTGACATACCTGTAGAACCCCTTCTTATTATTCTTTGTGTCTCTTGCCAAGTACAGCTCCAGCTGTGCCCTGGCTTCCTGACCCCATCGCTACATAACCAGGCAGCATCCCTATACTCTTCCCAGGATACCTGTCCCTGTTTCCACTGCCTGTGCATTTCCTTCTTGCCCTTGAGTTTGACCAGCAGGTGTTGACTCATCCATGGCAGCCTCTTGCCTTCCTTTCCTGATTTCTTGCACCTGGGGATTGAGAGCTCTTGAGCTCTATGGAAAGCGGCCTTAAAGATCTGTCAGCTCTGTTCTGCTACCTTGTCCCTGAAGGCAGTTTCCCGGGGGTCCTATTGACTGACTCCTTGAATATCTGCAAATTTGTTTTCCTAAAATTCAGGGTCCTGACTTTACTCTTTGCCTTTCCCATCTCCCCCAGGACTGTGAGCTCCACCAGTGCATGATCACTGCAGACCAGGCTGCCTCTAATCTTGATGTCTCTGATTAGCTCACTTGCGCTGGTGACCAACACGTTCAGTAAATGTTGAGAATTAGGACTGAGTGTGTTTGTTGAGTTTTGGCACAGGATATTGCAGTTTTATCACTGATTCTCCATTTAAAAAATTATTTTGTCTGGATATATGCATTCTTATGCTTGAGTTAAGTATCTACGAGACTATGTATATAAAAATGGAAAAACTAAAAGTCGTATTTGAGGCTACCATTATATTGGTTAAAACACCTGGAAAACAGAACTTTGATGTAGTATTTCAACCATTAAGTTATAGTATCCTTTACGGCACAGTGATTATTTAAGTGACGTTCTGTTTATTTTGGTGAAGTGCTAGATCACAGTATTTGTCAAAGACTTAAGATAATTAGCGACATGTATTTTATAAAAGTAACAACATTTTTAATAGAAATTGTTGCCTATAGATATATTATAATTACTATATGTATTTTACAATAATGCTTTTTGTCACACCAGGATGTTTTTTAATATTGTACTTAGTTTCTTTTCTCCATACCTAAGATAAATATAGCTCTCTTTAAATTTGCTGCACAGTTATTATCCTGTCATTATGAATTATTCTACTCTATAATTTTAAAGACAAAAAGAATATTGATCAAAAAGAATGTCCCTCTGCAAGTAGCAGCTCCTACTATTTTGAGCCTGTTAAGTTGCTTTCTGGTCTGCTTCATCAAAATTAACTTTAAAAAAATGTTTTTAGATACAGCTGTTCTTTTGGATAGAGTTATGAGGTGGACAAATAGCAAAACCAAATAGACAGATACAAATTAGGATTTTTATATATTGTGGCTCTAATTAACAGTTACAAAATGCAAGGACCCTTCGTTATATGTAGCAGAAAGAGTCAACTCCCTGGTTTGTACTGGCACCATTTCAATTCCCTGTTAAATTGAGGCAATCCTGAGTGACACCAATCAGGTGAGCCCTTGAAAAAAATGTTTTATTTAACTGGAGGAGGAAACTAAAGATGTTAAAGTGTCTTAATATAGAACAGCTAATGATGAAATGGCTAGACTTTCGTGGTTCAGCCTCAGCTGGCAACTGAACACCACGCAGCTGCTCGCTCGCCCCCCCACCCCTGTGGGATGGGGAAGAGAATTGGACAAGCAAAAGAACTTGTGGGTTGAGATAAGCACAGTTTAATGATTACAATAAAATGATAATGATAAATGATTATGATAATAATGACAATAATGTTAATATAATAAAAGGGAAAAGGAAGGGAAAGGGAAAACAGGAAAAAAACCCACGGAAACACAAACGATACAACCGCTCACCACCCGCCGACCAACGCTGCCCGTCCCCGAGCCGCGATTGCTCCCCCCTCCCCCAGCCAGCTCCTCCCAGGTAACACACTGGGCATGACGTTACATGATATGGAATATCCCTTTGGTCAGTTTGAATCCGCTCTCTTAGCTGTGCCCCCTCCTCTCCCAGCTTCTTGTGCACCCAGCAGAGCATGGGAGGCTGGACATCTCCTTGACTAGTTTAAGCGCTACCCAGCAACAGCCTAAACATCTGTGTGTTATCTCAGCAGGTTTTTTTTTCCATGCTAATTTCAAAGCACAGCACTATACCAGCTAGAGTGAAGAAAATTAACTCTATCCCAGCTAAAACCATGACAAGATTACATATATTTTTCTTTGTTCTGTTGAAGACTTAATTTCAAAAAATTTTTGAAAATTTTTCTTTCAGTCTTTTCTGCAGTTTATGCATGAGTAATTTTCTGGAAGACTTCTGCAGACTGATCCAAATGTTTTTTAAGTGTAGACTGTCCCACTGTTTCTCAAAGCTTTTTCTTTTAGTTCAGTAGGTCAGGAGCTAGATATTTTTAAATAGACCCAACAACACGTACAACTAAGCTGGTGCATGATGTTACCTGAGTCTGAACACGTAATGTGCCATAGAAACTTCAAGAGTGTAGACTGCTAAACTCTGAAAGCCTCTGAATTAACTTAAAAGCATCCTACTTTGCAGAACTGTCCCAGATGGTTGTGTTTATGAGGTACATGCCTTCTTTGCTTTGGTCTTGAGAGGTCCTCACCAGCACACGTTTACTGGATGTATTCAATGGCAGCAGAGGAGCAAAAGGCAAGGCAATCCAAAGTCAGGGTTACCTTTACAAAAGCAGGAGTAAAAGAAACCATGTTTTATATGTCTCCAGCTTAAGAGTTTAGGCTGCTGCCAAACAGTTGGAAATCTCTTAGCCTTCAGTGCAGTTTGGGCTAGAATACAGGAATCACAGGTCATCTGTGAAGAGACTGATCAGCAGCTGTAAAAAGACCTATAGCAAGGAGACTGATGCATAGTGGCTTGAAGCAGACTGGTTGTGTTTTAGGGTAAGATGAGGATAGGAAGCTGTTGCACTGCAAAACAGCTTCAGAGTGAGTCTTTTCAGCAGTGGGTAAGAGCTACATGTCATGAGTCTGATAACCGGTATTCTTCATATAACGTGCTATACTGAGGCATTCATACCTTCGGTGGGAGAGAACAGCAAGGGTGTCTCTGGCGACATGTTGGGGGCTCCATGCTGGCTGCTCTGCAGTTATGGGGAGGAGTCTGGCATCTCTGAAAAAATTATGGTGTGAGGGTTACTAAGGAGATGCTGGCTGAGGTATTTCCATGAAGCTAGTAGTTTTTCATTTCACATCTTTTGAATTCCTCTAAAAATTCTGAGGTACTGTTCATTTAGTATTTAACAGAGGTTGCTTCTAAAAATATAAGGATCATTCTGATTTTAAACCATATTTATCCACCTGGGTAAATAAAAATGTACAAAAACATTAAGAAAAAAAAATGCTTTTGTACACATTTTATAACAAATTTTATTTATCCACATGGATAAATAAAAGCATTACGAAAAAAATTGAGATGTGAGGCAGAGGTAGGTACTTACCCTAGAGTACTGACTCTCACTGTATGAGGGTCATCCCATCAGTAGCCCCTGTTAGCAAGTCATGCAAAGTCACACAGCACCAGTGACTGGGAAAGTGTTCTGGCAGATGCATCTGGCCAAGTAGGTGCACCGAGATATAAACTTGGTTTCTAGGACTTACTGCTCTGTCTCTTATGGACAGGTGACAGCAATTCACTCTTGCTAATTGACAAACATAAATAACATAAATAGGCCAGCTACTGTATTCCAGTGGCTGTTCATTTTCTGAACTTTGTTTGGGCCATGTGAGATGCCACCATGAGGACAGAGGCTGCCCCTTTCTCCACTCCGTCTGGCCTCTGCTGTGCTGAGGAAACATCTGAGCTCAGTCCTGCTTTACTTTTGGGATGCAGGGTCACTAGCTTTGGAAGAGGCTTTGTCCTCACCAACTGAAATACAAATTCGTTGGTCTTCTGGGTTGACAGCAGACTGCTTACTCACACTGCTTGCTGTATATGCATTGGAAAGAGAAGACTTTTTTTCTGAGAGTATTTTAGTGTATGGACACAGATATCATTATTTACATTCTACTAGATCTAATCTATATAGTACCATAGACACTTATTTCTGTGAACTTATCATAAGTTCATAATGACTTCAACATTTGACTTATAGCCACCTCTGGTATCAGTAAGTTCCATCTTGTGATGCAACTCACTGACAGAGATTAATTTCTGAAAGTCTTAACAATAAAATATACCAGAAAGGAAACTTTCCTCTGTCTGCAGATAGTAAATAAAGTGCTTAAGAGATGTAACTTCGTAAGATTTATATACTACAGATTAAATTGAACTTTAAAATAAAAAATCCCCACATATTCAGCACATTTTTTAAAACACAATGACACCTGTCAGATGGAGCTTTTTCACACAAGGGAAAATGAAATCTTTGCAGCTGTGCTAGCCTGTTCACTCCACCCCTGTGATGAATAAGAGTTACAGTGACATCCCACCTAGCTCAGCCTCAGTGGTCACCTCAAAATAAATCACCTTCTGAGTTAGGCTCTGCCAACACCAGCTGATGCTCTCCTCAGTGCTGAGGCTGTGACCACATTTGACAAGCACTGGGTGTTTTTAACCACACGCTGACCTGGATGCCGCTGTGGCTGGCAGAAACCTGTGGTGCTTTGCTTGCAGTCCTGAAGGGTCTGATGCTCCTCTGTCAGTGTTGAGCCTGGTGGTGCTGGCTCCATGCTGTAGTACCTTTCTGTCAAAGCATGGAGGAGAAAATAATTTTTTTAAGACACTCAGCTTTAGAGAAACAGAATGGAAAAATAGCTAAAAGTGTACTTATTCATGTAACAAGAAAGGCTGAAAATGTTTTGCTAGGGCTATTGGTGGCAAAATATCTATACCACCTACTATAGAAGTGAGATTCAGAAGCTTAGAATAAGCATATGTGCAAATATTAGATTGACTAGAGGGGTGGGCAGTCACCAACCATATGAAATTTAAAAAAAGCAAGTGCTAGATTCTCCTCCTGGGATGGGGTAACCTTGGTTACATGCACAAACTGGGAGGTGAGGGGCTGAAGAGCAGCCCCACAGAAAGAGATCTCGGGGTTTGGGTTGATGGCAAGTAGAATATGAGTCAACAGTGTGCCTTGGCAGCCAAAGGGCCAATTGTGTCCTGGGGTGCATCAAGAATGGCATAGCTAGACAGCTGAGGGAGGTGATTGTATTACTCTACAGTACACTGATGTAGCCCCACCTCAAACGTTGTATGCAGGACATCAAACTATTGAGTGTCTCTACAGCAGGGCAACCAAGATAGTGAAAGGCCTTGAGGGCAAGTCTTAAGAGGAGCAGCTGAGGTCACTTGGTTTGATCATCTTGGAGAACACAAGGCCGAAGGATGACCTTATTTTTGACGGGTCACCTTACTGCTGAGGGATGATCTCATCGCAGCCTACACCTTCCTCAAGAGGGAGCAGCGGAGAGGGAGGTGCTGATCTCCTCTCTCTGGTGACCAGTGACAGCACACAAGGAAATGGAACAAACCTGCATCAGGAGAAGTTCAGGTTGGACATTAGCAAATGCTCCTGAGAGGGTGGTCACTCACTGGAACAGGCTCCTCAGGGAGGTGGCCATGGCACCAAGCCTGTCTGAGTTCAAGGAGCATCTGCATGATGCTCTTAGTCATAGGGTTTAGTGTTAGGTAGTCCCATGAAAAGGAGGGAATTGGAAGTGCTGATCCTCATGGTCCCTTACAACTTCAGATATTCTATGATTCCGTAGTTAGTGAAGTTGCTGTCTATGGCTTTAGGGTTTCTAAATAGTGTGACTTTTCTTGTCTGTATGGCAAAGTGGATAGTACATTTTGATCTGCAGAGATAACAAGGAGCTAATTGTTCTCCAGTATTCAGAAAAATTTCATTTAAAAAGATTTCCTGCTATGTGCTGTGCACAACCTTGTTTCATTTTAGAGTATTGGTTTCAATGAGTCTGGTGCCTTCCACACAATAACTGATATTTCTTTCCTAAAGATAATTTTACCTTAATTATCTCAATGAAATAGAGACCACTATTTAAATCTTAAGAAAATTCTTCTGTAAATTCCTCATTGTATTCCCTTTCTTCTCTTCAAAAGGACCTACTTCAATCATTTGTATGTTGCATGGGTGGGATGTGGTACATAATTGGACTTTTTAAGCTTTTTTTGAAATAGCTGACTGCAGACTGCCTAAAGTTCCTAGATGCTTTTTCTCTCTTTCTTCCACAAAAGATAATCTCAATTAAGTAAAGTGGGCTGTTTTATTGGACTAGTTTCAAAAGGAGAATTTGGGATGTTCTTGTGTTTGTTCAGCAATATTGTAGTGATTCTTCAGCCGGCAGTGGGGTCTAGCATATCGCCATGGGGTAGAAGCATATCAAACAACAATATTAACTCTGCTTTTAGAGGTAGTGTACTCTGCCTCTTAATGAGACTGACTGGTTCAGACTTGGCTTTTGATAAAATGATATTGTGGTCAGGATATAATTACACAGACTTAATTCATGCTTACACTTGTATAAGAGTTATGAATAAGAATTTCTTTTCTTGTTTTACTTACAGATATTTGTCTGATGGAGGTGCTCCATGAATATCCTGTCCTGTGCAAAAGATAGAAAAATCCTCCTTTTACACAGTAGACTGGTGCTAGAGCACTCCAGTACAGAAATTTTGGGTTTAAATCCCACCTCTAAGGAAGCATGAGGCTATATTCTGGGAAGCTCTTTTTTCCCTTGTGAATGAACCCCCATATTTTACAGGCAGTTACATATTAGTCAGAAAAGCCACACTGAAATATTTTCCCTACTCCTTGCAAAAATGGACTATTATATACTAAAGGGACTGCACATCTTCCTTTTGAAAGAAATGACTTCTTTTTCCCTTGAAGAAGGAATTTAGATGCCCATCTATAAAGGAAAGCTCAGAGTTGTTTATCTCTTCTTGAAATTTCTCTCTAAATCCCTGAAAGTGTCTCTGGTGCTCAAAAGCCACTTTTTGCCTCACTGTATATCCCTCACTAGTAAAGATATAGAATCCTTCTTCACTCACTTCTCCACTGTAAATCTTGCAGTTACTAGTTTGAGTCATTTGGTTTTATAAAAGAGTTGCCTGCAATTAAAAGGCCCCTTTGCTTGCCTCAACAACACATATTTCTTTAATACTTAAATCCCCACTTATGAATCCAGGCAAGATTTCCAAATATGTTACTACAGGCGCTTCCCCTTGGTTGCGGAAAAAGCTTTGTGTTCCAGACTTTTCATTAAAGAACTACCCCTATGAGGCTTTTAGGTTCCTTAAATATTTTCTTTATGGATAATTGGACAAGTTGTGTTCAATTGCATTCCAAATAATACAACTGAAATAAGCAATACAGAATAGTTGTAGAAGCATAAAAAGATGCATGGAAAAGCAGAGCTGACTTTCAAATCCAATACAGTAGGGAGATTTGGAAAGGCGAAGGTTGTCTTCTGAATCAGAGACAGAATGCTGTTAGTTAGAAAAATTCAAATTGCTCCAAACAGGGAGATCTCCAGAATAAATATCAGGTGATATTTCTGTGTGGAAAAAGTGCTTTGCTTGTACATATGTAAACTAGAAAATGAATTTGTCCTTACTACATAAGGCAAGTCAGATTTTATGTTTCTTAACTGCCTGACCAACTAGAGATGATTCTTTGTTTGTTTGTTTCTAGAAATAGAGCCTATATAACCTCCATATCTGCAAATACTGTGCAAATAGTAGGACATCTCAAAGTTATTTGTGATTTTTTTTCTGCTTTAAAAGCAGACAGGTGTTTTGCCAAATAGCAGATTTGGGGACTAAGCTGGAGATCAAATAACAAATTGCTTGTCAAAAATAGTACAGAAGAGAGGGTGGAAAAATGAAATTCATTCATTCACAGCTACAGTATGGGTGGCTGTTCATGATATAGTTCAGTAAACACTTGGGTGGGGAAAAATGTTCATTCTTCTTGTGGACCTGGAATAAATTCCAGAAGATAAAGGACAGAAATAAACTAAGTTAGTAAAAATGCACTAAATGCTGCATGGCTCAGATAATCAGATCAGAATACTGCCAGTGGGCAACGGTCTTTTAAATCAAGATATAATACTTATGGCAATGGTTTATAAAAAACAAAGAAAAGAAGACCTCTAAAAGATGTATTTAATGAAGTCCTTTAAGTCTTTAAATTATTATGTAACAATTTTTAGCTAAATGGTTCTCATTCAGAAATAGAAAATAAATCAGATTTCATGTCTCTAAACCTTCCTCCTGTATGTAGCAAAATCCAGTCTGAGGGTATTTAAATACTCTCCAGGCAGACACAGACAGGGCTGTAGTCCTGAGCTAAGGATTTCTTCCTCCCAGACTGTCTCCTCAGCAACAAGAAAACAGTTTATGCAATCCTTCTGGGGTGCTAGAAACTGATGTCCACCCTCTAGTACTCCTGTGGTACTCGCTGTCACCATCTGAGAAAATGTAGTAAAGAGTGACTCAGAAAACTAGTGGAGAAAATCTGGCAATAAGCCACTCTGGTTAAGCAATATGAAATGCTGATCACAGGACTGGGAATATAGTTCCCTTCCTCTCTAGGGTAGAAGCTCTTACCGAGAGCTCCAACAAACGCCTCCATAATCCTTAGGGAAAGACTGAATATTTGTATGAAGAGCAAAGCTTTTATAAGAGGGTCTTATTCAAGAAAAGTTAATTTTCTTTGACTGCTTGCATATAACTACTTTTATGGTCAAGTGGTCAAATTTCTTATTTGCAAGCTATGATTCCCAGTGTTTGTTATCAGGCCTCTGGGTGGATTTTTTGGGACAAACTAATGACTTGTAAAAAGTCTTAGAAGCATGAAATAGAATATGAGATTTTTTTTCTGCTCATGGTACAAGAGGCTCTTTTTAAATAATGAGACCTATAAGGCTACTCTCTGATGCTGTGCTGGGAAGAGTAAAGGAAACCTGTTCTCTCTTCCTCTATTACCTTGCTTTCACAGCAAGAAAAAGCAGGCTCAAGGGTTAGGGGGAAGCTGTGGAAAGACTGATAGTCAAACCTTCATTCTTTATTTATTCCTAGTGCGTAAGTACCACAGTGTGCAGTCATACTGTTTTTCTGATGTCCCTGTGTAATCCATATGGGTTTCTCATAATTAAAAACAGTTTATTTTGACATGTCCCTGGAAATCTACAAAGCAAAAATGGTTACTGAAGGTATAATGATACAAATGTGTATGCAAATGTGGGTGAAGAAGTAATTCTCCCTCCCCCCGCCCCCCCAAAATATCTTTTCTTGCATCAATGCTAAAAAGCAAATGTTCCCTGAGGACATTTTACAGCACCTTGTGCTTCAGGTGTATGAGAAATTTTTTTTTGTCTTGATAAACAGGAAAATAAACACCATCTCTTTGCTTTCAGGGGCCTTTTGCCCAGGGATGAGCCCTACCAGCTGCCAGCGAGAGATGTGGGAATCATCAGGACAAAAGAAAAAACAACCAGAAATCAACAGCTTCAACATTAAAGGGAGTTTCCCAGCAAAACAAAAAAGTTTGTGGAGAATATCAGGCAGATGATAAAGGTGAGCTATTATTAGCACGTTGTTGCCATGAGGGAGCATGGTAGAAAGCTACAACATAAACAGCAAATTCAGCGTGGGGACGTGATGGAGCAGCTACCTGACGTGCAAAACCTGAGTTTGCAGCCTCTCCTCTACCCTGCGGACTTTGTGGGCAAGGTCAGCTCAGCTCCTCACTGAATGTAAACCACAAGTATGCCTTCAGGTGTGAAAAGTGCAGCAAAAAGGGAGGAAAATCATATCTTGAACTGCATGCATTGCATGTGATAAAAGCATGGAGAGAGCCTTTGTAGGATTTGTATTTTGTCAAGATGTAATAATTTTAATACACCAGTTTTGTAGAAGATATCCCCTCCTCCCAGTCTGTTGCTGCCCTTTTTTGCTCAGCTGGTTGAAAGCTTTGTCTGTATTTCCTACCCTGTTTCATTTTATGCATGTATAGAGTTTTATTTTTCAGGATGGTATAGGAAGGAATTTAAATAAGAAGTTGCTTTTTTTTGCTTTTATTTCCATGTGATTGTTTACTTTCTATGTAAATGTAAACTGTTGGCTGTACTGTTTCATTTTATAACTCAGAAATCCTAAGTGTTAATGAAAATAAAATTCTGCCTATAATAAATTCTCACATACATTTGACTATTTAAACCCTATTAAAAAAATTTTAAAAAAGGAAAGAAAAAAGAGACGGGATAAAAAAAAACAAAAGCCCCAGAAGTGAACTGTCAAGTCAGAGATACATTGCTGAAGTTGCATTATCCATTATGACAGCTCTTCCCTGGCCAACATTTTGCATTGTTATTATAATTTGCTCTGCAAAACAAGCATGTGGGCACATACGGTGTCCCATTATTTCTCTTCCTTTCTTGGAGTCAGACCCTGTTATCACAGGTGCATTTTCTGGCTGCCTCCTCCTTCTGTGTAAATGAACACTGACATCAGCCCGCCCCTGGGAAATGCTCACCGCCTCTTCCTTGCAAATGTTATGCAGTGCAAAGGACTCCCCTGCAACACATGGCAATTCTACCCTTTTGCATTCAGTCGGTTGTGTAAGCAGCCTCAAGTTGCCTGTAATTGCCCAAATGCACATTTTACAACCATCCTGCAATTAATTGCAGCTTAGTGTGCAATTAAACCTCCTTCTGCCAGGTGATCTCACATCGGGACCATACTTCATCAGCCAGGGCACAGGCGGATCAGCCAGGTTTTGGGAACTCTCTGGCTTCTCACATCCTGCTCACAGTTGATCACGGCAGTCAACAGATATCCTCTCTCATTGGCATTTTCCTCATCAGCACCATTAAAGGAGAGATCATGGGCACATATGCACCATGATAGGCCTTGCATAATTCATTAAACCTTTTCACATGTAGCCTACTCTTGGTACATAATCAGTCCTCACTACTGAGTGCAGTCTGCTCCATTGCTGCCTGACAAAGTCCTCTGCAGGAACACTGTTGGTTCATCAACAAACACTGCAAACTGTAGGAGGCAGGATGAGTCAGATTTCTAATAGCAGTGCCCTGTTCTGGCAGAACATCTTCATGGGTTTGACTGTGAAATGAAGGAATAAGGCAAGGTTTATTTTGGGGAGGTAGCTTGTGCAGCCACTTCTGGTGGCCACATTACTGCCTCCTAATAGTCTCACCCTTTTTTGCTTTTCAATCTTCATCAGAGCCACAGACCAGCAAACATCTCCACTGTTGTTTTAGACCATGCTTGCACTTCCATTGCTGTCTGTCTGCATCCAGCAGATGTGGATTTCTTAATAAAACACACAATAGGTAGGTCAGACCGACACGATGCTGTCGGTTTGTTCCTGACCCTGTCTCAGACTTTCCCTATTTGCTTCTCACAAAAGAGTTATAAAAGCTAGAACACCTCCCAGATATGGAAGCAATCTCTTGTCAAGGATGCTGCTGATGATTTTCCAAGCAGAAGTGCATTTCTCATTGGATTACAGAAGAGAACTAGTGCACCACAATTTGCAAAATACTTAAGATGACCATTTTGCTTAGAAGCTCAATGTAGTATACTGCTGTAGAGCCTATAATTCTAGCCCAGACGCAATTTCTTAGTTCTGTTTTTCCTGAGGCTTAACTCTAATAAAACTATGATGTATACAGAGACATCATTATATAAAGTTCATAGTCTCACTCTATGTTCTACAAGAGTAAGGATTTCTAGGTGTCAATCTGTGCTCCGATACTGCCCTTTGAGGTTGGAGTGTAGTCCACTCAGAATAGGCAGGATCCTGTATCTCAAATGCATTAGATGTTTAGAATGACTGATAATGTATCCATTAAAAATACTGATTGCTTGAAGTAAGTCCTAAAAGTGACTACAAACAGTTATTTCTTCAGAAACTTATGCTATTCTTACGAGGTAATCCTTCATCTAGCATGAAGATGATCAAGTCTGGAAATCACAAAAACAAAACACAGATACTGCCTAATACAATAACAATTGATTTGTAAAACTGACATTCTTTTGAATGGAGTAATATATCTTCAACACTATTCAAAGAATAAAACGTGAAGTCTCAACATCTTGCCAGCAGTTGGTGGGTGCTTGTGTCTGTTTTCTGAGAAAGAAGAGAGGCTGTTGATGCTTTTGGCATAGTCACAATACAACCTAGTAAACATGCATTTTTGGGTTTGCCAATCTCAACGCAATACATACTTTTAAAGATTATATGTAGCATCACATTTTTGCAAATTAGCTTCTCACAGAAATAACTTCTTATGGCTTTTGAACCCCAAAGTCTTTAAATATCTAGGGGTATCTATAAACCTCACCCTTCCATGGGTTTAAGAAGAGGTACTGAATATTGGAGAAGAAATATTTGTTGAACGTTATTAAATATATGTAAACGTCCAGCTCAGGAAGATCTGAGATACTTTCTTTCACTGCTGGGATCTGATTATAATATCGTACTCTAAGGTAGTTGGAGAAACGAGTGCTTCTCTCTGTGATTTGGGGAGGATATAGAGTAAATGAAAGTCAGACACCAAAGCAGCAAGAAAAGCAAAGTTGTTACTTGTTTTCTGGCTTGTGTGGTGAGGGAGCAGACCAGAGAGTGGAGGAAGAGGAAGAGAGCCCTATATAAAAAAAAGTGTAGCTGACAAAATAAAGCTGAGTATTTTTTAACTCCACAGAATGTAAGAAGAAAGACTGATGAATGACCCCTCATGTTTGCAGTGGACCTGGGACATATCTACCACTTCAGACACACGGTGCCTAAAATGGTTTCCGAAAATATGAGCTTTCATTTGCATATCTATGATGTGCACATATTTTCATGATTTCTCAGGCAGTAAACTGGCTCTTTTCTCATATAATTAGTGTCTTCTCGTATCAGTTAAGCAAGCAGATGGTCACACAGTTTGTACACACAGATTTCCAAATGTTCCTAGTGTTTGACTCTTGTTGATGGTCATAGTCAACAGCACCAAATAGGATCCTCTCCAAATTGTGATAAAGCAAAATGACCGTTAAGTTGGATCAAAGGCTGTTATTCATTTAGGTTTAGTAGAGTGTTCATTATAGTCATTATAGTAATACACATTATATTACATAAATATAAGCACTGTGTTAATAGCCCAATTCTGCAACAATTCATTCAAAGGAGCAGGAAAAGACTTCCAAGCGAGATATCTTACAATGAGACTGCCCAACTTGGGGCATGCCTTTTGGTGGAGCAAGAGGGTAGTGGTAACTACCCTAGGCAACTGCACCTCATAGAGTGTGGACAAACTGAGGGGTACAAGAAATCACCTTGTTCCCAGTCAAGCTTGTCATGTGAACCAATAGTTGTGTTTTAGAAAAACTCTTTCATAGGTAGTTCGATCATATTGCTTTTTGGAGTTTGAGGTCATCTTATTTCTATTTTAAGGATAGATATTTCTGTTTTCTCTTGTTTTATGGTTACTCCATATAAAAAGGCATTTGATTTGCATGTCAGTAGTTTGGAGGTGAATATATATCTCTCTATATAACAATCTCTAGATTTTATTGAATTCATAAAACTTGTATCATACCAGTAAAAACATTCCTGTGTGCAGGTTTTTGACTATAACTCCCAACAGTTCTCCTTTGGAGTCAATAAAAGTCCAAAGGATTTAAGAACATAAGAAATCTGCCTCTTGGTGAGATCAGTGGTTCATCTAGCCTAGCACATTATTTACAGAAGTAGCAATGTGAGTTGATATTTAGTGACACAGTATATGAGCTTGCTTTATTTCTTGGTTTTAATGATTAATAGAATGCATTAATAAATGCAGTAGTGTTTCATATATTATAAAGGTGCAAGAAAATTCTTTAAAGTGAGAAAACAAAATTATTTTTGCCTTCCCACTAGCTATTTATTAAGTCAGTAAGCATATGAAGTCAGGATTTAAATAAACATGTCTTCCCCATGTATGTCAAAATGTATAGGTCTTTTTGAATGCTGGAAGTGCAAAGAAGCCAGAAAATAGGCAGCAAAACTGTGTGAGAGAAAGTACAACTGCATTCACAGAGTGTCCTCTGCAACTGGCAGGAAATTCTATTTCCTGTGAGGAACGTGCGGCGAACCTGAAGTATTATTATGAACTCCGCACATGATCGGGGTCATGATGACCCTGAAAGAAAATAATAAAAGAAAGTCAGCAGCAACAGTGGTGAGACTTTGTGTCTTCATTCCCAACAGGATTCCTATCTCCTTCCCTTGTTAAAGCACAGCCAAACCATTACTTATTCTGACCCATACACCCATGTGCATCCAGGGCCTGCTTTGAACACATTCTTTGGTACACACAGGTACTCTGGAGCGCCACTCTGTTAACTTTTACTGCTGCTCCCCTTTCCCTCTCTGAATCCCAAATGAAAGGATAATACTATTGTCCTTCTCAATGATGGCTGACCTATTCTTTGTACTGCCTAAGTCCCTACCTACCTGACACAAGAGAAAAAAAACCCACATTGAAAAAGTGCAAGGTGGTCTGCTAGCAGCTCTTTGGACTCGCTTGTTTTTCTTTGTTTTGCTTTGATTTTGCTTAAGAGATAGGGCAAAGAGGAGTGCCAAATGGAGAATTTTACCCAACAGTGAAGAAAAGTATAAGACTGTAAACCCCTTGACTTAAACACCAGTGGAGAAAGCAGAGCACAAAGGCTGTATAAAAGTGGTGGTAAAAATAGGATGATTGGTGTAGTTGTGACAGTATCACAACTGAAGACCATAAAGAGAAACTGGATCTGTTTTAATTCTTCACTTGTCCAAAGTTATTTCTCCCTACCCAAAGACCTAATTCTGACACAGATAGGTAGCAACGAAGAATGGTTTCATATGTGCCTCTCTGCTAGAACTGCTTCATCTCTCTGAGTCATAGCAAGCAAAATCTTGCTGATTACGTTGTCATCTGCCATGAGAAAAGAACAACACACAAGGCAGCTGGTATCCAGCATAACAGCGAGAGTGAACAGGGATGCCCTAGAGCACTGTTTAGAGCAGAATATTCAAAATCTGCTCCAAAAATTCAAAAATACAATATCTTTTGTAGGACCTCATGTCTCATCACTGCATCTCTAGGGAGAGCTGAACAAGACTAGCTTTCTAAGTCAGATGGTCTGAATCTTTACTTTAGTTACACCATACTGGGAACATCCTTGAGACCAAATTAATTCAAATACAAATCCTGCTCTTACCTCTGTTAGTCAGTGACTGAGAAGAAGTTATTTCATGGTGTTTGTGTGAAGCAGATTCGTTTATCTTTTCTGTGGTTTTAACTACAAGGAATTTTACTTATATTTGTGTCCAGTGGCAAGAGAGGGAAGTAAAGTTCTTCCCACTCATCCTCATTGTGTGGTGGGTAAGCATCACTTGTTTTCTGTGTTTCAGCGAGTGGAAGAATTAATACACCTGAATACGTGTCTGTAAAGATGACACTGAGCTCTGACTAAAGGGGCAGTGTAGCCCTAAAGTATGGGGTTTTTTTCCTTTCTGTCTTTAGCTCATTGTTCTGAAAACTAAATTTTGAGTCTAAAAAAGAGTGTATTTCCTTGTAGTTTTTTATGATCAGCTGTATTGGGTTTGCCTGGAAGACTTTGGGTAGCAGGGGGACTGAAGGAGTGGCTTCTGTGAGAAGTCACCAGCAGCTTCCCCCATGTCCAACAGAGCCAACACCAGCCGGCTCCAAGATGGACCCACCACCGGCCAAGGCCGAGCCCATCCGCGACGGTGGTAGCACCTCTGGGGTCACAGAGTTAAGAAGGGGGAAACGCTGCTGCACAACAGCAACTGCAGCCAGAGAGCGGAGTGAGGATATGTGAGAGGAAGAGCCCTGCAGACACCGAGGCCAGTGGAGAAGGAAGGGGAGGAGGTGCTCCAGGCGCTGGAGAAGAGATTCCCCCGCAGCCCCTGGTGAAGATTATGGTGAGGCAGGCTGTGCCCTGCAGCCCATGGAGGTCCATGGTGGAGCAGATATCCACCTGCAGCCCATGGAGGACCCCACGTCAGAGCAGGAGGATGCCTGAAAGAGGCTGTGACCCTGCGGGAAGCCAACGCAGGAGCAGGCTCCTGGCAGGCCCTGTGGCCCTGTGGAGAAAGAAGCCCACGCTGGAGGAGGTTGCTGGCAGGACTTGTGACCTAGTGGGGGACCCACACTGAAGCAGCCTGTTCCTGAAGGGCTGCACCCGGGGAAGGGATCCACGCTGGAGCAGGGGAAGAGTGTGAGGAGTCTTCCCCATGAGGAGGAAGGAGCAGCAGAGGCAATGTGTGATGAACTGACTGCAACCCCCATTCCCCGTACCCCTGTGCCGCTGGAGGCGAGGAGGTAGAGAAATCCAGAGTGAAGTTGAGCCCAGGAAGACGGAAGGGGTGGTAGGAAGGCATTTTAACCGCTGTATTATTTCTCATCATCCTACTCTGATTTGATTAGTATTAAATTAATTTCCCCAGGCTGAGTCTGTTTTGCCTGTAACAGTAATTGCTGAGTTATCTCCCTTTCCTTACGTTGGCTGATGAGCCTTTCATTATATTTTCTCTCCCCTGTCCAGTCGAGGAGGGGAGCGATAGAGCAGCTTGGTGGGCACTCGGTGGCCAGCCAAAGTTAACCCACCACATCAGCTCACAATATTCTTCAAGCCACGCTCACTGAGTTCATTTGGAAACATTGAAAATATATTTGGAGATCCACATAAGGCAGATGGATTAATTAATTAAAAAAAAAGAAATTACAAATTAAAAATTACCAAAAGAGTAATTGTATTATTGTAAAATTGTGAATAGTGGATAATGGTGAGTTCTTCAGCTGCTTCCCCACTCTACATTGCCCAGAACATCCTTTCCAGTGTGACAACAATATATTTTGCATTCTGTGGTTAGCATACGAAAATTTCGATCAGTCTTCATACAGGTGCCTATTCTTATCAATAATGTACGAAGTTAGTTTTCAAAAGTCAGAAATGGCAAACCAGAGTAGAACTGAGCTCTTGAGAACAAAGCTACTATTCTTTTTGGTTTTATAATTTTCTGTTGCAAACAATTATGATGAAGATTTTTTATATTATGTCAGATACATACATCATTACACTAAGTTAAGGCAAAGATCTTATAATAAAAAATGCATTCTGCTAAATTCTCAAAAGTGTCTGCTGTTGTATTTTATCAGAACCCATGTTTTGGAAGAAAAAACATTGAATCTAAAGTTTCATAACTTAAGGCAAGGTGCAAACATTTACCACAAAGAAAATGAAATGGAGGATCTGTTGCACAACGTTTCCAAATTCCAGGGTCTGTCTCTTTTCCTAGGTCATTTGGAAATGCCTTTTGTTGAGTGTGATGTAAATCTCTCTGTGTACTACCATCTGATAACTCTTCCCAAGCTCAACAGGTTGCATCTCTCCCTTGAGTCTGAGCTCCAGTGCAAGCCAGAGCCCATTTTCATGCATGAGGTTCCCCGTCAGGGGAACTTGCTGCCTCGCTTGAGCCGCAGGGTGAGCCAGGATATGCTCATTGCAAATAATTGGAGGATTTCAGCTTGAGGGCAAACATGAAGTCAGTTTAATCAGTTCATAAACTCATAACGGTATCTAAACAACTCTAATTTGAGAACTCTAATAGAAATATATTCCCAAGGATACCACATCGTTTTACAAGCTCTACAACTTTTTCTCTATAAAATCAAGGAAAAAATGGAGACAGAATTTTGTTTTTATAATAATCTTATTCCAAAGATTAATATAGCCCAGGTAGAATTAATCTTGGCATCAATAAATCTTTTAAGACTTCAAGGGACTGTACTGAATTCATGTGATTCAGCACCAGGTCCCAAGTTCCCATGATAATGAAAGTATATACATACAAAAGAGGATTATATTAGAATAAAGGAACAAAATTATTAATATTTGTTAGCTATAATAAGTTATGACAATCTGAGAGACATGAATTACAACTGAGTATTTGTGAATGAGCAGTGAGTAACAGGTGTGTGTAGCAGAGGTCAGTACCTACTGGGCCAACAGACAGTTAAAATAAGTTGGGGAAAAAAAGTAATTTTAAGTAGAATGGAAATAAATAAAAAATTCTTTATATGGCATTTCTGTGGAAAAAAAAGCCCACAACAAAAACCAACAACAACTAAACAAAAACCAGAAATAAATTTAGGTTGGCAAAAAGAGGTGAAACCTAGTATGTTGGCGATAATCTTTAGTGGGCTGTGTCTGCAAGTGGAGAAGTTAATGAGCTGGGAAAAAAGCTCAGTATTTCAGTGCTGTGAGACAACTGCAGGCTCCCCAAGCAGATGGGTCATCAATATAAAGATTAAAGTCTTGGACAATCAAACGGTTTTCAAAAGAACACCTCAAAGTTGTCAAGAGATGAAAAAATTCTGTAGTAATTGATCCAACCACCTTCAGGGTACAATAACAATTAAGTAGTGAAACAGACATAAGAAGTAATGCAAAGTTTCAAGTGAGATACTCAGACTTTTTGTTTGTTCATTAACTTGTTCTAGGAAATGTGACAGGACTTTAGAAAAAAGTACATTTCAAAATACTGCTAGACATTACTACTCCAAGACTTCAAAGTCACGTACCATTGTCTGCTTCACAGACCATAGGAGGAAGTATTCCTCCAGGACTAGCCATTATGCCTACTGACTAATTCCTACAGTCCACCCCTGCTATGTTGCATTAGTTTCAATTTATTATACATCATGTTTAAAGTTTAGGTACTCTAGATGGCTCTGACAGAAGACTTCTTCATGTTCGTGTTGAATCAATGATTGATTAATTTACTTAATCTACTTGCTTAATTTTGAATATTAGAGCCTTGAATAAAGATTAACTCCCTCTGCTTGGACCTTTGTACGGCTTTAATATTTGGTCTCTGTCTATCTTATTTAATAAATATCTGTCCTTCAGGAGAAACATTGAGCCTCTATCACAATAACAATAGCTGTCAAAATTATGTCCAACACATTTCATTAGTACTTCTCTTAATTAGACACTTTGAAATAAATTAGCATTGCCCTGTACCTGAGGAAGAAATTAATTGATTTCTCCAAGGTCAATTTGTGGAATGAATTGACCACCAGTTCTAGAGGAGCCCACTTTGACCATTGGTATTTGCACTCTGTGTATCTCATATCTTTCTTTGTCTCGACAGTTCAGAGGATGGCAGTGAGTTGGGTTTGATAGTGGTCTAGTGAGTATAAGCTAAAATACTTTAGTAAACTGAACTGTAAAATACACTGTAAAAATACGGGGTTTGAAAAATCCCTTGAGCATTGAATTTAATCACTTGCCATGCTGTAAAATCTATCATAAAACTATTTGTCTCTGTTCTTGAATACAAAGGATTTTTCCACTAGGTTTTCTTAAAAAAAAAATATCTGTTTCGTTGGGAACATTCACCTCATTCCAAGTTTAAGTACCATTAAATACCATTCTTCTTTGTCCTTGTGCAAATGTTGGGCCAAATGCTTTTCTGGAGGTTATCTAGCATTTCTCTTACCTTTTGCCTTCTGAGGTACCTGTACAGAATATTTTTGACTGATTTTATATCTATTCTCCAGTTATGGGGAAATAAATCTTTTCTTTTCTCAGTCTTCTCCTATATCCTGTGATCTAATATCCCTGGGCACCCATGCGGCTTTTTTGCACCCTTTTGACTTTGATCTTCTTTTCCCTAAACTTTCAACCAGAGCTGAGTGCAGTGTTCAAGGTTTTTTCTAGATAGTGTACAAGTTATTAACAGGTGGATGATGAACAAACCTTTCTATTCTTGTACTCTTTTTTGGCTTCTAGGTTTGTATTATATATTCTTGTTATAGATCCCAGGTAAATTGCTTTCCATTCATAGGTTCATTCTTTCTGCAATTTCAGTTTTCAAAATCACACAGTACTTCCTATGTTTCAATATGTAATGGGTTTCCCACAGACTTCAATAGCTGTGCAAAACCCAGTTGTGAGTTATAGATTTTGATGACAAGAGGAATAATATAAATCAATAGAATGAAAAATGCAATAGAAAGCTGGCACCAGGAGTAAGAAATTTAGATTAAAATACCAACTTTGAAATGAAATGAAATGAAATGAAATGAAATGAAATGAACTAGTAGTGCAAAATAAAATAAACCACTTAATTCCTTACAATTTCCTGAAACCTTTTTTTTTGTTGCAAGCTTCATTTAGGTTTTAGCCATCTTGGTTTCCAGGGGAAAAAAAATATAAAAATTAGATAACTTCTGAGTGAGTTTATCTAAAGGACTTTGCAAATCTTTTCTTCAGTAGGAGTTTCCAGAGTTTCTTGCCATTCCTTTAGATAGTAATTATCTATCCATACACTTATGAAAAATGGTGTCTGAGGTATTTAAACACATGATTAAACTCTTTCTGGGTGGACAAAGATGTTTATAAAATTTGTCTCCAGTTGAAATTGTTTCTAGAACTATTTCACTGATTTTATTTAAGGATTTTTTTTTAACCAGAGTGATTTATGACAGCATTGTTGAAATGTATATTGTAAAGCAGAAAAACAGACTTAACGTTTTCCCTGGGCTGCAGTCTTCATAATCGCACAGAATCTAGCTACTGACATAAGTAGAAGTTGAAAAATTGGTCTTAGACTTACTTGAGAGCATTAGTTTATGAAGGACTTTCAAAAACATCAGTGTAAATCCAGCATTCAGGAACTTCCAAATACCTGACTTGTATTTAAAACTTATATCACTTCAGATTTTCTTTTTTCTAGATTAACTGTGGTATTGTAGCATTAATTAAAACTGGGCAATATTTCAGCAGGTTTTGTTACAGAGTCTTTGCATTTTGAATGTTATGAAATTTACACATTAGAACTTTCTTCTACGAAAACCATGGTAGCCCTTTTAGTTATTTTTGACAAAATCTGTCAGCCTTTGCTTACTTTAATTCTTCCTTCAATTGTAGAACACTTATCAAGCTCTGAATGAAAAATATTTGCTTGTTGTTTTAAAGTGTTTGTCACGTCTTTTGGTAAAATGAGAAGAAAATGAATTAACTCAATATTACAAGATATTTTTTAAAAACTACTGTTGTTTACCAGAGCTATTAGAAAAAACTGTAGTTACAAAGAATCAAATATTAGTTTTGGAGACTAAATTTGTGTTTAGCTTTGTCTTTTGGGATTTTTTTCTGTCCATAACTTGCACTGCTCTAAAGACTGAAGAGCATTATTGATCTCACATGCAAGGATAGGATGCAGGTGTGTTGGATTGAGATGCGCCTCTTGAAGAGCTGGTCGTAGCATATTACTAGTTGATCCATAGACACCCATGCAATGTAGCTAGGCTTAGCTAGCAGCCTTCACTGTAAAGTTTAAAATGTCACATGTACGTTTTACTTAGTTTCATTTCAAGCTACGTGATCAGTGCCACTGAATGCATTGTTATGCAAATTAAGTGACTGCCGTTTGCTTATATATCATCTTTGTATCTTTTTCTTTCATTCTCAGAAATGAACATTCTTTTCCACTGAATTATCTCCATTGCAAAATTTTTCATATTTCAGATAAGAGCTCTATTAACATTAGCTATGGACCATAAATAATAAACATTTGCAAAACTATGTAATTATGAATCTTTTTGTGTTTGTGAATAGCGCAGTAATGACAGGCTTTGGAGTATGAAGAGACAGGTCAAGAAGCATGGAGAACTATACCCAAAATACTTATCCAAAATTATTGCATTTGTGCTCTGATATCATTGGACAGCAATAGGTTTGGGAGTATTTTGTGCTGATTCAGAAAATAAAGCCCTTCTCATCCTCTGTTGTGTTCTGATTTCTTTTTAGAGGAAGAGTCTTTAAACACTGGGTAGCATGCAGATTTGTAGACAATATAGATGTGGCTATATATTATACATAAAACTCCCTAATCCTCGGAATTCTGTGCAAGTTGCTGGGGAAAAGGAAGTACTATAAGACTATAAGCCTATTGCTTTCTGGTTTTTAATCAAGATATATTTAAATTAGTCCTAAATAACATTATCTGTCTCTAGTTTCTTCCTAATAATGAGATAATCATTTTTAGAATATGAGTATTTCCTACTCAGGAAATAAAAACCTAACTTTATTTACCCAAACACCCCAAAGGAGTTAGGTAAAATTCTTCTTCTTTCAAAGGTTTTTTGGTGTTCATATCTTCAAAATATCTTTTTTTTTTACAGATCCTTTCCATCAGCTCTGACCTTCGTTATCAGAGTACAGTTACATTTGCTGAAAGCTGGGCCAGCAGAAACACAGATGACCTTTTTTCTGGAACAGACTTTCTATGTTATTTTAGAACATGGTCTTGGGTGGTATTTTCACACACTGTCACAAACAAAACCTCTTACTGGATTATGAAAAGCATGTAGCATTGACCTAACATTGTTCTCATTCTGCTTAACGTATTGAGGCCAACGGTAGCAGGGCTTGGTCCGTATTGAACATTTTAAAAGTTCCTTCTAAATGCACAACCGAAGTATGTAGGATTTCTTGATTATTCTACTTATTTTCCCATGTAAGGTAAAGGTTTGTGCAGTTGTTTTATGCTACAATAAACACTAGTCTTAGCTATAAGAACTTAAAATGCTCCCAAAGGAATTACCTTGCTGTCACCATCTTATAGCAAAAGACAACTGATACTTAATAATGATATCTGTTCAAAAAAGTGACACTGTATTAACTAACACCATGGTGAAGCACACTACCATAAAGCATGACTAAGCCAGGGTGTTGGAAAATGTAGTCAGAAAGCAAGTCACAATCCACTAGCTGAACAAAATCATAATGCCCATTTGGTCAGAGTTATGGACTAGATTCAAGAACATAACTAATAAGATAAGCTGACAAAAATTGTTTAATAATGCAGTTATTTGTGCTCCTATGGAAGAATTCCCTAATTAAAAATGTAGCAGATAGGAATCCTGCAGACCATAGGGTTTTATTGCTTTTTCTTCTAGGATAAACAAGATTAATTATAATGTAATTGTAACATAATTAATAATTTCATTTTTCCAAGGACATTTTTCATCAAATTACTCCATTCAGTCATGCAAATGAGTAGGCAACATTTTGAATATTTACTACCAATAATTTATATGTGCGTTTCTAACAAAATCACTAGCAAAAGTGATAAATTTTTAGTCATAGAGATAGTAAAGATCAAGTCTGGTGACTTACCAAGCCTAAAATAATCTTGTCAAAATTGCGTATCATGCAATTCAGAGTATAAATTATCATTTTTTTACAGAGCTACTCCAG
The DNA here is from genome assembly GCF_949628215.1 of Phalacrocorax aristotelis. NCBI lineage: Eukaryota > Metazoa > Chordata > Aves > Suliformes > Phalacrocoracidae > Phalacrocorax > Phalacrocorax aristotelis. Next base: position 5,654,552 of record NC_134311.1, read on the forward strand.
CGTTTGTTTCTTAGATACTGAATAAATGATTATCAAAATTTAGGACACATTTCTCAAAAGCTCAGAAGCAAGAAGATAGTATTAGTTGTGCAACTCTAATTTTTACCAGAGCACAGCTGACATGTTGTGGGAAAAAGTAACTTTATGTCAAAAATTCTGCTATTGAACTATTTTGTGCAGGGTTTTTGATATGCTGTAGAAACGTGTTGAAACAGAAATCTCTTGTTTCCTCCAAATACAATACAAAAGTAAATCAAACCCAAATGACCAAATGACAGCTAAGGGTTATGAGCAGCAGATGGCAGTAGGTTATTTATTATTTTGACACTGTGTTGTGGTGAATCTATGTTTCAGTCTATCATTTATAGAAATTGCAGAGAATATGTATATATTAATCAATGAGTGCTCTAAATCCTTTTTATTGTTTACCACTGACATATGCATCCTGTCCTCTCACCCTGGCATTGGAATTTCTCAATCTAAACATACAGTGAAGGTTCTCTCACTAATAACATTGTACATTGCCTGAGCCATTGTATATGCCTTTATAATCTCTACTTGTTGCTACCTTTTGCAAGACAGATATCTGCACCTGTCTTACAAAGTGCTTTCAGAAGTTAGAGGCATAATATAGGACATGTCCTTACTTTAGGAAACTACTGTGCCGTATGTAGCATCACACATACTGATAGATCAGAGCTGTTAACCGCAGCTTCAGTAGGTGGAGGAAATAAGTGACTGGAACTAATATGTCTGAAAGGAGAGCAAAGCCAGTATCAATAATATGAGTACATTTGTGGCAATGATACCAATTCACTCTAAACAGTCTTGCCCAAAAATTCCCGGTAATTTTCAGGAAATTACAGTGCTGCTCAAGTCTTGTGTGATAATGCTTCATGAGAGTATGCAATTGAACTATAGAATGGGGAACTAATGGTAGTCATCAGTAGTAGCTCACTATATAATAAATGTCTTTTTAAAGTCACGACTGCAGTAGGGAAAACATTAGAGAGGCATTGATTTTTGAAGTGTGACATTCTAATTAGATAAAGAAAATGCAGGAACTTTTTGAGGAAGGACAAATAGCATTTGCACTTCTGATCATTTAATGTAAACATCTTTTCTTTGTAATTTTGTTGATGATGGTATTTTTCATTATAGATAAAACTATTTCATTTCTTTCTGTTCTCGTCAATTGCATGTGGCAGCCTCTTTCGGTTATAGCTATTTCAGCAGACTGGAAGCTTAAAAACTTTGCAGATGAAGGAATCACAGAATCACAGAAGGTAGGGGTTGGAAGGGACCTCCGGAGATCATCTTGTCCAACCCCCCTGCTTGAGCAGGCACACCCACAACAGGGGGCACAGGGCCGCGTCCAGGCGGGGGGTGAATGTCTCCAGGGAAGGGACTCCACAGCCTCCCTGGGCAGCCTGTGCCCCTGGTCTGGCACCCGCACAGCAAAGTAGGGTTTTTTTTCTCATATTTAAGTGGAACTTCCTGTGTTCCAACCTGTGACCATTGCCCTTGTCCTGTTATTGGGCACCACTGAAAAGAGTCCAGCCCCATCATCCTGACACCCACCCTTTAGATATTTAAAGGTATTGATGAGATCCTCCCTCAGTCTTCTCCAGGCTGAACAAACCCAGGTCACTCAGCCTTTCCTCATAAGGGAGATGCTCCAGGCCCCTGAGCATCTTCGTAGCTCTCTGCTGGATTTGCTCAAACAGTTCCCTGTCCTTTTAAACTGGGGAGCCCAGAACTGGACGCAGCACTCCAGATGTGGCCTCACTAGGGCAGAGCAGAGGGAGATTATAACCTCCCTCGCCCTGCTGGCCACACTCCTTTCCATGCACCCCAGGACACCGCTGGCCTTCTTGGCCCCAAGGGCCCGGTGCTGGCTCAGGGTCACCTCACTGCCCACCAGCACTCCCAGGGCCTTCCCAGTAGAGCCGCTCTCCAGCAGGTCCCCCCCAGCCTGTGCTGGTGCGGGGGGTTGTTCCTCCCCAGGGGCAGGACCCTGCACTTGCTCTTGTTGAATTTCATCAGGTTCCCCTGGGCCCAGCTCTCCAGCCTGGCCAGGTCTCGCTGGATGGCAGCACAGCCTTCTGGTGTATCAGCCACTCCTCCCAGCTTGGTGTCACCAGCAAACTTGCTGAGGTTACACTCTATCCCTTCATCCAGGTCATTGATGAATATGTTGAACAGGACTGGACCCAGCACAGACTCCTGGGGAACATCGCTAGTTACAGGCCTCCAACCAGGCTCTGCCCCATTGATCATGACCCTCTGAGCTCTGTTGCTGAGCCAGTTCTCTGTCCACCTCACTGTCCACTCACCCAACCCACACTTCCTTAGCTTGCCTATGAGGTTGCTATGGGAGACAGTGTTGAATGCCTTCCTGAAGTCAGGATAGACAATAGCCACTGCTCTCCCTTCATCGACCCAGCCAGTCATGCCATCATAGAAGGCTATCAGGTTGATCAAGCATGATCTTCCTTTGGTTAATCCATGTTGACTACTTCTGACAACCTTCTTGTCCTCTACATCCCTGGAGATGGCCTCCAGGATGAACTGTTCCATCACCTTTCCAGGGATGGAGGTGAGGCTGACTGGCCTATAGTTCCCCAGGCCCTCCTTCTTGCCCTTTGTGAAGACTGGAGTGACATTTGCTTTCCTCCAGTCCTCGGGCACCTCTCCTGTCCCCCATGACCTTTCAAAGATGATGGAGAGTGGCTCAGCAAGAACATCCGCCAGCTCCCTCAGCACTTGTGGGTGCATCCGGTTGGGGCCCATGGATTTGCGAGGATCCAGTTTGCCTAAATAATCTCTAAGCCAATCCTCCTCAACCAAAGGGGACTCCTCCTTTCTCCAGATTTGTCTTCCCTTCTCTGGGGTCTGGCATGCCTGAGGGCCAGCCTTAGCAGTACAGACTGAAGCAAAGAAGGCATTCAGTATCTCTGCCTTCTCTGAATTCTGCGTGGGCCCACAGTTTCCCCAGTCTTCCTTTTACTGCTGATGTATTTGAAGAAGCCCTTCTTGTTGTCCCTTGCCAGATTTGGATTGAAGTGGGCCTTGGTCTTCCTTGTTTCATCTCTGCATACCCTGACAATGTTCCTATATTCCTTCCAAGTGGCCAGTCCCTTTTTCCACATACTGTGAACCTTCTTCTTCCATGTGAGTTTTTCTAGAAGCTCTTTGCTTATCCATGCAGGTCTCCTGGCTCCTCTGCCTGACTTCTTCCTCCTGGGATGCACTGACCTTGAGCTTGGAGGAAATGGTACCTGAACATTGACCAGCTCTCTTGGACACCACACCCCCCACCCCCCACCCCCCACCCCCCTTCTAGAGCCTTAACCCACGGGATTCCTCCTGTAGGACTTTGAAGAGGCCAAAGTTGGCTCTCCGGTAGTCCAGGGTTATAATCCTACTTGTTGCCCTGCTTCTACCATGCAGGATCCTGAACTCCACCATTTCATTTTTTCTGTCTCCAAGGCTTTCCCCAACCCTCACATCCTCAACCAGCCCTTCTTTGTTCATTAGTATAAGACCTAGCAGTACATCTTGCCTCATTGGGTCCTCTACCACCTGTGTCAAAAAGTTGTCCTTGATGCTCTGCAGGAACCTCCTGGATTGTGCACACCTTGCCGTGTTGCTTTTCCAGCCAATATCAGGGTGGTTGAAGTTCCCCATGAGAACTAGAGCCTGTTATTGTGAGGCTACTTCCAGCTGCCTGTAGAAGGCCTCATCAACTCCCTCTTCCTCATCAGGTGGTCTGTAGCAAACGCCCACAACAATGTCACCCATATTTGCCTGCCCCTTGATTTTTACCCCTAAGCTCTTGAATCCTTCTTCCTCCACCCCCAGGCAGAGCTTGATACATTCCAGTGGCTCCCTCACATAAAGAGCAGCTCCCCCAGCTCACCTTGCTGGTCTGTCTCTCCTGAAAAGTATGTAGCCATCCACGACCACATTCTAGTCATGTGAGCAATCCCACCTTGTCTCTGTAATGGCAATGAGATTGTGGACCTGTGACTGCACACAGACCTCCAGTTCCTCCTGTTTATTCCCCATGTTGTGTGCGTTGGTGTACAGGTGTTCTAGAGAGGAAATTGAGCACGTAGGTTTCCCTGGAGGGGTGGAATATCCAGGTCACATCTACCTGCTGACATAGGTCTACGTTAGAATGAGTATGTGGTACATGTTTAATAATAGAAGAAACTATGATAATTTTGACAAGGATTCCAGTTAAGAAATAGGCTCTCTCTAAACTTTGGAGCACTTACATGAAAACTGAGTGAAAAGGGAAAGTAGGACTTCAGGGGAAAATGTAACCACTACTATTCAAATCTGTAGCTTTGTATTGCTTTTAAAGCCACAGGGAAGTGTAGGAGAATCTGGTTTAAAATAGGCTATGTTTGACATTCATGACTGTAAAAAGAATAAATGGTCTTGAAACTGAAAGTTTCCTTTTGAATGCTAGAAAAACTATGACTTGGTAGTATAGTTTAATGCTTGGTGAGAAGGCCTTGAATAGACCTTACTGCATGACAACCTCTTTTATTTCAAGATATTAAAACAGATGAGGAAGATGTGGGGGATTTACATTACTCAAGTTTCATTATCTGGAAAAAGAAGACCGCAAGTTGCTGATTCAGCAAAACAGCCCACATAGATGTTTAATTCAAAGTGATTACCCTCACTGAATTCAGTATTCACAAGATACGAGGAGGTGTGAGGCTAAGACGGTCCATGGGATTCAGTCACACAGATGAGAGACTAAACGAAGGTGATATAACAGCTATTAAAGTTCAATGTGTATGTTTGACACTGCAAAGCAGATGACTGTAGGTTTAAATCCAGCCTCTTTGACCAAGGAATGCTTTTCCTGTTTAGATCAGAGAATTTTATGATGAAGTGTATCCCACATTATCAAAAGCAATGAAGATCACTGACCTAATGGAGGACTTCTGGAGGTCCCTGACCTGATTCTCACATGGATGGGACTACTGTCAACACTAGATCAGATCACATGGATTTGTCTAGTCTGGTCCTGAAAATCTCCAATCACTGAGAATATAAATAAACTGAATTATAAGTGTTTCATAACATACATTTATCTGTACACTTTTTTGAATATGATGTCTTAAACATCATGTTAGTTTATGGAATTAACTAGTCAAATGAAAACTCGTATGCTGAAACAACATATTGTCTCTTCCAAACAACCAAACAAAGGAAATCACCTTGACTTTATCCTGCCTAATATTGAAATGGCTATTTGTTTACCCTAAGCCCTCAGAAATAAAAGCAGAGTCAAAGAAGCTCTTAATTTTCAAGTGTCATGAGGTTTTATTTGAGTTCCTAGAAATCATAGATTTCTGATGACCAAAAGCTTAAAAATAACTTATGAATATTGGAAGTAAATCCCAGGTTATGATTCATAGCATGTCTGTAAGTTGCAGTATATTGATTCAGTAAGTCCCTATTATTATTTTTGCTTTTTGAATGTTAAAACCAGCACACTCTGCTTGCATTAGATCTGGTTTCTCACAAATATGGTTACTAGTCACTCTTACTGACCTCAATATTAGAATACCTTGTTAGGTTAATTGTCTGATTTCTCTAAATATATGCAACCCCTGCCCCTTACATGCAGTGTAAAAGATCTGTAACTCCTAATAGCTTCATAAATAAAAATAAGTATTTTCCAAAGAGTGAAAGTTTTTTCTTGAAAATTAATTCTGATTAAATTTTAGTTATAGTTCGGCCATATTTACCCATAGTTTTCCCTAGATATTCAATATGTTTTGTCTTACTAAGCACAAATCTTGACAAAAAGGTTTCTTTAAAAGTATGAACATTGGAATACTTGTTAATACAAATTTCAAGTTTGCAGTTTGTACAGTGTTTTCTATAAACTTGCATAATGAAATGATCAAGCCTCAGAAAAGACTCAGAACTAAATATCGTGTAACCAAACACACCCGGAATGTTGTGGGCATACAAGCCACATATTCTAGTTTATTTTCTTGGCAGGTTAATATGAGTAACACTGCATAAACTGTCTATTAGATCATAGTATTTACTATTTGCTTTTCATTTTATTTGAGTAGGTTCATAAATATTTAATCAGAAAATGAAAATAGTATTACCTATTACTGTAACAATGATAATAGTGCAAATGGTGAATTTGCAGGAAAGAACTGTTTGGTAATCATTATGTGCTAAAGAAAAACTCAAGTAGTAGTAAGTTGGACAGCTTTCATCTATTTGCGAATGCTTTGTAATATGAAGTACACAAGCAGAGACAATGCCTTTCATTCTCCAGGGCTGCTGGCTTCTGATTTGTATTCAGGTGCCCACATCCCTCTGGCTTTGCAGACTCTCATATTGGAATTAGGTACCTACATATCTCTGAGGAGACTGTTGTCATCCATTTGAAGACAGGGTTGTCATCCATTAAAATAATCCTTATAAATAGTTCATTCAGGTTTCATCAGCCTATTCCTCTTCTAGTTTCTGTGAGCAGAATTTTTCTCCAGGTACTCTGAGATACTGTCCAAAGGTGGCATATAATTGTTAATCAGACAGGATTTTGCTAGTGCAGGAAATGAGTCACAGCCAGGGAGCAGTTACAAGCTTCTGATAATAAAAGAGGCACTGGCACTCAGGACAGAGATAAGTGTTTTCACACCTACACACCTACCAGTGCTGTAATGCTAGAGCCATCATCATCTTCCCTGCTAGGACACACCCACTCACACACTCTCCTCCGTTTCCTGTAATTCTGCTCCTAAAACAACTCCAAAACCCACTCACCTGCTATTCTGCTTCTGCTGCTCACATTCCTACCAAATCCAGAATTATTTTCCTTATTTTTGTTATGTTATTTTACATACTTGATCTTAAATGCTCAGGAACTTTGAAATTTATCCAATATTAAACTGAAATGTGAATGTTTTACATTTTTATTCACAAGACTGTTGAAAGACAAAGAATATTCAAGAGTTGGTTTTGGTTTTATTTATTAATTCTAGGATTCTGATCTTGAGATTTAGTCCCTCCAGCTTAATTGTCTGAACAGAGCTTTAATGTTGTGAGTTTAATGTTCTGCACTTACGCAATGCATATCTTGTAGTGATGTTTAAATTTTTCAAAAAAACAAAAAAACCACAACAAACCAAAAAACCCAAAACCAAACCAAACCAAACCCACATTATTTAGTGGTCCTCCTTGTTTACTTATTAACATTGTAGATATATGTGGCATGCTAACATTTTTATTCACTTAAAGCACAATGATGTGTCTAAGAACACAGAGCAGGTAAAGCTCACGACATGTTAATATCTGGTAGTAAGTGAGATCTAAGATAAAAGTTATTTGTAAAGTAGGAGAGACACTGGAAGTAAGCAGATGACACAAGACAGATGAAATGAGGTTACTGGCACTTGCAACAAACATCCAACAGGCACAGCTGCAGTGGTGGTCTGCAGCTGCAGGAAGATGGAAAGGTCCCCAAAGTTGAGGACACCTCCAAGGTCAAGGTGAAAAAAACATTAGCAACTGAAATGAGGAAGTCATTAAGTTGGCAGAGGAGAGCAATTTCCCTGTGGATGCCACAGAAAAATCCCGATTAAAATCAGTCAAGGGTATTGCTGTGTGCAAAATTATTTCTGCAGTGGTAAAACGCTACTTCCTCGAGCTGTTTTTTTCCTGGGAACACAAAAATTAGAGAAGAGCTTTTTGTAAAATAGATTGTCTTCAAGGCCAAGTGAGATTTTTAAAGAAGCTGTAGTTCTGTAATTTATTTATTTAACTATTTTTTTTCCTGGGTTTGTCATACCTATAACATTAAAATAAGGAAAATGTAAATGCAGATAGATCATGGAACATGTTGAGAAGACAGTAGAAGAAAGAAGAGCCATTAACAACAGTAACAGTAGAAAAGTTAAAAACAAACACATAAAAAGTTGTGCAACTTTGTAAGACTGACTGACAACTAAGTGAAGCAAGTCATGAGAAAGGTATAAATGAGACATGATTGATTGCAAAGATCACAACATAGGGAAATTTTGGAAATAGGTCAGTTTTGATAGTAGGTGAAAGTTGGAGAATATTTCAACCACGGAAAAGTGCCCACTGGGCTGATGTGCCCTGTGTGTACAAAACAGGAGGCAAAAAGGGAGTGACAAGGCAGTGTTCAAAGGGAATGTAATGTATAAGAGAGATAATACGTGTGTGGGGAATATGTGCATCCAGGTATTTCTCAAAGGTCACAGTGGCTGGATTTAGTCATGTACTACACTGTTGTTATGCAGGAAGTGATTAAAAGAATAAAGTCTGCAGAGCTGTGAGGTACTTATCTAGGGAAAGGGAGAGATTAGAGGATGTTGCTGGGGTATTATAAATATCTAATAATACCAAACTTTTCTGTAATTAACACAGTGGAATTAAAACATAAAAAAAAATACCCCAGATAACACAGAATAAATAAAGACCAGCTTCTGACTTTTTGTGTATAAAGAGCTCACAAGAATAAAACCAAATGTAACTGTATATTTTCTTTTTTACCTTAATAATATTCCATCTAAATTGTTTACTTTTTAGCTGTTTCCTTAGCTAATTTTCTACGGGCCCACATTCCATCTAATTTAACTGTGATTTTATTAGTATTTTGAGCATATACTGAGACTGCTAAAACAACCAATATGGTTGGTGCACTATCATAGTCATTGCTGTCTTGCTGTCTTGAGTGGGGAAGCAGACACTCCAGAAGGGAGAGCTGCTCTGCAGGCAGATCTGGATAGGCTGGAAGAGTGGGCCAGCAAGAACCTTATGAAGTACAACAAGGACAAGTGTGAGGTCATGCACCTGGGAAAACATAATCCAGGAGTGCAGCACAGACTGGGATCCACCTGGCTGGAGAGCAGCTCTGTGGAAAGGGACCTGGGGGTCCTGGTGGGCAGGAAGCTCAACATGAGTGAACAGTGGCTGCTGCGGCCAAGAAGGCCAACAGGGTGTTGGGTTGCATCAACAAGGGCATCGCCAGCAGAGAGAAAGAAGTCATTACCCTGTTCTACTCTGCGCTTGTCAGGCCACACCTGGAGTACTGTGTGCAGTTCTGGTCCCCGCTGTACAAAAAGGATGTGGACAGGCTGGAAGGGGTCCAGAGAAGGGCCACCAGGATGACCAAAGGACTGGGAAGGCCTGTTATACGAGGATAGGCTGGGGGAGCTGGGTTTGTTCAGCCTTGAGAAAAGGAGGCTCAGAGGGGATCTTATCACCATGTACCAGTACTTAAGGGGTAGTTACAAAGAAGGTGGAGACTCCCTTTTTACACAGAGTCCCATGGAGAGGACACGGGGGAATGGACACAAGTTGCTCTTGCGGAGATTCCGGTTGGACACGAGAGGGAAATTTTTCATAGTGAGAACAACCAACCACTGGAATGATCTCCCCAGGGAAGGGGTTGACTTGGCCACGCTGGACACCTTCAAGAGCCATCTGGACAGGGTGCTGGGCCATCTTGTCTAGACTGCGCTCTGCCCAGAAAGGTTGGACTAGATGATCCCTGAGGTCCCTTCCAACCTGTCATTCTGTGAGCCTGTGATGACCTACTGCCTGCTTGAATCTGAAGCAGTTCTGTCTGCTCTTGTAGATACATTTCTTCAAATGGTGTTACGCCACAAGAACTAATAAAACATCTGGAACTGCTGGATATCCTTAATAAGGTCAGATAATCTCTTTTGCTGAACATCTAGAAATACCTGATATTTTTTCTGATACCACTTTTGTAACCTCTCTGAGAGAGTTCTTGCCACTGCAGGCAGATGGACTGGTTGCCAGGTACATGTAGGTGAGGTCAAAAGAACATTTCCAAAAACTAAAAATCCTAAATTTGGAGTTTCTTATTAAAATATTATCCATGATAAGGCCTTTAATATGAAACATGTTTTGATACATACATATACATGTACACATAAAAATAAATAAATATATTACACATTACTTGGTCTTAAATCTTGATATTTTATATTCTATACTTATGTGGACATTTACATCCATTAAATAGATATCTCTTTCAATTATATAAAAAATCTATGAATATAATGGTTGGATATATAAGCTTTCCTCTTTACAGTAAAAAAGCAAACAGAATAGTGGAGAAATAAACAAGAGTGAACTGTCAGCAAAGAGCGAATTTGTCTTATCTAGTCCTATTGACAGGCTTGAATTAAATATTTGCAGAAGGGTGCACCACTGAACGGTTCTAAAACAAATTGAAAGAATGATAAAAAATAAGATAAGGTTCTTACTATTGACTGTTAATAACATTCAGGTTAGGACATTTCACTCTCATGTATGTTTGCAGAATTTATGGTGTCCTTCAAAATACTATGTTTTTATTTGTTTGTTTGGTTTTTTTTTCTTCTTTTTAAAGTGTTCCAGGGTAGTGGTCTACCCTAAATACATTAAACTTCAAGAATAGCTCAGGGTGCCATTCTATTAGAGATTCATATATCCTTTAAATAAAAGGGAAAAAGGAAATTAAAATAACTTTAACAGAACTATTTCTGTTGAACATCTATCTACAAGTGGATTATTATTCTAGAGAATATTTAATGTATATGTTAAAAAATACAATATTTCTCTAATTTCTTTTACGGTCTCCACCACTTTGCTTGCGATCTGGAGACCAATTATTGATTTCAGGTTTACTCTCAAAATATTCAAGTCATTGAATCCAGCTATTTCTGTAGAGGAACTTTGCTTCCTACTTGAAAAAATGCTTTTTAAAGAAGAACATAAAGGAACAATGTATTTTTACAACAAAGAAGTAGCTATGCATGATTATATTATCATTTTAGGCCCTTTAAGTCTTAGCCACATTTTCCAGAAAATAAGAACAACCAAGTTCTCTTTATCATACATCTGGACTGAAGGCCTTTTGCAGTGTTATTAGTGTGGTAGAAGTAACAGTATAAATAACTGTCTGCCAGAAATTAATTGAAATAATGAATTTTCAGGTTACTAGGATACTAGAAAGAAAAGAAAATAAATCTTTTTCTGTCAAAATAAAATTAAAAAAGAAATAAAAAATAAAACCACCTTCGTTATGTAATAACTGTTGTATTTACTATAAATTTTTTCTTCAGTTGTGAAAATATAATAATGTACATTTTAAAAGCTTCTTGGTTACCTAAATAAATATAGATCCTAGCTATATCCTTTTACAGGAAATTGCTAAATTTGTTTTTTTAAGTTTTACAGTGGCTTACTTTAAGGTGTTAGTGTCACTTTCAAATCATGTTTATAATTTTCTCTATTTCTGACTTCTATAACTTCCAACACTGAAGTAAATGTAATTTCTTTTGGAAGCAGCTATGCAAACTTTGAAAAGGAAAAATTTGTAAACCAATCTGAATGTTAGTAGCTAAAACGAAACAGATCATTCCTGGACATTCTGAGGGTAGGACACCATTCCTCATAGCCAGTGAGTATCTCCTGTATCAGAGAACCCGTTAGTAGCGAATCCTAGAAGATGGTCCCCAGAAAGTTTTGTGTTGTATCTGCTAACTCCTTTGTCCCCCTCCCATGGCGTCATGAGGTGATAATCCAGAGCAGCTCCAGCTGACATCAAAACTTAGCCCCTTACTGAAAAATACTCAGTGAAAACTGCCTTGGTTGAAATAGAATTAGAAAAAATCATAATGGTAGATGAATAGATATGTGAGTAGAGAAGCTTCCCTTTGTCCAAAATGGCAGACAATTTGAAAATCACATTTTTAGGGCCATGAGTGTAGGACAAGCTAATAAAATTGCTACTGAGCATCTGATTTTAGCAGAGCTCCTAAGTTTAACAGGAATCTCTGTTTGTGTTTGCAGTTCTTCTGAAGTTGGAGCAGAAGCTTTTTAATGTCCTCTGTCATTCCTCAGACATAACAAAATGGAAAACAGATGCTACGGCACTTGTTTGCATTATCCAAATGGCACTGTCCATCTGATCAAATGTCATTTTTTTCTTCCTCACAGCTGGCCAAGTCTTTCTGTTCAGCACTGTAAAATTCTGCTGAAAAGGGGCAATAATATTCATGGGACTCATAGTTCAGCCACAGAACAACTCTGATAAATGCGTGTTGTATGAACACCTGAGGAAAACTTGCGGGAAAAATAAAAAACATTGCTTTTTTAGCTGTTCGTGGTTATCTGAAGAAGTTTGTCTAACATGTTATTGATTCCATGGGGCATAAAAAAAAGTATATGTGTTTACATGGGACCTGTGACCCCTAACCCTAACCCCATCCTCCTGTAGCCAAAGCAGGGCTAACTTTTATCAGGTTGCTTTGGGCCTTACCCAGGCAAGTTTTGAGTATTTCCAAGGATGAATATTTCACAACCTCTCTGGGCAACCTGTTGCAATATTTAACCACCCTCAGAATGAAAAAGTTTTTCATTGCATCTAGTTGTAATTTCTAACTTTGCCTGTTGTTTCTTGCTCTGCCACTGGGGTCTGCCTATCACTAAGTTTTGAAATAATATGATGAAACTTATGTTAAGTTCATTGGGAGTAAGCCAGATTCCTACTAGTCAAGAGTCTGTACAAAATACAGACTCTCTGAATCTCCTGGGTTTTTTGAAAAGAGGAGGAGAAATGTGAGTGAGAGCCTCCTGCCTCATCCTTCCCATGTGTTGGAAGCAACACACACAGGTGATTCAGATCTGCTGAAAAAGGTAAAAGCGAGGTACAAGTAATTGAACAAAGAGGAGCAGAAAAACAAAAAGAGAAAATGACCCCAGCTGTTGTGCGAACTGGAGCAAATAAATATAGCAAAGCTTATTGAATAAATACAGTTATTGCTACCCAATTAAAATTTTGTAGCAGAAATATGTCCTAGTTCTCTTGAGAGTGTATCCTCTGTGTGCATGTGCATATACTCTCTTGAAAGCTAAAGATCTTAAAGCAGCGTGCTTTTGATTGACGGTTCTATGTTTACCAGGTAACCAGCAGGCATCTTGCAGCTTTCATCTCAGCATCTCTGATTGCCATTTTGAGGAGACTTAGTCACTGCTGTCAGATCATTATTCCATATTTACGGTTGCATTTGCATTATCATTGCCACTTGTAAACTAGTTTAGAAAACATTCTGGGATTTTGTGGTGCTTTACAGTTCTGCCATTGTTTGCTGCTCCTGTATGAATGAGGCCATTGCTGTCTTAAATGTCAAAAGTGGAATTCCTATCTTATGTCTATTTTACAAAACCTCTATGGCTTTTACATAAATACCTACTTCTTCATTGTGCCAGCTACAACGCACTGAGTAATTTAATGACATGCAACTATACAGGATGAATTTTTGCAGTCATTAAAGTATTATTATCTTCTACCATCTGCCTGTATCTTGTTGACTTTCCACTTCAACCTTTTGGTAGATAAGGAGAATCTCAAATATTCCTTAGAAAAGCTGCACCAGTGGCATTACTCACAGTATCAGAAACAACAGTAAAGTACCCAGTATTCTTCAAATTGCACTGAAAACTACAGTAAATGACAGAGGAGATTGACTTTCTGAATAGAATTTTTTAAAAGCTTTATGCACGGGGCATTAAGATGATTTCCTCTGATTCCTTCCTGAGCTTCATGACTGGGCATCATAATGGCTTATAACAAAATGAGTAATCCTCTCACAAATATCTCATGAGGAAATAATAGCTCCCATTATTTTACACAGACTGTAAACTGCTGAGAGACTGGGCTCAAATTTTAGTTAAAGAGAAGGGAAGTGAGAACGTATGCTTCAGAGTATGGACATCAATGACTTCTCTTTTCCTCCTTTCTTAAACTGAACCATTACCTCAGACCTAATTGGTTGTGTCTGTATTAAAAATGTTTACATGTGGTGCCAAAAAACATAAAATCCACAAAAAATGTTGTCAATACATTTCATTTGAATTTCATTTGTGGCATGATCATCACAATATTCCCTGACGGAAGCACATAGTCATTAGTCTCCCATAGTGGCTTACCCTTTCTACAAATGTAGTTATGAGAAGAGTTGCTACCAGCCCCTTCTTTCATTCTATTTTCTTCTGCTTGCCTGGGCCTCACAAGAGAGTCAGTGGGGCTGATCCTGTGGATGGAGCTGTAGTTTTCATAGATATGGTGCTATTAGATGCCTTAGTCATCAGAAACAGTTATTCTGATGTCACATGACCCTTTTTACTTACGTATCGCTGCATATTTTTATGTGATACATACAAAGAATAAGACTGGAGACAGCATGATAAGGATTTTTGTTTTTCATTAAACTTTAAGTATACCCACACCCTAAGTATACCCTAGATACTGTAACTATAACCCGTATGTCACTAGTATTTACTACTCATTCTTGGGGGCAAATACTGAAGAAAGGACAATTCGTGCACTGACGATCTTCCAGTTGCACTCTTCAAAGAGAAGTAGTTTTACCTGCCTAAAACTTTTTCTGGCTCCAGTCATGAGTGGGAAACTGCTCATATGGAGCTCATTGAATCCTGAACCTTGCCTGTATACTGCAAGTTTTACTGCATGATCACTATGTTTAGCATTGCTATTTTTATTGCTATTATTTATTATACTTACTTTACTCTTACTATTTCTATTACTATGACATAGTTACTATTTATTACATAATTAGTATATTACTAATGTGTTTACTGCATAATTGCATTTTGCAAGTTTTTGTCAAAGTATAGCGCTAAAACTGTATGAGTCTCATCTAGAATTAGCTCTGGTTGCTGTAACTTTGTAGATAGGTTTTTTCAAATGAAAGACTGTAGATTCCTGTTAAAAATATGGAGCTTTTGCTACTTAACTTTCACTTTGAGTGTCGTTATGGATAAACAGACAAAAAGCAGATGCTTCTCAGAACAGTGTGCTCCTGCAGATGAGTACAGATTTCCTCCAATAAACATATACCGTAAATGTGGCAAGCTTTGGCAACACTTGTGTGCATGGCTGCTGCACTGAAACTAGAGGTGGGTCAAACCCCTGTAGGAGATAATCTTCAAAAGAGACAGCTGAGCAATTTTGCCAGACCTATGAGATGGTTTTCCTTCAGATATATCAGACTAGCCAGCTAAAGTAGTTGTCAGCCAGTACAATCAAGAGGCCTTCCTTAAAATGTTGTATGTTGAGGCTTTATTTAGTTTCAGGCGTGGATGAGCATGATGGCTTTTTCTGTTAATTTGTTTATTTTGGGGGTATTTTTTTTGTTTTGGGTGGGTTTTTTTTGGTTAAGAACTGTTGTTGCCTATGAGGATGGCAATTTGAGGAAGAATTATGGTTTGAACTACTTCCATAGTCTACAATGCCTTGGTAAACCAACTGTTTTCAGTCCCCATCTTCCTCTAGGATTATTTATGGTGTGAAGTTTTAACAGTACTACATTTCTTTGTATTTTGCTTGATTATGATTATTTAAAAGAGAATTACTGCCAAAAATAATAGAATCTTGCAGATCAAATGAAATATATTCTGGATGTAATGTTCATGCTGACATTGGTAGTTACATGCGACTGCACTGTGCAATGCTGTCTTATACCAGATATGAGTTTTTACCTTCTGGCTATATTAAAGACATTTGTCTGTTAATACTATACCTATACATAAAATCATATAGTAAAGTGCTATTGCATGTTTTATAGGCAAAAAAATGAAATTTTACAACTGGCATAAAAAAGTGCTTTTTTCATATACAAAGTATACACAAAATGCCACTAATCTAATCTGGAAAGTCATGTAAGTCTATCACATTTTATGGTATAGAATATCACCATTTAATAGACTACATTTTATGTAGAATCACAGAATCAAAGAAATGTTTATGTTGGAAAAGACCTTTAAGATCATCAAGTCCAACCATTAACCCAGCACTGCCAAGTCCACCACTAAACCATGTCCCTAAGTACCACATTTATATATCTTAAATACCTCCAGGGATGGAGACTCCACCGCTTCCCTCGGCAGCCTGTTCCAATGCTTATATTGCGATCATCTAGTGTAACAACTACCATCACCTAAAATTTTATTGCTGGGTACTCATACAATATTGCTCCAAGCATCACTTTTGTCAGAGCGCTCTGCAAAGATTCTTGTCTCTCAAGACACAGTTGTGAAAGAAAATAGGCCAAGGCTTATTGGCCAAATGGTGTATCCTGGCTGAGGTTCATATGAACAAAAAGATTGACTGGGCTTAAAGCTGATGCTGGGAAGGGTCAGTGACAGATCATCCCAAGCAGGCTCAGCATGGTTCACATGTTCTTTTGGAAGAGTGCATTAGCTGAAAGAGGTCAAAATCATGCTAAAATGAGGACACCCATGAAGCCCACACTAACCTGCTTCATGTAGAGTTACCCAGGTATCTTACCTGCACAGTGTATTTTAAGTTTACATTTTAATTTACTATCACTCAGTGTTCTATTTTTCCTTGACCATACAGAGCCATGATTCATATTGCTCCTTCTCAGTTCAGTGGTGTTTAAATAAAGTAGATGTCTTGAAGACAACCCTGAGTTATTTCAATAAGAAAGGGTACAGCAAATTGTGCCTTTTAACTGTCTCTTGTAGGACCTTCACCATTTGGTAAGGTTGGGGACAGCTGGCCACAGAGGAGCCACAGAGGGGACGCCATGCAAGAGGCATCCTTACTGCATGGAGAGAAGGCTCTTCCTGGAAAATAGCACAAAACCCAGGTGGTTCTCAGAGCCTTGTGCTCATACTGAGGGACACAGATTTCCTACAATGTGTCTGTGATGGATTTGCTACCTCCTTGGTGACTTGGGAGCTGAATTAACCAGTTTGTGCATCAGGGTACTTGAGGAATAGTTCCTCTGAAGTTGAAAGTCATGTGAATCTAAGTGAAAGGAGAATAAGACCGTATGGAGGAGGAAGAAAAAGGCCATAGAGATGCTGTATTTTTATATATGTCTCTTTAAAGCACTGACTAAATAAAATTTATTACATTTAGCATGCATGTTGCATTAAAGTTTGAACATTTTCAACTGGTGATGGAACATCACAGTGCTTGGTATTGTACAAAACACAGGAGGAGCCAATTCCTGCTCTGGTGAGTGCAAACCTGAAGGACCTTCTCTGCCTCTGAGCAAATATTCATGTTTATTTACTTTAATATTATTGCAAGTGTTATGTTCATAAATCAGTTCAGGCAGGAAAATACACATTTACATATTGCAATATAAATCTCACTTTCTCAGCTTTGCTTTGATTTTTTTAAAAATATTTATTATGTCTCATTTCACTTGTGTTTACTTAGGGATTTTGAAATATCAGAGATGTCATGCCAACATGCCATAAGAAAACGAGGATCTAATTTTCTCAGGAGATTTTGTGAATTTTGCTTTAAAGGAAAAAGAAAGAAAAGTACTTCAGAATTTTTCAAAGCAAGTCTCTCACACCTCGTAATCCATCAGACTGTGTTTGCTTATAGGAAGTCGTTGCTTTAGTTTTTTTTTTTTAATAAGCAAAATAAGCAGATATAGACATGGAGCAGGATTTCTAGCAACATACAGCCAAGTATCAGGTATCGATATTTGCTTTTTTGTGCTTTTTGGATGCTTTTAGTATATGTACCTGAATACTTGCATATAGGGATCTTCTTCTCTTAACACAACTGTAGAAATAAAGAAAGCACTATCCCTGGGTTTTAAAACATGACCTGCATTGATAGGATACTGAATGTTGGTTCTTTTCTATATGGTCTCCCAGTAGCTTCTTTCAAAAGAAGGTGTAACAACAGTGAAACTCCAGCAAATACAATTACAGATGAAGACCAGAAACTTTATAATGCTTATAAGTTGAAAAAACCCAAAGTTTGTTTTGTCAAAAAAAGCCTTTTTTCTTAAGCTTGTTAATCTCTCTGTTCAGCAGCATTAGTTTTCAAGAATTTATGAACCTTAATGCTCTGATTCCATTAATGGACTGAGCATAAAAATGTTCTTGTTAACTTAAAACTGTTTCCAATTATTTGGATATGTCTGTGAGAAGGGGCTTGAGGCATGAGTTTATCATTGTTCCATGTGATTTGAGGAGCTTAGCTCTCTCCTGAAGATTTTCCACAAAATCTAACTCAAAAACCAAAAAGTTTCTATCTTCCTCTGACCAGGGAAAGTGTACATGATATCACATGTCCATATTTGCTTAATCAGAGAAGTGGAATTTTTCTCTCTCATCTTGTTCAATGTTTCTCAAACTTCACAGCTGCAGGTAGATAATTTTCCTATTTTTCTTCACTGCTAGGAAATCCCACATTTCTTGAAAGGCTGTAGGATGCTGTGAATACAGTATGATTTCTGTTCTTCTCCACCCCACAAGTGCCCACAAGTCAAAATCTAGGCAAAGGAACTGAAAAATTCTTCAATAAAGCAAGATAAAACATATTAAGTTAAACGAAGGCTGCCAGAAATGATGAGCTGAAACCATATTTGAAGCTTCTATTTAGACATCATATTGAAGAACAAGGACCACATTCTCTACTTACTGAAAATTTCATTAAAATGGTATTAAGTATGTACAAAAAATAATTAAACTTGCATAGAAAAACCAACATTATACTTACTGCACTTCAGAGGAAGGTAAGCTAGCTGTTAGTACAATGGTAACTTTTTCTACAGTTTCTCAGATTGCTGTCTTTACATGTAAAAGAAAAGCTCCTAAGTTTCTTTATCTTTTAAAGATAAGTTTATCTTTAAAACCTACTAATTAGCAGCAGTTGTTAAACAATCTTCATCTTTGTGAGTATTGGTTTTCAATTAAAGGACAATAGTCATCTAATAGTGGTATTCATCTAAATGATATTTTAGTTTTAACATTAGCCAAAAGCAAAGTTAGAAATCAGGTAATAAGTATGGAAATAATTGTGTAAGTAAGAAGTTTTGCAGAGTTTAGTTATGAAGAGATGTTGATCAGGGCTAATATATCATCTGAAGTTTTAAGTTCAGCCTGCAGTACAATGTGTGAGAAAAAATGTGTGAGGAGATTGTGTTTAGGTGATTTGAAGATCACAGCAACAGGCCCTGAGAAGTATGAGACAAATGACACTGGCAACCCTAAAAGTAAATATATTCTTTTCAATATTTTAAGTTATAAATCTAAATGAGAAAAAGATTTTGTGAGGATGTAGTCCATGTTATTGACCTCAAACTACTGTTGTAGAGATGGAGATGGCTGACGGTCAGAACCTGCCACTTTTCCTCTGATGGCAATTTGAGTCCTTTATTCTGCAGGGACTAAACAAGGCAAATTCTGGCTGCTATCCTACAAAATGAAAGATCAATGGCTATTTTTCGCTAATCTCCAGTCAATTGCTGAAATAAAGCAGAAAATTATTTCCCTTATGATTGCTTCAGTTCCTGTGTTTCTGAAATGCACAAATGCCCATGGCTAGTCATAAGATTTGCAGCTGTATACAGCAACAGGTGATGGTGACCACAGAGGTTCCTGAGATTTATAAGTTTTATGATAGAATAAAGACTTCTTTTTTCCTGAGAGAGAGAGACTAGTCTAGCTCTTTCTCCTTTTAGTCTCTGTTACTTATATATACACCATTCTTTTAAAATTTTCTGTCTTTGCCTCATGTGCTTCTCCACTCTGATTTTTCATGACTGAACTGTATGAGTGGAAGCAGATATCTTCATGGTGGCAGGAAGAGGGGAATCTGAGCAAGTTAAAATTTCTAAAGCTCAATAAAATAAGGATATTCTGTACTTCTCCATCTGCAAGCACAAACAACAAAAATCCTACCCAAACTTAGTGAAGAAAGGTTATCTGATAAATATAATTTATTTGCACATCCTATAATCAAGGTTTTAGTATTACAGCCCATTCTAGTGTTTCCTGATGAAATTTTTTATTACTGCTTAACAGGTCTATGGTTCAGTACTAAACCCCCTGAGTACAGTTTTCTAATAACAACAACAACAAGAAGGAATAGCATGTTTTCAATAGTTAATTGTTTCGTGTAGTTTTTTAACTGCAGTGTTATTCTCCTATTATAATTCAACTATTGTTTATAAGTTTGCTGCAATCACTATTTGCTGCTCAGCTGATTTTTAATATATAATCAAATCATCTGGTATTCGAATTAATTTTGCAAAATTCTGTTTTTTCCACTTTCTGATTTTAAGTATGTCTGGAAAATGTTAGATACATTAGGTTAAAATTAAATTCTTTTTCTCAGTCTGTTGCTAGTTACAGTAAAATTCTTAACTTTGTATGACAGTCTTACTTCAGGAGTCTCTTCTACCTCAGACGTCTCTGGCTGATATCTGCAGCTGGCTCTCTCAGACTGATGTACCTTCTCCCTACACTCTGCTAACAAGTAGATCAATTGTGACAACTAAAAAATGGCAGAGTATGTTTTTATAATGTAAAGATAAGCAACGCTGTCACTGCTCTTAAATATGTTCATTTATAATTCATTCAAGCAATGTAATGATTGCAGTTTTCCTCCCCTTTTCTGTACTCCCATTTTCTTTTACTCCAGGTCCATGAAGATGGGTCACCATTCTCCAACATGTGGCTCATGCAGGTGGGCTCCTCATCCACGGGCAGGGTCATCAGGCTTATCTCCAGGAAGGATCCAGACTGCAGTTCTTCAATGTGAGTTGAAGCATAGCGAGGGAGAAATGGGCAAACTGTAAGCTCCACGTAAACCTGGATCAGTTCCTGTTGTAGTCACAAAAGCATCCTCAGTTGCAGGCTGCCCATTTGCTCCTAGCTCTGCGTAGGACTGTGCAAAAGAGCTTTATCAAAAGCATCCACAGTAAAACCCTACCACTGTCAAACAACAGTTAGAATTCCTTTATGAAAGGAGGTGAGGACTCTCAAGTAAGGAGGCTGCCAGTCCTGTAGCTGCTCAGTTTGGCCCAGAAACACATTTTTAAAACCTCCATTAGCATGTTGTCAGCTGCACAGTAGAGGTAGATCTCTTGCATCTGTACTTTCCACACTGACAGAAATTTCAGTGGCATCATGTTTGTCAGGGGGTAGATCCACCTACTTGGTGTCTTTTCCAGTGCTAGTTATCTTTCGCTATTCTGATTTCTTGCTGACAATTATTCTCTAAGTGATCCTTTTGGGAAGGACAACAAAAAAGAGAAATATTCATTTGCAAAGATTAATTTTACTGAGGAAGGCATAGAAAAGGCTGATTCACAGTGAATTGCACATAAAAAAAAACCTATGAAAGAATAGTATACTTTTTGCCTTCTTTTATTAGCTGTACATTTAATTACAGGCTCATCTAAAAGGGATTTTGCAATATTTTTAATTATTATGTTTCCTTCCAAACCCAGGAATCCTCCAGTGGAAAACTACAAGAGTAGAAAGTGAAACTCATTGCCAAACTCCAAAAGGAGCTTGAAGAAGTGAAAAAACAATCTCAGGTAAGAGAGCTGGACAGACAGCGTGTGATTTTGCTGAGGTCCTGGCCAGACAGAGTTGCCACCAGCACACCCTGAGACATCTGATGATGCAGATTTCTTCCTCCAGGCACATTTGGGCTGGGAGCTCAGAGGATTAAAGAAAGACAAGCCAGAAGCTCTGGAAACATCTGCTTTTGACATGAAAGGACCATGATGACCTGGAGACAGAACAGAGAATCTAAGTGGAACATCTGCTGGGGAGAGAGGCTGGCAAGAGGACATGGCAAAAAGAGTTGTGTCACTGTGGTCTTGCAGATTCTTCTTGTCTGTAACTTTATTTGTGGTTTGTGGGGTTTTTTTGGTTGGTTTTTTTTTGATTGCTGGTTGATTAATCTTATTATTTTGTATTATATACTGAATTTACTGGATGAAATTATTTTTATTTCTTTGAAATAAAAGAGTGACAGAAACTCTCTTGTTAATTTATTTGGAATTAAGAAAGGCGGTGTCTTTATGTGTGTTGCATTTCAAAGTAAGAAAACTTCTTAAATTTACTAAGGGTGGGTGTCTACTTGAAGGTGAACTATCCCTCTCCACTTAGGTTCACAGTTCATTCATTCTGCTATTGAGAATACATAGTAGTCTGAAATAGTATTTTGGGATGGCTGAGCCCCTACCTAAATGATCTCCATGTGTTTCCTCATTAAGACTGTTGTATTCCAAAACAAAATGTAATTACTAATGGGCAATGCCCAGGGGAGAGTATCTGTTTTGAATGGATCCTGTTCTCAGTTCTGTGGTCAACAAAGGACAATTGCTGGGCAATCCTGTTTCCACAGAAAAGTATAACATATGCCAATGTTTTGTTAGCTTGGAGTCTCCAAGGCAATGGAAGAGTCTTGTTAGGGGAGAGAGAGGAAGGGGATGATTGGCAGAGGATGGAAAAGGAAATCCTATCCTGGGCAAAGGAAGCTGCTGTGACAGCATCTCTCATCATGGAGGGGTTTTAGCTTTCCTCTTAATGTTATCAGGGGCCCTGAAGGTAGTCTATATCCAGCTTACAGTTCCAGAAACCATACCAAGAAAAGCCTCTGGTGCTTTCAGTAACGCACTTGCTTCCAACCACAAGTGACAGAGTTTGTGCTAGGTGGCACTGCCCATCTCTGGCTTGAAGATTTCGGTAGCAGACTTCCTCACTCCAGGCAGGCTTCTTAGCAAGACTCCATGTCACAACAACTATGCTCGTGATGGAGCAGTGTATGAGTATTTCAAGCCAAATCCTGGCATGTGCTGTCAATGATCTCCAGACAGAATGGCTGCTCATGTCTTTGGTGCAGAATGTATGGCCTCTCTGGAGAAAGGCTGTAGGATTTGGTGCCTCCTACATCTTAGCAGGCATGAAAGGTAAGTGCACTGCAGACTAGGTGATCTAAGCCTGCATCCCAAATAATATTATTGCACACAGATATACAATGTAATTGGTACACTTGAATTCACTGCCACAATGTTCATGAATAAAAAGTGTAAAATGGTCACTTGGTTCAGTGACCTTGAGTCTAAATTTAAACGCCAATATTGAAACCCAGTGCAGATATACCTCAGTACTTTACTGTGCTGTCCAAAGCCAGTATTTACTGTTCTAAGTACACCTCACCCCTTCTCCTTCAAATCAGTGAGGATTTTCTCTGCATTTGAATGGGATCAGAATGACAATTGCAAGTAGATAATTACATTTCTGCATCGTATATGCTTGAATCCCTAGCCTAACTTACAATTTCTCTTCTTCATAATTTATTTTGAATTTCTAGGGGACATCTGAAGTCTATCAATTTAATACAGACCGATTGATGCTGCTTATCAAAAAATCACTGCGATGTTAGAGTTACTGTTTTTCTTAACACATATAAATATGGCACAATTGCTTTTCCAGTCCGTAACGAAGTCTTGGCAGACTAATACTATTTTTTTATGGTATTTTGACTTAGTAATTAATTTATCAGGTCATTAACATATCAGACAGTCTGTGAGCTATAAGATACCAGTTGTTGGTTTTAGTACTCAGTCTCCATTCCCACTCAGCAGATGTATGAGACAAGTCATTCTTTGACTTCTCACATTTGTTCTCATTTTTGTGACAAGCCTAAAGTTTTATATCCCTTTGCTAGTAACTATGAGCTCTATTACTACATTCTTTTTTCACATTCCAGGGTACATCCATGGGTTAATTGGTACCTACAGAGTTCCTCAAAACCATGCAAAAATCTTGCCTGAAATGGATAACTATTTGTAGGTTTGAAATTTTTAAAAACACATAGATGAATTTTCCTTAGACCTCTGACATGGTACCTGTCTTCAGGAAGTAGAGGAAGAAGTTAATATTCTTTGGAAGAGAGTGAAAGGTTTCTACATTTATCAAAGCTTGTTCAAGCGTTACCACTGGTGAGGAGAGGTGCGCCCAGATTTGAGAGGCTCCTGAACAGTACAGGTGTAAGAGAAAGGCTGATTTGGGGGGTTCTATGCTTGCATGACGTGGAAGCATTGAGATAATCCTTCCAAATTATTAATTGAAATGACGTTGGCATCTATGATTATATCAGACCTTTTTTGTTTGACTTTTAAATCAAGCTGAACTCTATTAACCTGATATGGACAAACATCTATAATAAACCCTACAGTTTGTTAGGTATAGTTTTGAGCATATTACATTCCTAATTTAATAATCCATGAAAATGGAGAAAAAATAAGAGAATAGTTAACTATGTTCTAGCAGAGAGCAGAGCAAAGCCAATTGTGTGATTTAACCCCAGCTCACTCACTCCCCCCCCGGTGGGATGGGGGAGAGAGTTGGAAGAGTAAAAATGAGAAAACTTGTAGGTGGAATTAAGAACATTTTAATAATTGAAATAATAATAACAACAATAATAATAATATACAAAACAAATTATGCACAACACAATTGCTCACCACCTGCCAGCCAATGCCCAGTGAGCAGTGATCGCTGCTCCCCAGCCAACCCCGCCCAGCTTACATGTTGAGCATTACATCATACAGTATGGAATATACCTTTGACCAGTTTGGGTCAACTGTCCTGGCTGTGTCTCCTTCCCATTTCTTGTGCACCCAGCAGAGCATGAGGAGCTGAAAGGTCCTTGACTAGTGTAAGCACTGCTGAGCAACAACTAAGACATCAGTGTGTTATCAATATTATTGTCATGCTAAATCCAAACCACAGCGCTGTACCAGGTACTAGGAAGAAAATTAACTCTATCCCAGACAAAACCAGGACACCAATGAACATGAAGTTGCAGGTAACATTCTGCATTTATATAAAATGCATAAAAAGAAGCCTGAATTGGTGGTGTTGGGTTTGCAATGGTATCCGGTATTGGACCCTCTATGTTAGAGATGTTTTTGATCAAAATTAAAAATTATTAATATGATTTTAAAATACACATTACAGATACATATAGATACAAGGGTGTATAAGCACATTTACCATAAACCATGTAACCTGACTGACTTCAGAAACCAGGAAAAAATAAATAGTGACAGAACAGGTAAACTGGATGTAGATCTATTGTGTTTTTTTTTAAAAGTAAAAGCAGGTTTACATTTTTATAGGTTTTGTTCTGCTTTTCTGTTTTGGTGAAAATAGTTCAAGGTATAACATTATGTAGAAGTTTAACACTTGCCTCTAAGACTTTTTTTTTTTCTGGAAAGCTTTATGAAGTTATTCCTTTGTTGAGTTCATGCATTTCAACACCCAAGTATTTCTAGCTTATTCTACATTCTTCTTTTTCTGACTTTTCTGGGGAATAAAACCTCTTACTTTTCACAACACATTGATCCATGTCTCCAGCTTGCAGCACAGAGCAGCTGTAGGTTCTTCTTTCATATTTTTCAATTGTGTTGCAGTATTGTCTGTTCTTCTTAAAATTTGTCTCTAAAAAATATGGTTATCCTTTACCATTTGTATGTTGAAATTTGGAGATATTTTTCCAACTTTCTAGACCTCTTGGAATGGTAAGTTATTTTGTTCACAGTAGAAACATGTTAAAATATCAGGATCATAACTTTTACTTGTTTTCCATTTCAGACTGGAAGACCATTCCTCTGTACTCTTCCTTAACTAACCCTGCTGTCACTGCATCAATAGGCAAGTTATTGACCCTTAAATATGCCTTAAAACCTACCTTAAAATTGGTAAATTGGTATGTCTTAAAATCAGTATTGGCACTTACTTTGGGATTACCCTGGGAAGTTTAGTGGCCAGCCAAAATAAATCCTCTGAGTGATGATGACACAGAAAACAAGAAAAGCTTATTTTCTTATATTAATGGCAAACTATTTTGATATCAGTTCCGAAGATGCCCAGTTGAACATAATATTACTATTAAAAAAGGTATTATCCACCATAATAGGTCCTTTTATTTTCATATCAAATTTGACCATAACTTTGCAGTTCTAAGATCTAAGAACCAGATTTTAAAACATTTGTTTTAACAGTGCGGTCCAAACCTTGCTACTTCCTTTTATTAAAAAGATTTAGTTCACTTTAGTGCTTTATTTACTTTGTGTTCTTAACAGTAGGTTGCATATAGCTGTGTTTAATTATCTTTTACACCAAAAGCTGTCTTTACTTCCCTTTTATCAGGTAACTTTTTCTCAGCCTGACTTGTAACTCTTCTCAATTTTGTCTGCCAATAGAAGGAGCTCCTGCATTAGGCAACAAGCTGAAGCTCCCAGGAGAACCCTTCCTCTGATCCAGCCTGATGGATTCTGGCTTTCATATGGTGTGATGTGTACAAAAATTTTGATTACACTTTTGGTACAAACTAGCCAGTCATATTGCAAACAAACCCTGTGAGATTATTGCCAGATAGGAACATAGCACTGTTTAGAGGAAGGCCTCTTTGGGGGAAATATAATCAGTTTAATTTGTCTGCCTGATCTTCTTAAACTGCAGTGGCTGGAAGTACTCTGCTGTAGAGCGGTGGTCTGTGCTGCCCCTGCTCTTTGTGATAAAGGACATTTCCCTACTGCAAATATAAAATACTGAGTGGTACTAGGGAAGCACTGAGAACCAGAATAACATAAAACACCAGTTCATGAGGATTTTTAAGGTGTTGCTGGTATGAGGAGGGGAAAGCAAACACACATACACTCTGTCTGGAAGCGGGTGATGTCCCTGGAAGAAAGTGAAACAGGCACTGATTCAGAAAAATATATTCCAGTCTGCAGCAGAAGGTTTTCATATTTAAGTAACTCATGGATATTGTCAAAATGTTCTAATTTTGGCTATTTGGTTGAGGCAAAACAGATGCATTGTTTAAGCTGATTTTAAAATATCTCCACTGAAGCAAACTGTACAATATTTAACCTATCTTCTGACAATCTTAATTTCATTAGTTGGACACAGGTTTCTTAATTCATTCTGACAGACTTATGAATTACAGCTACCTTCTTCTATCTGCTTTTATGTTCAATATTACTTTCATTGACTCTTGTCTTGTTCTTTTCATACAGCATTTCTCAATGACACACAGTTCCTAGCTACCAATACACAGCATGCCCTGCATAATCTTCCAAGTAAAAGAATAGTCTTCAGAAAATCTGTGATTCCCTAAATGTTGTGATTTGACTGCAATGCCAAAGCCCTTACCGAATAAAAATCACTGTATTATTGCAAGATTAGAACACAAAACAAGTGTTTTAATGTCATTCTCCGTTTTGCGCTAGGAGGAAATTTAACTTCTGGGCTGTGGATATATGTAACTGATGCTGGAAAGTCCACCAGAGTTTGTGCTGTTGGCACTATCTTGGGGCCATTTTATTCCTCACACAACTGAATTGTAGGTTTCCCTCCAGATTTTCTTCCACTGCCTTTTCCAGAAAACCTACTTTTTTCTTTCTGCTGTCCTGCAACATATCTTTAAAGATGTCTTAATGAAACCCAGCCTGTACTATGCCTGACAACTCAACTTTTACTGCTTCTAAAAAGTCTCTTTTATTCTTTCTTTCAAGTATTAAAGCCCTTTATGTATTTGTTTGAAAGTGATACATGAATTGAGTACATTAACTACCCAGTGACTATGGGTAATTAAAATCAGTAATGAGTGAATGGCTGGGCTAGAGAGCTGAGGCAGCAATCCTTGTTCTCATGATCTTCTGGTCATCGTACTTCTGTGCAAAAGTTAGTGTCACTTTGCTTTTTAGTTTTCATTCATTGCTCCTATCTGAAGATTTTTTTTCTCCCCTCTATCAGTACAATGATGCAGGAAAGAAAATAAAAGCCATAAAACATGCTTTGTTTGCCAAAGTGTAATGAAACAGAGGGCATTATACAAAATCCCTCCTGACTTGCTGCATATGGCATTTTGTCTGTGTAAGAGTGAATGATCTCTCTTACTAAAACACCTGGAGTAAAAATTGAATTGTTGAACAAAAAACCTGTAATACTTCCTTCCAGACATGTACAGACTGGAGCCTTTACATGCACTTAGGCTGCATATGAGAGACCCTAATATACACTTACAGCTTCTACAGACAGATGAAAAAACAAAATGAAGAATATCATATCAGACCTAAGAGACACAGCGGGGTCTTGGAGATTGTACTTCTTCCTTTTTTTCTCCAATATATCTCCTATTGGCTTTGTGAAGTCAATAGTGTTATGAAAATCCCCAATACCAGATATAACCCCTAAATACTCTAGGGCCAGATTCTCAGGTGAATTTATTTCTTTTATCCCCCATATCATCCATCCAGCAGAAAAAGACCAATAAATTGGCAGCATACGCTTGGTAGAGCATTCCCCTGGTATGTGGAGAAACTGTTGTGCATTGCTGATCTGGACTGGATTTGCTTCTCTGCTTGATATCTTCCTGAGAGAGAAGCAAAGCGACGATGTGGCCAAACTGTGTTCCATCATATCTCACACTTGAATGACTTCTATTATTCTTTTTTTCACTTTAATGTATCAATCCTATATTACTTGACTGCAAAATAAGGTTGCATTCCTATTCTCTATCTTAATAAATGGAGAGCTGAAATACAGAGATTCCAGCCTTCAGCTCAGCTTCAGCTATCTCAGTACCTAGCGCATTGAAAGCAACACTTAGGTCACTTTGTGGATCTATGATGCAGTTTCAGAAGAATTTAAGTTTGAATATCTTTACTACATATCTACCAACACCTTTGCAAATCTTTCATATACACAAAAGTTTGCAACAAATCTCAAGAAAATTCTATTTCAGCTAATTATTACTCTCAATTTCTGTCAAGTCCAGAAGAAAAAGAATATTAGCAGGGGAGGGGGGAAAAAAGGCCTCTGCTGCCTAGCTAATCTAGGTCACTTGGTTATCATGACCCCAGACTGATTCAAGTACATCATGCCTCTAAACTTGGAGACTTTTTTACGAATTTGTGTCAAAATTATGCTGCCTGTGTCAAGAGATCAGAGGTCATGTTAATGTCTTCCTAATAAACATGCTGCCTTCACAAATCATCTGGGAAGTTGGGGAAAATCTGTCTCTTATATTTAGTTTTTCATACAAAAGCGCACGGGTTCAATGCTGCTGTTACAACACTGCAGTCTAACAGCAGCATGGATTTGAAAGCCTATTAATCTCATGATTACAATGCCAAGCTTACATGGGAACCGGGAGCAATTACCTTCAAGCTCAGATTTTTTCCTCAGTCACATTTCAGCTCTCTGGCAGTAGCTTTCAATCTTTAGATTTGCTCTAAGGCAGACCATTCTCCCTGCCACCCTCTGGGCTTAACTGTGCACGCCAGTATCTTTCTGCATAGCAGAAATGCCTTCATGATCACAACTGGTGACAGGTAGATGTTTCTGCCTCTCCTGATATTCCTCATTTTACCTCTGCACTTGGTGTGTGCAGTTAAGGAGAGGATGTGCTGGTAAGCTACTGCACTTGATAGGCACCCCTGTATAGTTTATAGTTTTGCTGCTGCTTTGCAATTATCTTCAAGCATATTGAGTCTTGTCTGAGGGAAAATGTAAACTGTGTAATATATTCACAGCATCCAAAACATAGAGCGCGGTCACAGATGCTTTTAAATGACACAAATAAAGAAATGAACAAACAACCCCCCAGACCTTTCCTATTTATAGGAAGGCTTAACCAGAAAGTTCTCTTCCTGATCCTGTTGACTGACTCCTTTCCTGACAAAGCTGCAGTCAGGACTTCAGTCTTTGTGCATAGCACTCAAAAGAAAGTTCCTACATTGGAGAATCTGTCAGAGAACCCATTTATAGTGGGAATTTCTCTTATGGTGTCTCCAGCAAAGAATACTTTGGGGAACACACTCTTCCATGGCTGTTCAGACCTCTGATCCTGCAGATGCTCATGTTGCTGGAACTTTGATCGTACAAAGACTCATAAGAGATTCATGTCGTTGCCATATTTCAGTGTCAAAAATGTCATTCACTGAATTTTATTACCTACATCATTGGCCAAGACATACTGCACCAGTGTCTAAATATAACAAATATCTTGTTAACAACTAATTGATATCAAATGTGACTCTAATTAATCATTTGGGGCGAAAATATGCTCAGAGCTACTAATTCACAGACATTTTTTTAAGCATTTTGTAACAAAAGAATTTCAGTAAAACGAATTGGAAAAAAAGCCAACAAAAACCCCCAAACCCAGGCCTATTGTCAGGAGAGTTAAATTAATAGTTAACATTTGTTTAGCCCATATGTGGTGTGTTAACCTTGGATGCCAAGAGCTCAACAAGCCACTCTCTCACTCCCTGTCCTCACTAAGGTGGGGGGAGAAAGTAATACGAAAAAGCTCCTGGGCTGAGATAAGGACAGGGAGATCACTCACCATCCCAGGCAAAATGGCTTGGGGAAGGTTAATTTAGTTTATTGCCAACTAACAAAGACAAACCAAAAAACACCTCCTCCCAAACCCTTTCTTCCCAGGCTCATCTTCACACCTGACTCTTCTATCTCCTCCTCCTCAGTGGTACAGAGGGAGGGGAATGAGGGTTGTGGTCAGTTCATCACAGGTAGTCTCTGTTGCACCTTTCTCCTCACAGGCAGGGTTCCTCACACTCTTCCCCTCCTCCAGCGTGGGGTCCCTCCCACGGGAGACAGTCCTCCATGAACTGCTCCAGCGTGGGTCCCTTCCCCGGGGTGCAGCCCTTCAGGAACAGGCTGCTCCAGCATGGGTCCCCTGTGGGGTCACAAGCCCTGCTAGCAACCTGCTCCAGGTGGGCTCTCCACAGGCTGCAGCTTCCTTCAAGGCACGTCTACCTACATGGCATCGTCTTGGTGTGGGTCCTGCACAAGCTGCAGGTGGATATCTGCTCCACTGTTCACCTCTCTGGGCTGCAGAGGGACAACCTGCATCACCATGGTTTTTTCCACAGGCTGCAGGGGCAACTCTGCTCCGGCGCCTGGAGCACCTCCTCCCCCTCCTTCACTGACCTTGGTGTCTGCAGAGTTGTTTCTCTCACGTTTTTCTCACTCCTCACTTTCACAGATGCTGTGCAGCGTTTTTTACCCTTCCTTGAATATGTTTTCATAGTTTCCACCAGCATTGCTGATGGACTCACCTTTGGGTGTTGGGTCTCCCTTGGCTGTGTGTGACATCGGGCAGCCCCTGGTCTCCTCTCACACAGGCCATCTCTCCAGTGCCCACCCTTCCCACCCCTCTCCTACCAAAATCTTGTCATGTAAACACTATACACTAGAAACAGAAAAAGCCTGAAACCCAATCCTTTATAGACTGTGCTCTATTCTTCAGACAGCAATCTAAGTATCTTTGCAGGTGATAGTCTCAGTCTTTCTCTATATGATTTTATGAGAGTATTTGAATTTATTTGTAATTTCTGCCAGTGAAATTACTTGTTTCTGTGATAATATTGCAGTATAATTCATATGTATATTGGAGAAGTTCATATTCTGAAAGCATGTCTTTTCTTGCATTGTCAACAGTGAATTTTCCATACAGACATACTGACAGTCTGCTTCTCCTTGCTGCTCATTACAATTATCAATAACAGAAATATTTCACCTCAAAATTCTTCCATCTTAATTTTCACTTCCCCCCCATTAAAAGTTACAGCTGGATATCTTTATGCTATACAGCTTTATGTCCTGGAATGATGCTGCGGTTTTGCTTTTTTTTTTCTTTTTTTTTTTTTTTTTTAGTGATTTCATTCCAGATATTTTCCATTTTCTTAATTGTGTGAGCCATTTTCTTTTGCAGCACAGGTACTTGGTCTCTATTAAATGATATAATCTAAATATATGGACTCACAAGATTAATTTAAGCAGAATGGGTTTATCTGTTCTGCTATTAAAGTGCTTTATGCTTTGCGAAAAATAATTATTTCTTTGCTTTATGCAGAAATCTATACAGTCAAATATTTTGTGTGTAACAGTGATCAAAACTTATGCTCCAGAGGATCTGAATCACTCAGGGGACAGATACTAGGCAGTTCATCTCTAGGTCACTAGTCTGAAGGTACTCCAAGTCTGACTGAAAACTGACTGAAAGCTAATCTCCAAGGGAAATAAGTTTATTCAGGGCATCTTCTAGCAATTAAAGGCCTACTTCAAACTAACCTTTATCACAGCTGACGCTATCTACTGATCATATTATCATGATCTACAGACATGTCATCTAGTAGACAGTAACAAAGCCTGTGGAATATTAGTTTTGATTAACTATTTACCTGTTCTGAAGGGGTATTGGAAGCGATTTCGATCAGATGTTTTCTCTTTTCCCAATCAATGACAGCTGAGTATTGAAAAGCAGTTAATGTTCCTAATATGTTACTGATTTATCACAATTTTCACTCCTAGTTGTCCTACAATAAAAAGACAAAGAATTACGTTTTTCCTCTCTCAGTTTTACCACTTCGCCTGTGTGCTTCTTTCCTATTGCTGACTATTAATCCATACAACGGTCACTTATTACCTACTGCCCCTTTCTGGACTTCTCGTTTCATTTGTGAATAAACATTAAATCACTCTACTAGGAAGATTTAAATGGGAAGATTGAAAAAATTAATTCGTTTGCCAAGCCAAAGTAGGCTTCCTCAAAACTGTAGTCTTTTATGCATTCTCTTCCTTTTCCCTGAAATAAAGGGAAGTCTAGAAAGGATTCCTATATTAATATAATTGTGATTCTTTTTTAAAAATACAAGGTTGGTGCCAGAGACGTTATTTTAAATTTACAAGGGTATTATCAATTTCCTTGTGTTAATAGTTTCTGTTTTATTTCATGTTGAGAGTCATTTATATTTTGTCCTATTTTCCTTCCAACTTAAGAAAAAATCTGTATGCATAATATCTAAATGGACAAATCACAACAGAGTGTCTTCTTATATTCTTTGGTTTCAGAATGGTGGGAAATCCCCTCTGCCCTCTTGTTTTCTTCTGTAACGAGAGAAGAGCAACAAAACTTCTAAAACTTCAGAGTGAAAATTTCTAACACTTTTATTTCAGTTCTAAGAGGTTTTGGTTTTGACCAAAGCAACAGGAGGGAGTGAGGATCTCTCTGTGACCTCTGGAAATTTTTACAAGCAGAAACAGAACTTTTCGGCATGTCCCAGCATTCAGTGTTTTTGAAGTGTCTGTTTCTCCTAGGCTATATTTCCCAGTTTTTCTTGTTAATGGTAACTTCTGCTAACATTTTCCTGCAACTGGTCAAGTCTGATAAAGAAAAGCGGTTCCTTTCACAGATGGCACTTATTTTAACATTAACAAACAACAGTGAAAAAAACCCTGTCACTCAGAGTAATGTTTTCAAATGCTCCAGGGTGGTGGTAGAGGAGAAAATGTTGCCCACACATTCTTATGATTGCAAGTCTTTAGGTACAGTTAAGGAGGTATGGAAATGCTTTAATGGCCTGTGTTGGTTTTGGCTGGGATAGAGTTAAGTTTCTTCACAGTAGCTGGTACGGGGCTGTGGTTTGGATTTGTGCTGGAAACAGTGCTGATAGCACAGGGCTGTTTTCCTTCCTGCTGAGCAGGGCTTGCACAGAGCCAAGGCCTTCCCTGCCCCTCACCCCACCCCACCAGCGAGGGGCTGGGGGGGCACAAGGGGTTGGGAGGGGACACAGCCGGGACAGTGACCCCAACTGACCCAAGGGGTGTCCCACACCACATGGCGTCACACTCAGCACATAGAGCTGGGGGAAGAAGAAGGAACCAAGGGACATTCAGAGCGATGGCGTTTGTCTTCCCAAGTCAGCATTATGTGTGATGGAGCCCTGCTGCCCTGGGGATGGCTGAGCACCCGCCTGCCCGTGGGAAGGGGTGAATCAATGCCTTGTTTTGTTTTGCTTGTGCGCGGCTTTTGCGTGACCTGTTAAACTGTCTTTATCTCAACCTACGAATTTTCTTCACTTTTACTCTACCAATTCTCTCCCCCATCCTGCCAGGAGGAGTGAGCGAGCAGCTGCGTGGGGCTGAGTTGCCAGCTGGGGTTAAACCATAACATGGCCTCTTAATAAAAAAGATCTATTTTATGAAAATATATAGCATCAATTTTAAATACATGGGGAAAATATTCTTCAGAACTTACTAGCTATCAATAGTAAAATAAGATAAATGTTAATGGTAATATGATGCTCTATCTACTTTATTTTCTCCAGCATCTCATGACCGCAGGTTGTGTGGACTATAAATCACCCTACAGAAGGCTGGGGAATTTTTTTTTTTTAATCTCAGAAAGTTTTAGCTGAACACTTTGTGTTTTGAGGAGAAGGAAAGAAAAATATATAATCCTCAACAATAGCGGTTAGACATAGAATGAGGGCTGCTCTGTAAACTCTTAACCTAAAATAGGTGCAAATGAAATTGTCTTTACATAAAACGGAGAGGTTCATCCCCACCTCAGCTCCCCTGGTGTAGTATTGCTGTGAAATCTGAACAGAATGGTTGAGAGAGCAACTGGAGTTATGGGAAAGCAGGACAAGACAGATGGTCTGCTATGCAAGTCGCACTCAAAAGCTGCTTGTTTAAATTTGCATGTGTTCAAAACCTGCTTCAACCCGCCGAAGCAGAGCCTCCATTGTATCACCAATACACAACTGTATCCTAAAAGGATACGATGGCCTCTTTAGCACTGATATTTGGGAAAAATGACAGAACATTTAGACACCGTATTCCTATGTTGTATTATGTTTATCTTAAACTGTGTTTCTATCTTCTCTTAAACCATCATCCAATCCCATTTTCATAATGATTGGGTTTGTCTGACAATCAACACATGCATTTGTTTCTGGTGTTAAAAGTGACCCCAGCTTGGGCTGCTGACTGAAGGCTGTTGCTCACTTGAGTTTTCATGATCCTTTACTTAGATTAAGTGGACATCATTCAAAGTTCTCTTGCTTAAACCTTGTGCAGCTGTTCAGGTCAGAAGTATGTGATCCTGCGTGTGCTCTGGGGAGGTGGCATTGCCCTTCTGGATTAGAAACCCTTGCAGAAGTAAAGATATTCATACAGAAATTGCAGGGATGGTGGTAGCATATAATTGTCAGAGACAAAAGGCAATGGCAGATTAACAAACTCAGGCATTACCCATACCAATTTATTTTTTGATGCAGGTTTGGTACAATATACAGCCAGGGAATGCCACCAGCACCAGATCACTGGTGACAGACACATTTCAGGGCTAGGGAAGGAACCATACCCCATTAAAAAATACAGGCTATTTGGGAAGCCAGAATTTCTTCCATGCCAAGACAGTCTTGATCTGGGACCATAAGAATGGGGAGAGGCAGTAATGTAATGCTGCTACTGGGTGGTTTCTAAAATGTTCTGGTTTGGTTTTTTTTTTTAGTTTCATTTTGGACATTTTTTTCAGGCCCAGGTGATCCTTCATGTTTTTCTCCCAGATTAAAACAGAAATTATGTGAATGTTAGATGAGGTGGGAAATTTCCATTTCAGGATTAAATTTATTTTTTTCAAATTTCATATATATTTTTAAGGCATTGATATTATTACGGTGTCAAGTAAGTTAATAATCCAGCATATTTTGTTAATAAATGATCTTTTTTTTCATAAAATATTATCACACTCTGTAAATTCAGGACTAGCGTAATTGGAAAGGTGCTGGAACTAGTGCCTGAATAAAAAACAATAAAATTAACATTTTAAATATTCTTACAATCATGTGTTATTGATAAATCAGCATATGTGATTCTAAGAATATGAATTCTAACACAGCAAATAGAAATTACTATTTTTTCCTCCAAACATGATTGCCAGCTACCTCAATAAATAACTTCCATTACGTTCATGGGAAACGATACAGGGAGAGACAATGGTAATTTAGTTTTCTTTTGTCAGTTTCTTCCGGCCTTTCTTCTTTCCAAAAAGAGATTTCTAATTATGATGGAAATGCCCTTTTCTGTCACTGAAACTGTAGTGAGCTGATAATAACAAATTTGTTTGACACTTGTTATTTTTCCATGCAATAAATCTTTATGCCCCTATTTACATAATGGCACTCAAACTGGGGAGTGCCCTTATGGGGCTTCTTTCTCTTGTCCTTTGACACATTGAGGAGAAAGATCAGCCATAATTACCAAGTAAATGAGCCAGTCTTGCTGTACTAGTCCAGTCCTGGGATACTGCTCCTTGCTCCTTTCCGAGAGCCATATGGACATGCAGCAGGTTTTTAACAACATTCACATACTGCTCCTCGTCCTGAGAGCTGCACAGTCCTCCTGAGTAAAGGCGATCTGAGGCTTGCTATGCAAGTTTAATGTTGTTATTCTCTTTCTCTTTACCCTGCAACTGGGTTACCCTTGAGAAACTTGTTTAAAGATTGACCTACTTCTGGAAAAGAAAAAAAATGAAAATTATGCGAGAGGCTGTGTTTTCCACTACTGGAAGCCTTTAGACTCCAAAAGGGTAGGGTTTGGGCGAACAGGAGCTTGAAGAGAAAGAAGAAGGTTAGATTGGAAAACTAACAAGTTCCAGAATTTAGAACTCCCATGGAAGATTCTTTAGATATTAAAAAACATAAAAGACCATGATTGCAAAGTTCCCCTACTAATGTTCCTTATATTTGATGAACAGGTTAGTGTCCCCAGTAACTATATATAAGCTGCATCTTTCTCTTTTTCCTTTTTTCTTTTTTCTTTTTTTTTTTTACTTTTTTCTTTTTTTACTTTTTCCTTTTTCCTTTTTTCTTTTGTCCTTTTTCTTTTTCATTTTTTCTTTTTAATTTTTTCTTTTTCCCTTTTCTTTTTCCCTTTTCTTTTTTCTTTTTCTTTTATCCTCTTCCTTTTTTCTTTTTTCTTTTTTCTCTCTCTTTCTTTTTTTTTTCTTCTTTCCTTCCTTCCTTTCCTTCCTTCCTTTCTAGAAATAATTGCCATGAATCTCACATCTGAACTATCATTAAAACATTAAAACAGGGTCAGTAAGCTACTGTCCGCCATTTTGGGCTCTTTTCTCACTGATATTGAAAGAGTGTCATCTGTCTGCTTACAATCTTAAAAGTTTGTTGGTAGCACTTTTCTACTTTTTTAAATATACAATAGAATAATGGCTAGGTCTGAAAAAACAAAACCACCATAGGACTAATTAGCACTCCCCAGCATTTGCCCTTCATAATGGGATTTAACAAATCCTCTGAAGAGTCTCTGTGCAAGTCTTATACAGAGAAACAGTTTGCTTCAGTTCTGTCACTGACTGCCAAAATTATCCTGACGTCTCCTTTAGATGAAGTAGTACCACAATGGCTTTTGTAATTGCTGTTGTATCTGGCAACTCAAAATCAGCAGACAAACTTCCCAGTTCATACATTTCCATGGGGAAACCTTCCCGTCTGTTTCTCAAACGCTGCATAGAACACAACATAAAGCAAAAATAGCAGGAATACTACTCTTGCTGAAATCTAACATAGCCATGGCCAGCGTCAATTCACCTTATCATAGGTAGTATGGGGAAATATATGGAATAGGAAAAGAGTGGAACAGACTTGTAGAAGTGATAAAGTCTTTTGATATCACTTGTTAATACTGATCTGTTCATTCAAGGTAAAGAAAAAAGAAAAATCTCGCCTTTAGCTTTTTTGAAATGTCTGGTACCTGAAGATATGAACATCCCATGCTTTCTTTTCTATGGCTGCACTTGAATACATCCAGGTTACTCTTGTTCTTAATAACCAGTCAGAAGTTTCATGGACATACTCAAGCTGAAGAACAATGAAAATGAAATTCATGTTGTGAGTTCTGACCTGGAAATATTTGCTAAAAACCCAAGAACAAGTGGGTTTTTAAGTGGAGCGGGAGTAAGCCTGCAAAGGTCACAGTGGGCAACTTCGGCATTTCACTGCAGTATCAGCTTATGGGAGAGGAGAACCAGTACAAAGAGGTTTTGAGAGTCAAGAGTAAGATATATGAAATAGTGTAGGAACAAGGATAGGAACGCATTCAACTGTGCTATGACTGATTCTGAAAACTATATTTGCCCATCTAGAGTATTTTCAGCTGGATTCAGGCACGTCACTCATGCATGTAAACACTTACGTATTTCTAACATATAATTGAATATTGTAGCTGTCCAAGTGACTATAATTAAGAAACCTGCACCTACTTAATAAAAATGAAAAATAATAACCTTTGAATACGATAAATACATAAACCTCGTACAGAGTGGGCATAAGTAAATTCCTGAACTGTGTACAGAGCAATTCATTAATGATCTGTAAAATCACTGTAGTATCACTTCTTTGTAGCCTTCTTTTTGCATATTTTTCTTTTTTCCAGGGCCATAGGAATTAGTCTTTTTCAAGAAGATCTAATAAAATCTGTATGGTAATAACTAAAGAAAGAATAAACGTTACTAGAATCTGGATCCAGAAGTGTAGTTGGTGATTACTGCTTTCAAGTTATTTTAAGATATCTGAATTATTTATTACTGCATGGGAGAAGTATTTTTTTAATAAGCTATCAGTGAAAGACAATGAAAGTGTCAAGATCTGCAGCAAATTTCCATAAAGATTAAGCACTTGAAATCAAATAATTTTTCTCCAAATACACAAAACACTCATACAACAGCTATGTGTATTGTTCTGTCATCCACAGAGCAGAATAAAGGCAGACATACTTATTTAAAATGTTTTGTTAATTCTTTTTCATTTAGTTGTTCTTGTACAGCATATCTGGCTCTGAAATACAGGTAAATGCCACTATCAAAAAATCTGCATTCAGATTTCTGAAACATTTCCAAGGATTTTTTACTTTGACAGTGCAGAGTTTTGCACTGACCAAAACTGGCTTTTCAAACATTTGCAGCATGAACACTTAAAGTATATAAATAAAAAACAGGGCACTGTAAATGCTAAAGTGTTATCAAGGCTATAGTGACAATGCAATAAGCAATAAAGCAGGTAGCTACTCTCTGTAAAAGTCCTTCACAAAATTCAGTGCATGATTTTTTGAGAAGAGTACTCTGAAATGGATGTTTTTAAGATGGCTAATCTCTGAAATAACTTGGTTCACTTTTGGTACTGTTGCACAAGCTGTCACGCTTAGCTGTGCATGCCCTTTCCTTCAAGGAGATAAGAAGACTGATGTTTGGATTTATAGTTCTTGTTTCTAGGTTAATCAGTCAAAGTGAATGTATTGGATTCCTGACAAAATTTGCAGTTGAACAGAAAGTATTCTTACTGGACTGTATTTATCCATTACAACAATACGTATTCATTGAGTTTGAGTTCTGTCAGACTACAAAAGGGTCACCATTTTTTAAAATTCTGGAGTCTCTTGTGGTTTATGTCAAATGTATTCTGCAAAAACCAGTTCCATCTGTACTTTTGTATTCCCCTTCTGCTTACCTATATTCATTCAGGGTGACATTTGTAAGAAGACGATCTAACCAGCAAAATCTAAAACTGTCCACTGAGGAAGGTCTAATCTAGATTTTATTATTTTCACACAACATTTTCCAGTGTGGAATCTGATTCTGTGTGTACCCTCTGTAAGATATAAAAGGAAAGTAAAACTGGCAAACTTAAATCACTGTAATAGATTTACATTATAATTAATGACAAGGCAATCTATTATTGAAGAAGAGAAGCAGCAGAAGAGTGCAGGGTCAAGGCAAAAATTATATCTCACTGTTAATCAAGCTTTTTTTAAGAACTCAAAAGAGTGAATGGAAATGGGGGAAAGGAAAAAAAATCAGGAACAAGTAACAGCAAAACTGGCATAGTTTTATAGTACATAATTTTCTTTCTGTTAAGGGCAATAATCAAATCTATGCATACCTTTACATTTGAGTTACTAATGTTTAATTTTTGCTTAAATTCTTGATAGAAATCTGCCTTAGCTCAACTCAATTATAAAACATCAAGAAAGGGATTCAAAATGGTTTTAATTCATCAGTCTGTGTAATGACTTTGTAATACTAAACTGGGATATGATGCTTTTGGGACAGAAGAATTTGCAGCATCAGCCAGTCAAAGGTTATAACTCTGCAATTTCAATGCTGAATTTATCACTTTTGGCACTGATG
The DNA here is from genome assembly GCF_949628215.1 of Phalacrocorax aristotelis. NCBI lineage: Eukaryota > Metazoa > Chordata > Aves > Suliformes > Phalacrocoracidae > Phalacrocorax > Phalacrocorax aristotelis. The sequence goes on from NC_134311.1 coordinate 5,694,495, forward strand.
TCAACCATACGTCAATGCCTGCTCATGCGATGGGGACTCTCTGAATCTAGCCTATTAATTCAAGGCCATAAAGAAAGTATATTTAGCTCTAATACTAAGTTATTTAAAGTTATAGGCAATGTAGTAGATGGATAACAAGGTTGTTTAGCTGGAGATGTATTATCTATATACAAGGGTTACTGATGACTTTGTAACCTACAAGCGGTAAAGACATCATTTTTTACCACAGAAAATGTACAGTGGGCAAAACCAGGCCAGTCAGAAAATAAAAAAAGGTCACCTATACAAGAATCTACCGCCCACCCACCCCTCCCTAAATGGAACAAAGACTACCCAACGCCTTTAATGGTCCTCCACATAATGCATCTTCCTATCACCTCTCTCTCCCCTTATGAGAAAAGAAACCTTCACAAAGGGCACAAGATACTGTAACAGTATTTATGTTTTATGTGCAAGAACCTTCATTATTATAGAACTGCAGAACAGAATTAGAGGACTATAGAATTCATGTTGGAAGGGACTTCAGGAGATGTCCTGTTCGACCTCCTCCTCAAAGAAGGGCCAACCTGGAGATCAAATGGGGTTGCTCAGGACTTTTTCCAGTTCCATTTTGTAAAGCTTTGAGGATGGAGACTGCACAGCTTGCCTGGGCTACCTACCCCACTGCCTGACGTCCTCATGGGGAGAAAATCTCTCCTCGTACTCATTCTGAAACTCTCATAATTCACTGTTACAGTGCCGTGAACTGCTTTGAAGGACCTGACTTGATCTCCTCAGCCTCCCTCCCTGCAGGCACTGGGGGCTGCTGTTATGTCCCTGAAGATGTCCCTTCCTCAGAATGAACCAGTCCTGTTCCCACAGTCTCTCCTTACAGGGCAGGATGTCCTTGCGTGGCAGTCTTCCTTGACCTCACCCCAGTTTATTGAGGTCTTTCCTGAACTGAGAGTCCCAGAACTGAACACCTGTCCCCTAGCAGAGGATATCCTTTCCCAGGGCAGGTCTTTTCATTTGTCCTTGTTCACTATGGTATGGCTCCCTCTGGTCCCTTCCTCCAGCCTGGCTGGGCCTCTCTGGGTAGAAGCCAGGACATCCACTGGCACCCAGATTTATTGTCACCTGTAGACATAATGGGATACATGACTCCATCACATCCTCCAGATCACTGATGAAGGTGTCCGTCAAGTATTCCACGTCTTACTGGTTTCCAGGAAGAATATCACACATTAACCACTACCTTGCAGCCTGATCGCTGAAGCAGATTTTTGCCAAGCTAATATCCTTTGTGCTAGAATATATATAAAAATATGACATAAAATCAAAGTAAAGTCCACTCACACAGTAGTTTTCAGTAGTTTTCCCATTTTCAGACTGTTGTCTTATTTCTCTTTGCTGTAGCCAATTATGCATGGACGAAATAAGATTATGGTCTATGGCAACATAATATTGCTTTAGATTCTGTGAACTATTCACTCAGCTTCCATTTTTGTGTGATTCAGTGCCAGCTGTTGCAATTGTTTTGGAAGCCACTGCTGCAAACCTATTTGACTAAATCATTTTCACAATTATTCATAAATGCAAAAAAAAATAGTTTTCAATGTCTAATCTATATTATACCTTCAAAGTACATTTAAAGTTCCCTAAACTCCTGATGTTTCCCACGACCCAGTTGTGCTTGCCCATATGCCTTTGCAGGCAGCTTAAACTCAGGCTGCACCCAGCTGATACAGCTCTGAGAGCGTTTGTAACAGGCAGCATCATGGTTCTTCCAGGAGACCCAAATCTGTGCAGTATTTAATCCACTTCCACACAAAGGGAAGGTGGAGTAGGTAGAGACTGCACAGGGGTTTATGTGTTCCCATATGGTAATTTTGAAGATGTATTTTCTATGTGGTTCTTCGTAAGTTGCCATCAAGCAACCTTGGTCTTGGGAAAGTAAAGCTATGGTATAAACACAACTGTAGCGATGAGGTGTTTTAATGTGGTAAACAAACAGAAATTTTTGGCAGCAATTTTTATTTATAAAAGGAAGAAGGAAGGAAATGGAGAGCAACTTTATATGCAAGTTCATACTGAGACAAGCCTAATACAATTTTTCTTTTAGGACATCATAAGAAATACGTAACAATTGCCTGTTTCTTCCAATATTGCTATAATGCTCTAAAGATATGGATGAAAATATGCACAGTATTATGCATAAATGATAAATGTAAATACTACTGCAAACAGTGTCTCACTGGAGAAGATGAACAATGTTTCTTTCTCTTGTGACATGCTTAGGATTTATTAGGATTTGAGTCTCAATCATTAAAGATTTTATTTAATCACATGATAAATGGTTTCAAAGTTAACATTTTTTCCCCTGTAGCAAGCCTTTGTTTTTCTTTCCCTTTTTAATTTTTTAAAAAAAGTTTATATCTGACAGTTTTTTAATTTTCATGAAAAATCCAAATTTGTCTTTATTATGGCAAATAGGGATCTCAGAACTACTATTTAAAACAATAAATCAGCTTTCTAAGAACAACCATTGACTTCAAAGACTAAAAACTTTCAGACAGATGGAAAGTGTAATTTTTTCTTTCATGGGACAGGTAAATTTTCCTTTCTGGAACATGAATTAAGTTATTAGAAGCAGCGGCAGGTATTTTATCATTGCTATCAGTAGGTAAAGGATTAATTGCTGTCACTGTTCATACTTTGGTACCTTGTGGGGTACAAATTACACTTCTGTAACCCCAGAACCTTAATCAAAACCAACATGATCAGAGCTCATATTAATCTGTGGCAGCCAGCACCAGTCTTTCTATTCCAAATGAATGCAAGGTCAGCAGTATGGACTTCTGAAAGGAGGGAACAAGCTTATCAGGGAATTGCACATGGTGAGGTCCAGAAGCAATGACAATGTGAAAAATCAAGTTAACATCCAGTAAAAAGGCATGCACATTGCAGTGCTGTTTCCTTTCTGACAATTTGTTCCATGCTGAATCAAAACAGGGATTTGTATGTCTCAAGTGCCCACAAGCTCCTGGTAATTTGTGTGCTAGATATTTGAACTTCTATTAACAAGGCAGATACAACAACAACAAAAAAAAGCAGTGTAAGTGGTAGATATACAAAAGAGTCTTTCCTTTGAGAAATTAAGCTGAGCTGTAAAGGCACTGTATTTGATAAATAGCTTTAGGTACACTTCAGGCGTGCCTTCTGTTTTTATGTCTGTTCACGCTCAGGTTGGACAGTCACACTTTCAACTGCTTATGAGTTCACTCAGTGTGAGTTGTAGGGCTGAACTTTGGGTAACACTTCTAGCCTAACCAAAGGGTTTATTTACAAAGATTTATCTACCAGGTTGCTACAGGATAGTATCTTACGATACTCAGCTTATATGTTTTCTAAACACAAAACTGCTGGAACCATTCTTTAAGGAGCATATTTTGACCCTGAAAAGAGCAGCACTGTATTTCCAACCACAACATATTTAAGACCATTTGAAAATATTAGGAAAAGTATTGAGGTGAGTTGCAATCACACTAACACTACCAGGCGGAATAGTTTAATGGTTTGAGAGGTCAGCTGATCATAAACTCTGTGGAAATGTGATGAAGGACACGATTTAAAGATGTGGAAGGTGAAACCACTTAATGCAAGAGTTCGATTACTCTTTTGTTAATAAAATCTTTGGCCAAATTTTTAAGTCTACCTACCAGAAGTTGATCATCTAGATTTATGTTTTTTTCTCATATATGTCTTCCATATATATCTATATAATACCTCAGAGATATCATGAGCTACAGATATAGAGATCTGTATATCATTTCACTATATAAAAACAGTCAAGTTTTAGACACTTAAGCTTAGTGTCCTACACAGAAAACTTTTACACTAAAGTTTTAGTTTATAGTCAAATATTTGCATCATGATAATTAAACTGTAAAAAGTAGAGTTATCTGATGCAATATACTGGCTGATTAATCCATGTCTTCCTTTCAGGAGCAGGTAGTCTGTCAGTCATTCAGGGACCTCTATGTAGCTGAGGTGCTCCTGAACTTATAAGAAAATTGACACTTATTTTAGTTTCAATCTGCTCTTGAAAGCTATGCAGAATTATTGATAAAAGCATTAAATATATTGCCCTGAGTGAGAATATTACAGGTATGCCAAAAAAAGGCAGTGTCACTGAGCATCTGCAGCAGTTCAGGTGACAGTCTGTTTAATAGTTCCCTTCAGTGGGAAAAAAAGTATTTTTTATAGTCTGATGATAATGTAACAAAATAATTGCTGAACAAGGAAACAAGTTCATTTTGAAACTGAAGATTATATTTTGTCTGTTTGTAAGGAACCCAGCATAGCAGACCACTAGTTTTGATAGTGCATTCAGGTTCCACAGACATATGTATTAATAAAATAGTGATTTCTAACTAAATAATTTCAGTAAGACAACTACATAGAGTAAAATATCTCAGCCTAGATGAAATGTAATATAATTGTTCAAGAACCAACAGCTGGGCTCATTTTTTTCATTGCTTACATAGGTGTTAGTTGCATCAAAGTACAGAAATTAATTGCAGGAGCTCTTGTTCCTGAAGAAAAATAACATCAGGTCTGGGTTCAGAATTCAGCATTCAGGTCCCAAGCTGTACTTGAATGTTTTCTTTAAGCAGTAGACTTAGAAACCCTTGCATAAGTCGACACATAACACACTCCTGGAACTGCAGTTAAAAGGTGAGGTGGTTAACAAGGACATGCAGTTGTCAAGGCAAGTTTGGCAAGATGAAATTTCCAATGGCTACAGGCAAGAGCGTTCCAGGAAACACTGAAATTGACACACCCCCCCCTCAAAATAATGACTTATCCCTACCTCTCCCAAATATACAGGGAAATAGGAAATACTATTAATTCTTGGTGGCATGTTTCCACTTATTAATGTTCTTGGAACAACAAGATAGCAACTTTGCTCTGCAACATTACTAAACTTCCTCTTGTTTATTTTCTTCACCTGAGTTCAATCAAGCTGCGTGGTCTAATGCCTATGTCAAACTAAGAAGCTTCAGGGAAAGCCACTCATTTGCTGAGAAGGCAATTTTTGTTTCAGCACAAGGTGGATGAAAAGTCCCTGATTTCTTTTTCCTCAGTGTTCAGCAAAGCCTTGTGACATATGCATGCCAGGCTGTACAAGCTTCAGAGAAGCCAAGGCCACTCATTTAATGAATGCTGACTATGCAAGTATTGGCTCCATAACCTTTCTGATCTACTTTTATGAAGCAACTGATGTTAAAACTTGAATTTGAAGCAATATGTTCTGCTACTCTTGCTGTTTCCCTGTTTAAAAATTAACAGGACCTCATAAATTTATAAACATTAAGAGGCAGGCTGCTACTGAAATGTAATCGAAGGTTTAAATTTGCAATGAAAGGCTTCCATCTTGCAGATACAGAACAGAAGGAGATTTTGCTCCAAGAAGTGGCTCTGGTGCTGTGTTGGAGGGTTGTGCAGCAGCCACAGAAGAGTCAGTTCAGGGATGTTGTTATGTGGAAGTATGCTGCAGATTTTCCACATGAAGAATATATAACAGGTTTTCAGTTATCTACTAGAAACTTTTTTAAAAAAAGCTTTCCTGTATGTATAAAACCCTTTTGTCGTAGACCAGTGTATATCTTTAAATTTTGCTAGACCATGTACTTCTCCTCTGTATGCTTTATTTTATATTGTAGTACTACATTTATGAAACAAGGAGATGATGTTCTTAGCTTATGGGAGTGGTAGTTTTAACCTTGAACCATAAATCTCATAATGTAGTAAAGAAAGGCTTTAGAACTGTTATTAAAATCTGGGAGTTTTATTCCAATATTCTCCTCTGAATAACAAATATTCTTTGCTCCTGCCCACAAATTTCCTTGAAGAAAAGGCAGCTGTATTAGAGCATACAAAATAATCCAATGGCAGCTTTAATTCTTCCTGGTTAATTTTTGCAAGGTAAACAAAAATAAGCCTGAACAAAAAAAAATTATTTGTCAAAACATAATCTTCTCATCATATGTTTTTGTGTAAAAGTGAGAAAGAATGTGATGTAAGAAATCTTCTATTATGACATCAGATATTTCCTATAATATCGTATAAATGAGTGTGAGGTGTTGATCTTTAAAATCTGCACATGCTAATATATCAATTCCATTTTTATGATGTCTTAGAAACCAGACTTATATTAGTTAGGAGGAATTTGACAATAATTATGCTAACTGCTAAGTATTTATTCTGCTGCAAGGTGTACTTCCTACTTCAACAGAAGTACCTGTTTAACTGTGAGATGCCAGTCTTTGGTGTAGAAGAGTGAGGGCAGCTTAGTTAACTCTTCAGCTAACATATCAAAATAAAATAAATGTTACCTATCTTATTTACAGATACTCTTTAGAAAAGAGAATTTTTGGGCTTTCAAATGCTGACCAGTATCCTTTATGTAGAAAACCTACACCATGTTTTAACATATACCTGGTTAATACATACTAGGTTTAAAAAAAAGAATTTAAAAGACCTAAATATGCCAAAATGGGAAAAGCTATATTTCCTTGTGTAAGACATAAAAAAAACCCTGTCTTTGAATGTGGTGAACATTTTATTGTTTGCTGTTCAGGTTTGTTTTTGGGTTTTTTTTTGGATTGGAGATTGAAACAAGGAAAACAACCACTTAATGCCATTGATCAAATCGTGCTTTGGAAGCAGACCCTAGATTAATGGGTTTAAGAATGTTCTTCTAAATTACAAACATCTGTAATGATCCTCCAAGGACAAACAGGGCACTCTGGTTCAATGAGTAGGTAATGAAATTGCTCTATAGCCCTCTTATCAGTGTGCAAAAGTTTGCTGGTGCTGCAGGACAGGTTGCCCCAATGTCCTGGCAAACCACTGTTGGCTTATCACTATAATTTCCCCTATGTGTTCATAAAAACCCTCTATGTAATATTTATGTTCAGTTTTTTAAAGCAGACTAATTGGAGTCTGTCACTTCGCCTTTTGTTAATGTATTTTCATATACGGTTTAACATTACTGTGAATATAAGTGGTTTTAACAATCGTGTTTTTCAAGTCCTAGCTGTAATAGATATCTTTGTGGAATATCTTTTCCTTCAGGATTTGTTTGATAAAATTAAGTCTCGGTTCAGAATGAATGTGATTTATCTATTACAGTGCACTTACTGTCCCTCTAGATCAATGCAATCATTTTTATGCTTTCAAGTACGAACGTAGGAACCATTTCAAATCAAATCAAGGCATTACTGCCTCCCAAAATTCTTTATGAATTGAAGCCAAACATTTTAAAAGGGTAGATAATCTCTCTTAAAAAAAAATAAAATATTTTAACACCACTTCACTATTTAATCTTACAAAAATGGAAACACAGAGCTACAGTTATGGCAGCCAGCTTTCGTTTCTTCATAAACTGTTTAATTCAAGGAAGGCTGCATCTTTGGTATGCAAACATTTTCACCTGTTATTATTAAAGAGTAGTTAGGAAAAAAAAGATATTTTGGGAGAACCTTATCTGATCTGGATCTCTGAGCATTTTGAGAACCCACCATTTCTGTCCCTTAAGACAAAGAGAAGGTAGATCTCAGACTTCAGCCCATGCAGAGATGAAATGGCCTTTACATGACCAACTTTAATGTGGGACTAGAATATGAAAACCAGAGATGGTTTTATTGCAGACCAAATGAACTCTAGTTTCCACAGATTGTTGACCTGCTGTGTTTCTTTTGGAGGGCTACAGGAGTAGATCCTTTCTGTTCTGGACCAATGTGGTGTTTGGGTCTCTCCTCAGAGATGAGTGACAGTGATGTTCTATGGCCTTGCAGAAAAAAAAAGAGACTATGATCATTCTCGTGACCCTCCTCTGGACCTGCTCCAATGTATCCATGTCTTTCTTCTACTGGGAACCCCATAGCTGGATGCAGGACTCCGGGTGGGGTCTCACCAGAGCAGAGTAGAGGGGAAGAATTACTTCCCTCCACCTGCTAGCCATGTTTCTTTTGATGCAGCCCAGGATACAGTTGGCTTTCTGGTCCGCAAGTGCACATTTTTGGCTCATGTCCAATTTTTCGTCCACTGGTACCCCCAAGCCCTTCTCCACAGGGCTGTTCTCAATCCCTTCATCCCCCAGGTGCAGAACCTTGCCTTTGGCCTTGGTGAACTTCAGGAATTTCTTATGGGCCCAACTCATCAAGGCTGTCAAGGTCCTTTCCCTCAAGCATATCAACTGCAGTACTCAGCTTGGTGTCATCTGCAAACTTGCTGAGGGTACATTTAATCCCACTCTCTGCATCATTGATGAAGATACTAATTCGTACTCATCTCAGTGTGAATCCTTGAGGGACAATACTTGTCATTATTTTCCACTTGGACAATGAACCATTGGCTGTAACTCTTTGGATGTGGCTCTGAACCCAGTTTCTTATCCACTTAACAGTCCACCCATCAGACCCTTACTTCTCCAATTTAACAGCAAGTATGTTATGGGGGACCATATCAAAGCCCATACAGAAATCTAGGTAGATGACATTTCTTCCTTCGCCCACTGATGCAGTCTCTCCATTGTAGAAGGCTACTAGATTAGTCAGGCACAATTTGCCCTTGATGATGCCGTGATGGCTGTCTTTAAATTAACAAGTCTCAGTTTATTAGAGGTCAAACTTGAAATTCTTAAATACTTGTCTATGCAGGTATTAATTTGTCACAGAATGGAGCTCATCTTGATTTTAATAAGGAATTGTTCAGTGTATTCTTGAATAATCTATTCACTCTCTAAATCTCATCAGCTGTGATGTTCTTTGGTGAAGTGCTGACATGTACCTTTCTAAGTAGTGGTGATATAAGTGTGCAGAAAGATGCAAAGGACATCACTCTGCTCTTGACTGATGTGCATAGGCTGAAGGCACTTTTGCACAGAGTTCAGAAATGGTACATTCCTGTGCTTTTAGTTTTTGCTTATTTACTTTCAAGTTTCTTTTGCCACTGTCAAACAGATTGAAATGCTGATGTGTTTTGATAACAGTCACCACTGCATCCATTTTCCATAAAAGATTAGGTGCTAGTAAGGAAAGTAGCATTTCTGCTTGTGCACACTAATGAATAATTATCACTTTTCCTCTGATCTTTATATTTGTTCATATTTTTATTTCTGCAGTCATCTAATTTGATTTATGTGTATATTTAACAGCAGGTTTTCCTTTTCTTTCTTGCTGTTTTGGCAGCTTGAAGCTCAAATAAAATGGCTCAATTTGGAAAATTAATTTTAATATGGACAATTTGCTGAGTTTAGATCCTCACTTGGAGATCTCTGTTTTGTTAGACTTTTTGGATGCAGGGTATGATGAATTCAGAAAAGGCTGTTTTGCAAAACCTGCAGTATACTACAGACTGGATATACAGACACCAGAACAACACATTTGGAATTACGGAATTCACCAGATAAATCAGAATATCCATTTATGATTACGACACAGGGAAACTAGATATTACTATTGATCAAGACAGATTTGTGAGTATAAGCAAAATATCTAGGAGGCATCAACTGGCGTATCTGTTTTGAGATCTTAGTCTGTCATGTCGATGTAATTACTTCAATATACATCAGACAAGAATATTCCTCCGATGTTTATATTACTATGTTCCTAGATAAAGTTATTTTACTTCATGTTATCTTTAATAATCTGAAAGAAAAAGAATTTTTCCCATCATAAATTGGCAGAAAATATTTTTATAATCATATGGTGAGGCTGAGGGGAATACAAAGCATGTAAATCAGAAAAAGGGTGAAAAAAACCCTACTTAAAATTGGGGTCATGTTTTTTGGCTACAGAGTTAATAATGTATTATTTAAGCACCCTGCATATCATTCAAGAAAGTGGATATCTAATGGTAGTTAACCTCCTACCAGAAAACCCTATAAAAATATTCTTTAAACAAACAAAAATACCATTTATTTAATTATTACTTTAGTTCTTTCGCCTGCATAGGACTTCCCTGCACAGATATCCAGCAATTGAATTAAAGGGCAAAAAAGATCTGAAGGATCAAACCTCTATACTGAGAAGAAACACTTCAACTAATCTAGAAATAAGGCAGTTTAAAAAACAAAACAAAACAAAACACCACACCTAAATTCACCCATAATTTAAAGAGTTTATAACTGTTGGAGTAGCCTGAGGTCAACTGGCTGATAAGATAATAATGAATTCTAACATACTTTCTGTGTTAACGGTAGAAATACAGATTACATTTGTTATTATAGATGGTTTTAACTGTTTCAATTAATTACATTTTGTTGTAGGTCTGGTTATGTACTAACATCACAGAGCATGGGCTGACTTTATGCCTAGTTAATCTGGCATTATATGAAGATTCAGCAGATGTGCCGACCACAAATGGAAGTGCAAAATCAGAAAAACCTTATCCCAGTATGAGATACAGCTAGACGAGGACGTAAGAAGTGACAGGATATCGTTCTCAGGGTATATGAGTACCATGAGGAAGACTGAGGTATGATAGTCAATAAAGAACAACAGCTGTCCAGAGACAGCTCTAAGGCTGAAGATTTGACATCCTCTGATCACTGGTTTTGTTGCAACTGTATACATATGTAGGTTTCACTTCTATATATATGTACATACACATTTTCATTATATATACAAATATACATAACATGCACACAACTTATACAGATCTATGTATAGATTAGGGAAATTATCACCGTGATGGAAGCATTCAGAAGATTGACAAATCAGCTTTGTTTCAAACTTCAGAGCAACACTCCGCAGGAGAGACACTCATTAATAACACACACTGCCAATGGTTAGCTCTTAATCATTGTCAGACTTTCTCATTGCTTATGCAAACAAATAGCCCTTAAGAAGCTTATGATAAACTAATTTTGTGTATACAATGACATGGAGCTGATGCATATAGTCAGTGCTGGTGGTAAAAGTCCCTGGTGGTCTTAGTGACCAAGATCCAGGAGGTGCAGCTCAAGTGGGCAACCTCCTTCCCCCCTTCTGTCCACTTTCCTGATCCTCAAGCCCCATTCCCAGAATAAAAAGGGATAGCCACATCTGCTCTCCGCATCGTCAATCTTAAATTGAGGATGAGAATGTTTTCCTGGTTTCAACATCTATCTTTTCCACTTGTTGAACAAACTTGGTTCTTGCAGAATTTAACACTGAAAAATCTTTTCAGGTGCTTCCTTTGAGTGGCTATACTGCCTCCCCATTTGCCCATTTACGCGTAAATATTAATTACGCATTTATGATTCACTGGTTTATAAAATGCTTGCTGCTGGCAGTATATGCTTTAGAAGTGTTACGGTTTTACAAAATGCTTACATACTGCCACAACTATGCTATTTCACTAAGTTTACATCTGGTTTCAAGCCAAGCACATATCAACTGTACCTTTTTTAGTGTATTGCTAATTCATGGGTGCAACAAACTTCTGATTTTACTACAGTTTTTGCTAAGAAGATCAGCTAATAATGGGGTTAGTACAATTAGTACGAGTAATGAGGTAATAGTTAATCAGTCTGCAGCACAAAAATCCTGGCAAGAATCTACTCAGAAAAGACAGTTATTTTCCAGGAATGGTGAGTGAACAAGGTATTGGACATGCGAAACCATGTGAAACAATGAGAATCTTATGTAAAAAGATAGGAAATAGTTGATACACATTTTGAATATAGCAAGGCTTTTGACACAGTTTGAAATATATTTTCATGTAAAACAGTAGTCATGTAATTATCAAGTATAGTATTACAGAAATGATGCAAAAGTGATTAGAAAACCATACTTATAATAACCATAAATGTTTTATTTTCAGCAGGAAAGTATATATCAAGTAAGACAGGGCAACAATCAGCAATATTTTCATTAATTATAGGGACAACAGAAGGAACAGTGTTCACTTTTAAATTAGTTTAATCAATCTGAGATGGCTTAAAAGAACCCAGAATAATAGGTTAGAGTTCAAAATGGATTAAAACCAAAAAAAATTCAACAGATATTTTATTGCAAAAAAACCCCAAACCTGAGATTATAGCCATTGGCCAGCTGAGTATGATCTAGCAAAGGCGTACAGTTGCAAAAAAAGGCAATTGTCATATTGTCATACGTGGTATAGTGTAACCTGCAAGATTAGTGAAGTAATTATTCTGCTCAGCTTTGGCAAAGTGTCTTTTGGTGTTCTGTGTCATTTTAGATGCCAAACTTCAAGGTTTTAATTATATAAACCTGGTATCCTTTCCTTAAGAACATTTCATTATTCTCTGATCAGTAAAAATTGGGAGCCCTCCTCTAATCATAAGGATTTTTTCCTATGTTTTTTAAATCAAACTGAGTGGATTAATTTGTCATGTTCAATCAAGTTCACAGATATTTATTACTGGTTTGGTAGTTTGGTTATTTGGTAGTACTAACTAGTACAGTCAGCTAATGTTGGACAATTCATTAACAGTGGTAACTCCTGCTAAAGGTGAGTATATGTAACAGACCTTCTGTTTTGCCTCATGAAAAACTGTGTATAATTATAAATATGACCTAGCTTCTTTTGAGATGGATAGCAGTGTGCTTTAGCTTTAAGTTTGAAAGAACTGGGGTTTTCTATTTTTAGTTTTAGATTTTGTATTCTTTCCCTTTTTCAAAGTACTAGCAAGCATTTACCCAAATTTCAAGTCCAGATGAATAACTGCATTAATTAAAGAATGCCTGAATACTTACTACAGGTACTGTTATAGCACTTGCAAAACCTTGCAAAGCTTTCCTTCAACTGAGCAGTCATTAATTCGTTCAAAATTTATTACACCTTGTGCAACTTTGGTTGAAAGTCATCAAGATATCAAGACTTTGTATGTCCCTACAATTTCCTTCAACTATAATGTGCAAGCAAGTGGAATAGCTAAAACATCTGAACCCTTACGTAGAGTTGAATCCAGTCAAATAAGATTATCTATAGATGAATGCAGAAGTAAGGACTGAAGTCATAGGGAAGAAACAAAGAACGAGGCACAAATTGTGGAGGACAAATTGTCATTGAATAGTGCAAGTTCATGTATCCGATATTTAGATGTTTGTGTGTAAAGGGAAAGTTATACTGTACTTAAGAGCAGTACACCTTTTTAAAAATTGCTAACTTCTGTCATATTTAGAAGTATATGACATACAATCATAAATACATCATCTTCATTTCCTCTTCTGTAGTGTTATTCACAATCGATTTAATGTAAAACTAGCCTCTAATAAAAAGTGGGAAATACAACTTTCTTTTAGAATGAAAGTCCATGGCAAAAAAAACACATTTAAAGTACACGTCCCCAGTGCAGCCCCCTCTACACAGAGAGCTCAACTTCAGACTTGACTGTTTTCTTACCAGTACTCTGTTAGTGAAACTTTCATGCTCCTGGGAATGCTTGACACTTCTGCTTGAGCCCTCTTTCAGACTGTCCCTACATACATCATTTGATGTCCACCTGCGGGGCCCTCCTGTGCCGCTACGGGGATGTGTGTATGTGTGAGCAGACAGAATTACCATGATGTTTGCAATTTTTTTTTCTTGTATGTTTCTGATGAGAATTCTTCTTCAAATTGTGTGAGTTTTCCCTGGTTTGCATTAACTCCTATGCAAAATGAATCACTGTTTTTACTTCTTCAAGGAAATCCATAATTAATCCAAAGTCCTAAGTGGATGACAGCATTTTACACTCCCTCTGTGTAGGTACAACTGATTGCCCAGGTGCAAGTGAGCAGCTAACCAGTATGCGTCTGACTCCATTCCAAACCCAAACATAATAAATTTCTGTACCTCCAGGATTATTTTTTATTCAAATATTTTGTAACTTACTTTCTGTCAGCCTTACAAATACAAATATTAGAGCTGGATGAACAGGAAGAATAATCAGTGAGTATTTGATCAAAGAAACCTGAATTAATTTAGGCTCCATTTGCTGTACACAAAACAGTCAGGTGATGGAATTTATCAGTTTGAATGTGCAAGAAATTATGGGTGAATGTTCTATAAATCATTTAGTGAATAATGAACGTGTACAAAAATCAAATATCTTGGTGTCAGGGCTGCGTACCTGCATCTGTGTAACTTAGGCCGCTCTGCTATAACTGCCATTTAGTATTCTGACTGCAGGTGCTGAGAGAATAAGTGCATAATTCAGAAATGTTTCTTTTATGTTAAAAGGCAGTTGAAAGCTTCCTAGATTAGCACTTCTAATTGGATGCACTGGCTTTAAAATAGTTGCTCCCTGAAATCCTCTTATCTTATGCTTACGGTTTGAAGATTCAGTTTTTCATTCATCAGTCATGCAGAAGAAAATGATCTGTGGTTCAGTCCATCTACTGTGATGTTGCTGGACTTGAGACACTTAAGCTGAAAATTTCAAAGGCAGGAATAGTTTAGTGGCTGACTGCCTTTGTGATTTGCTTCCCCTTTTTTCATCCCATAACCTGTGGTTACTTATTACATTCTGTCAGTCTGAGTAGAAAGGCATTTATCTAAGTCCATTATTTCCTGTTTTTTTCAGCAGACCTGAAACTTAGAGGTCTCCTGTTGCTACTCAGGGTTTCAAGGAAGTATTTCTCCGTTCCCCTCAGCTCTGCTCTGCAATTCCTCCATGTGACGGAAGGAGGAAATGTAACCCTGTCTCAAACTTAACCATGTTCACAATAATGATAAATAATGATGATTTTTTTAACATGTACCCTGTGCTTTAAAGTGGGTCTGAGTTTTTTGTTATCCCCCTCATGAAAACTGAAGTGAGGTTTTTTCAAGAAAGGTGAGAGAGTCAGGCATGCTCCTTAGTCACAGAAGCCCTCATAGAACAGGGAGGATCAGCATGCACCTCACCAGCATAGCTTCCAGTCTTTCTGTCTGCCAACATGACAGGAAAACAAAGCCACGACATGAGCATAAAGGAAAAAAATTGGAAAGTTAAAAACCTAAAGTTTAAAATGTAAACTCCATCTGACTTAAGACTGGTGACTGGGTGCTATCTGCATTTTAACAGTGTTTTGGTCAGGAACTGGTCTGTACATGTTGATGTTGTCCTGATTAACCGTTCTTATACTATATTGTCTGTATATATTTTGGATCTATTCAGATGCAACACTTTTAAAATGCCTTTAATGGTGGACTACCTTCTAATCTATGATACAATTTAAAAAAACCAAGCAATCAAACAGGAAATTGTTCATTCAAAGAACCTTATGAAGGAATGAATAGTATATGAATATACAGTATAACATAAATATAGAACATATCTTACACATTGGAATAACTTTTGAATAAGTATACCATAAAGCTAATGTTGGTAAAATAGCTAGGGATGCAGCAAACCACAGAAAAAAATCCAAAGCAAAGCTTTCTCTTGCTATGACTAGAATAAGTTACAAAGCGTATTCTAAATATACATAAAATCTACTTTTAAAAATATCTTAAATGGAAACACATGGAAATATTCCACACATAACTTACGTCTTTAAGCATATTTCTAAATCCCTACTGATATCAATACTTACCTAGTAAATATACATTCTTTAGACAGATGGGACAAAATCTTGCAAGCAAGAAGACTTTCTGCTACCTGGGCTTTATTCTACCTCTATCTATTAA
Organism: Phalacrocorax aristotelis; assembly: GCF_949628215.1. Classification (NCBI taxonomy): domain Eukaryota; kingdom Metazoa; phylum Chordata; class Aves; order Suliformes; family Phalacrocoracidae; genus Phalacrocorax; species Phalacrocorax aristotelis. The sequence goes on from NC_134311.1 coordinate 5,710,143, forward strand.
TACTGCCAGAAAGTTTCCTCATTAATCATAGCATTCCTTCCTCTTTAATATAGACACTGTCCAAAAGGATCTCATGACAGCTTAATGAAAAATTCCTCTTTACATATTTAGATGAAAAATCTGGTGTCTTTTTTCTCACATTGGTTCTTTTTGTGGAGTCTTTCTGTAAGACGCAATGCCATAATTTATACTTGTCCTATGTAATCATCAATCCAATTATTTGCCTTATCTGTTCTCTATCATATAATCCATAATTCATATCAGACTCCCTGACATCAGAGAGACAACATTTTGAAGTAGTCCAGAACATCCCTCACTTCCTCACTCAGAATTTGGGAACAACTTCTGGTTTTCCAGGCTTTTGGACTAGGAAGGGTCTAATTGGCACTGAAATTAATTGTAACTCTCAGAAAGTTCTGTACTGCAAGATTGAGAGAAGTCAGTGTGAGCATTTGAAAGTTAGCCTGAATGATAAATAACACCATATTGTAGTTAACAACAACTTTTTCTTCTAGGTGACACGTTAGCTTAATTTTAACAAATAACTTCTTTACTACATACTGTATTCCCAATATATCACAGCCATATTTTATACCATAGCCCAAGTGGCTAGTAAAAGACAGAGGCTTTTATGACTTTTTTATTAGAACTAGCAAGTGTATTCCCAGAGAATTATTTAACTTGGTTCTTTCCCTTGTACTATTGAAATGTGATATGCTATATCTGTCACATCTGCAACTTGGAAATTTCTGTCCAAGGCTTTATCCTTCTTTCTTTAAAGTAAAACAAAGAAAACGAGGTGACTGGTTTTCAGGGCTTTTTCACCCACAAATGACATGATTCCTTTCTTTGTTCATTTCCACAATGCTTAAGCATATTCATTTTATCTGCTTGATCACATTGTGCAGTGTAATATGACCGTAAAACCACAATCAATATGTCCTACTTGTAGACTAGGGCACACATGCTAGTAATTTAAAGTGATACTTTTCCCCTCAAAACAGTCATTCTACAGCAGTGCTCCAGCACGAGGAGCCCCATTGCCTCGTGTAGTTGTATATGATGCATTCAAGAGGAGCAGTAACTAGTGCCTGAATTTCCAATCCATTCTTTTCTTGAGAAATGGCGGTCATGGATATCACACAGTTAAAATAATGCCCCGTGCCATCACAATTTTCTTCTGACATTGACTTTAACTCTCCTTTGCCTTGCAAACAAATTTTTTAAAGTTCTGTTCATTGCATTTCAGAAAAACTTAAGAGGACTATTGTTCCTTTTAGAAAATAAATAAAGTGACAATTTAGATCCAGACTTTATACATTCCTTTATGTGTTTGAGACTGTTATTATCTGGGTCCATCACACTTTAAATGAAGCAGCTACACTGATCATAATCTATAGAGATATTGAGTAGGTGGTTGCCCAGGCAACAGAAATAAAGTTGAGGAAAAAACTTCCTCTACACCCCTATTTTCTTCCATTGCTTTTCATGGTCATCAAAACCATGGGTTTTAAGGTTTAACTTACTGTGGTGTAGTGGAAATCAGGTGTAGTAAACCAATGTTTTTTAGCAATATGGGATGTCTTCCCATTGATTCAAATAAAATACTGTTTGTGAAAAGAAGATATCTGCCAAAATTAATGATTGGGTGTCAGAGATGTAAATGAAGCTGTGGTTTTGTGCCTCTCTTCACTTTGGGAAAAAGTGTCTTTGCCTGATGATTACCCAGAGGATAATTTATAGCATTACCCATATTAAAATTTTAAAAATAATATTCCTAGAGTAGAAGCTGAGCTTCTAAACTAAAACTGTCTTATTTGTCTAATTTCTCTTAGTTACTTTATGAGGTCAAGAACTTTCAAGGTCAACCTCAATCAATTTTATAGGATCAGGTTCACTTAAGTTTTTAATATAGTCTTGTACTCCATTTTAAATATGGTAATTTACAACTTACTATTCTAATGAAAAGACTAAATGTTTATGCTGCTTCAGGAGAACCATTTCACAGTACATTAACAGTGTTTATATGGGAATCAACTGGAGCACTGCATCTGGCCGGCCTTGGATACATGCAAATTGATGTGTGCATAGTTTAGGACATAACAAATTCATGACTTCTTCAGCCTGTCAGGCTCTGAAATCAAATTGGCCAATGAATCCTGATTGTGTCTCCTTTCTTTTAGGCAACAGAAAAGATGTCTCCTCTGATAGGCAATTTCTTTTCCAGAGTATTCTTTCTGTGATTTGTAGAGGAATTATCATGAGATTGCACACTTCCTGTGCTATTAGACAAAAAGGACACTAAATCCACTGGAAGAAAGGGATTTTGTATTCACTGACACTCCACTGTGGAAAACCTCCCAAGAATTACTTTTTTAAAATACTGAGTTAACTAGCTAAGCTAACGAGCAAAGGCAAACCCTTGCCTTGATGTTTGTCTGTTATTGGAAATCTGAAACTTGAAAGGTCATGTTCTATTTAAGGGAAAATATTACAAGAAGTGAAAGTAAATTGTACTAAATAAAAGAATTGTACCTTAATTATTTATTCTAATTATGGAGAACTGACATCTTTTGAGAGTGGTTCACTCAGCATACTGTTTCATCCTGGAGTTTCATTTAACCTCAAATTATATGAAAAATTAACTCAAATAGAAAGAAGAAAATAATTTTAAACAGATTCACAAAGCAGTGCTATTGAAAACCATTTGTCTCAGAACAAAGGACTCTCATCTCTCAGGAGTATGATCTAGTCCCAGGTTATAAGCTTGATTTAGGTGTATCTTTCTCTATTCATATCAAGGCTGTATCAATAATATTTAGATTTTCTTGAGCTGGAAGACAGAGAGAATAACAGTAACTGTGATCCTGCTTCAACAGATGTTTTAATACTATTCTGTGCAGGAGGAGAAGCATTTAAACAGAAAAGATTGCTGCAAACACATTGCAGAATAAACTATGTTCTTGACATTTTCTTAGAAAACATAAAAACCCTGTTCAATGACTTAAGTTAGACAAAAGGGTGTAAACGCTGTGGAAAGAATAAGCCACTCCTCTTTCTATCCAAAACATTCAGAATTTACCTTGGAAAGGTGACAATTCTCATCCACCCAAATTAAACTGAGACTGCAAAATAGAGGAAGAAAAAAAATATATAAAAATTAATAAAATGTAGTTATTTCAGTTGGAAACATGAAAGGAAATAAAAACATCAACACACTTTAACTGACAACAGAAAGCCAATAATATGAAAGTATTTTGAAAGTGCAAATGGATTCTCAGATGCGTAAAAGCATTTCCAACTGGAAAAGATAATCAATTTGTGTGAAAAAATAGTGAAAATTTCCTGTGAGTTTCTTTGGAAGTAGTAAGAGAAAATGGTTTCTAGAGTGATTAGACATTAGAGACAACTCTTTATGTGAAAGTACAATTAATCCAAGAAGAAATGGATTTAAATGGGATTTTGGTCCAGGAATTAGAGGCATTTTTGTAAGGATAACATAGTGAGGTCCTGGAGGGGCCTCTGAAAGTGACTAATATGGAGGGGTTGGGGATGGGGAAAGCAGTGACTTTTTGTAAATTTTCAAGGAAAAAATTAAGACTTTATGAAAAAGATTGCACTGTCACCACTACAATGTGTAACCAAGTAGTTATGACTGCATTTCCCCAGTTTCTCACAACCAACGAGAAAAGGATAGAAAACAGAGTTATTTTAAGAATATCCTGCTATCTAATGCCTTTTAGTGGATAATTCCATGTCAGGTAGTATTATGTTTTACTGAGTTGAGTGAACAGTTTCTGTTTATTTGGATTTTTTCTTTGCGATATGCTTCAATTTCTGTCTCCATTTGTATTGTTATGATTTAATTATTTGCAGAGGGAGATGCACAGATTCAGGGAACACAAAATGAGAAACAAATGGAAAGGTTTCAAAGATGGTAAAAGGTTCACTGTTGCCTTCACCTGGATGGAAACTTTTATCACTTAACTCCTTATCACAGAATTCACTGGTAATTAGTTTATACATCTGTGAAGATAAGTGCCTCCACTGAGATAGTAAATTCCCACATTTTCTACTGATATTAACTTAAGTGGAAGGTATTCAGCCTCTCAAAGGACTGAAGCCATCGTGGTCAGACCTGCTGATATATGCAAATCAAATCATCCTAAAAAAGTGGTCTATAAGAGGAGGATAGGCACTTTCAATATTTTTTTTAGTTTTTTAATCTTTGAGTTAATCCAGTGTGATTCCCCAGCATACTTCCATTTAATATGGTCCTGAACAATAAACTAGGCAGAGGTGGTAAACAGTCCCATGAAATATTTAATAAAATTAAATTACCTTATCAAATTAAGGGAAAGGAAATGTATATGCAAGTCTTTACTTAAATAAATTAAATCAAAGGAGGCGGCTGCTTAAGTTGCTGCATGGATGTTAGAATTCCAAGTAAAATCAGTCCCTGCAATAGATCTTGAAGAAACAATTCTAAGAAAATGTGTGATGTTAGATAGAGATGGGCCCTGGGAAAGTCAGAGGTGAAATAAGAAAGCAAATTAAGGTTTTTCTTCTAAATGAGAAGAGTATTCAGATGTTAATAAGCAGGAACAGGCAACACTGAGGGAAAAATGAATGCAGTATTTGTGCTGGTAGTTAAAAGAGGAATGTGGTTAGAATAACATAAAGAACAGGAGAGAGACAATGTAATGAGAATTTACAAGCCAAAAATAGATCGAATGTGTGATCTTTGGACAAAACAGATATGCTGCGACAAGAACCTTGAGGCACACTGTCGAAGTAGTTTTCTTACATATTGGCAAAAGCAAAAAAGGAAATAAAATCAATCACATTCTTTTGATTCCACAGTTTGAACAGAGATGTGCAATGTTCAGGTGGGATGTTATGTATCACATGGCAATTCTTTCTGAGTTATTGTTGAGTGAGAAAGGATTGACAGTCCTTCAATGCTTATACATAAAAAAAAAAAAAAATCTGCCAGAATGTATTGTTGTCAAAATAAAGCTTGTGAACAAAATATCGAGGAAGGTGAGGAAAAGAATAAAATAAAACCCATCAATATCACTAAAAGAGTTTATGCTTTCCCCTAAGCACCTCTAAGCACAAATATACAAATCTCAAATCTCATCCCAGACTTTTTTTTCCCAGTCCTCTCCCATAGGATATCGGTCCAACATCTTTCAGGAAGATCTATGTCACTGGCTTTCTGAGTGCATTGCATTTGCATGATGAGGAAAAACCAAGAAAACCTCATTGACTGAATGGGACATAGAAGCAAGGGAAGAAAGAAAAACTAAACGACTTACATGAATATATAGATGATACATCTGATTGACATTCACACTGAGATTCTTTTAAATGATGCTACCATAATTATGCTTATGTTAAAGCCCTTTCACACTTCTGCAAAAGCTGCAGTGTAAACCTCTTATGCTTATGATATCTGAGAGACCATGATTTGGGGTCTACAATGATGGAAATTAGAGTGGCACTTGTCAAAACAGCAAGCCTTCATTTGGATTTACGAAACAAGGAGTTCATATTAACAACTTGCCTAAAGCAATGCATTTATCTTCGCGGAATTTGAAGCACAGTATCACACTGCCAACACAAATTCTGCTTGCGAGAACCAGCCTTTCAGTGACTTACACCGGTTTCATATTTTCGTGTACCAGGCAGCTGTAATGGAGAATGACCAGACCAGGTTACTTTCCTACAAAATCCTATACCTGCAGGTAAATCTTCCCTCTGATACAAATTCCAACTTTCTGCTCATAACTTCTGGATCCAGAATTTAACCTTTACGTCATTACATTACTAAGAGTGATACACTTACTTACAAATACAGTTTCAGGCATTGGCAGAGGTCTTCAAGATAATGTGAACAAGACGACTGTGAAGCTGTGAGCTCAGAAGCATGCCTTACAGTACAGGAAACTGAATGGTACCACCATAGCAGAAAACAATGTTCATTCAGCCAGCTATTCTAAGGATAAAATGTATTCAGATTTGTAATTAGATTTCATTTTTGATAGATTGCAGACAATCTCAAACCCATATACCTATGCATGGAAGACTGTATACTTATATAATTATACATATATATGTATACAATATGAATAATGAATAATAAATAATGAGGGAAAGTATATATGTATGTATGCATATATGTGTGCACTCATAAATATGCACACACATATGCATACACATATGCATACGCACAAATAAATTTATTATTTGCTTGTATTCCACTATAAAAATCAGTATGTATTTGCATAAAAGACATGCGCAGTATATATTATCTTACTCTATGATTTCATGCTGTTCGATGATATTAGGTCTCAGAGACTAAGGCTCTTCTTCTCAAGGGCATCCAGGTACATGCCTTCCACTGATGTTTTTGGCATCTGGAACTCTATGTCCTTTTTGAAAATCTAACCCATGGTTTCTAAACTACCATCATGAAGAAGTACATGCAGACTATCATCACAAACTTGGATTTCTGGAACAAAACCAATTCAAATTAATGTCACTTTCAAGAAACTGTAACATCTGAATTATGGAAAAAATTGTGTCAAATGAAAATGACATGTGATTTGAGATTCATAATTGCAGCAAACCTACATTATTTATACCCAGTGCTTTAAAAAAAAAGTGTCTTCTCCAACCTTCAATTATCTCCACAATAAAATTAGATGCTCCAATTCTTTTGTTTTGTTATGCCATTTTAGAAGTTATTATTTAAATGAAGAGTGCCAAGTTATGATTATAATTCTTAACCTTGTATTTTGGCCTCTTCTCACATTCATTATAACATTAAAAAAAATATTTATATATAAAATAAAACCTGAAATAACTTGCTGAGAAAGACATTAAGTAAGGATTTTTATCAAGTCCTGTTTACACATTTATGACCAGGATTCAGGTACTTAAACACAGGTATAAAGTGCTATTTTAGGTAGCGTAGCACAACCCTGAGGTTGCAGGAATTATCTGCTACCCCTGCGAAAATGTTTGGCAACTGGAACGTCTACAACGACACCAAACTCCTACATTAGGCAGTTAGATTGCTCCCAGGGTGTCTGCTTATTAAAGCCCGTCTAAACAAGTCTAAGGCTTAAGTTTTAAAATCCAAGTAACAGCTTGCAGTAAGGGTACCAGTTGCTTATCTGTGACATGGTCTCTGCTTAGGTCAATTTTTTTTTCATTGTGTAAACTCTGATTCCTGAACTGTCTTTGTTATCCCTGCCAGGATCTGCCTTAGCAAATAAACATTTTAAACCTGATAATTTTCATGGATAACAATAACACTTCTTTCGCCCCAGTATTTGATCACTGTGCATAATTTGGTTTTCAGTGTTCTAGGACCACACTGAAGCTGACCGCATGCAAGTAATGGGCAGGCAGGGTGTCCAAGGAGTTGTCCTCTCTACAGTCTGTGTATGTGGCAAAACACACTGTAGATGCAGTGGCCAAAGTTATTGCCCGCACAGAGGAAACATTAATGAAATAAAATGGGTAAGATTTCTGTTACATCAACGTCTGTTCCTGCTGACTGGGTTAGCAAGACCTGGAAAATTTTTCAGGTCTCTTTATCAAAGGAACAGAGAAACTTGAGCTGCCTCTCCTGGGTGTCCACGAGCAAACCTCACTGTGTCCACTGGACTACCATTGGAGTATAGCTCTCTCCATATCACTTTACTCACCATGTCACTAACAGACAGTCTTTGAAACATCTGTAACTGTGTCTACCCCTGTCTACATGACTCATGCATTTTCTGAATTTGCTTGTAAGTGTTAGCCTCAACCTGCAGGGTAAGGAGCTTAATTTCAGAACTTGAATATTTCTCTATAAATCTGCTCTAAAATGGATGACTTAACATCTTTGATTGCTTGTTGCAATGCAGCTTATGAACCATAATATCATTCGGATTTTCACAGTCCTGACACAGTGTATACATAATGTACTGTAAATCACCTGTGCAAAGCCCTTGAGATAGAAAAATCGCAAGCAGGCATGGGGAGCAGTATGCTGTTCTAACTCCCTCAAGTCCCTCCAGAGGGATATTTCATTATGTCAATTCAGGCAACATAAAGGCTAAGAGCTGAACCATGCAGTTGCCACCTTCAATTATTCAGAAATCCACCGCAGAACACACAGAAAAGGCTGACAGCCTTGTAAGAACACTACTGCGATAGCTCTGTTCTTTGGGCTCGAATTATCTTATCTGGTGGAGCCATTCAGGTTCCTTAAAACAGATAAATTATTTAGCATTTTGTTTCTACAGCCCTTGTTTGTTGCAGCTGTGCTGTCTCCTTCCACTTTCTTTGAGAAAGTTGCCTTTAACCATATCTCCTTCAGTTTTGCTAACTTTTCCACACTACCTAACAGGGAAATAGCAAGGAATAAAAGTGTTCACAGGGTTTTAGAACATCAGATGTTCATTGATGTTTGAGTATCTAGTGAATTTTGACAAAAAATAGCCTATTGTTAATAAGACTACAACAATACCTTATTAACAAGAAGACTACACAAACTGAGTAGCTGGACACATTATTTTATGCTGCTTTTAGTCCTGTAAACATGGCAGTTTAAAAGGTGCTCTGAGCAGAGATCATCCTTAGTGACTGGCAAAAATCTTTGTAATCTGCCATGAGAAGTACCATTTATATATCACTTTAAACTTGTTTTGCAAATGGCAAGAAGGAGAAATGAGAATAACATAATTCAATACTTATTATAGACAGCCGTAGTTGAAATTCTTAATTAAACTTGCAGGTCTTGTTTTTTTCTTTCCATTTACTAGTCCTCCTTTTAGTGTACAATAGAACTTTTTTCCTCACGTCCGTTCTTTCCCTTTATTAAATGAGGATCCTGTACACGCATGTGTATTACAAGAGACACATCCCTGGAACAAGTGCTCCTTCCTCAGAGCCTTTCTTTAGACTGACTGCTGAGTGAAGGCATTTGCCTGTAGCGTGGTTATGACAGTTATTGGAATGGTGGTAAATAAATCCAGAGATTCTTCAGCATTTGATGTAGCTGGCCAGGTGAACTTCTTGCTAGCTGAAAAACCCACAGACCTCTCGTTTTAGAAAATTAAGTACAAAAAAAGTGTCAGAGCATCAGCAACTCAAGGTCTTTTTCAAGCATGTTACTCCTTATCTTTTTGGTTTGGTTTTTTTTTTTTTTAAATTCTCTAATGCATTGAGTTATACAATGTCATCTACAAGTTTGGTAGTCTTTACACTGTTCTTACACAAGCTTTTAGTCTTCTAGGTCTATTGCATAAGTTGACCCATCATAACTGATCATTCAGAAAATTCCTATTTTAATATCTTTGGCAAATTTAGTTAAAGCTATTTGCTTTTAATTTTAGATGAGCAAGGTCCTGACATTGTTCTGCACAGTATCCAAATAGATCCATCTTCAATACATGCTATATTTTTTACTTCACAGTTATGTATTTTGTATGTAAAATTATTTGTATTGCAATGTGTATTCATGGTAAAATAATTAATTTTCTACCAATATCTTCTACCAACATTTTTTTATTCATATTCCTTCATGATCCATTATTACTGTAGTTACATATTTACCATTCCTTAAATTTTGATTATTATTTTTTTAGTATAAACAATTTATAAACACATTTACAGACCAATTTTTCCCCTTTCTGAACAGCTTATACCTTACAGTAAGTGTCAGAATATATGGAAAGTTCTAAGCCAGGTGACATCTTAAGACAGTAGAGGACTATTTATGCCAGGTAGCTTAGTATGTCAGACCAAAAGAGACATATCTGGAGGGGAGGGCCCTCATGGGTTAGAGAAGGATAAATGGCACATACATATAGTGAAGACAGCTTATGAGATCAAGCTTTCTAATCATGTCTTATTCTGCAAGTCACTGCATTACGAGAATATTGCAGGGACAGAGAGTATGAGATCGCTGCACTATATAGAACATCTGCATAGAAGCCAGCATTTGGGGTGAAGTGCTAAGAGTTTAATTTTGGCTGAATTACAGTTTTGTTTAGCAGGGTTTATTACTGAAAGAGGATGAAGACAGAGAAATACACAAATTGATTTTGCATTGTATTTCTTCCTGAGATATGCTTTTGTATGATATATATAGGCTGCCCTTTACAGGTTATAAAAACCCCATGTTCAGTTAATAGAAAGTAAGCTAAGTGACTGCAAGTATCCCTAGGCCTTTGCAGGTGCTATTCCTTCATGCAGAGGAGAAAAATAAAGCTTTTTATATTATATTCATAAGGTAGCACTAGAAAACTTCTGGAATGCTTTCCCATTCTCTCTCCTCTCCTCTGCGCTTTACTTCACTCTATGGATTTCTTCCCTTATATTACCTGTGTGTTAAATCCCAGACTCATGCACGATGGCCAACGGCAGAGGTTTAGTGAGCTCTTTCTTCTACTTCCTCACTAGTTGTGTAAGCATGTAGGGTAGTAGACTGCTATCTGACTACTTAGATATCTGACTACTTAGATAGCTGACTACTTAGATAGCTGACTACTTAGATGCCTACTACTTTGGTCATCAGTCTAAATTCAATTCTGTCTACAATACTGATATATGCATAGTGATCTATATTCACTTCTGGTACCCTAAAAATCTTTATTCAGAAAGGATATCATAGATCTGCCTAGCTTTTTCTAGTTTTGTTTGTTTGCTTTTCCAGTCTGTGCAAAACAGAGTGGCTAAAATCTTATTCAGCCACAGTTCATAGTACCTCTCTCCCTGTGTTCGTCCCTAGGTATCTCCTGATCTGATGGCTTTTTGATGTTTCAGTTCCAATTCCTGGGGAGTTTTCTTATTTCTGATTAATTTGTGCTGGCTCATTTTTTTCCTGTCACTTTGCCTTCCCCCACACATTTGCTCCTTTTCATCATGTTTCCCTGTTGTTTCTGAAATTCCATTTATATCCCTAAGCAAAAAATATCCCCTTTCTTTCACCTGTATTCTTGCAAATGCTTTTTTCAGTATACAGAATTGCTATCCCTGGTCAATAAAAGCACTGCCTCCCAGCTGTAAGATTTATAAAAGCTGTTTGAGAGACAGAACCATCCTCTGGGTCAGTTACAGCAGTATATTTCTATTTAAGCTGCCTGGGTTTTGGGGGTGGTTTGTTTTTTATTATTTTTCATTTCTGTTTTTTGTTTGTTTGTTTTGTTTTTAAAATTTCTTGGGGCTGCTAAGTCACAGTCTCAGCTGGGGTAAACTGGTTTATTTTCATTTAGCTCAGGGAGCTATGTTGGTTTATGCAATATATGCTTTAATTTCTGTCTTTAACAAACCAAATGTTCTTGCACTACAAAACTGTTTTACTCTATCAGTGTATTTTATAGATGCCTAAAATTAGCTTGAAGATTGCTAATGGCCAATGCCTTTTTGTAAGTAATTGTGCTATATACTGTAATTTATCAAGGGTTTGCTGCCATTAACATCTAAAATAGGGAAATCATTGTCAGCCATTGATGATCGTGCTTATCAGAGCTACATAAATAATATTAGCTTTTGGTGCAGAGTGATGGAATAAGTAAGGGATAATTAACATTAGTTACTGAATTACGTAGCTTTATTGGATCAATATTCCTGAGTATCAAACTAAGCATTTGACAGTTGAACTGATGGAAAATGTGTTTGCTGAAATAAGTTTCCTTCGGTCCTGTCTGATTCTGAAGGAAAAAATGTAGTAAATCAAAGTCCTTTATCATTATAGAGATCTAGAAGCTACTTCACATTCAGCCCGAAACTACGGTACTTGCTCCCATACTACATAATTTGGGGTTATATTCAACAAGGTCTGTTTAAAAAAAAGCACAGAGAATTAGTGAAGGTGAGGAAGAACCACATTTATAGGATTATGTTTGCTCTGTTGCATAGTAAACAGATACACATCCTTTCGTATGAGGTGAGGTTTTCTGAATACCATTTTATTAAAAGTTGCCAGTGGCACTTTCTCTGCACAGCCATAAGGAGCATTTGTTTTCATTTTGTTTATGAAATAAAATCCTTTACTCACATATCATAGAATATATTTCTCAGTTCTTTAAGTCCATACTGAAACGTGCAGAAGGCCAAAGAGCTGAAGTTTCCAGGTATGGGCCCCATAATAAAGTAGGAAAGAAGAAATCAGACTTGAAAGATATTATTGCTTTCTTTAATCTAATAAATGTCTTCCTTCTGGGTTAAAGTATAATTATTTTTACTTGGCATCTTTACCGGTAGAACATGACATTTGTTAAAGGCACTAAAATATTGGTAATTTTTGCTTTATGGGTCCTTTTTTGGATATATCATCTGCACAGGCAAGAAATGCTGTTTAAGATAGGTAATTTTTCCTACGAGTCTTCTGTTAGCCCAGTAACAGAGATTTCTGCTGTGTCTGGAAACACTGCTCTGTAAACCAACGGTTGTTACATTTTCTCATTTTAGCGAAACAATATTTTTGCATTATTTCATAGAAAGGAAGTCTCTTAAATTGTTCCCCTGTTGACAGTAGTGTCTTGGCATAAACACTGAACCATATTGCAGGGTATACCACGTTAGAGGCATCTGACTTCCCTGTTACCAGCAAGGAGACATCTGGTTCATAACTTTTAGCATAGCATATCTCTCGGTGTAGCGTCAGCATCCTAAATCAAGCACGACAAAAGCTCACACTTGGAGATCAAAAGCTCATTTGCAGTATCGTTAATTTCTAATTCTGTATTAAAACCCAAATGAATTGTATTTACAAGAAGATACATACATTCAAATCAACATTCATACATTTAATTCTAAAGAAAATGTCCAATTTGGAGCAATTAACATATTATTCACAGGGCTGTTCCTACCCCAGCCATCAAGGTAATTTCTAGTGCAGCCTCACTACCAAGAAAGCAGACTCTATATCAGCAGCTTATACTGTGTGAAATGAAGATTAAGACAAACCATTGTTCTCCATCACAGCATTTGATATGGCTTCCTGTGCAATGGCCCTGAGAAAGCTCAGTGTGCATTGTTGTTCGAAACAGTCTCTGTCCAGCGACCTGATATCGTTCCTGGGAAAATATTCTTGAAGCATTTCCACAGAGATAAAGTGACTCTGAAAATATATTATTTCTAATGTATTACCCAGCAGGTTCAACTTTAATTTCCTAAATAGACATCTCTCACATGGAGATGTGAAACTACAGTGAGCTGCTCTTGGATTTTTTTTTTTTCTGAATACTTTATAAGTGATGCTTACCCCATCAGGGACCCACACTGTTTAGATGACCAGCCTGGATACAAAGAAAGGAAGAAAAAAAAGCATATCTGGACCTTTCAGAGCGAGGCACCATGTATTTGTGCAAAGCCCTTTCCACTGTTAATAACAGTGCACTAAAATCCAGCATGAAGAAAACTCACCATGAACCTCAACATGATACACCTCATGAGCATAAAAGACAAAGTCTATCAAGTTAACTGCTTACTATAAATTATTGAAGTGGCTGTATTTATTGCATACATTTAAACAGCTCTTATGTTATCCTATAAAGGACTGTTACAGGTTTGCCATGATGGCTACGTAATTTACAGCCCACTTTGCAGTTTTATGCTGTGTTTAAAAGGAACGCTCGCCGAAGCAAAGAGCGCACAGAGCAAACAAGAGTTTCAGAAACAGACACTGAGAAAACACAACATGTGTTTGTTTTCCACTGCTCAGGGGTCTAATTTTTTCCAGGCTTTAAAGGATGTTTAAAGGTGGCAACCATTATCATGGGCACAAACAAAGAGAGAGAAAAAAATAAAAGGAGAAGAAAAGGCTGTTTGCCCTCAGCCCAGTTGGTTGCTTCAGGATCCAGAAAATGTGAATTATTTCTAGATTTAAATATTGCCCCTATACTTTTCTTCAACTCTGCAAATAGGCTGGGCATAATCTGACCTGTTCAATTTTGTCAAGTCATTTAGTATTCCTCTGACTCTACCAAATTTACAGATTTGGGAAAATTGAGTCTTTACATTTCTATCATCTATAGTCTTTATATTTACATGTTTATTAGTCAGGATGAATTGTTTTTAATTTTGTAAAATATCATAGAGTAGTTCAGTAACTATTCATTGTCAAGAGGACAAAGACATAAAAATCCAGCAAGCATTTTTGCAACCCTGATGTGGTGAAAATTCAGGATAAGAGGATGCTTTCTAAGTTACATAAGTTGATGTATTTCATTTTTCAATGTATTTACCATGTATCTGTCATATTGAAATCACTAAAAATATATTTTGGAAGTATTAATGAACACTTCTGCTGTGATCTGAATAGGCCAGAACAGGAATGCATACATTCTTTTTAGGATACATTCAGAGTTTACGAGGGATGAGAAGGTAGCTATTTAAAAAAATTATAGCTCTATGTCATTGCCTTAGTGCTTTTACACAGTAGACAAAGTAAATTGAACTTTCATTCAGCAGTCCTACCAGCAAAATAACTCCTCATATTTTACTATAGTTACCAGTGGAAGCATTGGCTAACCTATTCTTTATTAAAATGTTCATTTTCCTTGTACTGCAGTGCCCCTGGCCTTGGCATATTTCTTGTGAGCTGCTGCTGGAAAATTCTCTGTGCTTGGCAGAAGTCAAGAATTTATGATGTACCTCTGAGCAGCACTGAGGCAAACAGCAAGAGCTGTTATCCTTAGTGCACTTTTGCAAGGCTATCTGTTAAAATGTGCATCTGATCTGAAACTCCTGTTTGTGTTTCAATATTATTTTGATGCTGCCTCAAAAAAAAAAAAAAAAAAAAAAGAAACAGCAGCAACAGAAGTCCTTTGCCCAGCATGGTACTCAGGAGCTGACTACTCCCATAAAACACAGATGAAATGTTTCTTATCTGCAAGGCATTTTAAAATAAATAGAAAAACAAGGCTGAATTACCCTTGACCTTGTTAAGCCAGGCTGCGATGTGTAGCATAATCCTGGACTTCAATTATTATGGTGACTTTGGATAAGATCAGGACCTATGTCTCAGAAGCTATGACAGCCGTGGTTCTGGGAAAAATGTATACAACTAAAGTCGCTGTCTCAGGCATGCAGTGAAGGTAAATTCCCATGGGATGTCTGCTAAATAATTCTGCATATGAGTCTGCAAGGGTGACTTCCTTGGGAACAGTATTTCTGCAAAAGCATTTTTCAATGACAGAAAGTTAGCGTCTTGAAATAATTCAATGTTTCTTGCTTACTCACTTTATCATGATGGCTGCTTATGGGGGGGCTGGTGTGAGGAGAGATTTTAAAGGTAAAGTTTCCTGTAATTTTATAAAAAATGAAGTGTTCTCTGCCACACACAGAAAAAGACTGGAGGATCCAAGTCTGTATCTTCATTTATGACAGCTAAAAATGTTGTACTTTTTCTGTCCATGGTAAATTTCTCCACAATGTCATCTGAAGCGTTTTTCTCCCAAAGAGGTTTGAGATGTCATCAAGCCAAGATGGCTTTAACAAATCATTGCAAGGTAGATAGAACATGTTTGCTGTTTCTGAGGCTGATCCTTCTGGCACAGGTGTCTGTAAATGAAGATTAATACACAAGTAGTCACTAGTCTTACATGAGAAGATCATGTGTGTCGTAGTCTTAGTGTAATTTTAAGGAAGTCAAGGCATACCTGGTTAATGTGGAAAGCTTTTTCTTAAGAGGGATATTTTCAATTCTTGGGGTGGCGGTATTGTGAAAGGGAAAAAAAGTTATTGCCAAGGCAAATTATTTCAGATCTGGACCTGAGTTCCCTGAAATGAATTGCCTCCCCTTTAATTTAGTGGGGTTTGGATCAGACTATTAAATTTGGGGTGTTTTTCATTGAGAATCAAATCCAAAGTTTTTATGGAGGCTTGAAATGCTAAATAATTTGTTCCAGCACTTAATGCAGTTCACTGACTGACTAAATTACTTTGTGACGCTTCGGTATATCTCTGAAAATAGACTGGCTGATTTATCAGTAAATGTACCTTTGTTGACAGCTGTTGTCCAGTCCTTGATGCACTACTATTTTTTATAATGGTTTTCCTCATTCTAGATAATTATGTGTCATAGTACCCTAGCTTTTGGTAGTATACATACTGAGAGTAAGCTCTGTTCTGGGGAAAATATATAATTTTCCAGTGACTAAACCTGACCTGCAAAACTAACTTCAGTGACCGTGCCTGTCTTGGTGACCAGGATATGAAAATAACCTCAATAAATACGGGCAGTATATGGTTCTTTTTTTCAATTAAATGGAAACTTAAAGGTTCAGTGACAAGTTCTTAGGACCATATACTAAGCAAAATACAGGCTGTCTTTCAAAATTCCTGCTAGGCAAATTCTTAGAGGAATCTGCTGTAAGAACAGTATGCTGATTTGTGAGTCACCTGTTTTTGTTTACCTGTTTTTGAAAAATTCCTTTTCAGAATCTTTTATAATCCTCCCCCTCCTTTTTTTTGCTATCTTGCTTTTGTAATCATTCTGTTAGACAGCAGTTAGAGTTTGATTTCTAATGAGATCATCTGCCATGATTTATAGCTTGTTTTCTTCTCAAGCCAGAACCTCTCGCATTGACTCACGCTGAGTATTATTTGATTGCTCAAATAGCTGTATTGAATACAGCTGAACTACTGAAGGAGTACGTTTCTTCTCAAAGAAAATGTCAAGACTAGCAGAAACCATTCCTGTAATAATTTTCATTTCTTATGTGAAACATTACTAAATCTAGGTGAAAGAAAGGAAACCAGAACCCCATTTAGGCATTTTCTTTATAAAACCTTGATTTCTGACTTAATTCAACCTTTCCCAAGTATTAAATATCATGTGAGCATGTGCTCACATTAAAAAATTGGCCCACAGATTTTTTTCTGCCTATGGTGCAACTTATGTCTTCTTGTCTCTTCTCAGTCTATCAAGCATCTCCATCTCATACATTGTTGTGTTTCTTCCCTTTTCACAGCAGGATCCTGGAAGTTGGAATTTATTTTGTACCTGTACCTAACTGTTGTCACTGAAGAAACAATGTCACACTTATCTGTTTTTTAACTGCAGCAGGTATTAAGTTGGATGTATTTATTTTTGCTTACTGTTTTGGTTTTCTTTTTCAACCGTTGCCATCTAATGTTGGCATAATATTAGGAATATATGGTTGTTTTTGTTGGTCCTGTCTTTTAAAACATTGAATTTAAAATACTGTGTAATTGGCACAGGAGAAGGAATAAACAATAGATATGAGTGGGAAGAGGGTCACTTTTACAATTCCTTTTTTAAAGTTACTGTGAAAAGACTTCTTCAGTATTTCTTAAAAAAAAATTCTTAAAGTGCCCTAATGTCCTAGGGTACCATAATAACTGTCAAAAACTAAGTGGTTAAGGTTCTGAAGGTAGTTTTTGCAAATAAAATGCATTCTTCAATGTTTTTCAAGTTCAAAACTGAAAGAAAAACCCAATATAGTGATCCAAAAGCCTCTTTCAAGGGAAATAAATGGAGAGCAAACATGTCATGCATACCCACTGCCAACAGCCTTAAACAAGTAATAGATAATCAAAGCAGGTGCTGACTACAGAAAAGATAAAGGGTAATATTTAAAAACAACTCAGAGGGATTTAAAAGAATAGAAGTCACTGATGTTTTGGACTTTACGTCCTAAATTGCATGGAGGTGCTATGTCCATTGTGAGGACTTACCTTTTGTGCACTGAAGACTGTAAGGGCAGCCCTGTTAGGCCAGATCAAAGACCAATCTATTACAACATCAATATCCTGTTTCCTTTCACGTTCTCTGTTGGATATTTGAAGAATAAATAAGCATAATTTTCTAGTTTATAACCAAATTCCATGTGTAGGCTTTGTTACTTGAAACATTTAGCCACCTGCATTAACTGCAGACATCATTTCAGAGGTGATCCGTTAATTAGATCCCAAAAGATTGTCAGTGGTTCTTCAAACCTTTCTTAAGCTGATTACTGCTGCTGCCTACAGTGAGAGTGGGGTAGGGGAAGGTTAGGTTTACCCTACAGAAACGAATGCTGTGGGATGACGGCAGCAGCTGAGGCTGGATGAGCAGACGGTGCTGCCTGCCAAGAGTGAACACCCATCCCTTTCCTGCGTCCAAGGCACAGGGACATCACTTCATCCCATCTCCCTTGCAGCTCACCTTTTGGGGTCCACTTACCTCGGACAAGCAGTGTGTCAGTCCTTTGTACTGACAAAATCTTTCATACTTGGCATGGTATTCTCTTCAAACTCAGGCTTATTTATTTATTTATTTGTACATTTAGGAGTGCAACCACATGATCATACTTAGCTTATCGTGTTTCTCTCTGCCAATGTTATTTCTCATCACCTTACCTACAGTACAGGATAAGATGTAGAATAAAATTTATATCCTGTGCACTGTTTCAGTACATTAAAATTGGGTATCAAAACACACTTTGGTTTCCTATGTGAGAGTGCAGGCAATAGAGTTTTAATCTTTTGATTTCTCTTTTTTTTTTCCCTTATAATACAGCTTTCTACTGTAAAATATATTGGTAAAATTGCACCTCAAATCATCCTTATCTTCGAGTTCAACAGCTGTTTGAAAAAGACATAACTTAGAAGTCTGGGAAAAAAAAAATATTTCACAATATTTTAAAAAATGTTTAGGACTCGATTTGTGATTTACCCTTTTACAGTCACCCTTTCACTAACTTCAGGTGATCTTTTTGTAGACTGAGAAGCTCTCTAAGCTACAACTAAAAATGGAATAATATATAAGTTCTAGCTTCACAATCTTTTAATAAAGATGCATAGAATTATACTGAAGAAATAATATCATGAATAAAACCCCACATTTTTATAATGGAGAAGCTGGTTTTTACTTGTAACCAGTATCCTCAAATGGTAGCATTGGCGATCCATTGTGTGAAATAGGAAATGTTTATAAGATTCATTACCATAACTTGAAACTGATTTACAAGACCAGGTTTCCATGTTTATGTTTTTGGAAAGCAACTATTCTTTTAAAATTGAGCAGTAGTGTAACATTTTATATCATTTAGATTTTAATTAAATCTTAACATGTATTGCTTTATTTACTTGCAATTTTTGCCATAGGCTCATTTGAGGCAGTTCTTGAATTATTTTTTCCCAGTCTGATTTTGTTATGTAAAAAGTGTAACACTATATATTGGAAAAAAAAAATGTTTGTAAATGAAAAACTGGCTCTCCACATTTGGGCTCAGTAATGGCTTTCTCTAGTGAATATTGCAGTATCAAATACTGAAACGGATACTCACTTATATAATCAGAGTTTCATATGTATTTTTGAGACAGAAGAATTTGTCACAGTAAGATCTTTTGTTGTGTAAACACATTATACACACAGTTTTTTGAATTTCCTCTAGAGGAAAATAACATTCTGCCACAGGGATAAAAAGGAGGCTCAGTTATATGTATGATAAAATGAATCTGTGTGTTTCATCCAGATAACTTTGAATATATGCAAGTTAAGTATTGAATATTTAACGCAGAAATACTCTAGTGGAAGGCTGAAGCTGCCACTTACCTCTATGTAAGACCAAAAAATCGTTAGCATATAGTGCAATTCTCTCTCCAAAAACAGATTACGCAAATATCTTTCTTTAAGTACCCAGCCTGCTGGGTAACAAAATGTTAGAATCAATGCAGATTTCAGTCTGCAAAACAATTTGGGGTAGCACCAGCTGTTTTAATGGTCAGATCATTTTAACTCTTCAAATATAATGCGGCAATGTGTCTTTACAAAATCAATAGCTTCTCCAATTACAGCTAACATGGTTCTCAAGACAGGCTACGAATGCCATGCAATTACACTCCAAGGCACTATTTCTTTCTCTTGTGCCAGCTCTTCTTGTGGCTGAATAGCTGGAAGGAGCAACTAATTTCTTACTTCCTCAACAAATATTTATTTTTTCTAGTACACTAATTATTACCAATATAAAGTCAGTTTTGCTTAGAAATTTTGCCTTTCATTGCCTGGGAAGAAGCAGAGGTCCCTGCTTTTTTGACATATTGGGAAAAAATTGTCAGTTTAGTCTCCTTGATCCTCTTGAAATAATATGCATAAAATCAATGTTGGGTTCTGTAGCCATGCTCAGTAGAGATGGGAGTGACAAACCCCTGTTGATAAGTCCCACAGGGTATCCGTCAAATGCCTTTGCATTTTTGTCCCATCTGTAGTAATCTAGGGTGAAACTCCCTTCCTGGTTCTCAGTCATGTTACAAGACGGTTCCTCCAGGACTTGTTCATTCTTGGGACTGGCAGAAACACTTCTGTCTTACATCGCTAAGGTTTGAGCCACTGAGTGTTTAATCACGGAAACAGTTGGTCAGTGTGTGATATACAGTAAGAAAATTTAAAAGTTTCTTGGCAGAAATCATTCACCTGTATATACCCTCCAAGCTCCAGCAGAGCCAGGTAGCCCATCTCATCCATGGATTCTAAGGGTCTTCAAGCCATGGAAGACACAAACTTCTAATTAAACACCTGAGAAACATTTTAGCTTGAATGCTCTCCTGCCATCCAGTAACACTGGACAGAACAAATTCCATCATAACATTTTGAAAAACAAGAGAAGCGCCATTTTCCATGCATTTTGAGGGAAATTCTATTTTCAGGAATGAATAGCTGAGGATTAAATGGCTGAGATCAATGGAGGTCACAAAGAAGTAATTAACCATAAATGAAACCAGAAACCGGTTCATAGGAAACTTATTGCAAATTCGATGTTATTTAATTAAGTGAGGGGGTTTTTGCTTGTTCCTGTTTTAATTTTCCTTTTCCTTTTCAATCAAGTGAGGGAGTTTTGCCTTTTTCTTTTTTTTTTTTTTAATTAATATTAGTTTATTTCAAGTCACAGCCTGGTAGAGGTGGAATTCCTGCTAGGGGTTGGTCAACCTCACAGCAATGAAAAAGGTCAAGGAAGTCTCGCTCCTAGCATACCTTCTTTATATATTTAAAGGAATCATAAACATAATCCCACTAAAACATCATGTGAAGTGAAAAAACAACATTTGGAAAAACGTGATTCAGAATTTCAAAACTGACAACCTCTACTAAAACCCATTAGGGTTTCAGAGAGGCTAAAAATTGAGATCATGAAGACCGCTTTATTATTTTGTTCTAAAAGTTAGAAGAAAAGCATTCAGAACAGAGTCTGGAAGGGAAAAAAAAACCCAAAATATGTTATCAAAAATTTCCATCAGATTCAGGACCACAACTTTTGACTTAAGTTGTTGGTTTCTTTTTTAACTGAAATCCCTTTTAAATTTCTCAAGTTGCCAAATGAAGCATATACATTCTCACCCTTGTATAACCTTTTCTTCTAGTTTTGAAAGGTGTGATAAACTTCCTTTTTGCCATAACTGAGCAAGACTAGCTTTTATTCATGTACTTGTAGAGTTATTTTTAATTGTAACTGTCTAGGGAATTTGCACAGAAAATTCACAATCTCCATGTTACCTTTCAGAAACTGAAGAATTTATAACAGAGAGAAGTGTCTGGATGCCCAGTAAACTAAGAGTAAGATCAGTTAGAGCGGTTCTAGGTATACCTGTGGAAGGCTGTGATCAATTGCGGTGCATATGCAGTGCAGCGCAAGAAGTGTGTCTTTATCTGTAAGGCATAATACCTGTTTCACTTCCCAGGAGAACATGCATCTCTGTAGACGTGAATTTATTTAGAACATTTCACATTTTATGTCCATGAGCGTTAAAAATGACTGAGTATCCCCCACAGACAGTGTATTTGGTAAGATTAATTTTCATTCCATCTTCTTTTTGATGAATATATGATCTTGCAATGCTTCATTTTTTCTTAGAGCCAGCAAGCCCTTACCACAACAATGGTTAGGCTATTTTAATCGTGTCATAAAGTAAGTGATAACAATTTAATTTTAAACACAATTTTAATTATGATTTATTTTATTTGGCAACATGACTTTTTTTTGCATTATTGGTATTTAAAAAGTAAAAACACAAAAAATATGCTTACAAATAGCTATTTGATTCAGTAGAAAATGACTGCATCATTCATTCACTGTGAGCATATAAAAATTGCCACCTGTTAGCTATTTAGTTTTTGCAATTTTTAGAAAGTTTTGAGCCATTTCTCTAGTATGAAACTCCCTTCCTTTATGAATTATTTCCAGTCAGATAGTCTAGAAATTCAAATTTAAATCGATCAGTGTGATTATTGCTTGACTCTGAAGACTAAATGAAAACTTAGCTGAGATTAAGTTCACCTCTCTGTATTTGAGCCTAGTTTCCAATGAAGTGTTTGAAATACCTATTATTGTTCCACTAGTCTGAAATACTGGATGGGTGCTTAGCAAATTCTGTTAGAAAGTTTGCAATTCTCCTTTTCCTTATCTCTCTCCATAATGCTATACAGTTCATTTTGTTGCAGTTTATTGGCAGGCATGTTAGATTTGACCAACAAAATCAATACCTAGTGCTGGATCCACGTATTTTCACTGGGCAACTGGGAGACTTACAGGAGTTTTTTTGTTAAGAATTTGCAGAAGACATGCAGCACCTAGATAACTAGAAACAAATCCTATATTTTAGACTTATCCTGACTCTAGACAGGAGGAACTGGATATACAAACTAACAGTGTCTACTAAACCATTTCAGATCAGAGAAGTGCACATAGATTGTTACCATACCTCTAAATTTTATTCCTCTGTGTGTCTCTAGGGTTGATGTAAAAATTTTTATTTCCTTTTCTGGGGAAAATGCAGCTTAAATTGCTGTTTCTTCTGTATTCCAGAGTCCTTAGGTCAATGCTGATGGCTTATTCAAAAGAGTGTTTTACTCTTAGAACTTATGAACTGCCACAATGATTTTTTAATCCTTTGCACAAAAGGAAGCAAAGGGTCAAAACACAAAATATTTTAATACTTTTTTTTGTAGTTGGAAATAATTCTTTTTTTAAAATTCCCTCTAGGATAAAAACAATTTAATGAGATAATTATTATTGAAATTCATATTTTATTTCCATAATTATTATAAAATATGCGCAGACATGTAGGGAATTAACCTTGAGATTACTATGATTTTCTAAAATTCCTTACAACTTTTAAACAGAAAACCTCCGTGTGTGAGAAGACATTATTAAAGAAAATAACAATGCAGAGCAAAAAGTGGGGTAAGCATAGTGAACTCAGCTCATCTAGCCATAACAGCTAACCATAAACCAAAGGTAATGACCCCTCTGCTAGGAGAATCCCACAGGGCACCAGAGCATGAATATGCAGGTGACCTCTGAGCACAACCAGGTTACTGTATAGTTGATTCCCACATGCCCTGGGTCCTGATTATTCATTGATTTCTGCTGCCCACGCCTCCAAGGGTGAGATGAGAGTGTATGATCAGCCAGTGCTGGAGGAGATGGATGGGTTTTCCCATATGATGTTCAGGTAAGGCAAGGGTCACCTGGGAAAATTGGCTGAGACACAGCTTTGGGGTCCAACCTTAGCGAAAAATGGATGGAGGAGGGAAAGTCACAAATCCCTGACTTCAGTAAAGAATATGTGATTAACCTAAACTGTATTATAATACAGATTTATTTTCTTCCATGTTGTTCTCCATCACACAATTAACAGAATTACAGCCATCTTTATCCCACCCCTCAGAATTTTTTTTCTCACTGAAGCTGACTGAATTGAAGGCAACTTCAGGGAAAATAACCCCAACAACGCTGGATTTTGACTTGTCCCTCTTTTTCTTTGTTTCTTCATGAAGAAATGCAGGTACTGAACCTGAACAACTGCAATTATAGTTTCCTTGGTAAATGGTACTTTCTGCCCAAACACGTGGCTTTGTCACACCATTTTTCTCTGGTCACAGAATCACAAAGTAGTGGGGGTTGGCAGGGCCCTCTGGAGCTCACCCCATCCCACCCCCTGCTTGAGCAGGGACACCCAGAGCAGGGGCACAGGACCGCGTCCAGGCGGGGTGTGAATGTCTCCAGGGAAGGGACCCCACAGCCTCTCTGGGCAGCCTGTGCCCCTGCTCTGGCACCTGCACAGGGAAGGAGATTTTTTTTCTCATATTGAGGTGGAACTTCCTGTGTTCCATCCTGTGCCCACTGCCCTTGTCCTGTCATTGGGCACCACTGAAAAGAGCCTAGTCCCATCATCCTGACACCCACCCTTTAGATATTTATAGAGCACTGACAAGATCCCCCCTCAGCCTTCTCTTCTCCAGGCTGAACAATGCCAAGTCTCTCAGCCTTTCCTCACAAGGGAGATGCTCCAGTCCCCTGAGCATCTTCGTAGCTCTCCGCTGGACTTGCTCAAGCAGTTCCCTGTCCTTCTTGAACAGGGGGCCCAGAACTGGACGCAGCACTCCAGATGTGCCCTCACTGGGGCAGAGCAGAGGGGGAGGAGAACCTCTCTCAATCTGCTGGCCACACTCCTTTTAATGCAGCCCAGCATATTGTTGGCCTTCTTGGCTCCAAGGACATAGTGCTGGCTCAGGGTCTCCTTGCTGCCCACCAGCTCTCCAAGGGTCTTCTCAGCAGAGCCATTTTCTAGTAGGTCAGTCTCCAACATGTAGCGGTGCAATAATCTGTCTAGTAGTACAAGTTCATATTCTTATTACTATTTTTTTTTTAAGTGTTTGCAGAAGACAATAGTGTTATTTGAATGCACCTCCAAACTTTTCAGCAAGGCTGCAGAATCCTGCTCTGCCTTGATTGCAGCTGCTCCTCACCTGCACCTTCAGGTTTTCTTTTGAGTTTTTTGTTTGTTTGGGTTCCTCACTAACAATTCAACTAAAAATAGCTTTGTCAGTTTTTAAGCACTTTGCACTGAACAGATGCACTTTGGGTAGAAAGTCCTCACAGAATTACTGCAGCTAGCTTCCTGGTCAGTGAAAAGCTTTTGGGTTGGCAATTTCAAAATTTCAGTGGTATTGCTGATCAAGTCAAATCTAGTTGGCATGTAAAAAAATCTGTAAATGAGATTTCAAACGCAGGAAATGCACAAAGATTTTATGAGCAGGCTTCATGAAAATGAGTTTCCGAAACCTCTTAAAAGTAACTTCTAGATGTTAAGCTGAACCTCATTTTCTGCCATTTGTATAACTAAAGAAACCCATATTTCCTTAAAATTAGCTTCTGTAAAATGTCAAGTTCCTAATTCAGTATTTGGGAATGCAAAGAAAAAATAAAATTGACAACACTACTCAGCTTATGATAACCTTTTTTTTCAGTAAGGTCTGAACCTTTATTGAATTGGACTTTGCAAATATTTGCCAATATTCTGTTTGAGACAAAAAGAAAAAGAGCTTGATGGAATATATTTAAGCAGTTGAAAACAAAACTTCGTAACGAAAACTGCTAACCATCCTTAACTATGGATACTTTGTCATACTAAGGTATTTTGCTTTTATACTGTCTTTTGTATGCATATATATATGTATAACAGAAGCACATTAATCCATACCAGTTTCAGGTTTAGAGTCAAACACTTTATTGCTGTAATTTTATAATACATTTTTAACATTTATACTTGAAATATAGGACCCTTTATTTTCCAGACACTGCAGGATTTTTTAATAAGTGGTTAATTATTGGTTCTGAGCTGAGTTAAGGGTGAAGGGTAACATCTCCCACTATTTTTACTGCAAATCTAATCAGACATTCTGACAGCACGTATTACACATGCTGCAGCTTTTCTACAAAAGAGATAAAATACTTCCAAAATAATAAACCGCTGCACTGCAAAACAATGACACATTAGAAAACAAAGATTCTGACCTGCTGAAATGTGATGGCTTTGAGAGAGCTGGAATAAGCAATGACATTTTCTGTGTTCGTCTGGGACAGCAGGGGCCATATGTGACAATACAAATAATCATCAAAAGATTGCTTTACACTTCTACGGTGTTGATTTAAAAGTAGAGGTTTGCAGACAGGGTGTTAACAGGAAGTGCCTCTGACCTGGAAAGTCTTGTTTTCATTTCAGCCTGATTGCTTGGCTTTAATGATTGCTAAAACTGTCTTCTATTCTTTTGTGTGTGAGTTTTCAAAATTACAAAAAGAGAGTAAGACCTGGGGCTTTTCTCTTTTTTCTGATAGTTTTGTGCTTGGGAGTCAAATCTAACTACAAATTTGCATGTCTGCTGACCTCTAGTTTTAAAACATCTACTTTTCACACAGATAAATGGGAAAAAAATCATTTTAGGCAAAATTGTATTACTTATCAGATTCTTTAATGTCCAAATTTTTATTTTTTCCCTTGGATGGAGAGCCTGAACTGGTGAGATCTGTACAGGAATTTTAAGCTTTATTTTGTAGGCAAATAATTCTAAAATTGTGTGTAAAGCAGCCAAACAGATGTAAGTTAATGCTGCTTTTCAATGGGAACTGACTGACTTCTGAAAACCATATACATCCTTTTTTTCATGGGAATTTACTGGCAAAATACAGTGGAAAAAAGAATTAGCATAAATCAATTTCCTTAAAATGATGAACAAAGTGATGTCATTTTTGGCACCTATTTATTGGCCAGAGATTGATTTTTCCCCCTTCAAGGAAAACTTTTTTTTTCATAATATTAAGCAATCTAACTAAATCTATGATGTATTTCTGTTGTGTCCACATGGACTTGATACAGGAATCTTCATTGTCTAGGGATGTCAAGATGCCATGGTGATATGCAGAAGATGCAAATCCAAGCAAATAAAAAACTTCAACCCTCTTTGCTCCCTAGACTCAAGCTGAAAGGGACCTCTCCTATGATTAAATAGAAATTTTGTTATTCTCCAACACAGAATTTACAGATATTGTGAAGCTTTGTCAGCAAGCTGGCCTCTGAATCTTAACCTGCTTCCTCATGGCAACCTATTTGTTTAAACTTGTCATACAGTTCAGAATTTATCCTTGGGTAAATCATTTAACTACTGCTGGCCACATATCATAATACTATTTCACATTCTGAAGAGGACAGTATAGTAATGCAAGAAATAATAAATACCTGAGAAAATACAGACTTTATTTTTTAAAAGAAAAATTATTTTAAAAGGTCTGGGTTTGTCACAACTTATTTTCTTCTGCTGTGTTCTACCTACCAATCTGAAATAAAAAGATAAAAATACTGACAGTCATTTTGAAGTGAAAAAGGCATACTTAGTCCATCAGAAGCGGAATGAGAAAGTTTAATTGTGAAATACGATGTAGAAAAAAATGCTTTAAGCAAAATCCATTTTTACATAGATGAAACTGCCCCCCAAAAATCTTAGCAAGCTTTGATCTGAGCGTATGTGCTGCTTTCCTTTCCTAGCTTGAAAAATCATTCTGCAGAAGGACTCAAGTACTATGAAGGCTCTTCTTGATAGTCAAGTTATACATGTTCTTTCCATGGCTAGAGAAATTTGTATGGCAACACATTCCACTTACTGCTTGCTTGAGAGAAGGAAAGGGTGACAGCATCTGATTAGGGAGTTAATAGCTGTGAAGAGATGGGGTCAGTTTTGCTATAGAAAAAATGGTATGGGACAAACCTCCATTAGATAAAGGGTGCTGGTTTTGTACGTAGTTATTTACAAAATTTCCCATCCTTTTCTGGTCCCTTGGGTGCCGGTTTTATAATTGCTAATCCATAAATTAAAATATTTTTTTCACCTCCTTCTTAAAGTCTTGTTAAGTGGTTGCTTCATCTGTCATGTGCTTTACGAACATTGAAGAAATTTCCTCCCAAATGTTACACTTTCTTGAAGTAAAGAACATATACAGGTCCTTTACTCTAGGTTCATGTAATTATAATTTTTTTTTCTTTAATTACTTTGGAAACTCAATAATTCAGTATAAGTACTTCAAAATGAAAAATACTTTTATGTTTTTTATCACTAAGAGTTAGCCAACTTGAGAGATCAAATAAGTAATAATCTGGAATTCAGTAAAGGCTTTTCTTTTCTTTCTTCTTTTACCATAACAAGTAATGGAAATTCATGTTTGTCTAGCTAATGAAAAATATATTTGAAAGGAGTAAATATTCATTGAAGTAATATGATTAAATGCATATAATAATTTAAAACAAGTATGCCAATTGAGGTCTCACATTACAAAGCACTGCTTCCCAGCTTACTAAACATCTATCTTTAAAGTTAACTTGTCTATGGTTTCAGTATAAACCTCCATTATTTCTGATCAGTGTAACTTTTGTAGCAATGTAGACAATGCTTGTTATGCAAAAGTTTGTATATTTTATGCATTCTTATATATTCAAAGTTATAAAATTATTACATTTCCTGTTCTGTGTTGTTTTCATTAAAAAAAAAATACTTTTGGTGCTTTGCTTGGCAGTGCACCCAGATGCTATTTCATGGGGATATTTCAAAGTCCACTTTTATATTTGCTTTCCGTTTAACTACTGAGGCAAAGTAATTTCCCATTAACAGTTCGGCTGAAGGGGTCTGCACCATTTGGCATGAAGGACTTTGTCAGAGAAAAATTGTACATTACCCTTCTGCACAGTTTCAAAGCTGTAGATGGGTTCAGCAGCTCTTGTTGGCAGAGGCACATGGGTCACTCCCAGTGTGGACTGAATTTCCTTAAAGCCCTTTGCTGGATCAGCCCTGCAATGCCAGCATGAAGGTTTCCAGACTAGGCATAATGTGCCAATGTATTTTTTTGTGTAAGCTGTAAAATAATGCCATCACCCCACCCATAAATGTTCTATTGGTTTACTTGTATGAATTGAGAAGAGTGAGATGGCAGTCAAGAGGTTTCAGCTGAGGACATGGAGGAATTTGTGTTGTTTGCTGATGGACGATCTCCAAACTGTAAGCATAGTCTTCACAATTTAGTATTAGGAATTTGGGAAAATATAGCATTTTCATGCCTTAGAGTCACAAAACTCATCAAATTAATTGTCCCAATCTATCTGTTTATCCAGCATTATACATTCTCTGCTGGAGGTTTCCTACATAAATCCCACACAAATCTAACTTTGATCAGTAGTTCATATTCTTCTAAAGAGCAATTAAAAAATTGCTACAGTCAAAGAAAGCACATAGGGCTCTTTACTTGACTGCATACTCTCGTTATGCTGCAAGATTCAAGCATACTAGCAAATCTTTTGAAAAAGCAAAAGTATATTTTAATATATACTGCATGTTGATCACCTCTAAGCACAATTATTTATGATGATGTACAGAAACACAGCTGAGTTATTCCTCTGATAAACCAGCAGATTGACAAGGTACTGAGATAAACTAATTTTAATATGCACTAAATAATCTATATAATTTGGATATAGTTTTGATAAATATCATTACTTAAGTCTTAAAAAAGTATAAGAGCCACAGGGGAGAAAACAGGAATGATTATAGATTTAAATTTTTGGGAAACTCCTCCAGAATAACAGTTTAGTCATAAAATCATTTTAAAAAAAATAGTTGAAACAGACACGATCTTGTGAAGTGGATAAAGCATTCTTCATATCTTACACTCTTTTAATTTGCCCAATCTTAGGGCCATCAAACATTCCATAAAACAAGATATGTGACCAACATTAACTAACAGATTGCTATTGAATTATGGAATTTCTCTCTTCAGGCCGATCACAGACTACACAAAAATGACTTAATTTTTTCTTTACACTTCATATACTAAGAAAATGAAAAGCAAAGATCCACCATAGCAGCTGTCCAGCCACCAGAAAACTCCCTTTAGGTATGAGAGTACCCCACACCAGCCATTTAAACCAAGTTTAAAGCTAATTTTTAGTGCTAGAAGCAAGGGCATTCAACCTTGAAGGTTGGATGCACTGACTATAGACAGCAGAAAATACTCCCTGCTTACCGAAAAAAAACCAACCTTTTTTTTCTTATTTCTTCTGAAACAAATTTAAAAAAAACAACATAACTTTTCTATAGGCACATACATCAACCTTCATTTTCAAGCAAAGTTTCACTAGAAAATTTCCTTTGGTCCTGACATTTTTGTTTTATAGACGTACTAACACTAATTAAAAGTTCCTCAGACTGACGAGAGTCTCTTTCAGTTGAATTTTTGCTCACAGCTTATAAACAACTAGTCATGAAACACAACCAATTATGACATGGTTTTTGATGGACACAAAATTTTTAGATGAAGGTTCCAAAAATGATCATAATCACTGAAAACAGTAATACTACACTATTCTTTTGTTATTTGTAAGCTATTTTGTGCATGGAATCATAATTAGCTTTACCTTTGGAAAGTACATAATTTTAAATGCAAATCTTACCTTCCTTACTAGTTAGAGATACTTATTCAGAAACAAATATCACACAGGTATTTAAGAAATCAGAATGGTAATCCTTTGTAAATTCAGCAATTTCCTGGTAGTTCCCTTTTTATTAATTTTATCGATGTGCTGATGGAGTACAATAACACTAAGCTTTTTAAGTGAAGAGCTTACAAGTGGAAAAAATGTTAAATTTCTACCTATTAAATAAATGTAATAATGATACTTACATTCTCTTATATTTGCTGAACATTTTGAATTTCTTAGTTTTCTACACAATAGGAAAAAAGGAGAATCCAGGTAGAGTCATTCATGATGTTTTCCTCTGTAAAATTTGGAGACAATATTGTCTGAAAAGTGTGCTTTATTTTGTGCAGAGATCTCAGAATGGTTCTATGACGTTCAGATGATACTTAACAAGACAAAACTTGTATCAGGAAGAAATATCCCCTGTAACACCAGCTGACAGTTTTGGGAAGTGGGCCCAAAGGCATGATTTCAGCTACCCAAACCCTTCTTCAGAGTTGAATCATAAACATCAAAGTTCAAGGAAGTATATGCTGAGACCAGTCTGCTTCTAGTGTTTCAGACCTCAGGAAGGGCTTACACTCCTGAGAAATTTCTCTGCCTTTTTCCAGCTTTATCAGCTGATCTAAAAAAAAGACTGGTCTTGTTCTATTGCTTTAGACCATTGCAGCTACTCTGGCGCAGCTGGTTGTACACAGCACTCTGAAGTGGGAATCACAAACAACAATTCAAGATGCTTTTTCGGTTTCCCACCACTTGATGAAATAATCAGCTGCAGTTACCTCTATTATAAATAATGTTGTTAATGAAGTAGGGACGCTAAAACACCATGTAAAATATAGCTTCCTGTGAAGACAAAATGCTTGAAAAATAGCTATTTATTACCTAAAGGCGTAGAGGTATTTCAAAAAACTAAGCCTTTCTTGCAGTCATACGAGTAGAAGAGCCTGCTGGAGATAAAACAGTAAAATATCTACAGCTGAGTTAGGCAAAGAAAGGACAAAATAAGCTTGTTCTTACCCTTGTGCCTAGTGCGTAGTCACACAGCACAATAACATAATGACATTAACTTCCAAGTGAAAACAGAGTCCTATTAAGACTTCGTAACAGCCTGTAACCTGAATTAGCTCTGAAACAGTACAGATATTGAAGGCTATCATGTGAAACTTACGACGCCCAAGTATTGTTCATTGCTCATTAATTTCCTTTTAGTGTCCACTACATATTCTGCAACTTCTGTATGGTCACTGCAGCTGTTTGTAGAGTAATAACAATAACTGGTCCCAGCTTTAAGCAAAAAATTCAAACTCCTAAGAGACATTATATTTTTTTTACTATTAATGTCTATGATTCCTCATGTGTTTTCTTATGTCTTATTTACCTACTTAAAAAAAATTTATGAAAATAGGTAGATTATGAGATATAATATTTCCTGAAGGTAATAACACTGTGGTCCACTGTCCTTTTGGAATACTATTCTAAGCTTTGCAGCTGATTGTATTTGTATTTATAATTATGAACCCAGCACAGAGAAGCTCTTAAGCACAGGTGTACAGCTGTGTTACTGGTTTATTTATCAAAAAAGAGTTTACAGCTGAGGTGGGCATTTTACTGTACTGTTTGAACAAGTATTTTGCATAAACAGTTTATTGTTGTATAAGTGGGGTTATAACAGACTGGAAGAATTTTGAACCCATTCAGTAATTATTTGATAATAGAAAAATAAAATTTTAATAAATTCTACACAAATCGTTATTAGGTGATAACAGGTAAAAGACCTATTCTTCTAACTGCTACACACATTCTTTAGTACGTATTAGAAATAGCTAGATATATGGGTCACACTATTCAGAAATTGGGTGTTCCTTTAGACTAAATTTTTAAAAAGTGTTGATATTTGAAAAATATGGTGAGATGAAAATTAACCTACCTGTTACCACTAATCAACAAGAAATCAGTTCAGTTATGCATATCTTCTTATGTCACTACGATATCCTACCTTTTTTTCCAGTTGCTGCTTATTAAGAGAGATTTTTCTTGAAGGACAACTATCCTGATCACAAACTTTCCTTAAGACCTTGGAATAACAAGTGCTCACTCATTTTTTTCCATTTGCAGAGGATAGGCTACTGTGATCATGACCTTGAGCCACAAAAAAGGTACACGACAGGTACACAAGCAGCAAAAAAGTATCATAGATAACTTCATATGTATAGACATTGATGCATGTGTTACTTGGCACTAGGGAATTTAAGAGAATAATAAGGTGCCTGCTTTTACTTTTTAAGGACAGTGACATACAGAAAATGATTGATCACAATGGAGAGAATTGCATAATACAATGTCCTCCTGACTAGATAAATGTAGTAAAAATGCGAGAAAGACCAGTGGGTGATATATAGCAAAATAAATATGAGTTCACAGTGCAGGAACACTGGAAAGAAAGCAAAAGCCTCTGCAATTTTCAGACGTGTACAGAAAGATTTTCAGGCAAGAAATGGGGGAGAAGCAGGTTCTGCAAGGTACTGGTTATAAATTCACCTAAATATCATCATAATTGTTTTTGGATTTACATTGTAGTGCAAATCCTTAGTCCCAAAACAGGACATACGATAAGGCACTGTAGAAAATACTATGAATAATAACAAAAGAAGAGCTTAGAAACAACTAGACAACAGTGGTTTCTTTGATGATAGGTAGTAATTTGCAATAGCAGGATGTCACAACATTTCAGTGAGAATTATGGCGAAGACCATTTTTCTTTGACCTCCTCAATGTTTCTTGAGAGCCATTCCAAGTGCCATGCACAAAAATTTGTAAGGATATTTGACTGGCATTAGCTATTTGGAGGAATTTCTCAGTGTACTTGTAGCATCTCAGATCTGATAATTTATGAAATGGGCTGTTAGAAAATAGGAAAAAGTAGCAAGTGTCTATAAAATATTGCTGCAGAGTTCTATCTTTATCCTGCTCTTTGTAACAGACAATGAAATCTACAGCAATATTTGGAACTAGCATGCACTTGTCAACTTTGATACATACTCCCAGGTGAATACTAAAAAAAGACAACAGTAAGGGAAAAATATGGGAATTCTGCAGGAAAAGGTAGTTGTTCATTCAAACAGAGAGAAGTGTCAAACCGAGGATCACCGCTTTGTTTCGGCCAGAAGGAAACAGGTCTGCATCAAGCAGCAAGATATTTTTTAATCAGCATGAAAAGGATAGCTGAACTTAGTGGTAAATTAGGTTACCTAGTGATAATGAGCAGAAGTGAAAGGGATAATAAATCAAGCAGAGTGCAAGCAACACTCTCTAGATCAGATTGCAGCTTGGGGAGGATAAGAACAAACTGAATTTTGATGAGGGACATTTTAGTAGAGTGTAAGATGCTGTGCTGGAAAGCTCCTAAGGTGCCACTGAATTCTAACTTCATTGATAACTGAGAGAGGAAAATCCAGCCATTTCTAAGGAACACCTTTAATAAGACCTGAAAAGAAGATAAGAAAGTAGTATATATTGGGAGATTTATATTGTCTGTGTGTCCTTTTTGATTACTCATGGGCGTTCTAGTATGATGGAGAAACTTTCATTACCTCCACAAATTATCACCTCTTACAGGTATATGTCCTGCCATTTCTACACATTGAGCAACCCTTCAGTCTTTGAGCAATTCCCTCCATGTCCTTGAAACTTTTTGTGGAGTTAGGCTTGACCTGGTGCCACTGACAGACATGAGGTGAGGAGCATCATCCCGAGTGAACTTCAGCAATGCTCACCTCTCAGTCTGCAACCTCAAATCTTCCACGTCACTAAAGATAAAAATATCTTGGGATTCAGGTTTCAAAGCATTGCAGAGAACTGTTAATAAATATTCTGTAACGTTTATAACAAACGTTCATTACCTTCTGAGGTAGAATACTTCAAAGTTTTCTCCCCTTACCTGTTAAAAGCACTTGTATTAGAATGTTATTACTAATTTGTATTAAAGATTTGACTGCTTTCTGTCTCCATTTTTATGAACATTAATTTAAGACCATTGTTTTCCATCAGCATTCCCAGTAGTCCTCTAATATTAACCCTCAGCTGAGAAACAAAATGTGAAAGAACAGAAAGACTTATGTATGTATGTATTTATTTATTTATTCAGAAAGAGTTTTAAGTATTTAATTATTGTAGATTTAATTATTGTAAATTTAATATTGGAAAACTAGGAAGATCAGATATAGGTTCCTTTTGAAGATGTAATCTTAGTATAAATGGTTCACCCTTTTGCAGAAGCCTGTAAAAATTTTCTGTAGTGTAAGGTGCAGATAGTTCAGAAGTTATTCTGTATAAGTAACTGTGTGAGCGCTTGCTAGAGCTTTTATTGTATTTTCAACAGGTCGCCTGCTCTTCCATCTTTGAGCAGAATTTAACTAAATCAATATGGTTTTATATTATTTTTTATGTTTCCAAACTGAGAGGAATGGTTTATGGTATGACAGAAAATCAAGATGTAGAAAAGCCCTTGCATTAAGTTGTTCATCAACCACTCTGGAGAAACAGACTGCATTTTGTATTTACAAGTAGTAACTCATCTTAGTTATTTGTCACTTCTCCTGAAAAAACAGAGCCATACCTGCTGTGGCTACCCAATGCTTTAGGTGTCTGACCTTACCAAAAAATCATGAACTGCTATTATCCTTAACTGGTGTACAGAAGAAAGACTGCACATCTAGCTATTATTTGATTTCCTCAGACAAACTCACCAAGGAGGTTTTGGGCTTGAGGAAACAGTCCAGCAGCAGACTTCAAGAAAAAGAAGCTCCCCCTTTCAATGTATAGCTTTTCTCCAACACCACTCTGAAATCTTAGTCCTTACTTTTCTGACATTGTACTGAGGTTGGAAAAAGAAGAAGAATAGAAAGGAACTAAAAGTTCATTTTGAGTTTCCTGTGTGACTACTGTACACTGGAAAGACTAAATTCTCTCTTTGCTGGTCAAGAAGTGACTGAGCCTTCAGAAGTGCCTGCCCACATTACTTTAGTGACATCAGTCATGACAGAGGAAAAGACACTGGAATATATGTGAGATCTTTACAGGCAAAGGCATCAAGGCATGAAATGGGGAAAAAAGTTTTTTTTGTTCTCCCTCTGTTGTGCTCATCCCTTGAGGACAAAATTCAGACAGAAATGTAGGAAATGGAGGGAGGTATTAGCAATAAGGAGCTGGTAAAGACTGTGGACTCTCCTTTAAGGCTTATAAAATCAACAATACTTTTCTTGGGGGAGAAAGCACAGGAACATTGTATAATGTTGATCTAGCTATTACAGATGAAGTTAATTAGAATTTTTTTTTTTTCTTCCTTCTCTACTTCTTTCTGCCTGATTTAAGGGTTCGTCCTGACCCCTTCTTCTCTTGTTCTGGAAGGAATGATAACAATCAAGCTAGATCTAACAATTCAAAACATGTATGCTCAAAAAAAGTTAAATAAGAGTATAAGGAAAGAATATGTGGGTTTGTGGAAACTAATTCATTAAGGGAGGGGACCCAATTCCTTATATGAGATAATTTGATTATATAAAATGGGGTAAAATTAGGGTGAAAACATTTATTGTATACTAAGGGAAAATAGCAGAGTTTAAATTGAATTATTTTGATTCTATGCCAAAATTTTAAGATTTTGGTCAAGTAATTATAATTTATATAATTTATATGCTGTTATAATTTATATCAGCATATAAATAATATTTAGTAAAGTAATAGTAGCTAAACTTCTAAAAATCCAGACTCCTCATTCTGACATTCTTCCTTAGAGTTGTATGTAGGCCTTCCATTAACCTCCATAAAAACGTAAGAAACTCAAATCATATACCAGTAGAGTAATTTCTGCTTTTCCAGGGTTGAATATTTTATTTCATCTAATGTATGTGCTTCCTATCTGTCTCCCCTTTAAACAGTGTTGACCCACAGACCTGTGCTATTGAAGTCTCAGCTTTTCCAAGAATCTCTGAACTCTGAGCTCTTTTTTTCTTCTCTCTCTGCTGGTTCTTCATTCCTCCAAAAAGATTTCTCCTTAATTTTCCATATTGAACTCCTTCTTCTAGGTTTTCCTCAACCTGATACATGTTAAATGAGGGAAATTGAAGCTTACAGAGTCTGGTTTAACTTATTTACAGAGGATGGATTCAAGGATAGAATCACCCTAGGATGCCATTAATGTTTTTGTAGGTATTTGTTCTTGGGCTGATTGTCAATAGACAAAATATCTCTAGCCCTGCAGAGTTTCAATATTGAGAGGTTTAGTGAATTTTAAAGTTTTAAAAGTATTGTCAGAAAAACAGGAGAATGAAACTGGTAAAAAATCAAGTTAATAATGAAGACCTAATACCACTTACATGTTGTCAAATGTGTTTGTCATACTTTTAACTCCGAAGGTTTCAGATTTTCTGAATTAATGCCTTTGGAACAGCTTGGAAGGATAGGTTATCTCTTATATTTGTTAATCTACAGCTCTGAAGAAAGGGAATTGCTGCTTAGATTTCCAGAATGCTTTTATTATGTTCTGTGCTTCACCTCTTTAAAAACTTCTCTGAAGATTAATGAGAGTTTAATATAGTGTGATACATCAGAATTTATGTGTCCATTGGCCCACTAAATGATATTTACCTTGTCAAACCTGTGAATAACATGCATCTCAATTCACAAAACAAGCAAATATTGACAGCTGTTTAAGTTCATTAGTCAGTGCTGTCCACCAGAAGAATCATTAGTTGAACACAAGCAGAAGCACAGACAATAAACACCAACTGCAAATAAGATTATTTTGCAAAATATTAGGTCACTTAGTTAATGGGATTACAGACATATTCTTTGAGGAATTTCTGCATTTTTACTATTCCTGTAATGAATTATAAAAAACCCAATATTTTCTTTTCAAAGAATATACTTTTTAGGAAGAATGCTGAAAATAAGAACATAAGCTTATAATAATGTAACAGTTTGATAATGATATTAGGCTCTTAGTTCACTGTACTTTTGGCTTAGTAACCTAATCAGTAGGTTAAATTTTACCTAATCAGGACGTTAAATTCAAACTTTTTAAAGGGCATACTTATTAACATGAAAATAATTATGAAGATGACACTGAATAGGTGTGAGATAATTTTGTTACCCCAAATCTTAAAAAGTAGGCTAATAAAAAGGGCCCCTTTCTTGGAAGGTCACATCTGATTTTCAGGGAGTTGCAGGGGAGAGCTTCAGACAAGTCTGTGAACAAGTTTCCCAACCCTTCACCTGCAGGCTGGGAATTTGCCAGGTGCTCTGCGTTCCTCTGCCAGGCCTGCAGATGAATTCTCTGGGCATCCATCCTTGTTCTCCTGCCCATGGCTCAAAATCTTGCAGGCTTTCTGCAGCTCTTGGAAGGCTCTGCAGCGAACACCTCGAGGTGTTCCATTAACATATTTTTAATTGGGATGTTTAATTATGCAGAATGATTTTCACATTCTGGAATCACATTTAAATAGTTGTGCAGAAGTTTTTCTTTAAAGCAAGTGTGACATGGGTAGCACAAGTTCCCAGCTGAGACAACTTGGTAGGTGTTTATTTGACAACCAGCTGGCAAGTGCCTTTCTTTCACCCTGGGAATAGAAGAAAGCAAATAAAGGAAGGGAAACAAATGTGAAAAAAAAAGACAATGATGGATATACAAGGGCTGGCATATATTTTTATTTCTCTGATTTTTCCCTTCATCCACCCAATCCCTTCTTTTTGCCCCTTGGCCCATCCCCAGCTCCAGTATATTCCATCATAGAATTCAGTCTCTTCCCTGCCTGTGGTTTTTCTAACTTTCTTGGAATATATCCTGTGACTCTCTTATATGATTTGCCACATCTATTTTCATTGCAGGAAGGCATTTTCCGAGGATTCAGTATATTCAGCCTTTTGATGGCAATAACACATGTAGGGTAATAGTAATCATGAGTGATTAAATCATGCTCAGTTAAGAAAGACTTCAAAAAAATTTAGCTGCTAAACACTACTGAGACTGTGTTGAATTTGTACAAGGTATTTTTTTAGTTATTTTGTTTTCCCCAGGTGTTTTGAATTCACAAAATATATTTGCATAGTGAGAGACTCAGCAAAAAACAAGTCTTTGAATCATAGGATTCTTTCTAATCAGACATAACACTCTGAATCCAAGGAATTTAAACTCTAGCACAAAGCAAGTGTGAGTCCCCCAGATCTTCTGTAGCTGAAGAAACAGTGCATATGACATTCCCACGACAGATATAAAGCTAGGTAAATTTCCAGCTCAGTTAGTTAAAAAGCAAAAGCTTATAAACCACTGGAGAAAAGGTCTAAAACAGAGCTATTGAATCATCTAAAGAATAAACTTTGTACCTAATAACATGACAAAATCTAGTTATTTTGTTTAAAAAAATTCAATATTCTGATGTTTGCAAAACAAGTTACTTTCAAATCTTGGATCCTGGAAAAATCCTGTGCATTTTATAAATACCTTTTTGGAGATGCAGTCAAGGTAAATACAACTGTTGACATATTATTTATACCTACATTGAAAACTATCACAAAGTATATCAGCTTGAAATTTTCAGTTGGAAAGTGTGTTTTCATAAAAAATGAAATTTTCTTCAGGCATTTATTTGAGTAATTTTCATTTATGGAAACAAGTGGAGCCCTGGAACAGGCTCCCCAGGGAGGCATCACGGCGCCAAGCCTGGCAGTACTCAAGAAGCACTTGGAGAACACCCTCAGAGATATGGTGTGAATTTGGGGCTGTCCTGTGCAGGGACAAGAGCTGGACTTGGTGATCCTTGTGGGTCCTTTCTATCTCAGGACATTCTATGATTTTATGATTCTATAAATCAAAACAGCACATACTGAAGCTGTCAAAACATTTTGTTACAACTTCTAGGAACCTGATTTTTCTTTTTATTTCTTTGAAAATATATTGGTTTGGGATGTATCTTATATCATAAATCATTATATATTTTAGCATAGCATTTTTATCCAGATCCAGGAAACACAACCTGATCCAGATTCTGACACACAAGGATTC
The DNA here is from genome assembly GCF_949628215.1 of Phalacrocorax aristotelis. Taxonomy (NCBI): domain Eukaryota; kingdom Metazoa; phylum Chordata; class Aves; order Suliformes; family Phalacrocoracidae; genus Phalacrocorax; species Phalacrocorax aristotelis. The sequence goes on from NC_134311.1 coordinate 5,749,513, forward strand.
CTCATTGAACACTTTTATTTTGGATTGAAAAAAAAATTATTGAAATTTTAGAGTTTTCTGCAGAGCCACCCTTCTTGCATAGGCCCAGCTCTTCCTAACAGGCCCAGGGAGTTAGCTTTTAAAAAATAAACAGACATCTGTCTTTGTGGCTCACATGTCATGTGTGTGATCTCTTAAACAATATGATCATACACAAGTCAGGACACTATGGATGGGACATGTTCTGCTTAACTTAAACAAATATCCTGTATGAAAATTTTCTGACCCTTAACTAAGTAGCCCTTACAAGGGAAGCACCGGAGGACTCCAACTAGTCACGAAAGCATTCACAGAATCCCAGAATCCCAGAATCCCAGGCTGGAAGGGGCCTCAGGGATCATCTAGTCCAACCTTTCTGGGCAGAGCACAGTCTAGACAAGATGGCCCAGCACCCTGTCCAGACGACTCTTGAAGGTGTCCAACGAGGCCAAGACAACCCCTTCCCTGGGGAGATTATTCCAACGGTGACTGTCCTCACTGTGAAATATTTCCCTCTCGTGTCCAATCGGAATCTCCCCCAGAGCAACTTGTGTCCATTCCCCCTTGTCCTCTCCATGGGACTCCGTGTGAAAAGGGAGTCTCCACCTTCTTTGTAACTACCGCTTAAGTACTGGTACACGGTGATGAGATCCCCTCTGAGCCTCCTTTCTCAAGGTTGAACAAACCCAGCTCCCCCAGCCTATCCTCGTATGGCAACTTCCCAGTCCTTTGATCATCTTGGTGGCCCTTCTCTGGACCCCTTCCAGCCTGTCCACATCCTTTTTGTACAGCGGGGACCAGAACTGCACACAGCACTCCAGGTGTGGCCTGACAAGCGCTGAGTAGAGCAGGATAATGACTCCTTTCTCTCTGCTGGAGATGCCCTTTTTGATGCATTTGTGGGAGTGAAAGCCTCTGGACTGCAATACTACCCATGTTGGACAGCTTTCCTCTCTGTGGGGATTTTTAAGGACTACTCCTCTCCCTATTAGCTGCACAGAAAAAATGAACACTTATTTCACACAGACTGCTTCATTCCCTACATAAAAGTAAATGGACGTTAGATGCCTAGATTAGATGGCTTGGATCCTGTTACGCCTTTAATATTTCCATATGACTTGTAGCTACAAACCTAACCTTTTTCTACAGCCTGTGGTTTTATGTCACTAATGCAGAAAAGAGACGATGTAGAGGATAAAATCTAACAAGTTGCAATTTCTTTAGCTTCTTTTATACAGCAAAGATTCATGGTTTTGAGAAGTGACTTCTTGTTTTATGGTACAGTATGTACCAGTAATGGAAACCATACTTTCTTTTGCAATCTCCCCTTCCCCTCTCTCCCCACTGCCAGCACTAGGGAAGGGCATGGCAAGATGACTATGTCTCCTAGTGTTGTTCTTTAGACAGGCAAACTATTAAAAAGATATAACTCATCTTTGTCTGAATGAATTTTATAATAGGCCTCTGAAATGAGAGCAAAAACTGTTTTCCTAATGGAATTGCATAAATAATGGCACTGCAGGTGGGCTAACACACATGCAGAATATAACTAGCACTAAAACTGTGTAAAGTAGTGTGGAGGCTGACTGCTACTTCTTGTACTCATTCACAAGATGGATAGGTGAATTAAAATCTCATTACCTGCGTTACATTATGTAGCCTTGTTATGTGTAATTATCAAAGTCAGTTTGCTGCTATAACTTGATGACCAAATCTAAGGGGAACTTCTTCAAAATAGAGGTATGTGTTAACAGCATCACAAGATTTCAGATCATAAACCATGTGCAATTTACCGGTGCCGTCATGCTATTGTTTTTAAATATTTGTCCTTCATTTTGATGGTATACAGCCATCAGTCAAAACTTGCCTTCACAGAATTAAAGGCAAAGAAGGAGATGAATCTTCTTATTTTTGTGTTAACTCAAAGTCTCACTTAAGACACTTAGAGTCAAGGAAAAAGAATGGGAGGCAGAAGTTATATTTGAAAACTGATTTTCATTTAAACCAACTCTGAGACCCTTACAACTACTAGGAAGAAGTACACTGTCCTTCATAAAACTGACACTTGAGCCTTTTCTTTAAACTCTGGGACATCTATATTAGTGTGAGAATAGTGTTAGGCCTGAATTCAGAACAGGACTAGAGACAAGACTGCTCTTTCAATGTCATCACTGGCTTCTGAATGTGAGGGTGGGAGAATGAAATGTGTTATTATGATCAGAATTGCATGAGCTGAGGAGAATGACTTATCCTAACTCAGCACCCTTCAGAATAATAACCTTTAGAGCTACTTCCCCTTTAATCTGTAAAATGTAATATTTCCAGAACTATTTTAACAAATGGTAGAAACCTTACAAAGCACATCCCCATATATTTGTCATAAAGGTGGGATTTTTTTTAATCAGCAAGAAACTGTTAGAGTTTAGGGAAATTCTTATATTCAGGTATAAATCTGTCACCTATGAATGCTCAGGAATGAAAATACAAAATGAACTCTCATTTCTAACGGGTGACTTTGTTGCTCTTGCAAGGTCACTGCTGTTGCTTTCTTGTCAGCTGGAGGGACTGGTAGGCAGGTGAAGCAAGCTGCAGTCCAGGTGGGCCACTGGGTCTGCAGTCCGTTGTCACTGGAAAAGAGCCTTTCAGCCCAAAGCTGACCAAGAACAACTGGTTTGGATATAATGGTACCTCGTTTGCTTTTAGGCAAGTCATGCTGTCAGTATTGCACTCATTGCTTTTTAAAGGGCTTTGTGGAACTTTGACTATGAAAGGTATTTAATGTGTAAAAAGTTCTCTTTTATTTTTTTCTTGTAGACCTTCATTAGGAATTACTGAAGCACAGAGAAGGAGAGTAGGACTGTCACTGATAGCTATCTCTGCTAAAAGTTAGTGGAGATAATTATCTTGTCTTTGTCACTCTAGTCTGTAGTTTAATTTGCAGTGCAGAAGCTGAAGACAAATCTATGGGCTATAGTAGTTATTTAAGCATTAATTTCTGCAACCTTCACTCTGAGTGAAGAGTGTTTTACTCTTCAGATATAGTCCCACAGATTTCATTAGGGTTACTTGGTTTTGCTCACTGACCTAACATAAATTGTGGTGAAAGTGGAAAATCATTATGGGTTTTCCAAAGAAGGAACAAGAATTTGTGGTATTTGGGGGTGTGAGAGCATGCTTTTTGTTCCCGTTTCCCATCCAGTGCGCTGACAGATGGGTGCAATCTCATAGACAAAGACGTTCCTAAGAGTTCTTGGAGAAGACAAAACAGAGAAAATACACTTGCTGTTTCCTATGAGGGATGGGGGCAAGTAACCACTACATCCAGTTGACAAGAGGCAACTGGCTAACCTGTGTGCACGGCATGGTGGCCGCCACAACCGCAGCTACAAACAGACTGAAACACTAGTTGTCCCTTGCTGGATGGGAATTTAATAAGATTTTTAGACAGAGAGATAAGAATGTTGGGGCATGGATGGAGAATAGTTTTAGGGGAGAAAGGACACAAATCTGTAGGCAAACAGGCCTCTGATTCCAGTCCTTTTTCACCACATTCTTTTGGCAGTGGGGGAGGTGAGCTTGTTATTTCTGTTCATGACGCACAATTGGAGATAAGATGACTTTGTACAGGACACAGTACCAAGTGTTTATATAATCTATATCAAAATATGAAAATACTAAACCTCAGCACTGTGGTCTACCTTTTGTACCTCCACCTGACACCATCATTCTGCTCTTTCAAACATTAGTTCGTCTCCCCATTTGCTTCAAAAATCAGTATCATTTTGAAAAATATTTTTTATCTGTTAATTTCAGAAAATTATTCCATCTTTTACTTTAAAATGGGAACAAGATAAGTACATATGTCACTATGTAGTCATCAAAAGTGTCATGCCATGCTAGAAACAAAAATTTCCACTCACAAAAAGAAGTCTAGATAAAAGGACTAACTCTATCCACAGAGCCCAGAGAAACCACAAGTGTAATCCAGAAAGGAGACCAGTGCTTCTACAACTGCAACTTGAATTAATAGATTCAAATTATTAATTCTTAAAGTGTTTTATGATCTTTGTGACAGTAGCACAAAATTATAATTTCATCTTATACCTGTAATTAAAATGTTTATGGACATATTGACATAACATATTATTATTACCTACAGTTTCCAGTTAAAATTAATACTACTTTATTTTAGTCATTTAACACATACACATTGTACTTTTGCAGAGGAGAAAAATGTGAACTGTTTTGCAATGAATTTATTAACAATGATTACAAGAATAGCTGTACTAACGTTGAATTACAACACTTACATTTTACATCATTAACCAGTCTTTTCTACTGTAAAATTGAGGTAGAAGAATAATGCAATGCAATTTTGGCAATATCCTTTTACTGTAACCAGACTACCTACTACTGCATTGTTTATGAAGTGATGAGCCTTGCACTGAATGGAAATTTACATATAATAAAACACCCTAGAAACAGTTTCTTACGTAGTGAGAACAAAGTGGTAGAGGAATAAAAGAAAAAGCTTTTGCTAGTGTTTCTCCTGGACATTGTTGTTGCAGGAGTGTATCCTCACTGGAATTAATGATTTATCTGAGACCGAAAGAGATGAAAACTAGACCTTTTGTTTTCTATGATGTAATTGTGTTGTCTTAAATTAGACATTGTACAGCACTTTGCTCACCTGAAATGGCAAAAGAAACACAGAACAACTGTGTTTTGTAGTTCATATGCCTGATAATATAAATGAATGTGGAGTGTACTGCAAGACAAACTTACCTTGCAGAATAACCTGCTTTACTGGTGCATTCTTTACCATTCAAGTTTGTTGAACAGCTGGAACCAGGCCTGCGTCTAAGGACTTGGCAGTCATTTGCTGTGAGGTTATCTAGAGAGAGACCTCACATTCCTCCCAAGGCATTGAGTTTGTAGGCATTTCCTCTGGTAGTGAAGTGATTGGCCAAAGATTAAACAAATATTCTGTCTTGTTTTCATATTGGTTAATACTATAAATTAATAAATAGGTAAATACTATATAAATTTCCATATATATATATATATATATGTAGCCCTGCAGAGAGCTTAGGGTCAGAGCTGTCCTTGATGAACACCATCTCCACCCCAGAGGCAGGGAAGTTGCATGGATTTAGCCATTTAAATGCTGTCAGGAAGCTGAACATCTCTCTGCAACAGCTCAGTGGTTCAACCTGTTGAGCGCATTGGATTGTCAATGAGTTTTAAACGGTGGTCTCTTTGTCATTTTACCCCATGTGATCCACCACTTCTCTGAAGCTCTAGTTTGTCCTAGATATTTCAGTTTCTATCTTCAATACTTCTTTCACGTTGCACTTAGTTTTCGATTCCAAAGCCTTGGAGATATTCATAGAGTGAACAGTAAATATATGTATAATATTGAGGATAAACTAGACTGCAGTTGAAATATACTTTTATAAGATGTAATTTCAGTGTTCACGCCATTAGACTTCTCTGATATATATTGAGTGTGACTCATAAATTGACACGGGCTCCCCAAAAGAGTTTCATAAAAAAAGATACGCCTATTGCATTCCACCAGTCCTTCTGTAATAAAAGGTGAAACAGACTTGATTGTTTGAAATAAACAATGAAGCAGAGGTATCAGCTCCATTACTGTCCATATCTCTATCTGACATAAGGATATACACTAAATTCTGACTGAATAGCTGATGTTAATCTACCAGATAAAAGTTGAAGCTTAAGTGGTGACATTCAATTTGGAATATTCCACTACAGAGCTATCCTCCAAAGTTGTTATCTGATTTGTCACCCAGCTTTTCCATTCAGTGCTCTGACTGATCACTTGTCTCCAAAAGATGCTTTATAAAGCACCATCATTTAGATTCCTTGTGCTCACATATTTTATCACTGTATGAATGTGTATATGTGTATAAAAATATGTCACAAAACCCTCAAAACCATCAGCATTTTGAAAATTATGAATTCAGAGAGTTCATAATTCTTATAGTTCAGCAGCTAAATCTCTAACATGAATACCAAATAACAACAAATAAGGTACAGCTGCAAGTTGACTGAAAGCCTAACCACATTTTATAATAATTAAGATTAGACTTCATGCCATATAGTTTCATATCCCTTTTGTGCTTGTCTAGAGCACAGTATTGTTCTGATGACACAGATACTATTCCTTGCTTACATGCACAGCATAATGGCTCAAACTATATACAAAGAGAGTGAACTAGTATCTGATTTACATCTCTATTAACTGAAGTTTGGTTTTCTGAATATAAAAGTTTCAAGCAATCTGGCTTTGTTCTTTCATTCTACATTAGTAACCATTGAAATATAGTCTTTAAAGTCTTCAGATTGAATGAAGCACTGCTACGTGTCTCATTTTCTTTTACTGTTCATTTTAAGGATGGTGATGAGTTAATTTAATGTCAACGGTGGAAAAGCCCTGCTGAGATTTGTATCAGTGGAATTCCTGACAGGGTTTCTGCTTTGTGCCTTTGCCAAAATAATAACTGCAGCTCATTCCCAATTGTGCTTATCCAGGGTGAACTCGCAGATTTTCAACAGTATATGTAAAATTGGATTTTCCTGTCCAAAAAGTAGGTCTCTGGTCTGGGTGGGGCTGAGTTCCTGCTGTATGGCAAGGAGAGGAAAATTAGTGTGGGAGTGGAAAGAGGGGCCAAAGAACCTGGCAAGCTAGGGAAGTCCATTTCTAGTGCTTCCAGCAGAGCAGCAACACAAACTAATGGATGATGATGATGATGATGATAATGATGATGATGATGATGATGATGATGATAATAATAATAATAATAATAATAATGGTGATAATAACATAATCCCTCCTGTTTTCAAGGCCTGTGTGTGTTGCAGATGTTGAGGAGCTGTGTCTGCAGGAATCACCTCCAGAGAGCATCATGAACTGATCATCACTGCATCACCCAACCCCAGACGTGTGGATGAGTAGGAGTGGAAATGCCCTGCATCCCTGAGAAGGAGAAAGGATATTTCCTGGGTCTATTACAAGACCTAGGGTAAATTTTCCTCTCTGAATTTTTAGGTGTTTATGACCTTACTTGATTTAACTTCTAGTTCCACATGAAAACCAGGCAAAAAGAAGCCAAAGAGATAATATGTATAACTCTGTTAATGAAGAAATAAACCCACCACAACCAAAAGAAAACCAAAACAAAACAAGCCCCTGAAGTCCTGCCTAAACCCCGATTCATATATTTCAGAGTAGTTTATATGTTAGGCCCTGGTTGACTCGGGGGGGGGGGGGAGGGGGCAGGCAGATCTGTTATTAGGACTATAAGCAGTGTTGACAATAGAATTAAATTTTCTTAAATGGCCCTTCCCATCTGTGGAAAACTAAATAATTCCACATTTTAGATATATTATGTGTTCTTCAGTAACCATCTGAAACACTAACCAAACCTCTTGGGCAGAAAATTTAGTCCTGGAAATTAACATGAGGAAAAATTTTGCAAGGGCAGAACTGCATGATAATCTTTTATTATGGAGGCTGATTTTTCTTGTTATTATGGAGGAAAAAGAAACATGCTAACCTACACAAATTAATATGGTGTTCAATTACAGGCCCGTATTTTTTTCAGTTTTCTTCACTAGCTACCTCTTTCTTGTTTTCTTTTTTATTTTTTCGCCTTTGCTTTTGTTTTTGTTTTTGTTTTTTATTTTTCTGTCATATGGGAGCAGAAATGAGATATTAATCCCACAGTGTTTTTTTGCTCAACACTATCTTTTAAAAATTATGCACAGTAATTTAAGTCCAATAGAACACTGTAGCCGAAACTCCAAAAGGTGTCAAAATATAAGAAAAGGAATAACGGAAGCCAGGCTTTTGTTGTTTTTAATTAAATAGTGAGAGATGAAAATCGGGATACTGTTATTTCAAATAATTTTTATTATCTGGGGAAGGAAGGCATTACCAGCTCATACAAATATTTTGCTTATTGTCATATAGGTATTTGGGGGAGGGGATAAAAAGGAGAGGAGAATGAGCTTTTATAATGGCAATGCCCATACTTTGATGTAGATTTTTTGCCTGGCTGGAATTAGAATAGCCAGCAGAAAAATATTTTGTTCAATGATCCATACTAACTGCACTTTTTTCCTGAAATTACCCTCCTGACATTTTACTTTGTTTCAATAATCATCTCAGAAGAACTCAAAGCCAGAGGGAAATTTTAACAATGGAATGAATATTGAAAGCTGATCACAAAGCAATCATTAGCTTTGATGACATTATTGCAGGATGTTGACTTGCCATTGTCAGAGGCTTGGGTTTGCAGTAAATATGAATCTGGATTTATTCTTAGGAGGAAATAAAGATATTTTAGTTTTAAAAGCCTGAAATCTTCCCACAGCATGCTGAGCAGAATACCTGTTTCTGTATTGTAAGTCAGAGAAATATTAAAAAGGAGGGTGCACCCATATATCATTTCAGGTATTCCAGATAGAAGAGAAATGGTGCAGGCTCATTTTTAGGTTTTGCTTTTTTGAGATAGAGACAATTCACTTTCACAGAAACACAGTCAAAAAAACCAGATGTTATCAGATCAAAACATATTCTAAAATAATTTTCATGGGATTCAGCTGAAGAAAGCATCTCCTTTCAAATCATCTTTAATTTACAGCTTAGAACTAAATTCCAAAAACATGCTATTTCACAATAAAACAAAGTAAACCAATATATACCACTGAAAAATTTTAAACTGTTTAGGAGGTATGGGCCAGTTGAACAACAAATGTGGTAGGTAAACAACAAAAGAAAACATAAATCTCAAATGGTACCTTTAGTAATAAATGAAATGTGGAACATTTGATATTTTTAACTCCTTTAAGAATAAGACATTTATAAGATCTTTAGACCTGTAGGTGGTTAGCAGAAACTAGGAGACATAGGCTTTGGTGTTTTTAGTGTTTGGGTTTTGTCCCGTTACAAGAGCTTTAAAAGAGACTAATATAACCTTAAAGGAGTCACCTTCAAGGTTGATGGGCAGAAATATTAACTTTCCTGGAAAACAACCTGGTTTTTTTGTTGTTGTTTGTTTTTTGGTTCTTTTTTTTTGCCTCGAAGTATGACATGCTGATGGAGAAAAAAGAAGCATTTATCATTCTCAAAAGAACATTCTGTTGGGGGTGTGTGTGTGAATGTCTTGGCAGAGTACCTGGGATTCAGCTCTGGATCAGCAAGGAAAGTTTCTTGTTTTTATTGTTAGGTGGGTGGAGCGTGGGACCTGTTAACCACAGCAAAGGATACATAAAATAAAATTGCTTCAGCAGAAGCAGAAATTGCAGTGATGTTCCTAAAGTAGATTAAAGACTGTTGCAGTGTCCCCAGGTAATCCAGTAACTGTACTTGGAAAGTTTGTTCGCAGAGGAAAGTGAACTTTGGAGGACTGCTGTCGTATGGTGCCATCATTAAAGATAACAAAAAATGTTTTTATAAATACATCAGTAACAAAAGAAGGGCCAGGGAGAATCTCCCTCCTTTGTTGGATGCGGAAGGTAACCTTGCCAGGAAAGATGAGGAGAAGGTTGATGTACTTAATGCTTTCTTTGCTTCAGTCTTTAATAGTCAGACTGGTCATCCTCAGGGCTGTCAGGCCCCTGTGCTGGGAGATGGAGATAGTATGCAAAATGAAGTCCCAGCTGTTGAAGAGGTGGCAGTCACTGACCTGCTCCTTCACCTGGATGTTCACAAGTCCATGGGCCGGATGGGATCCACCTGAGGATACTGAGGGAGCTGGCAGAGGAGCTCACCAAGCCACTCTCCGTCATTTATCAGCAGTCCTGGTCAGCTGGGGAGGTCCCAGATGACTGGAAGCTAGCGAATGTGACACCCCTCTACAAGAAAGGTCGGAAGGAGGATCCGGGCACCTACAGGCCTGTCAGCCTGACCTTGGTGCCGGTAAAGGTCATGGAGCAGATCATCTTGAATGTTATTATGCGGCACGTGTGGGACACCCAGGGGACTGGGCTCAGCTAGCATGGGTTTACGAAAGGGAGGTCTTGCCTCAGTAACCTGGTCTCCTTCTGTGATAAGGTGACCCACTTAGGGGATGAGGGGAAGGCTGTGGACATTGTCTACTTGGACTTTAGCAAAGCCTTTGACACTGTCTCCCACAGCATTCTCCTGGAGAAGCTGGCTGCTCACGGCTTGGACAAGCGTACTCTGCGCTGGGTTAAAAGCTGGCTGGACAGCTGAGCCCAGAGAGTGGTGGTGAATGGAGTCACATCCAGCTGGCAGCCGGTCACGAGTGGTGTTCCCCAGGGCTCAGTGCTGGGGCCGGTCCTGTTCAACATCTTCACTGATGATCTGGATGAGGGGGTTGAGTGCACCCTCAGTAAGTTTGCAGATGGCACCAAGCTGGGTGGAAGTGTCGATCTGCTGGAGGGCAGGAAGGCCCTACAGAGGGACCTGGACAGGCTGGATCATTGGGCCGGAGCCAATGGTATGAGATTCAACAAGGCTCAGTGCCAGGTCCTGCTCTTGGGTAACAACAACCCCATGCAACGCTACAGGCTTGGGGAGGAGTGGCTGGAAAGCTGCCTGGAGGAAAAGGACCTGGGGGTGTTGGTAGACAGCCGGCTGAACGTGATCCAGCAGTGTGCTCAGGCGGCCAAGAAGGCCAATGGCATCCAGGAATAGCGTGGTCAGCAGGAGCAGGGAGGTGATCGTGCCCCTGTACTCAGCACTGGTGAGGCTGCATCTCAAGTACTGTGTGCAGGACAAGAAGGACATTGAGGCACTGGAGCATGTCCAGAGAAGGGAAACGAATTTGGTGAAGGGTCTAGAGAACAAGCCTTATGAGGAGCAGCTGAGGGAGCTGGGGTTGTTTAGTCTGGAGAAGAGGAGGCTGAGGGGAGACGTTATTGCTCTCTACAACTACCTCAAAGGAGGTTGTAGCAAGGCGGGGGTTGGTCTCTTCTCCCTAGTAACAAGACATAGGACGAGAGGAAATGACCTCAGGCTGTGCCAGGGGAAGTTTAGGTTGGATATTAGGAAAAAATTCTTCACCGAAAGGGTAGTCAGGCATTGGAACAGGCTGCCCAGGGAAGTGGTTGAGCCTCCATCCCTGGAGGTATTTAAAAGAAGGGTAGATGTGGTGCTTGAGGATATGGTTTAGTGGTGGACTTGGTAGTGATAGGTTAGCAGTTGGACTCGATGATCTTAAGGGTCTTTTCCAACCTTAACGATTCTATGATTCTATATATCAGATGCTCTGTACTCCAGATCCCAAGACTAGCTTAGACAGACCCTGTTTCTTTTCCACAGTTATAATGCAAAACATTCATCTTATAAATGTGCTTAGTTACAGGGCAGAGCTTCAGTACAGAAATCCACTACAGTATCTCCTTTTGTCCCTCTTGCAATGTTTTGTGTTTATAGATGTATTAGTTTGTAATTTCATACTACATCCACACACACAACTGATATGCTACTCTTATCTCTCCCATTCCTGCACTTTAATCTGGATTTATTTTAAAAATAGGTACATCACTAAACCGCATTGTGATCACCAGAAAATTTTATATTTTCTGATGTCCTTGAGGTTCAGGCCAGGAGAGCAAGAATCCATGTTGGTCCAGTACAAGTACGTGGCAAAGATGAAAGTTTATCCTGGACTTTTGAGCCTCAGAAATTACATACTATGGGCATATAGTATTATGTTTAATATCATAACTGGAATGGTCCTAGTCCTGAAGGTAGCACGCAAAAGAGTGATAGAAACCAGTATTTTGATTACATATGTCTTTTTATACACAGCTGGCAAAAGACCCATACCCAGTTTAGGCTGGGAGAACTGGGTTTGTTCAGCCTTGAGAAAAGGAGGCTCAGAGGGGATCTTATCACCATGAACCAGTACTTAAGGGGCAGCTACAAAGAAGGTGGAGACTCCCTTTTCACACGGAGTCCCATGAACACAAGTTGCCCTTGGGGAGATTCCGACTGGACACCAGAGAGAAATTTTTCGCAGTGAGGACAGTCACCATTGGAATAATCTCCCCAGGGAAGGGGTTGACTCGGCCACGTTGGACACCTTCAAGAGTCGTCTGGACAGGGTGCTGGGCCGTCTTGTCTAGACTGTGCTCTGCCCAGAAAGGTTGGACTAGATGATCCCTGAGGTCCCTTCCAACCTGGGATTCTGTGATTCTGTGATAACTGTGGTGTCAATATGGAAGACCTCACTTAAATTTGCTTGTGGCTGTGCAAGGCTATTTGAGTTGTTCTGTGTTACTGCCTGATATGCGTTTGGCTGTACCTGCTTCAGACTCGAGACTCTCTGGCATCCAGATCCTTCATAAATGTCCCTGTGGTAAGCATCTGCTTTTGTCAGCTCTCCATGAGCTATGGTTATGAAGTAACTGCTAGCATTTTGGGCAAGATAATTTCTGCTCTTTTACATACTGTGCACAAAAAAGGAAAGAAGAGAAAATCCCCCATTTTTCTCTTACCTCAGTGAGGGCTAATGTGTCCTCATCCCTTTTAAGTAACTCAAATGCATTTGAAAACAATTACAGAAGAAACTGTGAGAATTGCTATGGAATAAGGCAAGCTTTTTCTTAAAGCTAAAGGCAAAAGTTATGGATAGATATATTCTGCCAAATCAGTTTACCGTTACTAACTATACCCTTTCTAAACAAATGAAAAGTTTGGGAGAGAGGAAGTTCCCCTGTAAGTGAAGGACGGAGAGGAGGAAATTGCTGGTTGGGAGTTGAGGAATGGAGCTCTTACACCTGGGTGACGGAAACTTTTAAGCCATCCTACACATCTGACTTGGTACAAACCTTTCCAGCAGACCTGTAAATAGCAGTCTTCTAATTAATCAGGCTCAACTTTACAAAATTCGCTGACCTATAAAAGAACAGAGGCAAGTCAACAGACTGGTAAGTACAGAATTTTTATGTGAGGCTTGTTTTAGAAGTGTGGGCAGCAGGGATTCTGTGAACAGGAAAGGAAAGAGCTTTTAGCTGCTTTGAGTCTCTGGGAGAGGAGGGTAAATTAGGAAAAACTCAGGTGTAGAAGTGTGTATGAGAAAAACAGTCAGTTCTCAAGTTTGGTTCTTGTTTGACAGCAGAGAAAGAGCTGAGGCCATCTTTTATTCCACCAAAACAACTGGCCAAATCAAAACTGCATTTGTAGGGTAAGGACACAATGGGTAATCTGCTATGCTGTACACCCGTTTACAATCCAGCCTTCAGATGCCCTTGCTTTTTCTTTATTTTCATTATGAATATCTGGAATGGGCTCCAAGCCGTTGCTAGACATTTGGAGGATGACAAACAACTTCAAATAACTCCTTTATCTCTCCTTGAAAATACTAAAGGATGAACCAAACACATAGTGAACACAAACTTGCCCATAACTGGGGAAAAAAAGATTCAAAGTATTATTTTCTGGCAGTACTACAATGAAAACAAGTTATTATTTTACACTGTACCAAGAAAGGAAGGAAGAAGAATCACTGTGAATCAAGATGGGAAGTATTTTATGTGTATATATGTGTGTGTGTGCACATGTGTGTGTGTGTCTTGTCAGAAATATTGTTCCTATTTACCTCCCTCCAACATCAGCCGCGACCACGAAGGACTGCAAGTCCTTTTGGACTTAAATGACTCTTTGTTCACACTTGCAATATGAAGAAACTAAAATGTTACAACTGAAAAGCAGATGATATTTTCTTGTGGCTGTTAAAGACCACTGACGGTTTTGATGCAGGCTGAACTTTTTACCATTCAACAAAACAGGGAACAGTGTGTTTGTAAGTCAGTTTAAAACGTTGCAATCTTGGCTTTCCAACAATAACCAAGAGCTGGTACCAAATAACTAAATATCTTGAATGAAATTTTACTTCGAGTATTTGCAAGACTCTCTCAGGCCCTTTGCTCTAGCAAATGGGTTTTATAGTATCGTTGAGGCATAATCAGCAGAATGTATTGTAACAGCTTTACCCTGATGCTTACCATTTCTCACTTCAAGGGGCTATTTGTGTAAGGGAAAGTGTTAAGAAGCACTGGAGAATATTCTGTTCTGTGTGACTCTCACTTATTCTGATGACTACTTCTTACTGACAGCAGAGTTATTTGGCACCTAGCCACTACACTCTGAGTGTATTCTTTTCTGTGAAATTTTGATCTCGCTGTCATCACTCAGGCAGTAATCACCCCATGTCATACAGAAATCTGAAAATAAATACAAGTGTATACTGTATATATGCCCCATGCCTCGTTAATTCATGTGTCGGCAGATATTCAAGCAGTTCTTATTTTATCCAAATCAATTCATACAAACGGCAGTTATTTCAGCGTATACTCAATAGCTGCTTTTACACATAATGATTATTATAATAATTGCATGCACAGGATATACAGTACTACAGTATTCACACAACATATTTCAAAGCATTATATGACTTTATATTCCAATATAGAACACAGAACTAGAGAAATGAGGTATTAAACCTTTAATCAAAAATAGGCACCTTGCCTGATGGCATTCAATTCAAAAAGTAAATACAGCGTTTTATAAACAAGGTGTTTTATCAAGTATGGTCACGTCTAAAGTAATTATGCTACTCTAATTGCCTTTATAGCTTTCTAAATCTTTTAATTTTCTTAAAATTCTATTTTAAGTAGGATATAATTCTTTTACTTTGTTTTTGCTAAGCCTGTTAATGGTTTATACACATGGAAACATTCAAGACACTGAAACTACTTAGACTTTCTCTAAGCATAGTATAAGCTTGTTTGGAAACAGTCTAAGTAGCCACAGTTAGCTGTTTGCACAGTATTTCTTACTTAACAGACATTCTTCATGATAAACTATGGCAGGGAAAGCTGCCGTTAGGCAAGTGAACAGAAGTTGGGAAAGTTTTGCAAGGTGTAACAGAGTATTCAAATTACAAAGATCGGGACAGTCATGGTCTAAAAAGAAGCCACATTCCTAAGTCATTGAACTGATCTGGGGTTAAGACGGACAGTTACAAAAAGATGCAAAAGTAAATAACATAGTGCAGTCAGTGGGTATATGCCTGGAATAAGACACAGAATGACCACCTGGTACAAGCAGAGCTTTCAGAATCTTCTAGTTGGGATACTACAGACGAGAAATTGTATTTTGTTGGGTTTACACAGCAAAGTTTTGGTAGTGGGGGATCTTCAAGGGTGGCTTCTGTGAGCAGATGCCAGAAGCCTGCATGTTTGACAGAGCCAGTTCCAGCTGTCTCCAAGTTAGATCCACTGCTGGCCAAAGCTGAGGTGATCAGCGACACTGGTAGTGACTCTGTAATAATATATTTAAGGAAGGGTTAAAAACACTGCACAACAGCAGCTGGGAGAGAGGAGTGAGAATATATGAGAGGAACAGCCCTGCAGATACAAAGGTTATTGCAGAAGGAGGGGGAGGAGGTGCTGGAGCAAAGATTCTTCTGTAGTCCATGGTGAAGGCCACGGTGAAGCAGGGTGTCCCCCTATAGCTCATGGAGGGTAACAGTGGAGCAGATATCCACCTGCAGCCCATAGAAGACCCCACGCCGGAGCAGGTGGATGTGCCTTGAAGAACCTGTGCTGGAGCAGGTTTGCTGGCAGGACTTGTGACCCCACGGGTGACCCATGCTGGAGCAGTCTGTTCCTGAAGGATTGCACCCTGGGGAAGGGAACCACGTTGGAGCAGTTAATGAAGAACTGAAGCCTGGGGGAAGGTCCCATGTTGGAGAAGTTTGTGGAGGACTGTCCTTTGTGGGATAGAGCCCATGCTGGAGCAGAGGAAGAGTGTGAGGAGTCCTCCCCATGAGGAGGAAGGAGTGGCAGAGACAACGTGTGGTGAACTGACCACAGCCCCCAGTTTACATTCCCCTGTGCCACTCATGGGGAGGAAGTAAAGAAGTCTGGAGTGAAGTTGAACCTGGGAAGACAGTAACTGGTAAGGACGTCCCAGTCCTTATTTCGACACATGAGCTTTTGTCATTTTTTCTCCCTGCTCCTGTTGAGAAGAGGGAACTGATAGAACAGGTTGGTGGGTACCTGGAGGTTAGCCAAGGTCAACCCACCACATATATTTATACTTATTTACTTCCTTAGAGGAAGGATGGACAAGGTCCCACCAGTTCTGGTTCCCTTCATCCCAGGAAGCTGCATGCTCTTTGTCCTGCCATAATTAACGTAACCTCATTCTACTTCTGGCAGTTTGACTGTAACTCAGGTCCTGAATGGGGGAAAGCCCACACAAATTATAAGTTTTTATTTAATCACAGGGAAACCATAGTTAATACAGAGGAAAGAAAGGCCAGATGTGTAGTGAAGATGAAGCCAATCTGCACCAGCGGTGGATGAAGTCCAGGCAGTGGGGAAGTCCATGATACTTGGAGCCACAGTATTCAATTTCTCTGGTAGAAGAGGCACATTTTTGTTCTTTGTGTGTACCCTAATACACCATCTGGCTTTTCAGATAAGGTCTCTTCATGTTTATATGTGTGATAAATGTGTGATAAAAGTGATAAATGATTGCTAGTGACACACACATCTGACAGCACTGCTGTAACACCTGTAGTATAAGACACGCTATTTCTGTCAGAAGGCAGCAGAATTCAGGACTCATTATGGTCAAACTCTTATGAGTCTTTACATATCTATTAATTTTGTTTTGTTTTCAAACAAGGACAGTTTTCGAAGTGTGGTAAGATGATGTGGGGAGGACACAGCAAACAGTGTGATATTCACTCTGATAAAGGAATTTACTGCCACAGCAACTTATAAGTCCTAACAAGTTCATAACAAGAGCTATTATCCCATTATCAGGGAAGAATATTCAAAGAAACAGGTTATTCTCTTCAATTTCTCCACTTTTAAGAGGGGTTCTTGATCTTTACATCTAGGAGATGGTAGAACCAAGTAAATGCGGAAATACCAAACTGAAAATTGCCAAAACAATGAATTATTTGCACTCAGGTAGCAAAATATATGCCAGTCAACACGGACTTGTCAAGAACAAATCATGTCACAGTGTTCTTATTCTCATCTTTATGTCCACAACAGGCTTACAGATCTTACAAATAGGGATGAAATGGCAACTGCCATTTTGTTTGACTTCAGTAAGGCTTTTGACTGTCTTGTGTGACATTTTGCAAGCAAGCTAGGGAAATATATTCTATTGAAACAGCCATATTTGTGATACAAACCTTCTTGTAGAATTATAGTAGAATCAAAGTAATTATTAATGGTTCACTGTCATAATAGAAAGATGTTTCAGCTGAGATCTATTCTGGTCAAGGTACTACCTGTCTTTTTCTTGATTAGTGAGTTCAGCATTCTAGCTGAAGGGAGCATTTGTGTTGCACTTGAAAATGGTACCAAATCATCAACAGTTTGGAAGACAAAGTTAAGATCTAAAGTCATCTTCACAACTTGGAAAATCATCTAATGACAGAACAAAACTCAAAAGACAAGTGAAGAGTTCTATTCTTAGCAGAAATAAGAAGACATCCACAGACAGGGTGACAATTAACTGCTGGAATGTTTGCAAGACCTTTTCCAGATGAAAAGGAAAGGATGAAAAAACATAAGGAAATATTAGAGGGAAAAAAAAATACAAAAGCTCTGTTTAGTCTAGGCAAGTTAAGATGAAGGGGCAGCACAATGCAGGCCCACAAATATTGAAAATACACCTGTAAAGCAAAAGGATATGCACCAGAAAAGTTTCACCTTGTTAACTTGGCAGTAAGAAGATTTAGGTTGAACATCAGGAAAATTAAAAATAATCATAAAGACAATGGATGAAAACTTTTCAGGAGGACAGCAAGTCTCCACAATAAAATGTTTTTAATTAACAAGTTAGACAAAATTTTCTTAAAAGTGATTTGAGTAGGGCTAGTATTACATGATATAAACAAAAGGACCACAGAACCTGATCAGGTCCTTTCTCATTCAATAACTTCATGATTTCATGACAAAAAAATTAATTTTTATAATGAGGGATTAAATTCTTGCCTTGTTAATCTTTAACACCATTGTAAGTATTCCAAGTCCTGTTATTTGTAGCTTACAATAAAAAATATATTTATTTAATTATGCAACCTGAATATCTGTGAAATATTAATTCTATACATGTGCACATGGCAGATGAAAAAGCTATTCAGATAGCAACCACATTTTTAAACCCTTTAGTCTTTGAATTACTGGGAAATTTTTTTACTCTTATGAAAAATGTTGTCTGCTCTTTGCAAAAACTTAGAGGATAAAAGCAGCAAATCTGTCAGATTAATTGGGAAGGAAGTAAGAAAACTGGCTGAGTGTTTTGAAACAGTGTAATGGTTCATGGGCACAAGATCAGAGGTACGTCAAATTCTTGCTTTGATGCTAAGTGCCATTTCTAAACACCAAGTGGTTTTTTGTTAGGCTTTTTTTGTTCATTGGTTTTCTTTTTTTGATGTGTCTGTGTGTGGTGTGAATGTAAAACTGAAATCTTAACTGAGACCTCTGACTTGATGTATATATGTACAATGTACAAAAAAACGGCATTCAGTTGGGGATTTTTATACAAGACATCCAAAGTTTTATATACGATAGAGAGGTTGGACATTTTGATCATCTGGATAAGCCTCAGCATCCTATAACCAAAGATATTTTTAATGATGTCCTAATGAACAGCAATAACTATACCAAGCTGAGAGGTGTGAACACTAAAAAAAATGTTGCACAGACTTAAATCGGTGCAGAGCTGATAATCCACTGAAAGTATTAAACCAGAACATTTCAAGCAGCATTCATCTCCTTGTAAGGGCAATTTTGTGAGAAAGGCAGTTTATATTTCCATGGTCCTCAAAATTATTGGGGTATTCATAATGCCCTAGCTATTTCTGCAACATGTTGTTTTCTTTTAAAAAATCTTTAGAAACTAAATATCACTGTCCACATAGCCCAGCTACTCACACTGACAAGAAATCTCTTGAAAAATCCCATTCTTACTCTGAGATGCCCTACAACTGAGGCATAAATCCTTCTCTTCGTGTATCAAGAGTTTGAGTCTTACCTGGAGCTACTTTTATGTATTTGTAACCATTTATAGATTTTTGTTAGCTGAACTGTTCAAAAGGATGTAAACTTTGGAAGACAGTAATGATAAAGACCTTAAAAATTAAGCAGGACTGGAGAGTAATCAGGAGTATGTGAAAAGAGAAATGCTGCAGAGCTGAATGAAGAGAGGATGCTGGAGAGCTCAGATGGGCTTGTGGAACTAGCAAGTACTAGTGTGCCATCAGGATAAAAGTATAAAAATTACTCCAAGCCAGGGATTGTTCCACACCTATTTATTTACAGGTAAACTATTTATTCTGTACGTCTGAAATCCTCATTGGCTTAAC
Source organism: Phalacrocorax aristotelis (assembly GCF_949628215.1). Lineage (NCBI taxonomy): Eukaryota > Metazoa > Chordata > Aves > Suliformes > Phalacrocoracidae > Phalacrocorax > Phalacrocorax aristotelis. The sequence goes on from NC_134311.1 coordinate 5,768,931, forward strand.
ACCATTTTTTAAAAGTAAGGTGAGTTATAACGAGGAAAAATAATACAGGTTAACTATAGCATGAAATAACTAGTTATTTCAAAGCAGAGGTCAAACACAGTTGTGCAGATTTATATGCAGGCTTTTTTTTTTGTTTGGTTCACTGTATAGGTGGGATATGAAAGCTGAGGACTGAGGATAATATCCTTCTCTTGTTGGAGTTAATAAGAATTTTTCTTTGACTTCAGCGAGGCCGGTCACTTTGAAGGAAATGATCTGATCAGCAGTTTTGACCTGACAGAAGGATATTAGACTGAAAGAAAATAGATGAGAAAACAACTTTTAATTAACAAACATGAGCTGTTCAGAGGAATATGCTGACAGCGTGAATATTTTTTTCTCACTTTGTGGAATGGAGAAGTCAAACCGAAGTTGCCCTCGTCTTGACCTTAGTGTATGTCCACCTTTTAATTGTACTCAGCACAAAGAAGATAGGTTCCTGTGAAGGAGCAGTCTGAGCCTGCCAGCTTTAGAGTTCCATCATTGTGAAAGACCCAGTCTACAGCTATACCTCAGCTTTCTTATTTATTTTGGTGAGCATTTCATTCTGTGGCTTAGAACACTTTTTTTCTTTTTCTTTTTTTTTTATTTTTATTTTTATGTCTGATCAGTCTTTTTAAAAATTCATCTGCTCCTGATCTTGCCCTAAAGCTAAGTAACAGTTCCAAGAACACCTCCTGTGTCATAGGCTTAAAACTAAAAATCAACTGGGAAATAACAAGATTTGAGGAGGACTATTAAAATAAAACTGCTTGGGGTAGTGCAATGAGGTACAAGGACTCAGATGGCTAAAAAAGAAATGAAGACAAAGATTTTCTTAGAGAGAAAAAAGGAATCAGTGTATAACCCAGCAGGATAATATGTTTGAAGAAAAGATAAACATAGGAAAAAAAAAATAAAAAGAAAAATCAGTAGACAAGAACAGTACTAATAAAAACAATGATGTTATATTGCTTCCAGACATCACCTGAAGAAAGGACCTCTTATTCCTCCTATTATTCTGAATTCCCCAGAAAGAGATAAAGTCTCAAATGGCACGGCAACATGAAACATGATATGGCGTATTAAGAAAGGGAGTTGATTATGTTTTATTATGTACTATTTGAAGCAAACTGGAACTTAGCTCGATTTGCTCACAGTAACATCCATAACTGTCTGAAAGACTGTAAAATTGTGCCAGAAAATTTATAGTGAATATACAACCAAATTGAAGGAACTGGTTTCCTTCTATAAAATGGTGTATGCTATACCACTGACAACTGGTATGAGATGATTCTCTTGGGTTTTTATGGTTTCAGCTGTTGCCTCAGAAATGCAATGTGGAAAATGCTTGGCACCCTTTCAGCAATTAATAAGACACTCTGTTCTTTCGTACTGTGACAAAATTCTTATGTTTGTCCAAAAAGCGATTCTAATACAACACTAGAAAAGACTATAATTGCCAGATCCTTTTGATTGTCATCAAATGCAAGTCGTAAACTAACAGTGGTTTCTCTGTGGAAGAACATGGTATTTTCTGCATCAGGTAGGATGTTTTTAACATTGGCAATGTTTTTCATTTATTGTCCATTAACTGTAAACAGATGTTCGTGGTTGTCCATTTGTTATTAAAAAAAAAGGTATGACATCTTGAATAATACTGTCAGATGCCATTGGTTGACATAGGGTGACAGAGAGAGAGTCGAGAAACATTCTCCATGTCACTGGAGTTCTTTTTGCAGACTCTTCATGCTAAAGTCAATTACCTGAAAGGGAGCTTTTAATTAGAGAATGTTGTGTTTTCAAATTTAGCTCCCTTTCTGTGCTATTGATGTTACTTCAATACATTGGGAATGAAATCTTGGCTTAGTTGAAATCAGTTGCAAAGTTCCCATAGATTTTAATGGTGGCAGAATTTCAGCCAATATGATTTCAAACCTTAATCCCAAGGGTATTTCCTTTTGTTAATTGATGCGTTACCTAAGTGCTATGTATAGGTTAAATAAAAATAGCAGGAAAGACCCAGCAGTTACTGTGGTAGTAAGTGGCTGGGAAGAATGGAGAACAAAAGAAGACAATAAAAACAAACCAGAAGGTGACAGAAAGAAAAAAAAGAGTATTGAACTGTTGCAGGAGGGGGGAATACTGCAAATATGTAATGAATAATATTTGTGTAACTCTGAACTGGCACTAGATGAACAAAAAAGTAACACTAGGAAGGGCAGGAGAAAGAAGTGTAGTATTACTAGGATTTCATTTATCCACACTTCTTTTTGTCTCCCATTTCCCTTTCAGAAACCAAAATCCTAGTTGGACTGTGCTATGCTTCTGTTACTGAGCTCCATCAGATAGATCTGAAGCTTTAAAAATAAATCCTGAGGGAAGATTGAATGATGGTCGCAACCCTGCTTTCTGCTGTAGACTGATCTAAGAAGTATTTTGGAACTGGAAGGAGAAATATCTACACATTCAGCTAGTGAACTGGATTTTGAAGCTGAAACTCATGTTCCTTGTAGGTCACACAAAAATGGGGACAAAAAATGAAAACTAACAAATGGGCTACATTTGCAAAGAAAAAAAAACAAATCCAAACAACTATTTCAAGAAGAGTACTCTTACCTTATTCCTGGTTTGCTGTACAAAAATTTTAATGAAAAGACTTTCCTAAAAATTGCTGTGGATATTTTTCTCTAACCAGGTGCAGGTGCAGGTGCAGGTGGAGAATTTTTACCTGGCCAGAATTTTGGTATAGGTACATATTAAAACCTTTTGGATTTGTCAAGATTTTTAGACATCTGAATAAATAGCAGGACTATATTAATACAACTATATGTGATCAATAAATATATCCCTGTAAAACTACTTGAAGAAACCTTTAATACTTAAAACTTTCTACACAAGTTAAAACTTAAAATGCTATCAAGTAGGAAAATAACTCTGGAGTTTTCTAGATTTATTTTACTGAAGAAATTATGATCTTTTTTTTTAAATGATTCAGACAGTTTTCAAACCACTTCAATTAGAACTATGTACCTATATTTGGAAAACATAATCTCCCAATTAAGGGTCAATAGGCCAGGATATTACTCTGAATTTATCGTTATTCTGAAATAATCTTAAACAAAACTGTGAAATCAATGGGTTGTCCAAAACATCATATATCAGAAAGAAACATACTGTCTTTAAAAATTTATGATTATTCCATTAAAGTTCCACTATTTGAGATATTTATTTTTCATTAATATTATCGTAACATCACAAATGGCGATGCAGATCAATATTACTATCTTCAGTTTGATATAAGGTCTTGATTTTTCCAAGTTAGATGAGAATTGATAAAGACATGCAACTATTTCTAGTTTTAGTGGACAATAGTGTATCACCTATGAAGTTAAAGTTCCTGGAATACTGCTTGGCATACATCTGAAAGAAGGATATAAAATATACTTCAGCCTTGAATGCTGACAATAATTTCTCTCTAAAGACTCTAGCTTTGATATTTTTTCTTGTTAGTGTGTTGGTATTTTTTTGGTTTGTTTCTGTTTTGGTTTATTGGGTATTTTTTGAGGATTCATAGCTTGGTTTTTTCAACATAAGGTCATAAGGTCTGAGACACCCTAAGAGTGAAAGTGTGCAGATTTTTGAAAAAAATTAGCATACTAGTAGCATGACTATGCAATTAATTTAATTTTTCCTTATACCTAATTCTAGAACAAACCATGGACACCTTGATCTGGCTTTTTTTTTTTTTTTTAAATTGTGAAAACAGAGATAATTTTCTGTATACTTTTCATTTTTCTGCTTTATCAGAAAGTCCTTGGAACTTTCACCTGATTCATCAGCTGTCTAAGAGCTTGCACTGTGAGGAACCTTGAGGAGATAAAATTGACAAGAAGACCAAGAACTGTGGTGTTAGTGTAGCTATTTTTAGGTGTCATGTTGATTTTATAGTCCTGTCCTGTACAGCACGCCTACTAGTCAGACCAGACAACACGATTACTTTACATGGAAAATCTTTCCACGTGACAAATTAATCTGTGAAGTTCCTCCATTGAAACTGGTGAAATAAGTCTCCAGATAATTTTGTCCCACAGTGTTCTAATATAAACTTGTATTAATGCAGCAGAAGCTTTAAATCCTTTAATATAACAGAACATAATACATAATCACTAATTTTCATCATCTGGACAAACTGCAGACTAAGCATACTCTTTTTCCATATATATTTTGCCTATTCTGAGGAAAAAGTATCAGGAAAGAGCAGCAAATATAATCTGAAATTCATGTCTGCTATTTTAAGAGATACTATTCTTATGTGGTTGAAAATATATCTTCCTTGCTTCATTTCCTTTCAATAGAAGAATATATTTGACAGCTACACTCTTTTACTGATGGCATGTCAAAAACAAATAAAAGAGGAAGGCTGGGGAAGGAGAAGGAAATGAAGTAGAAAAGTGTTTAACTAATTCCAAATCTGTGCCATCATCTCTAAAAAAATCTTTCTGACTTCAGTTTCTTTAACTGCAGCGTCATCATGGTTTTACAAGAAGTCAATATCATTGTAAATTTGGTGGGTATTTTTAGGTAGGAAGACATTTTAAAGATTGCAACTGTAGGAAGAAAACACAGATTTTCCAATGCTAATTACTGTCTCTTATTAAGGATATTAAATCCGCATTTAAAACTTCCACAAAAAAGTAAAGATATATAAAAGTCTCTTGGAGGTCTATATGGAGCTTGGAGGTAGTAATATCAATATACAAAAAGGGATCTATGCAAACATGTGAAAGACATATGCTGCAGAATCTGAAAGTTGTTTAAACTACAAAGAATTTAAAACAATATGTATAAATTCAAAGAAAGGCCTAACGATGTAAAAACCTGATGGACTTTGTGAAATCTATTAACCCTTTACATCTTATTGATTTCAATTCAATTAAATACTCCTTATGTTTACTAAAGGACTGCTTTTATTATTCTTACTCTATTATACTAAAGCAATAACTTCCTTATTATTAATTCACTTGCCAGCAAAGAGGTGTACCTGCAACTTTTTCCATAGAACCAAGAAGATAGAATCAACATAGAATCAAGATCAGCTCTTGATATTACCTGCATAATTTAGGCATCATATTTCAATATTTAAACACACATAACCAGAAATGTAAAAATATAATATTGGCCTCATCAGACTCTAGATAATTAAGGATGGAAACTCAGTAAACAAAATAAACATTTCACTCCTCTAATTGTGCTATTTTGGTATTCTAAAATGTTACGACCTTATTCTCAGCATTCATGTGTTTCATGGCAGATTAGGGACTTGTTAATCGAAACAATTGAGAATCCAGTAATGAAAGTGTCATCTGCTTCAGCCTGGATTTGCTGCTTCTCTGTTTCTGCCTGCTCAAGTAAGGACAGTGTAGGTGCAGTACATCTCCATCTGAGATTTACAGCAAAGGGCTTGGAAATTATCTAGAACTTGCCAAATTTCACTTCGTGTTCATTGCAAAGGAAGAAGAATAAAAATTGAAGCTTTCAGCATTAGCAGTGACAGAAAACATCTTCCTTGTGTTTTATTACCTCATACTGGAGTGTCAAAACAATTATTTTCATGACTAGCATGTGAAACCAAAGTGACCCATATCTCATGCTCCAGTACAGTATGTACTTGCATCATACTATTTTTAGCTATACTGGCAAAGTTCTCTGCAGCCCTACTGGATCGAGATCCTTCCTAGGTGATCCCTCAGTCTACACAGAAGGTGGATCCTGGGGCTGTTATGGGAATGGGCAGAAGCTAAACTCTATAGACAGCTGAAGAATATTATCCTCCAAGAGGGTTGTCCATACCACCTGTAAAAACCAAAGAAATGGGTGGCCATTCTGCAGGATTTTCACTTTTTCCAAGTCCTGTTTCATGGCTTAAGATACTGTCTCTTCCTGCACACTTTAGCTTCTGTAAGGAAGATTAGATAAGCAATAACTGAAATACTCTGAGTCTGGATTTGTGGCGTGGTCTTATGTTGTTTCGGGCATGTGAGTTTACAGGGCAGCACTTGCTCCATGGTAACCAAGCTGTAAATCCTTTGTAGATGCAAAATAACCAGATCACTTTTTACTGGAGATTGATATAATTTTTGTTTCTCTTGTGTAGAGCAAAACTGTGGAGATTTGCCAGGAAATAACTGTATTAGTAAGCCCTTGCACTGGTTTATATTGCAATAGGTAGTTCATTGCAATTGTATTTTGCCTCACATTGAGATAACAGCGTCTCCTTCTCTCCATTATGTCCAAATGAAAATGTTCCAAGATGAAGAAATTTGTGTTCAGTTTAGAAATCTCTCTGTGTCATACTGAATTATGAGGGTTTAATGGAACCTAAGGGCCTCCTAGTCCAGATCGAGGATATTGCTGTCCATCTCATTTCCTAAAACAGGTTAACATGGGAACCTTGCTTAGATGTTGGTACATTGCTGTCTCCTTCCCACCACATCACCCTGTTTCTTAGAAAACTGTTGACCAAATGTAGCTACTGACAGAGCTTAGATACAGCAAGACAGGCTATATGAATGAACAGTATCTATTTTGACTAATTTCCTAAGAGGTTACACTCCACCATTCTTCACTTCACTCCAGGCCTCTGGCCATCAGAGCCCTGCTCTGAGAGTCACTGACGAGCTCCCAGACACACACTTCAGAAATATGGCTTGTTGATTGTAATGGAAGTACCTTTTATGCAGAATGAGTGGCTGGCTATGCATCCTTTTACTGAAGTGGTAAAGTGGATTTTGCTTCAGTTCACTTCTAAATTTTCTCAATTGTTATTTCTATTACTAAAGAAGGAGAAGGTATGAAAAGCCAATTGATGCCATATGTTTGCTTGTTTCATAAAATACCACTAAAAGAGAATTTCTAGTTGTCTTAAAATTTGTTATTTAAAGCTGGACATCACAGTTTGGTCAGTAGGGAAATCTAGCAATATAATTTTGACACCGTGGCACCACTTCAATAGGCACACTATGGGATTGGTTTTATTTTATTTCAGTTTATTATTCATAATCTGTTCTCCACAGACTTACAAAGACATTGTTTTGTCTTGACATTACAACACCTGCATATATTTGCATAAAATAATGAGACACTGGTTGAGAATCTCAGCCAAAAATTGTGTGTGCTCTGAAGTAGTATCTCATCTCAAAATGTCTACAAAGTTTATTCCAACTGTAATTTAAAATCTCTGGACCTTTAATTGGTAGTTCCTGGGATCACAGACTTCAGAAGTTGAACTTAAATTTCTAAAACATATGTTTCATACCATCTATGTAATCTTTACAGAAGTTGGTAACTGTTATCTGTTATAATCCCTACCTGTCTCTGAATATATGCTCTGAATGTAATTCTTCAAACGGATAACAGAAATAATACCATATGCATATCTCAACCCCAATTCTCTTCATCAGTTTGGTTGTTTCTGGGATTTTTCTTAGGAACAGAAATTGCTTGTGCTTTTTATCTCCAGGTTAGAGCTATCCCTACCTGCCTCAAGACAGTTTCACAGTCTTTATGGAGGCAGTATTTACCAAGACAGCTGATTATGCTGAATCTTCAGGAAAAATATGTTTTACTGTGAAGTATTAACTTATACCTGGATTGGGGTTGCGTGTTGTGGTAACTAAGAGATATAGTTATGAATCCATATGGTAATATATTAGACATTTGCAGTGCTGTGATAAACCTGGGACCTGTTGGTCTACATCAACAGAAACACAAACCGTACAGCTCTGCCATTACATTAAACCGCCACTTCGGTTGAGGTGAGCCAGTATTTTGGGTCTGTTACTAACTTGGGTTGATGCAACCTGAGGAAGTGAAAAATACAGTCAGAAATACGGTTGCAAGAAACCTGATATCACAGCTGACCTCCTGCTGGAGATCATCTTGGATATTCAGCTTAGCAGTGTACTGGCAGAATGAGGTTTTGGAAGTGAAAATTCATAATACCTGGTTGGTATTTACAGGTGACTAATCAGGCCAGAGGATGAAGTTTGCTCCATGAAAGTGGCCAATTTGAGACAGCACAGTAACACCCGAAAACTGTTTTGAACTTATGGAGGAATCTCTGAGCTTCAATCCAGGAATGCTAAACGAGAAGCTTTTTTTTTTTCAGACTGTCAACACTAATTCTATAATTTTACAGCTTTTAATAAGAACAGAGCATCTGGGCTTTTTTCCCCCTTGACCCATTTGATAGAAAAATATAGGTTTTTCTGTCAGTTTCTTACTGTTTCTTCTTTTTTTAAAATGCCTTTATTTATGTAAATATAAGCATATATGATAAATATAGATACGTGCAAGTCACAGTATCACTTATCCTCTCCTTGCTTTTTTTTTTTTTTTTTTTGGTCAAAAAATGAAGGAGTTCAGGTGTCTGACTTCATAAATGAAGTTAGACTCTACTTTCTCCATGTTGGATAGTTAGTTATACCAAGGACTTCCAACTCAATTGCAACCTGAAATTGATTATTTTTGTGTAAGAAAAGGACCTAAGACTTATATGTCTTTTTGTTGACTGTCATATCATGATAAAAAATATTGCCCTGAAGTTTTTTTGTAAGGAGACAGAGAATAGGAAAACAGCTAGAAGTCTGGAAAAAAGAGAACATTCTAAACACAGTGAGGAGTTCAGATAAGACACAGAAGAAATTTGTCATTTTCATGTCCTAGAAAACTTTGTCTGCCTCAATATGTACTTAAATTGTCTTGAAAGAAAGGTTTGAAGAAACATCAGCCCAGGTCACCTTCCTTTACTCCCAGCTGCCGTAACTCAAACTTTTTACTGACACTATTACATTAAACAAGTAGAAGGGGAAACTCTGTGATGAAATACAGCTTTGGAATAAGAAAAAAGGGTACGTCTGTACTGGTGTGACCTCCCTGGCCAAGTATCTCTTTGTAGGCAAGGCAAAAATGAAAATTAAAACAGAAGAAACTAGTCATACTGAATGAGACTTAAAACTTACACTTAATTAATTTCATCATTACCTGGGCAAATTCAGAAAGGAGGAAACAGTCTTAAGGGTAAAACGTGCTGTTTTAAGCACCTAGTAAATGATTTCTTTCTTCAGTAATCTTCCAGCACCTTCAGAAATTTTATCCTTTTCCACCTTCATATTGCAAGATCTTAAGCTTTGCTACCTTTAAGTTCGCTGGGCCACGTGCCACCTTATTTATCTGTATTTGTACAGCATATAGCACGGTGCAGATTCTACTCTAGTACTTAGTGTTTCTAGGAATCAGTAATATAAATAATATCAGTAATATAAATAATATAAATAATAAATACTACTGTACTTATACACAAAGAGCCTTTTATTTTTTGCTCTTTTTTCTTCCCTCTCCTGGAATTTTTTGGTTGGTTGGTTGGTTCCTGCATGGTAACCAGCCAAATGTTGAAATGCATTGTTTCCAAGTGTGAACCCTTCCATAAGCAGGTGAGTAACTCTACAGCTGCATGCAGACTGATTATTGCATTTTACCAATTTGAACAGGCAATGGCAAGTAATTCATTCAGGCTGATTTTATTTCGAGAGGATTTTACTGGGTAAGCTGTTTTGGGGTAATCATATACTGCCAATATTCTGTGTTTAGTGCTGGCTGCCTGAATTGTCTTTAGATGGGATTTTAGGCTTTGATCGTTACTCATATATGCCTAGAAAATACCTAACTTCAGAGCCTCATTTTCTCTGAAGCTATAGCTGGGAATCAAAACCTGCTGGGCAAAGTTTTGGGATTCTACATCCTTGCACAGGAAAAATGTTTGAGTTCCATTATGGCTCTTCTTCTATCAAATACATGGAAAAGTCATCTGCACATGTGTGGTGCATGAACTAACCTGAAAATAAGTTAGTTTAGATGTAGAATCCATTCTTTCTGGGCAAAGTCTTTTATTGTTATTGTTGTTTTATCCGTATTTTGTTCTTAACCTCATGCAGGAGAGCAACATGTACCTACAATGTCTTTTTCCCCAGCTCAAATGACAAATTTGCACAATAGTTAATGAGGTTGCAAAACTGATTAGCCACAAGTATGGATGATTTTCTTCTTTATTTTAATAAAATCCCTGAAGTTAAATAACCTAGAAGTTAATATGCCTGAACTATGCTGCATAAACATTATCAAGCAAGCAAAATGACACATATGAAAATCAGGAAAAGTCAGAATTGTGATTGTGTACTTAAAAGTAATTTAGTGATTTTTATGCATGTATTATGATGTAATAGAATTTCTGCCTTTCATGTTATGCTTGTTATGGGGGGGACCAGTACCATTTCTACAATGCGTACCTGAAGTTGGGATGGGATTGCTAATGGACACAAGTGACTGGAAGATGAAAGAGGTGAATAACGGGAACTGTTCCCCATCTTTTTCCCTGCCACAGTTTTCCTGTGTTTCACTAAAGTAAATCCCAATTCCCCAACCTCATCTTACATTATATCCTGCAGACTCAGTCTCAGGAATGCTCATCATTTAAAGCTACAGCCCATTCTGAGGGCGGAAGCACCTGGTTTAGCAGATCCAGGAAGAAAGAACAAAATACTCCCCTAAATTGTACCTGAACTTCAGGAGCTGTGGAATCACAGCTAAAACTTTAGCTCTTGACAGGAAATGTTTGGTGAAATTCTGGTGACAGCTCATTAATCTGGTATCGGAACAAACCTGGTCTTTTCTAGCTCAGGTGCTCCTTATGAACTTGTCCTTCAGATCTACTTTTCCCAATGACTGATCTTTATGCCTGTCCTCACTTTTTTATTAGTGCTCATCAAAATCAGACTATTTTGATTTGGTTTTACAACTAGCAAAACATACTGAAAGTGTGTATTAGACATCACTTACATTATCTGGGCTGCATGTGAGCAGTTTTGCTGGTCTTACTTACAGATATATATATAGTGTTACTACTATTATCTTATCTGGTTTCCTTATTTCTTAGATACGATCAGCTCAGTGTAGGACAAGGGTGTTGAGGACTATATATTTTCTAGACATCTATCATTCAGGTACACTCAGATTTGAAGAGTTTGATCTAAAATGCATTGAAGTAATTACAAATTTTTTCATGTTTTTCCTTCTTTTAAACAGTGTTCTACAGGATAAAACATACATTTTGTTGAGAGGTTCCTGTTTGCGTAATATTTTTTCCCACATGGATAGCAACACTTAACCAGTTTTGAAATGAAGGTATAGAACTCGGTCATTTCATGGGTCCCTTTAATTAATATCTCCAGCAAAGCCATGTCATATATACGGGGAATCATATGAATCTGACTTCAGAAACTTTCTTCGTTAGTGGAAAATATATATATAATTATGTATGTATTGCATTTCTCATTACAAGTATCCAGGAAAAGGGAACTGAACTTTTCCAGTTTACCTTTCAGTCTGAGAGAGAGACTCTTTTAAGCTGCCAGATTGCCTATGGCTTCAGAATAATCAGCCCTTACAGATAAGGGAGATTTCCACCGTTGCACAATGAATTTTATTTTAGCAATCATTGCAGCTTTGAGTAACTCTTTCCCATTACCACTATCTAAGCCATTTAAGAGAGAAAGGTTTTCTAATAGATACATGGAAGGCTAATTTGCAGTGCTGAAAAGGGATATATACCAGTCATGTTGTAATAAATATGATATTATTTTGTAATCCCAGAGCATATGTGCAATGTTTTTTCACATATAATCCATTATTTGTTTCTATAACATCTGTTCCTCAAAAAATAAGTGCATCTGGAAATTAACTTCATTTATATTAATGTTTCCTGATAATCTTTTTTTATTTATTTCCTACATAGAAGTTATAGATGGGCAATATATTGAATTTTCTAAATATATTAATATCTTGAGTACCTTCATTTCCAAGCTAAAGTCTTTAATTTATGCATTTATATACACTTATACATAAGTTTTCATATATACAGGTACAATTTATTTTTTTTTGTAATGAAAAAGACATGGATTATTGTCTCTTCTACCTTAGTCCTTTTCACAGTAACTCTCATCTACACCACTTCTGATAATTTCATACAGTTCTGCAGCACTGACAGGATGGAGGACTTGAAATATAAAATATTATTTTTATCTGGGAACCCAATTCTAACTGCTGCACATCTTCTTCCATATTCCTTGTCCTTTTTGCTTACTAGAGGGTTATAAACAGCAGTGGTGGTGGGACAGAACTGGAGATACAACCTGACCAGGTTGTTTGGGTCAGTGACTCTCATCAAGTTGTCTTTAGTGTGGATGAGAAACTTTTTCTGATTTACCAGACTCAGCCTATCCTAGCCTGAATGAATAATCTGATTTTCAACTAACTGTTAAAAAAAAATCCTGGGGAAATCAAAGCAGAATTAGAACTTGCAGCTAGATAGGTAGGTAATTGTTTAATCAGATCTTTACTTTCGTGGACCGCATTCTTCATGTCAGCTGTCCCACATATTTTCTGCAAAACTAAATGTCCAAATCAGATTGTGAATTTCACCAGAGGGCATCAGGCTGAAAGGCATACTCTAAAAATGCAGTTGTATCGCAAGGTTTTTGTAAATGCAAGTATCTGTGAAGAATAATTTGATACTTTAATGTCCTGGAAGACTTAATTTGTTAATAGTTTAATTGTTATCTTTTATACTTATATGCTTCTTTTCTCTTATTTTACATATGGTAAAATTAAAGGTGGGCAGAGTAAAGGTTGGGAAATGGAAAAGAAAGTGAAGAGGAGAAATGCCAAAAATATAATCTATTCAAAACCAGCATAAGAGCCAAAAAAGGGGAAAAGCACAGGACACTTAGAAAGCAAAGGTCAACAGAGACAATCTTTTTTAAAAAGTCTGTATTCCAACTATTATCCTGGGGCCCTGATTCATGGAGATAGTAAGGTGCTTTTGTAATCCTTGTTAACAAAGAACATCTGATTTATAGGAAAGATAAATAAGAAACTCTTAGAAATTACTCTCCCAACTCCTCTTTCCCTCAAAAAAGTCCCTAAACCATTAAAAGAAGTTGTTTAACTTCCATGAAATACTGCCAGAAATGTCCTACGCACTATTCATTGTTAGTGGTAAGGAAAGAAATTTTTATTTTTGCTTTCTTCTTTGTGAACTATTTTCCTCCTTTGTATTAACCTGCCACCCTCATGTATGTACATCATAAATTTAAAACTTTTGACCAGAAAAACCCAAAAAAGATTCAGAACAACTTTTAATGGCTTTTATTTAGCAGAAGAAATGAAAATACATATAATGCAGAATAGTTGTCCTTTTAATATGTAAAATTGAACTTCATTTAATTAAGCACCAGTGTTAGAACATTAATTAAAATATTATTTTATTTTATCTTCTAACTAAATCTAGGGGTTTAATTTAAAGACCTATATATATATGTATATAATTGCATGCTTTCTAAATTAGTCATGAAAGATACTGAGTGTATGTAAAGAATGTCTTTACATAACTTATTACGTATTCACATCAAACACATGCAGATAAAATTAACAAAGGAAACAAAACACTTGTAATTTTTAGAAATTATTTTAAAAGCCTGATAAGTACAAAATTAATTCTACTAGATAGAATTGTCCAAATTTCTGTCACAACAAAATTGTTCTATCTATATATTCAAGACGCTTTGCCCTCTCAAATGTAAATTAATCAAGTACTACAGTTTTCAAATATCCTTTTAGGAAACATCTGAAAACAGTTTTTGATGAGATGTTTCCTCATGAACAGCCTAAAATCACCTTTCCTTTTTTATTTTATTATTCTTCAAGTTCTTATTAGCTTCAAAATCTCTAGTCTGCTTGAAGTTATTCTTTTCCTCTTTTAAAATTAAAGCCTAATTTTGAGCTCATTAGCATCATGGGGAACTATTTCTTTGAAAAATAATTTTTAAATCGGGGGCTAACAGGTTTCAAGTACATGTGTACAAGTCTCAGTATAAGATTCTGATGACTTGGTAGATAAAAATTATCAGGTTTCAGAGAAAGGAAGTATATAGCTGCATGTTTCTTCCCCCAGACAAATATTGAGATGGAAAATTTGATATGCTAGGAAAGTATAGTTCATGTTTTTCCTGTTGTGAAATGGCAGGGGATTTTAAAAATCTCTAAAAGGCAGTAGAAAAAATCATTAGGAAATAGGGAAAAATAAACACATAACACTGCCTTCCTCAACACATCAGATTTGATTAATGGTGGTTTCTAAACAAGCATAATATGTAACAAGAACTTGTGCTAAACATTATACATGCAATATATGGATGCGTGTCAATATAATGTATACATGAGTCTAAACAGGTAAGGTAATGGATAAAAATATAGGAATTGAATCCTTTTAATGGATTGATGGAATTAGATTTCATAAATCAGACCTATAACTCGTTTTTAGTGTCATCATAAAAGAACAACAGGGACTCTGCCCCTCAAATCTGGACAGCTTACTGAAGTACAAGGAAGTACTTTAACATGCACTTCGGTTTCTGAGGTTTAATTTGTCCAAAGAAATGGCAGTAAATAAAGGTCTGAGTTACACAAAGACATTTGTGATTAATACGTATTGACGTTTAAGAGACAATGCTTAGAATTCCAAATGTGTTAGCATATTTACAGGTCTTTGGGTTTTATTTAATGATCCTAAAGACACTTACGCACTTATATAGCTTTATCATAGCAATAATCCTATCTGAATTCTGAAAGTAAAACAATGTGTATGCTTAATATTTGCAGAAACCGAGCCTTGAGCAGTGACGAAGGTCCAATATATAAAAATAAACAATATATATTTGAATCCTAAACCTTTAAATATGATGCCTAAATCTAGTCTGGACTCTGGAATAAATTGTCTGATTTTCAGAACTGTTGATTTTTCATACTGTTCAATGAGTTTAGCACCTATGAAAACCATTCAATATAAACCTTCTTTGTTGGTTTAGATTTTGATTATTTCCTAGGGCCAAATATATGACACATATGTTTATTTTTTCTGATTTCCATACTATCAGTACAGGAACTTTAGAATACGTTTAGAGTTATGAAGTGAAGGCAGAGGCTAGAAATTAGGAAAAAGGTGCTTTAAATTAAAACCATTACAGAGTTTTCACTACTATTTATTTGTAAATCCTTTCTCTAACCAATTGAATTATGCACAATTTTTACCTAATATTAAAGATAAACTTTTCTCTACTACAACATTGTACTGAAGATAAACACTTCTCTTCACTGTTTTGAATTTGAACCCATTAACAACCAAAAACTGCATATTAGTCCAGACGTGATCTATCTTCCTATTTCATTGTTTTGCAGTGCAGACCAGGAGAATTTCAAGAGCTGATCAAAACAGAGTTCATCATTCAAAAATCCATTTTGCTTCTGCATTTAAATAGTTATTAGAGAAAGAACTTTACAAGATTTATATTGCTATATTTGACATTTCTATGACTAGTGAAAATAAAAGTGGACTATTTTTTGGATTTTTCTTAAAACATCCCATTATACATAACTTTTGGGAGAAAGAAGAAAAAAAGTAGGATTAATAATAGCTTTCATTTACAGTCTAGTATGAGGAAATATAAAATTAAAGAGACCATGATAATGAAAGAATACCAAACTCCAGTGCTGTGGAGCCCTTAACCAATATTTTGTGTAATATAACAATAATAATAAGCCATGATATGGTCAGTTCTAGAAGGAATTTTTCTTGATGGAAACTTAATAGAAATCTGAGTAGGTCAGGAAAGTCAGAGGCTACAGTGTCAGTAAATGCAGAGTTTCTCATCACTGAGCAGGGGGAACAGAATGAAAAGGTAACCCATAAGAAAATAATGGCTGAGAACCAATAATTCTGACAGCATATAAACACAATTACTCCTCTGAGAATTGCTAAACAATGTCCAGATAAGTATTTTGCTGCACAAACGCTAACAAACACACAAGAGCTTTAATAAATGCATGGCTAATCAACAGACCTTATTTGTGACAATAATAATGTATTCAGATAATTTTTATTCATGCAAGTGATCACAGTTTATCTCACATCAAATACAGTTTCTTACTCGTCTCATAGATAGCCTGATTAAATACACAGTTTCGTCCTTATTTTCTGATGGAAACTTACCCTTCAATTTAAGGTTCTGGGGTTGACCTGAAATTATCTCAGGAGTTATTTTGAGCTGCAGAATTGCACAACCGTGGTTCATAGCATTGAGATGGATTCCTATAACTTGTTTACAAAAGAATCCTTATAAAAAACATGTAAAAACTGTCACGCCAAAACAATGCACCTACGTAAATGATGTCATAATTCGATGACATTTGTTCTCTGAACTGCAAATACTATCTTCAATAACTTTTGAGCATAGTCTTTCAACATGCCTCATGGGATTCCCAGGGTTGAACGTAGGCATCTCCACAACAGATATCTATCTACATTCTCTTCATGACCCAGAAAACCACTTTTAAGGTATGTTTAATTTCATTCTTACATTGTTCTCTAAAATAAGCTGGGTAAATCAAAACCGTTGGTCGTTCTCCACTCATTACAAAGGGAGCCTAGTTTGACAAGCTGGGTGGTAGATAACTACAGTGCAGAAGTTCAAACTGTCTTAACTAATCTAAGCGTTGACTGCTTCAGGTATTACCAGGAATTTTGTGTTCTCAGGGCCAGAGGTAATGACACAATCAAAACCACATTATGCTTATCATATGATTTTGAGCAAGAGTGAGTATCATCACTCTTCTTTTTAAAGCAGCATCTGCTTATTCTTAAAATAAGGAAAATTTCTGAGTCGTCTTCTTTTAAATTAGTTCATTTTCTGAAGACCTATGAGCTATTAGAAACAAGCTTAGCTGTTTCTGTTGAAACCTGTTAAACAGCAAATTATGATTCTTACATTGTATAACCAACTCTTTACCAACCATTATTAAAGCTAAGAAAGGGCAAGGCTTTCTTCTGTTTCTCATGATGCAGACCTTTCCCTAGGTAAGACTGTTTTACAGCCTAAGTCTGACATGTGTTTTGTACACTGGAATTGTTTCCTGTAGTGTTGGGGGTATGGAATGTCTTCTTGGTCTTTTGGTTGCTTTATAATTTTTCAAGTGTTTATAAGAAAATTTACCTTTCCTAAAGTAATGAACTTGACACATGAAGGAAATAAACAGCTTAAAACAGTAAATTATTTCAATGTAATTGTAAAAGCAAAACTGCTAATACCAGTGATCTCTCAATCACAGACTCTTGCTCTTAAACATAATTCTATCAATAGTAGTTCCTGTTTAAATAAATAATTACTTTCGAGGAGAAAGTTTTTTCAACAACTTTTTGCACATATGGAACTTTAAGAAAAATTCCTAATAAAAATCTACCACGTAACCTTTTCTAATAGTAACAGCAATTTATTAAACACGTAGAAGGCTATCTAAATGATTGTTCATATTATACACTATCTTAAAAAGAGAAAAAGTAGCATATACACTAGAGATTTTATGAGCTCAAGAACAGGCACAATTTCCTAGAGAATTTTCTGTTCTACAGGGCATAAAGTAAGCTAAATTCAGAGGAAAACACATGAGTGGGTCCAAGTCAATGGGTAACTCTTTGCTACCACAACCTCTGAAGTAAGTCAGGATTTTATTTGATTTCTCTTAGTCCTGCGATTCAACAGGACAGCTTAATAGTCCTTTTTTGATTCAGCCGGTATCCAAAGAAAAGGGTTTGATATCACTTCTGTGGGAGCAATTAAGCCTATCTTCAGGGATTTTGAAAGCCCCTAAATAAATGAGATATAGTTGGAAAAAGGACACAAAAATTCCTTTAAATAGGTATATTTTAATTTTGGGTCAACATTAACACAATGTCAGATTCTTCCACCAACATCTTAAGGGTTACCTCCTCTAGTGATATAAAACTTGTTATAGCGATATGAAAGCAAAATGGAAATGATTTTATTTAATAACTTTGAACTACCAGTAAAATATTACTTTTTGTGTATACTCCAGCAAATGCTTTTAAATTTTCAACTCAGAAACTGTTCCATTTTCCTTATAAGAGAAAGCTATTATTTATAATAGGTTGGTAAGAATTAACTAGATAAAGTTTGCAGAGGGTCCTGAATTTGTGACATTTTTCAAGTACTTGAAGGTACTTGAGTATGGTAATGGTAAGATATAGTTTCCTTGCTGAGCTACATACTGTGAATTTGCCTTTCAGGTTCTTATTTCTATGTCGTCTCTGTTTCAATTGTTAAAACTAAGCCTACTGTTAGCTATACAAATTATATTCTTCCCACCCCCTGCCCAACCCAATTTTTAAATACATTTATTTCTGAGTCTGGAACTGGGCAGGGACTATCTTTTTAAAAAGATAAGTCAGCGGGTAGAAGGTTTGGGCAGAGGGAATGCCTGCATATACTGTTACTTGAGGTTCATCATCTTCCAAATTTTTTTTATTAAAAAGCCATTCAGATTGTTCTTTTGTGTCTTTTCACTGGAGGTATGACTTTTTCATCAATCTGAAAGAAGCACTTTGTTCCGTTTCTCCCCTGCTTTATCTCAGGGGGACATTCATACCTATACAGCCTCAGTAAAACATGGACCTGAAGGACTACGAAGCCACGTTACAATGAGATGTACAAGACGTCTCCCTGTTTCTCCTAAACATCATGAGTATGTGCTGTTCTTGTGAAGGTATATGGATAGCTATTTATGTCATAAACTAAATCAGTTTTGAAATACAGAATGAACTCAAACCCATGGAGAAATCAGCTCATTATCAGGTGTCTCAAGCATCCTTTCTAATTAGAATGGGAACAGGGAGAATATTCATTCTGCCAAGCGTGAAAATATATGGAGCAAACAATGTGGAATGTACATGTAATAAGGGATATGCATATTAATGAAAAACAAAAAATGCTGTTCAGAGTTGTGGTTTTATATTCAGTTAAAGTCAATTACAGTAAGAGAGGATTTTAAGTTCAGCTTTTGTTAATTAACACAAGTGTCATATAAAAGAACCAGAGGTTAATTTTAATTACATATTTGTGTTCTATCTAATCTATTCTAGATAAAATTTCAATACCATCACCACAGAACAGATGCTGTCCACTGTCATAAAATAAGCTTTCATTTACTACATTGGTGCTTGAAATTTATTGTTGTTATGAGGACTGACACTTTGTATTTATCTAATGATTGATACTGTAGGAAGATAAGCCTTGGCAGTATATTAAAAAATAGTATTTAAAATATCCTGGCTCATTCAAGACAGGCAGGTCAAAGTCAGGAAAGATATGGAATTTGGAATCATGAAGGTCTACAATTATCAGAAGACACATAGGTATTATTTTAATCAGAAGAGAAAAAAATCACGTTAAAACACAGTTACATGGAACGCAACTGTGCTTTGTAGAACATTTCTTTCTTTTTCTCTTTTCTTCCTTTTCTTTTTTTCTTGGTAATACTGTTTTTGAACTTTAACGTCTGAGTTACTTATACATGCCTACACACCAATAACTCTAAATTACCTCAGTCAGGTGTCATCTTGAAGCTGGGCAGAGAGCGAGAGGAAGTGTTTAAAAGTTAGTCTGGGTGAGCACAACAGTAGCAATCCTGTGTTCAGCACATGCTCCCAGCAGTTGTGCCCAAATCCCCAGAAATCAATAGGAGTTAAATGTGAAAGTGCGAAGGAATAGGTCCAGTCAGGTTCACATTTGTTGTTATCTATCTCGTTTACTTGATGTAGAAATGCTAAAGTGAAAAGCAGTATAGTTTTAAAAAATTATGAGAAAAGCCAGCCACACTGACCTGAAAATGTAATAGTGGCATTTAGATAGCTCACTCTTTGCTAACTGTACTAAATGGGAAAGCTGGTACCAGCTCCAACATTGCACATTGGAACCTTTCAAAGTGCACCAAAGTCCTCATCGAGTTTATTTTTATGGACCTGTTGAAGAACAGGGATATACATCTGCACAACACACACAGAGGGCACACTGAACTGAAAGTTTTCTTGATACAAAGCTCCTCACTGAGCCTAATGATCTGCTAAAAATGAAAGGTTTTGTAGAACAGTTTTGATTTTCTTAAAATTTATCTTAAAATAAAAAAATGAAAAGGGAATAATATAGCTCCATTTTCTATTTTGA
Organism: Phalacrocorax aristotelis; assembly: GCF_949628215.1. Taxonomy (NCBI): domain Eukaryota; kingdom Metazoa; phylum Chordata; class Aves; order Suliformes; family Phalacrocoracidae; genus Phalacrocorax; species Phalacrocorax aristotelis. The sequence goes on from NC_134311.1 coordinate 5,789,135, forward strand.
AATTATTTTAAATAATTTTAATAATTTAATTCAATTACATTTCTAATTAAAATATAAATGTTGAGGGTTTTTCTGTTAACTCAGATATTAAGGGTTTTTTATGCTAGAAAAGAAAATGTCTCAGAAACAAAAGTTTAAATTTTAACACAGCAACAATAACAACAGATTCAAGTATCTATATACTAAGGTTTTTTATCATGTATATCTGTAGGCATTCATAAGTATGCGTTAATGTTCTCAAAACGTTAATCTGGGGATCTTATTTCGTTAATTGCATTCAGATATATAAATCTACATAACATTTGAATACTTATTTGTATTTTTCTTTATTTTTGGCTTATATCACAGAATCACAGACTGGTAGGGGTTGGAAGGGACCTCTGGAGATCATCTTGTCCAACACCCTGCTTGAGCAGGCACACCCAGAGCAGGGGCACAGGACCGCGTCCAGGCGGGGGGTGAATGTCTCCAGGGAAGGGACCCCACAGCCTCTCTGGGCAGCCTGTGCCCCTGCTCTGGCACCCACACAGGGAAGATTTTTTCTCATATTGAGGTGGAACTTCCTGTGTTCCAACTTTTGCCCATTGCCTTTGTCCTGTCGTTGGGCACCACTGAAAAGAGTCCAGTCCCATCCTCCTGACACCCACCCTTCAGATACTTATAAGCATTGATGAAATCCCTCTTCAGCCTTCTCTTCTCCAGGCTGAACAATGCCAGGTGTCTCAGCCTTTCCTCATAAAAGAGATGCTCAAGTCCCCTGATCCTCTTCGTAGCTCTCCACTGGACTTGCTCAAGCAGTTCCACATCCTTCTTTAACTGGGGAGCCCAGAACTCCAGATGTGGCCTCACTGGGGCAGAGCAGAGGGGGAGGAGAACCTTCCTCGCCCTGCTGGCCACACTCCTTTGAATGCACCCCAGGACACCATTGGCCTTCTTGGCCATGAGGGCACGGTGATGGCTCAGGGTCACCTTGCTGCCCACCACCTGTTGTTCTGATGAAAAGAGCATACTGGGGCTTTGTCTTGTATAACCGTATTTCTTGGATTATTAAGTTAATATTCTCCAAATAAATGCTAGCTCATATAAGTATTCTGAAGCTGAAAGGATTCAGCTTTATTTTAATAGAACTGAAGATTTTCTACATTTTAAGGAACTGGTAAATATGGGTATGTGGGAGGCATCCATTTGTTGCAATTATGATTTAAGCATCTGGTAACAAAATCTTGAGCAATTCACACATTCGTGACTTTCTGGGTTTATCTCAAGGCCTTCCTTTCAAAGATTATTTTTTTTCTAAAGACTAATGCTAATTTAATCTGTGTCCTACTCCATGAAATGTTGACTTGCTTTTCTTTGTTTTTAGTTCAAAAGGACAAACATTAACAAGAAAACATTCCACAAACACCTTTCATTGGAAATAACTTATCTTCAGTTGAAGGGATTGGACACAGAAAAACTAATTAAGATGCCATTAGCATTTTTCTAAAGAAGGACAGAAGCAAAATGTTCCAATAAGTTCCTTGCATAACAGTGGAACAGTAATTTGGTAATACTATGAGTGGATTATATTGCTTCTCTTCCGCTGATATGATCACTTAATGCAACACTTTCCTTTGAAATAACAATTATAGTGCTCTGCTGTTGCTAAGAAAAGACTGATGAAGGTTGGTGTTACTTTTCCTCTCAGTCGGAGTCAGCTGCTGTGCTTTAATACTGCAGTCCTGCTGCCAGTGAACATTCAGAGCCCCAATTTGCAGATGACCAGTCTCTCCAGTGGCATCACTTGCTTTCGAAGTCAAAGTTGCTTTACAGGTAGGGCTCACATGGAAGAGGTTGACCCATAAACTGATAATGGAAAATAATAATTAGCAGAGATGCATGAGATTCTTCATCAAAGATTAAACCTGTGACAAAACAAGTAGATGTTTTTCTTAATCTCAAGTTTTCCTGTGCTAGCTAGAAAGGCATAAATTATGACACTGATGTGCAAACAGTCTGTAATCAGACATAATTTTCAAGGGCTAGGATATTAGTTACACTACCACTATAAGAATAGTTGTATGGTTATGTCATCTGATTTCTCTAATAATACTTATTAATTTTACAATTGAGAGTACAATTCTTTTTCTCAGCCAGTCATGTAACATTTTTGAAACAGCATATAGTTGTACAGTTTGTCTTTTAACCTTTCTTATTGAATCCACCCTTCCAGGCGAGAAAAAAGATGTGTTTGTCAACACAAAGAGGAAGACACAGCTATTGAGCAGTGCAAAGAAATAACATTTGGATGATCAATTGTCTAAAACTCTTGCCCACTTTGAGGACTAGCTGCCATCGTCTGTGTCTGCAGTGAGTTATAAAGCTAAAATATAGTCCTTGTCACATCAATAAACCCATTTACAGCCTGCTTGTCAAAGCTACCATCAAGGAGTGTTACCAATTTGTAGCACCCAAGTAACAAAACAGACGGCTTGAATTCCCACGTTTGTTACATTCATTATTTTTTTTGGGCAAAAGCAACACATTGAGCATGCAGAGACAGGAACTCATTATTAGTCTAATTGGAGCCTTAACAGCTTAATCCTTTATTCGTCCGGTCGAAATTACACTAACACTTCCATAGGTCAGATCTTTCCTTTTGGTCCCTAGCTTTCTCTCTCCCTGGGAAATGTCAAACCCCAGATGTCACATTCATCTGAACAACTTATGTCTGACACTCTATATCCTACTAGTCCCAAAAAGTTCAGTAAACTTGTGGCTGCTTTCCTGCATTCCTCAGCTGTGACCACCACCAAGATCATATCATCCACGTACAGTAACACGGTAATGTTTGTTCCTTTACCTTGCCTTTGTTGCAGGTCTTTACAAGTACGTTACCAAAAATTGTGGGGCCATTCTTGAATCCTTGGGAAAGCACTGTCCAGCACAACTGCATCTTGCATCCTCTTGTAGGGCTTTCCCGTTCAAAGGCAAAAAGCTTTGACTTTGTGCTTCCAACAGAATGCAGAAGAAGGCATACTTTAAGTCCAATACTGTGAAACAGACATTTGAATTAACTATTGTTGTTAACAAAGTGTAAGGATTGGGTACCACTGGGTGTACATCAGTCACTATTTGATTAATAGCTCTTAGATCTGATACTAAATGGTTTTCCTGTGATTGTGTCTTTTTAATGGGTAAAATTGGGGTATGATATTCCAACCAACATTCTCGTTAACAGTCCATATTTTGGAAAGTTCTTAATTATAAGCTCTAGTCCAATACACGCTGACGCGGAAGTCACGGACACAGCTCACGACTAATATGATCAAGCAAATGCCAGTTCATTACAGACACAGCACGGTTAATATAGCTCTGTAATCACCTTATTACACACAAGCCTAGTGTTTATTATACACAAGCCTATTGTTAATTGTGCACAAGCCTTGGGCTTCATCATAAGGATAGCCATTAGCAGCATCAGCAACTCCTGAATGTGGATTGCCCTGGTTTTGCTATGCTGTAACGAGGCACTCCCGCCGGTGGTATGGGATGCGGCCCCTGTTGACAGAGTAGCTCCTGTGGCCAGCCTTGGAGTTTGCAACTTATTAGGAAGACGTAATGCCATCCTGCACGTCCCCACAGTAAGTTTGTACAATGCCACCTTGTAAGTCTTGGAGAATACAAAATCACATTTGTTAGTAACAGCTACATACATTGGTTTTAACTTGCAACATCCTTGAGGCAGATTAAGTCCACACAGTCTGAGCCTGGATTGTTCACTATGTGTCCTTAGCTTTCCAGATATCCCACAAATACAGGCCTCCACTTTAATGGGATATAGTTTTCCTCTTACTGGTTTACCTCCCTGCTTTAATTCTGTTTTCAGCTCTTTGGTTAGTTTGTCTATTCCAGGACTCTCGGTTGCCTGTACAAAAGGGATTACACTGTCTTCTATCTCTAAAAAAGGGTTACTTAGTTCCTCCTTCTCCTTGTCTTCCTCTGTGTCAAGCAATTCCTGTAATACATATATTTGTGCTTCCCAGGCACTATTTTGCAGGATATGGACTTTTGTTTTTGTTAGAAGTTATCTGCACCCCTAATTTATTTACCAAGTCCCTTCCCATTAGAGGTATCGGGCATTCTGGCATATATAAAAGTTCATGTTCAAACATCTTGTTGCCAATTTTACATTTAATCAGTTGGAAAAAGGGTTTAACCTCCTGCTTTCCTGTCTCACCAACCACAGACATAGACTATTTACTCATAGGTCCCTTACAATTATTCAATGTAGAGTAGGTTGCTCCTGTGGCAACAAGATTAACATCAAACAGGGGTTCGGCTGGGCCTTTCGTTTCATCAACCCCAGTCCCCAACAGTCCAAATCCTCTTCCATGATCCCAATCGATGCCCCAGATACTGGGGTCCTTCTGGACATGTATTTTTCCAATGTCCCTTTTCTTGTCAAAGAGCACACTGATCTTGTTCCTATGTGACAAGCAGAACAACACTGCAAAGGCTTTTTTTCATGTCATCCATCATCATTAATACATTTGAATCAGATATCAACAATTTACATTTCTTCCTTGTTTCATGATAATTTCGTAAAGTAAAGAACAAATCCACATGTGGGGTTTCATCCCATTTATCCTGCCTTTTACAAAACAACATAAATTGCAAGACTGTATTATAATTCAAAGACCCCATTTCTGGCCATTTTTCTTCATTCTCCAATTTATACTTTGTCCACCACTGAACACAATATTCTTCTAATTTTATTTTTTGTTAGAGGATCCCCGCCAAACTTTTTCCAATATTTCAAGATGCATACTAATGGGGAGCAAGGGGAAACCTCTGCAGATTTTCTTGCTCCTTGTCCAAAAAGAATGCTTTTACCAACCATGCTTTCAAGCACTCCAGTCGTCACCATCCAAACGTACTCAAAGTTTACAAAACACTTTTACTCTTTTTACCTTTGCCTGTTGCTTTATGCACTCCAATTGTCACTGTCCAGTTGTGCACAAGGCTTACAAAACAATTTTACCTTTACCTGCTGTTACCCCATGCAATATCTCTTCATCATGCGTTGCACCTTTGAGTCGCTTACCCACTCTGGATGGGGAGATCACTCACGGCGTCCTCCGAACAACAGGTCGGTGCACACTCAGAGTCCAAGGAGCAGCTTCTCTCCACTGGCAGCCAGCAGGATGATCAGGTACAGCTTCACAGAAAACCCACCTGGGTTGCCAAAAACTGTTGTCCGAAAAGTAGATTCATCACCCGGTGTGCAATGAGTCAGTAATCACACACTCAGGAAAGACATTGCTAATTTATTTCAGGGTTGTGCAAGCCTGAGTGCTTGGTGGTTTTCCACAAATCAAGCACACCAAAGCTGGCTACCTCATTGTGTTTATGCAATAAGTCCATACATATTCTGCTTATCTAAGACATATTTATTCAAATCTATTTAAGTTGCATAATGGCATTAAGTCACTCCTCTTGGCTCTGCTTCAGATTCTTCCGCACATGCCTTCCTCTCTTTGGGGGTCTTTGGTGGTCTTTACAGATGAAGTAACCTAAGTCTTTTTATCCCTATATGGTAGCGTGTTACGCAAGGACAATTTAAGGTTATCTTCTCTTGCCAACTCTCCTTATTTTTCTTCTAAAAGGAATGCTTGTCCTTGATTAAATTGTTAATTGTTGATGGCCAAGATATCCTGTCCCTAAGCTTAGGTTAAATATTAAAAAGTGAAAAAGTACTTGATCAAAAAGAAAGGAGTCTAGATTCATGCTAATTAAACATATACAATACCCTTTTTTTCAGGGGTGAGGTGGGGTGTTCTGTTACAAGATTAGGGCCAGTTGAAATGATACATATAGAAATGCTCCAGTATCTATTCTCTTCTGGTGCTATCCTCACCTCTGAGGCCTCTGACAGATGGCCTTTGCCTGCTGGGAGGATATGACGAGTCATCAGCACCCTTCCCAGAGGCATTTTGATGTGTTTTATACCTTTCTTTTTCATCACAGGTTTGCAATCCTATCCTACATCCTAGTTTTCTATATAAGGTGAGTTGCGTGTTTCTATACATTAAGTAAATGTTCTCCATTCTCCTTGCTACCCCTAAAGCTGAGTTTGCCCATCTCAGGGTTTTATTCGTCTCCTGACTACCTGTTGACTGATCACCTTTTTATATTCTTAGGGCCTCCAGTGTTATCTTGTGCCTGCACCTTCAAGTCCTCTGCTGTCATCCCATACCTATACTCCTCCACGCTATGTACATAGACTTCAATAGTCTTCCAGATGTTCAAACTAAACATAGTATTAAGAATTAGACAACTGCTGGTGTAGCCAAATAAGATAAGCCCAGAAAAAGTCTGTGGTTATCTCAAAGCAAAGCTTGAGGCCTCCTGCAAACAATGGCAATGTCATATTTTCTGGGCTACAAGGCCATAGAGGTGAGTAGTTGCTTCAGTGATCAAGAGGTCAGAATACACTTGGAAGCTGCGTAAACAGGATAAATGCAGGATAAAAACAGGATTATTTCTGCTTATGCCTTTCTGTAGTGCTCTTTCTTCTCCTTTCTATTCCTAAACCCACTCATGTGTTAAGCTAATTGAGAGAAATGAAAGGTAAAAGTGAAGGAGCCAGTTCAAAGTGTTGCAAGGTAAGTTAGGCATCTCTATATTGTTTCTGAAGGGTGTGTGTGGAAAATAACAAGGAGGTTCAGCAGCCAGTTCATGGAGAAAAAAAACCAACCCAAAACATTAAAAAAGTCCCTCAAACAACCCATAACTAAACTGAGCAAATAGAGAAGATATGACTGTGGAGGCAGAGAAGTATGGTACAATCCATGGGAACTAGTGACTAGATTAGCAACAGCCTTTGGTATGAAATTATTTTTCATCTCGAAAGACCCCAAAACATAAATATTTCCTCTGAGAAGTCCTCCCTAACCTGTGGGAGAAGGTAGAAAGATAACTCCTTGCAATACCTCCCAAAGACAGCTCAAACACTGTGCAAGAAGGCACGCTTGGTAATGTCAAATGCAAGTTAACAGCTTTCTGTGTTATATCCTAACTGTGAACCTGCCTGGCTGGAGGTTGTCTCACAGTGTTCATTTTTTTAAAATGCCTATTTATTTCTAGCCAGGCTTTCATTACAGTGATAATTCACTGGTTATGTAGAAAATTCATGGAGTACACATAGAACGATTTTCATGTGGGAAAAGAATGAAACTAAGACCTTCCAATAATTATATTTGTATTTGAAGCTACAGAGGAAAGGCCCAAGATATTCCTATGAGTATTCCTCAGATCTGTCCCTGATTTTAGTAATTTCAAACTATAATTAATATTTTTCTGAAGTTGCTGTAAATATTCAAGTGATGATGTTTAAAATTGGCTTCTTATGTAGCCCTCACGGCTTGGGAACTACAGTCAGTAAAATTTTAATGTAGGGACAAAAATATCGACATCTACTGGTATCCACAGGTATTTAACCATTAATTACTCATGGTCAGGATTTTTAACTACTATCATTAAGCCCAGTGTTGTTTCAGGTGAAATGCTTCTCAGAAGAAAAGGCCCATCCTCCAGTCGCAGTTATTTTTATGGTTTGCGTTACACTTAACAACAGCTACAATGAGAATATTTTGACAGAAATCACATTTGTCTAAAAATTTCTTAAGCACAGCTGGATGCTAAAAGTTTCCAAGTAGCAACTGGCTGCTTGGAAAAAATCAGGAACAAAAAGAATCCTCATGCAACTGATGATATTTAATATATTTGTATAACGTGTTCCACTTTCAAGATGCCACGCAAACAATTAGATAATACTACAAGGAAATCTTCAGTATACTCAAGATAATCCCAAATGTCTGCTTATTTTTTCCTCCAAATGGGAAAGAAGCTTGTTTTAATTTTCAACTATTTAAAAGTCCTTTGCAAATATAAAATAACAAATGTGTGTCATACTAACGTAAATATAAAAAGTATAAAAAGCTTAATCCTCTAATTCATACGTTCTAAGGCCTAGGGGTTATTAGTATTTTTATTTGGGTTCTGCACACAATGATCTAACCGATTTAAACTAACTACTCTGTCTTCTTTTTTAAAAAACCTTATCTTTTAACAATGGGGTGATTCAACGGACAGTCACTTTTGCTGCTCTCAGGAAATAGACTGGTACCTAACTGATAACCTAAAAAGGTATTTATACAGAAATCCTGTTTCGACATCATCAGTTATGACAAAACCATCTACCCAATGGAAGAACTTGTGATTTTCTCTAAGAAATGGGAACCAGCTTTATCTTTACGTGCAAGGGAGGAAGTTATTAGGATTAAGACACTTGCCATTCCACAATAGTCAGGACTAATTTACCAAAGAGGTGGGAACAAGCAATTGCAAGAAGGTTTCTGCAAAGTGTCTCTGCTTCTTTTGCCCTTGCACAGACTTCTTGCACAGACTGTGCTCCATGGTGATACCACTCAATTTTATTTCACCTGAGGGTGGGGAACAATTTTGTTTAAGGTTGATTTGAGTTTCTACCACTTCCTGTGATCTGTAAGTATCTAAAACCAGCTTACTGGGCATTTCTCCTTTCTTCCTCAGATAGCCAGCATAATTTTCTTTAAGGACAGCAGTGGGACTCCCTGGGTAGGCTATCAGCAGGGGCAAAAGACAGATGTGAAATCAATGTTTCAGAGAACAGACAAGGAATAAAAAAGACAAAAATGTTCATAAACTCTGTGTCACTCAGTGCTCTGCTCTTTCTGTTTATTCTATGGATGGATTTTGGTTGGCACAAACCTTTCGAAGTTATTTCTTCAAAAAAGTACCTCTTTTCATGTCCACTTTACAAAAGCGTTGCTAAAACATATAGATATTTTCACAATTGGAGTCCATTTAAGTAGATAAATTATTTCAAAAAAGTTGTTCAGAATCTTATTATCACCCTTTGATTAATCTATGTTACTATAATGACAGCCTTTTCCAGAAAATGTCAAAAATGAGCTCGTTTGAAAGTGCTGGAACTGATATTGATTTTGTCTGATACAAGAAACTAAAAAGTTGTCTCAGAAAAATCTAGGCATAGGGACAATACAGTTATGAAATCAGTACCTTCTCGCAGAGAAAGAATATGTATAGCAAACTGCTATATAGGTGCTTAGATAGTGTTGTCATCGGTCTTAGAGAATATATCAGAATTTGGTTTACTTTCCTAAAAGCAACTTGAGTAATTGTAAATTCAGTTGTATGTAAATTTACAGCACATATTCACCCTTTCTTTTGTGTTTATTCTTAGTTGGTGTGTCTGCAGGATAACAACACTGAGGATCTTAGCTCTGGAGGAAAGCAGGTGGGGCTGGGCTGGTGAATCGTAATGAGACTTGTTGAACATGCCAGCAAGAATCCCGACCTTAGTGGACTTGTAGCTTGAACAGTTTTTAAGTTATCTATAAAAAACTCAGCACATGACAGCTGAGGGTCAACATCTTTTTCTTGAGCCCAATGGCAAAACTGAGAGAGAAGTAGAATTTCGCTTGCTGGTATTACAGACTATGCAAGGACAAAGGCATATAGCCCAACTCCTCTCACCATTTAATCTGGTTTGGACCAGATCTAACAGAAAAGTTCTGTGCCACTGCCAATGCTCCAGCAAAGCAGAAGCTGAAATCTAAACCTCCTTCTTCCTAACTACAGGGAAACAATTTTATTTAAGCTTTTTAAAAACCTGGGAATGTCATTTTGCCAGCCAGTGATGTCCACAAATCTCAATCTTCTTGTGTGATTAATCTATCAGAAATGCCCTTTAAAACCCTACCAGTCTGCCATCAGGTCTTTGTCTCCGTCAAGACTAAAGGTAGTCCCATACTAGCTCACTCCCAGAAAGAGACTACAGTTAAGTCCCAGCAGAAAAAAAATTAAAAAAAAGCTTTACGACAGCACTGACCTTTTGTACTTTTATTTAGACACCTCTTTCTGTGCCTTCCTTAGTTCTTTTGTGGATTTATCCCTTAATAAACAGCTCTGAACCTTTGTCACCTTTGAACATGCACTTATGCTCTTTAATTACTTAGACTTTTTTGGAACCCATTCATTAGCCCTTGATAGAAAGTAATGAAATATAAAGAATATGTAAAATTGGTTTTGCAATGCTTTGCACGCAGTTCTGTGTCAGGGACCTACAAACAGTCAGTGTGAAAAAAAATAATTACATGGAAGTGAATTTTAGCAGAACAAGAGATATAATTTACAGAGTTATTCTGAAGTGAGATACTTTGAAGATCAAAGAGCTATCCCTTTATAGCTTATAATATAAAGAAAAAATATTTTATTTTCCAAATATTTATTTCTGAATTATAGTTCATAGCTAAGCCTGTGCAGAAACTGTTTTTATATTCCTTTAGAAATAACTTCATAAAATATAATTAAAAAGTAATTTTATTAAAAAAAATGAGCAAAGGAAAAAGAAAGTGTCAGCTAATATCTAAGTGAAATTTAATCTGTGAAATCACGGCTGCTTGCCATGTCACATCTATCTTTTTCATTATGCAATACTGCTAAAGTGTGTTTATCTTTAGCATTTAAGGTGCACGGTACTTTATAACAGAGACAGTCACTAGTACAGCAATGTGTGAAACACCACATGTGTTTCATCTTCATTTTGCCAGGTATTAGCATGAAAGTAATCCATGTTCATATGCAAAACCGCTATTTTGTTATGATAGCTATATACACATATGCTAACTACTGCCAGTTTTAAAAACACTGCATATCCACTTTAACTGACTTAACTAAACTGTCCAGCTGAAACCTACACTCCACTCCAAATATTATAGATTGCTACAAGTTCCTCCAGACTAAAAGATAAGATAGTTATTTTATCATTCAGGTCAGATTAGAGAGCTTACCAATTTTCCCAAGTTGTTGCTACTTTTGAGAAGGGTGTAGATACACACCTTAGTGAGAATCTGAAAAACTCTGGAGTAAAAATAAATAGATAAATAAATAGATGGATACATACTTACAAATTAAACTTGCCTTAAGCTGGATACACTTGCAGCTGAAAACTACCCCAGAATTACAGGGTCATAATTTTGCCACCTAACTCTTGTAACAGGATTTTTACAGACTGTGTATGAAGGCAATAAAAAGATAGTCACAGTGTTGTACAATACTGTGGGTAATTATTGGTAAAGTTTATAAACCTTCTGATCAGTCTGAGCCTGCAGAAAGGCAATAAACCACAAATAGTGCATGTATTGTGGAGAAGTGAAGAAAAAGTAATCATTTTATTGCTCAAATACTTACTGAACTCACTTCAAAGGTTATATGTCTTGTCATACAATGCCTGTTAAAAAAAAACAAAACAAAACTCAAAAAAAAAACCAAAAAAAGATATAGATATATACTATGCTAACCTAAAGGAGTAATTCAGGACAGTCTGTGGCACAAGTTAGTTAGCTGCATCTTGTGCATCTTTTGGAGGCGGGGGGAGACAGAGACAGCACACTGCAGAAAAAAATTGAAGTGCTGGATTATATGGCCTTCCAAAGAGTTCAGAACCCAAATCCTTAATTCCTTTAAAAGTAGTTTAGAAAAAGCAATAACGAAGTACCAAATCAAAGCTGACCGAAGTAGCTTTTATATCTTTCTTATTCCATACATGACAACATGCTGTGTACGTCTACTAGTGCAGGGGAATTTGGGTACGTGCAAATACACAGTTGGTGATTAGTATTGCCTAAAAGAGATTTTAGCCCATGGATCTGTTATTTACTTGAAGTTGACAATATACATAGAGAACATCTAGCGCGCATAGGGCTGACTGCTGTTTGGTGTTCATGCATATGCAATTAATGAAGCAACATTCTCCATCACAGGCCCCATGAATGGACAAAAGAGCTGCCAAAGCTTGTACATTGTCTTCATTTTCCAACACTGCTAAAGTGCCTGTAAAGCTAAATATTTAACCACACTATGATTTCCAGAAACATGTAGGTCAGTGAGAAGAAAATTCAGGCAAACAGAAAAGATTATTTCTACATAGTTATATTGAAAACAACAGGCTGCTTTTTATTTTGTGCTTGTCAGCTCTGCCGCATTGCTTGTTGGCTATTAGATTTCATGAGTTCCAAGTCCCATTATTTATTCATCTTATAAATTTGGTGATCTGTATCTCCTTGCCTGTGTTGATACCATGATATCTCACTGCCTTTGAGTTATACATAATAGATACCTGTCAGAAGGTGCAGCACTGGCATGCACAGGTTTTTTCTGAATGCAACTATATATGTGCTTGCTGTTTGCTGTGGTTACATGTGATATACTGTGTTTTAAATAAAGGAAGGTACTAGCATAGCATCTAAACAAATATTTGTTCTACATTGTTCACTTTTCTTTAAGGAACAGCTACGACTTTCTGTTTATTTTGCAAGTTTCTGTCAATCTGATGGATGGTTTGCTTTTCCATTTGGGGATAATTTCTGGGATCTCTCATGTCTTTACTCCTTTCTTTCTAAGTTCTGAAAGAGAGGAACACATTGCAGAAATTTACAGTTAACAGATGGCAGGAGAAACTGAAACAGAAGGAGAGTGAAGTGATCAGAAGAACAGCATAGACCTCTTTGTTATAACACAGCGCTAACTCACCTTGGGATGCTCTCTCTCTTTATCCAGCAAAAGCACCCAAAAACAAAGAGCTGCCTTCTTAGAGTTAACGGCAAAACAGATCTTCCTCACCTGTAGTCTCTCAGACTTGAGAACCTCCAGCTGAAAACTGTCTTTGAAAGGTGGTGAGCAGCCTTTCTGTCTGGGGAAAAGCTGTGACAGGCAGGGACCGCAGCAGCCCACTCATCACTATACATTGCAGGCTTTCTGCACAATTAGCCATCATCCCAGGACAGGACTGTGAAGGTACGGGTCATTTGTTAAGTTTGAAAAGCATGGGATCTCAGTCTTTATGGGGGAAATAATATCATATTAATTAATCCTTTAACTGGGCAAAGAAAAGATTCAAGGAGAACATCAGATGTGTCAGATGTAAATAGTTCCCTTGTCCAGGCGACACTATGAGGCATCAGGGGGCCTGAACAAAGCTGGAGAATGAGAATAACTGCAGAGGAACCTCAAAAGAAGTCAAGACTCCCATTCAGTCATATCCTTCTGCTGGATCAACATCAAAGATGATTACACTGCCAAGCCATTTTTGTTATTGCTGGCTTTAACATGAAGGAACAGAACACTTAGGCAGTGGATTCCCTTACTTTGCAATTATAGATGTAATAACAGCTTCTGGTCTGGTTGAAGTCATGCTGCAGCAGAGAGGTGAATCTGCCCAAGCTATGGAACTGGGGGCCATTACGGTTTTCTGGAGGAGAAATGTGGCTACTCCAGGGTGGGAAATTTACCAACAGTTTCACTAGGAGTTATTTTCCTTGGGTCAGAATATGGGCTGGATAAACTCAGGCTGCTTATTCTGGATCTTTGGATTGCATCACATCATTGACCCTATTGCATTGCGTCAGTTAAGGCTCTGTTCATCTCCACCTTTTTTAAGTGTTAGAGAGAGCTATCAACTCGTAACTACTGAATTTCCCAACTGTGTTCAAGATATCAATGATTATTGAAATTTTAGGTATGTTGCACACAAGGAAGGAATATGACCTAAAATCCCTTTTTTATTTTCAAAAATAAACTTTCTGTATAACAAAATGTTTTATCAGAATACTGACAAGGCAGTAAAAATCACTCACAGAAAGTGGACTAAGTTCAAGACATCAATGAAAGACACAAAAAGAGGATTCCAGGAAGGATACAGTCATCACAAACTTATCCTGTTCAAAAGAAGTCATGGAACCTTCTATGGATGATTTTAGAAAATAACTGTATAAAAGCTGGTTATTAGATGGCAATGTATGTCAGTCACAAAAAACAGTAGAAAAAAATTAGTGAAATACCAATAGTGAGTATGAGGAGGATAATAATAACATTTTAAATTTGTTTTTAAATGTTAAGAAGAAAACCGGTAGTCAGTATGATGTTCTGAGTTCATTGATGGAGAGGGAAAGAAGATGGACAGTACAGGAGAAGCAAAACTTTATGCCATTTTGTTACTTGCTACTTTTCTGGGCAGGCATTATTTCCTCTGCATTGTGGGAGCACACAAAAGCTAGCACACAGTTAAACACAGCTCCAGTTTTTGCTGGTAACTTTTGCAGATGTGCAGTAATAAATAACAAAGTGAATGGGTTATTGGTAGAGGGATTTCAACCATCTGGTTGAATGAGCACAATTTGACAAAATATTTCACTAGAGTGAAAAGTAAGGAAGAATGTGGGCTGGATACTAAACGAGCAAGACTCTTGTGGAGAAGGAGTGGTTTGTGGAGTCTCAGAAATCTCCTGGCAGAGAAAACGCTTTCATACAATCCAAACTTTAAAAAGAGGTTGCAATATTGGAAATGGGGTATCTGCCTCAGTCAAGACACAGGAAGAAGTTTTAACTGGAACTCAGGGAGGGTGGCTGCTGACACCCTGTCCCTGTCAGTTGTCATCCTGTTCAATTTTGCTGCTGTGTCCTGGAGGCCTTATTTCATCTTCTCTCATTTTGCTTTTGCTGAAGTTTCATGCTTCATTTAGTTTTTGCGGTGCTTCGCTTTTTACAATACATGGATAAAGAAGACCAGAAACTAGTGTGGAAAACAATATATGAACAGTAGAGCAATTAGAAGACCATATTATGGCATTTCTGTGTATAGAGATACTCAAATGTCAGCTAATACCACAGTCTTACTCAGGGAGATTTGTTACATGATGGACACCAGTACAAAATGCTTATAAAAACTGATCTTAAAAATGCAAATGTTTACTTCTACTTCTGGTAATTACCCAGTAGATTAATCATGTCTTTATACGTATTTTAGCTTTTTCTGAGTGCTTGTCAAGAAATGAAATTTTGCTTTATTGCAAGCTTTTAACTTGGACAATACTCTTCAGCCAGGGCAACATTATTTTTTATTTTTCCTTTGTGGAGCACTCACTACTTCTTACACCTTTGATCTCCCTCCTCCCCCCACCCCCCAGTTTCTCCTAATTACTACACCAGCTAGAACAAACCAATTTATTTTGCTGCAAGCTCTGTGTGATTACCTTCCATGGGCATGCATGTGAACACAGCCAAGCTACACAAAGGCTGATAAATGAGCCATTTATTTGATACAGTAATAATCAGATTTATCAAAGGCCTGTGCACTGGCTGTGTTACAGATATATTAATCAGAAACCTTGAGCTGAACTTCCTCAAGGTGACAACTTGCTAAATCCTTCCTGAAAGACCTATTTTCTTCTATACTAAGTAAAATACTTTGAAAATTGTAATCTCTTGTCAACATCATTTAAGCCACCTTGAAAAGACTTTAGGTTGGTCTCAGACCATTTTTTAGGCAGAATTCAGGTACTGTTCAGGTTTTTCCAGCTGAGTGTTTTTCTCGACGTGGATGAAACTTATTGAGTGTCTTTGTCAGCATTTGCCCTCTTAACCTGCCGTTTTAAAAAGGGATGGGAAATTAACACAAGATTCAAAAGGAGGGATGTGCAAACATGAATCTTGCTTTGGCAGCTTGTTTTTTTGATACCCACATGATCAAAACCCCTTCCCTTGTGTTCAGAATTTTTGGATGATCAGTATGGGTGGCTTCTTAGTTGGTACACTGACTTTTTTGCTCCTTCTCCCCAGATCTGAGAGAGGAGCCTGTGCACCTCACCCAAAGGTGTGGATTCTGCTGTGGCACCAGGTGCTGAAGGGACTCCTGGAAAGACCCTGCAACTCCAAATAAGCTCGGCTGCCTCTCTGGCCACCAGGTTTTTCTTCCTTAATTTAAGGAATTTTGAAAATTTTCCAACTTCTGCTGGCTAGAAAGGAAGACAGATTTTTATATACCTTAACCCTTATGAAGTAGAATAACCTTGTCTGTTTTCTTCTATGTAAGGATGAATATTTTATAAACTGGTAATTAAAGATACACATCAATTCAAATGCTGACCCTAATTCTACCTGCTGTTGTCCCACATGGTTAGTTTTCTGAAATTTAATAAGATTAACCTGGAAATACATTATATACTGAATGCCTTGCAGTCTAGGGAAAAATCAAACATTATATATTGGGAAAGCCTTTCTTTTATTATTGTAGGTGACCTTCAAAGTAGCATGTGATCGATATGGGACCACCCTCATATTTTTTAAATAGACAATGAACTAGCGTGCTCAGTACTGTACCTGCAACACCCGCAAATTTTTGCTTCTGTAAAAGGCAGTCAGACATTTCATTCCAGTAATGAGTTACAAACACCAACAGTGAATATGGAAATATGGCTTGATGTTGCAGTGAGAAAACAATATTAAAGTCTTCCTGTTTTTATGGGCTGCATATCTTGCTAGCTTGTTCTGCTGTATAAATGGAAGAGTTGAAGAAGGAGATTTCTTTCTGAAAAACTCTTATGTACAGAGCTCTTTAATGTGACACAACTCTTATTTAGCGTCTCTAATATGATGCATAGAAAAGAAGAGTATCTGCAGCTGAATTTATTAGGTGAAGTACTAAGTTCAAGGAAAAATTTTTTCAGTAACTATCTTATAGCTTCTATTTCACAAAGCTACATTTGTAAAATCAGGTGTGTATTTGTCTTTCTTCAGATGGAGATAGTAAAATTTGACCAAGAATAGAAGTTAAATTTTAAACATTCTAACCTTGATATAAATGTGCAATTGCCAATGAACTGCAATTCATAATCATATGCTATTATAACATATCATTCAGAAGATAGTTTAAGAAAATTAAGTCCCTGCTTTTAGAGAATATATGGAGCCAAAATATAAATAAATAAATAGCTGTTAGGACTATTTCCAAAAGAGCAAATTAAAGCCGAATGTGCAAGTTTGGGATATGAGCTGTGTCAGTCTAAATTTGTGATCTCAAACCTTCCCAGCCACTCCCTAGCCTGTCAACACCTTGATCAGAAAATTTCTTTGTAAACCTAAGTTTCTGCTTCTACCTGTGTGCAGTGCTACCCCTGTTCAAGCTCTACCCATTCTCCAGTAAAGTCAGGAGAAACTAATTAAACTCTGTAAAGTCTTAACCTATGTCTTATATGGACCTTGCTTTATTTTTTAATATATTGATTTTTATATTATTAATTAAAGCATTTTACATCTTAATCTTGACTTTGCAGCCAGAATAACTGAAGCACAGGAAAATAAAGATACTGTTCAGGTCACCCAGAGAAACAGTGGCAGAATATGACATACAACACTTCTATATTATGTCTTAATTTACTGCCGTCTACTATATTATTCTACTAATAAGAACATTTCTATCTTTTGCACACAAATTAGGTACAATAATTTGACTGTTCCCACCATGGGCTGTATGGTAGAATACATTTCTGAGCTTAGATGTGACAAGTGTAGCTCTGAAACTGCAAATTGTAGTTAATGAACATTTTATTTTCCTCTGCATGGAACTTGTTTAAAGGCAGTATTTTTAATAGTGTGTATGAGTGTATCTGAAGGTCAAAGTATATATTTGAAACTGATCTCAAAATGGTTGGGTAGAAAATTAGTGAGCTGGTATAGGAACATGTGTGAATATGAAATGTCTTTTCAGTATTCCGGAAGACTAACCATGAAAGACATTGATAGATTGCCCTTGAAGTCTGAAAGTTAAAATTCTAACTGTGCTCTGTAACCTTCACTGGGACTATTATTGAACTTTTTCATGGATTGTCACAGATTAGTAGGAACAATGAGACTTTTGGCCTGGTCAGTTTCTGACTTTGTTGTGTCTTTCATTGCTAAACCACAGTGTAGTGGCACCAGCATTATATATGAAGACCATGTGCTTCTGTTTTGCATAAACCAATTTTATTTAATATTTGGTAGGAAAAACCAAACACAATGCTGTATGTGGAGACTTGTTAAATAAATGCATTTATTTTTCTTTTGCTAATCAGTTTTAACTTCTGGTCTTCACACACTGACCCAAAAGAAATTCAAGTTATCTTTTTTCTATCACCTGAGACAAATTAGCCAGGTAATGGCAGGTAGTGGAAAATCAAAACAGATTATTAAATTGTTCTGCGTGGACATATATCCCAAAAGATGGGATACAAGTATGGTAATAATCTGACTGAGAGGCTGGGGAACCACCACCACTCGAGTTTTGGAAAACAAACTTTGTTTATATTTAACATGAGTTGTTATTTTTGCCTTCAGATTTGCAGATGGCCTGGGTGACCTCTTGACTTTCCTCCTAGACCTGTTGTCCTATGATCCTAAAGTCTCTACACAACTCCTTTCCCTTGTGAGTGAGGCCACCTGCCCAAACCCTACCCTAGAGCTGTGCGAGGCTGCCCTTGCTTTGCTGCTGGCTGCAGACACTACTTGCCATGGAGCTGGCAGGGACAGTGCTCCCCTGTCATGCCAACTGGTCATGCCCCTCCCAGGATGGCCAAAATATCCTGCCTGCACCATACCAAGAAGCAGAGCATGCTGCCCTGTGGCTTGTGTAGCTCTGACAACATGGCAGTGCGCTCGGGCTGGGCACACATCCACCATGATACACCAGCCTAAGTGATTTTCTGTTTTCCTCAGATATTGTTTAAATCTTACTGTTTTTCTTCTGAAGCTCTAAAATCTCAAGACAAAATGAACACAAATGGCAGAAACAGTTACAAGGCATTTTTTCAAAGTTAACATGTAATTAACTTTACAAGAAACCTAAGAATTGGACAACAATTTGTATTGCTTATCTGATAAGTTGAGGTTGAATAAAAAAAAATATTATTCCTTTACCCTCAGATATATATGACAACTTTCTTCTTCCCAGTATTCAGTATTGTCCTTCAAACAACCTCACATATAATCACAGGGTATTGTCATTAGTGACCACACCTTAATCTTTCAATTATTCTAACTGTGATAAGCTTCTGTATCGTAAAGCTCTTGAAGTCCTCAATATTGTCTTATTCAACTAACTGTCCTCAAATCATAAATGGTCTACTTTAACCTCAACAATCAAAGATGTTCAAAGATAAAATCAAGAACGAAGGGTACGAAAGAGTATGAAAAGACCGTTTATGCAAGCCAAAATATCTGCTTGCATTTTCACTTTCTTTCCAGAATACTTTATTTCGTTTTGGTTTTAAATCAGACACTAGGCAAAATGGCAAACCTAGGCCTCTGAAATACATTGAAAAATATATGTGCGTGTAATTAAATAAATAATAATAGCACTAAAATATAACTTCATTCATGCAAATTAGGATTTAAGACACATAGTGTCTGCGTTGCCTGAATAACAATCTTGCATATGCATATCTAAGAACAGACTAGGAACTTGGCTTCAAAACCAAGTACAGCACTCCCAAGCCTTGTTGCTCCCCTGAGATAGTGAAAAAGCTCTAATCCTAAAGCTGTTTTGAGATGTTAACTCTGGAATGGACCTAAAAAGTCCAGATGGTTTCTGTGAAGAAAAATGACCTGATTTAGACTCCCATCTTGTAAGAGAATTCAGGCTTTTCAGTAGGAGTAAAGGAGTGTGTCTGATTATTTTTCAGCTGTGAGTGTTTCCTCAGCACTTGGTACAGAACTGGTTATGCACAACACCCTAACATTACCACAGGGTGCTGACACATACCCCTCTGACGTGCCTTGCAGTGTCCCATCCCCTGACCATCCAGAGAAGGGGCTGCTGCTGCATGCAGGGGAGGCTCTGCATCCTGCCCTGATGGACCAGCATGCTGGGGCACGTGGGGCTGTGTGATCCCAATCCCACAGTGCAGATAAAGTCCTGCCAAGCCATGACACAGGTCCCAGTTGTATGGAAAGAAGTGAATGAGGAGCCATTATTATTGCTATAATTTTGCCCTGTCCACAAGGGAACAGATGGGATCTGGCACCTTGTTAGTTCAGAAAGCAGGAACAAAGAAAGCCACGCTGCTGGGATGATACTAATTTGTAACAGTTGAAAATACAGTAAAACTGTCAAAGATCCAGAGAAAAAGAAGTATTGGTATGATAAGATTAAAAAGCCTTACGAAAGAAAGCAGAGAGAGGAAAATAACTCAGCAAGGTGGAGATTTGCCCCATACCAAGGTGCACCAGAAGTCAATCTTCCCCTCTGGGTGACAGCCTCGATGGCAGAGATTTACTGAGAACTGCACTGAGGGTGGTGAGCATGCTGCTGGTTTACCTAACAAGTTAGTGGGAGCTCATCGCTATATGTACTAAGAATAATTGTTTCATGCTCACGATCAGCCTTTCAGGTCTTTGATGCGAATAAAAGATACCCACATGAAAGAGTCCTGTATATTTGAGGACTGCAAAGTGACATTAATTTTTTTTTTTTTTTTTGAGATGTCCATTAGCTCTAATTTGCAGTCCTGAGCTTCACAAGTCTCATTATCTAGACCTTATTATCACTGTAACTATCTTGGTCATATACTTATGTTTCTTTTGTTAAATAATCTATTTTTGTTTTTCTTTCTTTCATTTGGCCTCCTGGAAAAAAGCTTGGAGAGCTTTTCTAAGATCTGACTGTAAGGAAAAGTAATGCTTTCTATATATCGTGTAACAAGTGCTGAGTACTTCATGATCTATAAAAAATTTGAATACAGGTTTAACTTGGAGAACATAAATGACCTAGCTGAAGCCAAAGGAAAGGTAAACCCTTGTTTAAGTGCTTTGTTGGACTCAGATTAGCATTTTTAGGACATTTCTCAAGTAAAACAGTTTACATCTTGGAAGTTACAATTTTCAGTTCACCTATATAGAAAACTTAGCTGCAGCATGAAAATCTATGTCAGCCTCATATAGCTGATATCACAACAGGACACAAAATATTTCTTTTTGCCTTTTTTTTAAAAAAAGAAAAAAAAAAGCTCTACAAAAGTTATGAGGATAGGAAAAATATCAGTATTTGGGAAGAGCTTATACAAAAAGACAAAATACATTAAGACTGCAGTCCGGAAAAGAAGACTGACATGAAAAGTGATAGACATAAGTAAAATGAAGAATGGCGTAGGGAAGGTAAATGAATTACAGCTATTCTCAATTTCTCGTACTATAACAGCTGGGGGCATCAAATGAAACGAGCAGGCAGATGGTTGAAAACAAAAAAGAAGTTTACAAAATGCATAATTAAACTGGGGAGTTCATTGCCACAGGATGTTGTGGATGCCAATAATATTAATGCCTTCAGAAAGCCATTAGACAAATTAATAGGGAAAATATCCATTAGAAGATGTAAAACACACTAACTCGCATGTAAATCTGGCTCCAGAAGTACTTCATCACAAATTCTTGCAAGTGGAGAAGATAACGTGAAAAAAATACAATGTTTCTCCATGCCAATATAACTAGACTCAGGGTTTTTTTATGTTCTATACATTTTAAATATATCTTATGCAATCACAGTATCAGATATTTTTCTGTTTAATTTCATATGGTAAAAAACATTTCATTGGCTTATTTACTGGCATCTAATAATTAAAAAAAATTAACAAGTTTCTTCATATGAGGAAGCTGTAATAAATTGACCAAAATTAAAAGAGAACAGGGCATTACTGTTTTCCTGTAGCTGCCTTGAGTAGATATAACTGAATTTAGCTAAGTTATATTCTTTTCATTTGCATTAATTTTTCCTATGAATATTTCTTTCATACTGAGCAGATAAAAGAAAGATCAACAATACTAGATATTCACTGAACAACTGGCTAGGAATTCCGAACAACAGGATAAATAGAAACACAGTAGACGGCATTTTGCTTAAAATTGTGCATATTTTTACTAATTCAAGGTTAAAGTGATGGCAATAAAAAATTTCACTGATAAAACAAAGGTTAAGTACTTTTACTGTGTTCCAGTGTATCGTTTGTAACCAATTTCTTTCTCTGAAGTGGGAATTACTGAGTAATTTTTAAAGAAAATAAATAGTTATTATTCCAGGTCTGTAAGTGGCTATTGTTGGTTTCTAATTTGGCTGGTTTTTAAAAATTAGATCTTCTAAGGTATGTTGCTGTCACTGCACCTGGAGTAGCATTTTAATTCTGTTTAAAAGGTGGGGGTGTGGTGAAACACAGGATGGAGAGCTGTGTGGTTACAAAATATTTTCTCCCCCTCCCCTCTACATATACTGAAAGAAGAGAGCTAGAAATTCCCCTAATCTTCTTCCTGAATCACATGTTATGTACTCCCTTCAGTTCTCACTCTTCTCCCCAGATAATCCAAACTGCTATTTTTCTGCCAGGTGACACAGGAATCTCTCCTTGTCTGTTTACACTGTTGACCTGGCCAATCAAATTACTCTGTCCTACCAGGAGGGAAATGGGAGGAAAGGCCAAGAGTCTGTGCACACATCCTAACCTGAACTATAACTGTAATTAAAAAAAATCTATATAACTTGAAATTCACAATATGAGATAAAATATGCTATTATTAATATTATTTTTATGCTTTTCAGGGTCATTCAGGAGCTTCTGGTAACAGAGAACTGGCATTATAATTATCCTTATATCCTGGCAGTATCAAATTTGCTAAATGCCCTGCATGTTTGTTCAGTCATGTAGGACAATAAGGCACTTAATTCATTTTTTATGGGCTGTACATCCTTCCCATTTGAATCTTGCTGAAGTTCAAGATGTTGATTTTCTCAACAATAAAGTAGTTTATATCCTGGGTCCTTGTTACCTATTGTCTCCCCTTGCTGTTGTTATTATAGTAATTAAAATCTGTTCAATGAATTTCCACTAAATAAATCTGCAAACAGAGTGTCCTGTACAGTCCCAGACTAACTGGCTACAGAGGAGACAAAGAAGCTACCAATAAAGGTCTTATTTTTCACTCTGGGGCCTCTACTTACATGTGTACAAATGATCATCCACACTTCGACCTGACGAGCTTACTGGGTGCACATTCTTATTTTGAGTGGAGAGGTTGAGTGTACTGAGACAATTCAGCTGATATTTAAATATGTAAAATTTCTCATAGTTAGAGAGTCAATTCTCTAAGTATACAAAAGAATGGAACAAAAACAAAAAACAACTGAGCTGAAGTTATGACCTTGCACACACTACATTTTCACTGACATAATATTTGGTCCTTCATTTTCCTCAATATTTATGGTAATGCAGGACATCCACCTGGAAAATTACCATAAAATCTTAACATTCATTTATTTAAGTTGTTTCTTGCCCAAAGGCAAAATATGGTTGTGTGTTCACTGCCTCATGAGCCTTTCTGAGTTATGTTAATGGGATAGTGCATAGGCCAATGGGGTATGCATTTAGGGAATACCTACCTTTACATCTTTTGTAATTAATAACAGCAGCTTTTCTATCCTGAAATCTCCTTCTTCACTTATTCATAGTTATAAAAAAATATTAAACCAAACCAAATAAAATGCGAAAAAGTAAACAAAATATGTAAATTAAGATTGAGACATTTTCTTATCTCTATTTTTATCTGAATTGATCTCTTTTTGTTATTCAGAATCCTCAGATATTATTTTTTCTGTTCACTTATGAGCAATTTCTCCTGTCTTCCCTTCCAGTTATAATTCCAATGCTCTCTCAGCAGGTTCTGTTAGATATTCGACATGAGGAAGGTTTAAAGTTTAATACAACATTTATTTATCTGAAGATATGTGACGTTACATAGGATTTTTATTTAGCAGAATGATACAGCAATGCATTGAAATCACAACGCAAACACAGTATATGAATTTCAATATACACCTGGATCAAAACAGAAATGTGATTCCCTTTACCAGTCTCTATATGCTCGCCATCATGATGTTGGGTGGCCCCAGTCACTGCAAAGGAGTACACAGGTTGAGTCAGCTCAAGCTATTGCTCTCTTCAAAGTTCG
This sequence comes from Phalacrocorax aristotelis, assembly GCF_949628215.1. Taxonomy (NCBI): domain Eukaryota; kingdom Metazoa; phylum Chordata; class Aves; order Suliformes; family Phalacrocoracidae; genus Phalacrocorax; species Phalacrocorax aristotelis. The sequence continues at coordinate 5,813,045 of NC_134311.1, forward strand.
TCTTGTTGTCTGTTTGATTTTTGTGTTCCGTGTTGGGCTGAGCCACATATACACTGTCCCTTCGCTAGGTCTAGCTGGCTTAGGATGATAATACTATCTACTGATTATTGTAGGAAAAGACATTTACACAACCAGTTGACCCACTCAACAGATATAGCCATTTACCTAAAACACAAGCAACCCTTGGGTCCCCTTTGAGTCCAGTTTCCTTTATGACATCTCTTCTGAGCTTCATGAGCACATCACCCTTGTGTATCTTCTGAGCCTTCTTCCACTGCTCTGGTTCTCTGATCAGTCACACCAGTTTATGCTCCCTCCTTTTTCCTCTGTTGTAGTCCTTTTTCAACACTGTCATTGCTATTCTGTATGTCCCGCCCTGCTTCCGTACTGTATTATTACATACCTCCTAGTTTTGGCCCAGAACATTAAATATAATCCAAAACACTCTTAGGTTCTTCTTTTCCTCTTTCTTCTCCTCTTCTTTTTCCTCTTCTTTCTCCTCTTCACTCGTCAGTTTGTTTTGCTATCTGGTAGCTGTAGCTCTGTTAAACAAAAGGACTGTGCCTCCGCATGATCCAGTAACTGCAAAGAAGAATAGGAGAGACGCTTAGCTCAAGAATAAATTTAAGGAACACAGTGTTGTGCAAAAATTAGATGAGCTTCATGTATTTATAACATTTTTATTATTACACAAAGTTCTGTAGTTACCTCATGGTAATGTCTTGGACACACTAATTAGCTACCTGGTGTAATAATTTTTTTAATTATATAATTTGAAATGTAGTTCATTTCAAATTGTAAATAAAGAGAACATTTCCTAAAGGGGTCAAGAAAAAGAAATGTGACTTTTCATGGCTATATGGCTTATGGTTGAATTTCCTGATATCTTATGGGCTACCAGATGTATCAATAAAATAAAATAGCCAGTACCAAAAGCATCCCCAAGTACTGAAATGTCTCGGTCTGCTCCTGGTGTTTTTTACTGTCCTGGACCACTTACCATATACAAAATAACACCCAAGCACAGCAATTAGCACAAGCAAGGGTAGACTCTCCATTTTGCTGGTGTCTGATAGCACAAATACAGGTTACTTGATGCTAATTAATCTTTGTGCCATAAAATAGTCCCAGGAAATGTTAATTGACTAGGAACAACGTGCCCATAGTAGCTCTTTCCTCTGTCCAGCTACTATTAAACACCAAAATTTTAGACAATTGGTACCTCTGGGATTATTTCTTCATGCTAAATACACCTGAATTCTGCACAATATGTCTAAAAAAACACTGGGTGGAGAAATTTACGTATTCTTACATACACCACATAAACTGCATTGCTTTTTGAGCAATTAAATACTGTAAAATATCACCCTGTCAATTTCAGCTCGTACACAGAAGTTACTTGGTGTTTCCATTTATTTGCTAGGAAAACAAAACTGATCTGGAAGCAGGAGCTCATTGTGAGGAAAAACATGGTTTTGTAAACTGCTTCTATGACTGCTTATGGAGACTTAGTTTTAAGCAATTAAGAGATTAAAAAGTTGATAGATTTCGAAATTATCATCCCTTTTCTGTTACCAAATTTATTTTTACACCTTCCACACCTCATACCATTATTATAGTTACACTCAGCTGAACAAAATCTCTCCAGAATCTGTCTCTGCAAAGGGATTCAGTCAGAAATCAGCAGACATCAAATGCGAAATGATCAGTTTAATAAGACTCTGGGCTTCAGAATGCCACTGGCTTTTTCCCCCAAAATTAACAGTTTTATTACAATGGATGATGAACACACATGTCTCTGATATTGTTTATTACATGCTGCTGGCAATTTGAAGGAATATCTCCTGCTTATCCCCAGGCATGAAATTGCTAGTCAAGAATAGTAGTATATGCTAAAAGGGGCCTTACTGGAAAAAAAGAAAAAAGAACTAAATTATGCTAAATATAAACCACAAGTTTTGACTATCAATCTAGTTATTAAACAGTGTCATGACTTTACACTATCAAATACAGTGGGTTACAGACATTAATCCTGGTGAATATGACTGTACAAGGATTAGCTGTGATATTAGGAACAAGCAATATCCATTGCTAACATTTTCAGCTTACAGTTTCATTTCCTCTTTCATCCTTATTACACAATAGACTGGCAAAGCAATTAATCCAGTAAGATCATTTTGTTGACATTTGTTCTTTATTCATGTAGACAATAATTACAATGGACCAATTTCTACCTATATTATACTTTTTTTCAGAAGCTCGATACATTAAACATAACCAGTCATGTTTTTTTTCTTTCAAATTTTCAAGATATTTTTTTTCATAGAGCTTCCAACAGATTGCTAGAATTGTCAGTTTTGATCCAGTTCTGATATTAACATTTTAAAAATAGGTATTGAAACATACATATACAGATCTTTTCTTGCTTGTTCTCAAATTTAAGGCGAGTGTCTAGAAAATACTGCTATAGCTGAATTATATATTAAGACATTTCATCTGTGGTAGTACTTCTCATCCTTCCCTCCACTACCCTTCCTTTTCTTAATTCAATTTCCTAAATTATCTTCCTCACAAAGACTGCATTTAAAAAAGCCTTAATGTGCTTATGCAGAGGATGAGAATCACTGCTTGTAAATTGCTGGAAAGATTTAAAAAAGTCAATACAAAGGCTAGCACAGGTCTACCATATTGTTTATCCCAACAACTGTTAGAAAAACCGTAGAATTCTGTTTCCAAGCTATTATGAAATTTAGCCATGTTATTTACTTATTTACATGATTTATTTATCACAAGGTATAGAAGGAAGGGAAGATTTACTACCAACAAAACCGGCAGTATTTCAGACACATATTGGAACGGGTTTTCCACTTCACTATGCTTTGTCCACTAACTGTTTTTTCGAGAAAGTAGGCAATAAATACTTCTTATTCAGAAAGGTAGCATTTTACAGTTGTTTCTCATGGGTAGAGGTTATTAATAACGTATGAAGGTGAGGAGAACTCATCTCACTTAAAGGTTTCCAAAAAATAGTTTTATTGTATTTTATGTTTACACCTGCCCCACCAGTAAGAATAAACTCTTTGAGGGTGGAAAAACCCGAAAGGAAAATAAAAATTGAAAGAGGAGCTTCATGGAAGGAAGAGGATATGAATCTTGAAGTACTTTCAACTATGTCTGAGTATACAAGTCTTGGACAAAAAATGTAAGTGTGAGCAATAATTGTATTTAGAACAGGCGAAAATTCACTCGTATTGAATTTAATCAGAGAGCAACTGCATGCCTTTTATGTTTAATGTAGACCTGTGGCAGGACTGGTGGCTACATACAGTTTTCAGAATTATTTAATGTCCCACAAGGTAGGAATGAAATGCACAGATAGCTTTAATGTAGAGAGTACCTAAGAGGTCATTTTTCAGAAAATTAAGTCCCCTTCATATCTATTTCACTAAAGAAACTTAAATTAGACTTAGGGTGTCTCTGATCTTTTTTCCTTTCCAAGGAAAATATTGCTTCTCCTGGAGCAAGAAAATATTAGATTTTTGTGATTTTTCAAATGAATCGGAGTTAACTGGGCATCCAAGCTTACTGACGTTCAGGAAAAATTTAGATTCCTAAAATATTTAGGTTTATTTGAAAATCAGAGTCTTTTAAGCCAGCATATTAGTCTCTACACACTTCTTTCCTGTCATGATACTCAGTTGTTAATCACAACAGTATTTTGCACATCGAACTGGAGTGCGCAGGATAAGTCTGACCAATACAACACAGTGAAAAGTTTAAACAGTGGGTCATATTATTGTGAACTCAAGTGCAAAAAATTGCAAAAAGTTGTGAGGAGGAAGGACCGGCAGCGAGGAGCTCTTACAGACTGACTGCAACACCCATTCCCCATCCCCCTGTGGCAATTGTTGAAGGGGAGGCGGTAGGAGTTGGGAATGAAGGAGTGGCATTAAACCTGCCAAGAAGTGGGGTCTGAAGGGAACGTGCTTTAGTCTTTTGTCTTTGTCGCTCAACAGCCAACTATGTCTTTAATTGGCAATATGTTAATTTTCCCCAAGTTGAGTCTGTCTTGCTTGTGACAACAATTGGTAAATGATCCCCCTGTCTTTATCTAGACACTTGAGCTTTTCATCATATTTTCTCCCTCTGTTTTGTTGAGGAGATGGGATGAGAGAGTGGCTGGGTGGATGTCTGACAGATGGGAAGATCAATTCACCATAGCCTTCTATGGCTAACTGTTAATTGATACTATCTTTACATACAGGGCTTAAAAAAAAACCAAGTAATTTTTGCCTTCTATATCTCTTCCAAAATCAATCATAGTGGACCCTTTGGTATTTCTAAATGTATGAAAACATAGAGATATTTTTGTCTATATTCCTTCTAATATATTTTATAGTGATATAAGATAACAAGCCCATTTGGTGTTTAAGTGACCTCTTGCAATAAGATTATTTTTATTTGAAGAGGGCAATAGCATTTTTCCAGTCACACATCTGTAAATAAGTCTGATTTTGGGTACTGCTGCTTGACAGTAACCAGGTGAGTGACAGCAGCAGTGGTGGTGAATATGTAGTGTTGAATTCTGCTCCAGGTACACTTCTATAACATACTACTTCTTTACTGTCCTGAAAAACATAACTCTAAAGGGCAATGGATGGGGCACAAGATAATGACAGACATTTGATATATAGATACAATTTAATAACTATACACATAACTCTAGAAATATACGTTTTGATATCTTTCTTGAAACCTAGGCAGGAAGTATTTTCCCATTCTGTGAAAATATTAAAAGTATTGAAACATGTTTCTATCCCAAATTTTCACAAATAGCTTAAAGTTCAAATTCTCATGCATATTTTTCCCCAATGTTCATCAATAAAAATGTGAAAAAAAATGGCACTTTTGTATATTTGAAGTAATTTTCTCCGAGTGTGATCTTTTTGGTTAGTGTTTTTGTCTGACAACGAACAAAAGCTGAAGTTATGCCAACAGAAGGACTTTAATATCTTTGCTCAAAAAAAGCTGAACATGAGTTTTTCACACATTTTTAATTCATGTAGATGGAGAAGAGCCATTAATACTGATTTCGTTTTAGGGCTATTTTTAATTTTTGAAAAATTGTGACGTGGGTGGCAGAGGAAGACAGAGTAGGAAAATTTTCAAATCTACTTGCTGCTGTAATTGTGAGAGGGCATCACTCTGTAACCCTTTCATATCACAGGAACTGGACCTATGAAGAAGACCTGCTGTCCTTACAAACAATAAGGAAATTATTCATACATTGGAGAGAATTCACTGATCTTTCACATGTTGTTGAAGAAAAGCCAAAATTAATTCTTTCTAGCTAATCAAAACAAAATATCTTGGCCTACATTAGAAGATAGGTAAGGTTTAAGGACAGTTTGGACAAAAGGCATGTAATGCAAGAGATATACATAAACCCATTTATGAATTTATAAATACATTTAGGCTCATATAGAAATACTTTATGCTGATTGAATCTAAGAATCTGGTATACCTAGATTTTTCAGTTAGTGAAGGACATGGTGATTACTTCAATTTTTTATTTATGACTGACATAATGACTTTGTTCTGCTGTATAATTTATTGAGGAGGACACAGAAAGCAAGGGATTTCACCAAAATGAAACACAGTTAGTGAGGAAGGTAGCAGAACAACTCTTAAAATTGTATTTTGATTAGAAATATTTTCTTCAAATAAAGTTTCAGGACTGCCAGGTAGTGTGACTGGTCAAGAGACAGGTAAATGTAGCTACCTTGTCTTAAATAAAGGTTGCTGAGTAAACAAGTTGATTTCAAAATAAAGCAAAAGTTTTAAAACTTAGATCCTCAGAGCAAGTTTTGTTCACTCTGCAGTAATTGTCCATACAGTTTAGTATTCTTTGGTGGGAATAATTTTATGAAGTGCCTCATAATTGAACTTTAATAAATATAAATTCAAGTCAACTGAACCACGCTGAGGGCAACTATCTAACAGAGCAAATACATTAAGATATAATATTACCTATCATTTCTGCATTGGTTATTGCTGTGCTAGAAATTTATTCTTTGCATATATTCCTGCATTTGTAATAACCTTTGACTAGATTTTTGATGAGCATTTTTTAACTCCTAGACAATTAGGTCTTTGTAGTTATCCTATCAAAAATAACAAGAGTCTAATTTGAATGGTACACATTAAAATGCACACAGTTCATAAACTCCCTATTAGTATGATAATTGCAGTACCTTGTACTTATAGGCTTGGAAAGAACAGCTATTATTAGATATTAATCTGATGGTGGCATCACATAATACATACTAACTACCATATAAAAATACATTATCTTACATTAATTACCTGAATTACTCTGAAAATGTTCACAGACTTTCCCTCTGCCAGAAAACATGACACAGACACAAAAGATGTTCTTTTTCAGTAGGAGTCACTTTAAATATGTTGAACAGGTTGTGCCAAAATAGTAGACAGGCCTCAGGGGTTGTTATCTTCCTTCATGTCCAATGCAAGAGCTATTACATGGCCACACTTACAAGGAATTACTTGCATGTTCCCTATTCTTCTGTGAGAAACATTTCAAATTAATTATGAAAGGTCCTCAGGCATAAATACTCCTTAGGTACTTGTCTCAAAACCTCAAGTAGGGTGCTGAGTAACACCAGAGTGGGATTTCAATAGCAAAGAAACACTCCCCAAGGCTGATGAGTGATTTTCCCAGTCCTCCTCCACTGCTTCCTCAGCCTCACTGTGCACCAGAGAGTGGAGGACCAGTGCAGGGAGTTTCCCTACGGATGATTTCTTCTTAAGTGCCATACTGGGAATTCAGCTGCTTATTAACACACAGTGAATGCTGTGCTGCGGTCCTCTGTGTTCTGTGAATGTGGAACAGTTAGTAATACCACCATGCCTTAATAGGGTCATGTTTAACTTTTCATTCGATGTTAGTGTTATGGGAGGGAAAAACTGCATTGCAGGTGACACTAGAAAAATTAAGTCATAGAATCATAGAACCATTAAGGTTGGAAAAGACCTCTAGGATCACCAAGTCCAACCCTCAAACCAACACCACCATGTCTCCTAAATCATGCCCTGAAGTGGCACATATACACGGTTTTTTAACACCCCCCGGCATGGTGACTCCACCACTACCCTGGGCAGCCTGTTCCAGTGCCTCACCACTCTTGCAGGAAAGAAATTTTTCCTAATGTCCAACCGAAACTTCCCCTGGTGCAGCTTGAGGCCATTTCCTCTCGTCCTATCACTACCTACTTGGGAGAAGAGACCAACACCCACCTCACTACAACCTCCTTTGAGGTAGTTGCAGAGAGCAATAAGGTCTCCCCTCAGCCTCCTCTTCTCCAGGCTAAACACCCCCAGCTCCCTCAGCCGCCCCCCAGCACACTTGTGCTCCAGACCCTGCCCCAGCCCCGCTGCCCTTCTCTGGACACGCTCCAGCCCCTCAAGGTCCTTCTTGTCCCGAGGGGCCCAAACCTGAGCCCGGCATTCAAGGTGGGGCCTCCCCAGGGCCGAGCACAGGGGCCCCATCCCTGCCCGGCTCCTGCTGGCCACACCAGGGCTGACACAAGCCCGGGGGCTGGTGGCCTCCTTGGCCACCTGGGCACTGCTGGCTCATGCCCAGCCGGCTGTCAGCCAGCACCCCCAGGGCCTTCTCCGCCGGGCACTTCCCAGCCCCTCTGCCCCAGGCCTACAGCGTTGCCTGGGGTTGGTGTGACCCAAGGGCAGGACCCAGCATTTGGCCTTGTTAAACCTCATACAACTGACTTCAGCCCATTGATCCAGCCTGTCCAGGTCCCTCTGCGCAGCCTTCCTACCCTCAAGCAGATCAACACTCCTGCCCAACGTGGTGTCATCTGCAAACTTAATGAGAGTGCACAGCCCTCATCCAGATCTTTAATAAAGGTATTAAACAAGTCTGGCCACAACACTGAGCCCTGGAGAACCCCGTTCATGACCAGCCACCAATTGGATTTAGCTCCCTCACCACAACTCTCTGGGCTCGGCCATCCCGCCAGTTTTTTACCCAGCAAAGAGTACACCCGTCCAAGCCATGAGCCACCAACTTCTCTAGGAGGATGCTGTGGGACACAGTACCAAAGGCTTTGCTAAAGTCCAGGCAGACAACATCCACAACCTTTCCCTCGTCCACTAGGTGGGTCCCTGGTCGTAGAAGGAGACCAGGTTGGTCAGGCAGGACCTGCCTTTCATGAAGCCATGCTGGCTGGGCCTGATCCCCTGGCTGTCCTGCACATGCCTGGTGATTCCTCACCAGTCCCCACAGTGACTTCACAGTTGTGAAGTCCTCACAAGTAGACAAAAAACTCTATTGCAAAAGCCAGCACCACAGTAAAGAGCTGACTTTTTCACCTGGGAAGGGTTGCAGAGGTCATGTATAATGGAGAAGACCCTTATACTCTAGAGAAGGCAGTGAGATCCAAAAAAACACAGTGAGCTAATGCAGTGTAAATGGTATTTTATACAACAATGCTGACAGCTGCAATACCTGTTCCTGACTATACACCAATATAGGCTCTGTAGATTACGCATTCTTAGATACACTGAACCTCAGATAACTCAGAAAGATTTCTGTTTTCCTACTAAAGATTACTCAGACTGGTAAATGTTTTCTGACATGGACAATATGTTTGGAAGTTGTCTTCTGAAAAGCTGTGCATACTTTACAGGGTAAATTAAACCAGCAGATTATTAAGTAAAGGATTATATTTTCTCATAAATGAAATACAGTAAATTAAAGCAACACAATCCTGATTTTATGGAAATGCCTGAGATTAGTATTGTTGGTTTATTGATGAAGTAGGAGGATTAAAATCTTTGTTGAAACATATCTGCAAAGAACAAGCTTTACTTTAGCAGGTCTCAACTTCTCCTGCAGTTCAACTTTGAGGGCAATACAAGAGTTTAAGTTGTGTCACTGTCTTCAGTAAACCCAAAATTTCACTGAATGTGTTAAATGAAGATCTTTAATATTGATAGTTAATATTAAAAATAAATTATTAATTAAAATGTAATGAAATATTTTTAAATAATATTATTAATATTATTACAAAAGTATGGTTTGTTTTTTCTGCTGAGTTTTCTTCAGAAAAAAATCCCAACCTTTCCCCTCAAAAAAAAAAACAAACACCAAAAATCAAACCCAAACCCACAGAAGCTTCCCTTTCCAGAAGAAAGAATCGTCTTGGCTTATCAGACATGATAATATCCTTAGATCTTTTCACAGGTTCCTCACCTGCCTGGGTCCGACAAAATGGATCAGTAAGCTCGTAGAAAGTTTGTGTATCCATGTATATCTAGGGAAATAAATGTTATTTATAAAGATTCATGATCGTTTACACAAATTGACTCATTACATGGGTTTGAGCATGTCCTGCATGACTCAATCACATTATAGAAAAGAAGGTTTTGGGCTGAAAGTCTATCAAATTTTGCAAACTGAGCTGTCTGGATTTATTTTGTATTAGATGAGGCAGCTTAAGACCTAAATTCTGCAAATATTGTGCTCATTTTTGAAATTAAGGATGGAAGGCATGTGTATAAGCTCAATTGCAAGTAATTATTCACCACCCCGCCCAAGTTCTCAGCTAACAAAATGCAATTAGCAGCCATTTAACTACATTAGTGTGGTAACAAGCCTCAGATAATATATTCAGCCACTTCGCTGAGTTTATTAGCACAGGCACTGTGCTAAACTAACATCATGCCTACAGCCCAGTGCTGGCACGGAGGGCTTGCAGAGCCTGCCTGCAACCAACTGCATAGACGCACACAAGAGGACAAATACCAAAATGAAGACTAGGAATGCTTCAAAAATAATTACTGATTATAATTCTGTGGCCGTGTAATAGGTCAAACCAGAGGATAATAGCCTTTTATGTCCTTCACAACTATGAATTAAATTGCCACTTAGGAATACTTCAGCTTCAATGGAAATAATCCCACGAGGGAGAGCTGCGAGAAGTATATAACCTTCTGCTGTGGGACCAGTATGTCATTTTAGTTCTGCCTTAATGTATTCTTATAGCAAGAGTCAGGGGAGACAAAATGAGAGAGAAAGAGGTTTAAATGCAGGAAAATTGTAGGTCATTCAGCAGTTCATTTCCAGTTTTATTTTTGTTGGATTTAGCTCTGTAAAACAGTATGCCAGACCAACTATCTGATCTTACTACCACCTCTAACGACAATATTTAACTTGGGCTTTTGATGAATATCTGAGTCCTCAATCTAAACCACTGACCTGTAGTTGAATGAATTATGAAATTGTTGCGCTTTCACTTATGGAAATTGTATTTGACTTTAGTTTGTACCAGATTCTCACTGTTGCCACAAATGTCAAATCTGGCCTTTGTAAGTGCCTGTAATAACAATGTAAAGAAATATTAAGGCTTTTAAAGCAGCTCCTGCTTTTTAGGAAGGAAAGTTCTCTGTAACACCTCAAAGTTTTAAGGGGCCATGAAAGAGGCAGTCTGTTCACATGCTAGTATAGCATTTTATAAACAGTTTTACATATTAATTTTACAAGTGAATGCTTGTAAAGTTATCATATTGCATACAGTGACTTAAACTGTTCAGGTATGTATAGTGATCAGAACTGCAAGAGATCTCAGTGAGCATCAATATCTTTGTTCTGTGTAACAATCTTAGGATACAAATAGAATTTTTTACATGTGTACCTTTCAAAATTATAATTTTCTCTTTAATCTTATATTGCCATGTTATTAAAACCAAATGTAGGCCTAGAGGTCAGGAGAACCAATGCTATGGAAAACAACCAACAGCATTGCAGAGGGTAGAAATATATCAGGTTCACACATGAACTACACAAGAACAATAAGAATAAATGAAGTATACTATTAAATACTGATTTAACCTGTAGAGGATACCACTCCATTCAAACAGCTGAGTGGAAATGGGTTTTCCTTTAATTTATTTTCACAGTCTCTCTTAGGAGAGACAGAAACCACATAATGCTTGGCTCAGATTGTAATATTCTCTTGACTATTCAAATAGGTTTGTTAGTAGAATAAATGTGTATATCACGCTTTAAATATTTAAGTAATTTAATTTAATGGCATAAACATTAGCTTTAGTACCATTAGATATATGTAGGAAGTGAAAGAAGAGTAAACTGTAAATCACTGTGTTACTGATGCATGGAAAATGGTTCAGGGAAGGCAGGAACAATGCATTTTGCAGGATTCTTCTTTTCTTTTTCAGAAATCAAACATTTAGTGGCCTTACCACATCCCTGAAACTGCCAATCACACTCCCCTACACTCCACAGTCTGCTACTGGGTAATGGACCACGATCCTTACATGGGCCTACTGTGAAAACGAGTACAAACCTGGCTGCTGATGTTTGCATATCATCAAGCTTCTAGCAGTTTGAGTACTTCATGGCTCATCTAAGCTATCAAAAATGTCTGGTAAGATGAAATATCCATCAACAGACACACACAAAAGTAGACGTGCTTCAAATACCATGAGATATAGAGGACCATAATTCTCAAAGTACTACTTACAGAAAATATTTGTCAGAAATCTGTGACAAATGCACAAGCCTGCATGTGACAGTTACTGAAGAGAGTTAAACATCTTAAGTATTTTGAAATAAAATGCAGGCTGAAGAGGCAATTAGAAAATGATGCAACCTATCAAAGGAAGAAGTGACAAAAGCACCCTGCAAGCTGTGCCCATTCTGCCTGTGTGAGGACAAGTATACTCTTTCATTTAACTCTTAAATCTAAGTGTCACAATTTCTGGGAAAATAGTGAAAAGTAAGACAAGAGGTATTACTTACTGCACACTCAAAAAGCAGCATTTTCACCACATTGTCCCTCTCCAATGGGTCATTTCAGTTATTTGATCCAAAAAAGTTGATTCACACATACCTATCCTCCTCTTGTTCCTCTGTCTCAGAGTCTATTTTTAAGCTTTCGTCTATGTTTAAATAAGAGACAGCCTGAATTCAGCCTGTTTGACACAGTATACGAAGACCACCTTTTTCAAACTTGTTACATATATGTCTAATGAAATTAGGCTTCAAATGTAATGTAACATTTCAGAGAGGCTGACCCTCAATGCTAATATTAAAATCCGTTTAACATGCAGACATTCAGCACACTAAAAATGAGGCTAAAGTTTATTTAGGGAATATATTTAAGCAATCGCCATTCTTTCAGTAGAAGACAAAGGAGCAACTCAGTTATTCCAGTCCTGGAACTATTATCTCTTCTGGAACATGCTTTTGGGCTCCAGCCTTATTCTGAGCAGTATCAAGATATTGAAGGCTCTACTAAATTTTCCTGCTGGGAAAATATGTATGAAAACTCCCAGGTCTTGGGTCCATCACTGTAGAGAGAAAAAAACCTTGAAAGTTTCTGTAGTCCTATCTGGTCTTTGTCATGGAAACCAAGCTATAGGATCAGGGATTATGGAGCTGTTACACCCCTGTATGGCATCCCAGGATGCAGTCACAACATGGGACAAGTGCTTGACTGGGAACCAAGCCACAGTCACAGTTTTGCTGTTCAAGGTGTGACTCCAGAAAGCATCACATGCATCTTCAGCATCCTTCTCAGTTCTGAAACCAAATGTCTGTCATGCTTGGAAGAGGGCTCCACAGTAACCAAATTATTAATAATTCCTGCAGTTAAATCTGCCTTGAAAAGTGGAATCTCATAGGAAGCAATGGGGGAATTACTGAACATGTACCACAGCACCCAGCTGTGAAAAGGTTCATTCCTCACCTGTTTCCAGCTGCTGGTTGAAGCAAAATCCTGCTCAATATTTAAACATGAAATTAATGCCACAGATGTAGTTGTATCTGTTTTCGACACAGATACCTATTGAAACTCGCAGCTGCATAAAGCATACTTGTAAACACTGTCTCTACACTCTGTTTCTGTTTTAATGCTGCTGCTACTACTTTTTTTTAGTGCTTTTATGTTCTCAGTTCACACAATTGTCTTTTCATGTTTTACGTTTGTTCTGAAAGCTTGGATAATTGTGTGTTCAAGGGGTGAAGACAAATTTCTAGGTCATCTAATTATTCTTCTACCAGTCATAGAGTTTAAATCATGGTTAAGTGATGTAGTTAGATAAGTGACTACAACCACAAACACTTCCTCCTGGTGTCATACCCACTAACTAGTGTCATTACAGTAAACAGTAGCTAATTTCACGCTTCACATTTGGCAACACTATTTGTTATGTAAATATATGTCAAAGCAACTTTCCTCAATTTTAGAACAAGGAGGAGGCTTTCTGTTATTTTTCTTCTTGGTTTCTTATAGCATCACTGTTTTAGGCTAGACGGTGTGTAGAAGACCTTGCGACCTGCAGAAACTGAATAACCCTCTGCTGACATTTACAGAAAATGTTAAATTACTGGGACTTTGTACACTGCAGCAACCCTCAATTACTGATTTGTAGGAAAGCACACAGTACAGAAAAATCTGTATTGGAACTGCCTGAGGCCCTATGAATATATAATAATGCAAGAACATTTTGTTGTTCAGCATCTGAGGCGGAAACATCTTTTAAAGGTCACGCAGTCTCCTTTTTCTTTCTCACTACTTAAAGATTCTTCTCTTTTAATCACATTTTCTTATTTTGTACATGCCATATATTAAAGAAAGCATATAAACAAATAAAATTTTATATAAACAAAGAAAAATGAAAAAAACATTAAAGATATGTAGTGCCTCAATTAGTCACAGATTCTTTCTCTGTTCCATATACAGTGCCAGAAACTTTTTCTTATTACTACCCAGAGAAGTCAGTGTTTTTTAATAGATGAGGACGCCCACTGTTGAACAGATAATCAGCTTCTTCCTTTACTATTAAAGGCACTTTTATAATTTTACTCTTCCCAGATAGTATTAATTAGTATCCAGATGAACTTCAGTGCTATAAGAACGAAGAAGAAAAATAAAGAAAGTACCTATAGAAATCTAATCTTTACACACCAACACTGCAGTTCTGTGCCTGCCTAGCCTCCCAAAAATCCAAACTTTCTCTCCATCTCTGAATCTCATTTTCTGCCTGAGACAGCCTCCAAAATACACAACATCCCACAATTTCTCCCCCACCAAAGCGGCCACCACTAAAAGCTATTGCCGGGCCTCACAGGCCATTTGCAGCCCTTGCGCAGGCACACCAACACTGGGGCTTTGCGCCTGCCTAGCCTCCCAAATATCCAAACATTCTTCCGTCCCTGAGTCTCATAGAAAAAGAAGAGAGAAAGACAGAATTATTGCAATTATCTCTGCTGGACAACAATATCTTGGATAGCATAAAGAACTTTCAAAGGTTGTTTATTCTACCAGATTTGGTAGGGACTGCCACTTAATCTCATACATTTATTATGAAATAATGTATTTGTATCTGGACATTACTTGAAACAAAATACAGTAGAAGTATGTATTCGTCTATTTGGGAGGGAATACATGTTCAAGGCAGCAGCAGCTAGATCCACATAATTACTGAAGTGCAGAGACACACCTAACTTAAAAAATTAAATTGTCAAATCCCTGCTTATTTAACATCTTAATATTGGAAACACCTGATCTCAAGAATGGATATAGTCTCCCTCTGCAAAAGGTGGGCACCAATGCTAAAGTTGTCATCTAAAAGGCTTCTACAGGCAAGGGAAAGTGCTCAGTCTACCTAGAGATCAATGTGCTTATTCCCATAAGGCAGAAAGTGTAGATTTGATCTTGTCATGACAGAAGGGGGCTCACCTCTGAGCTTCTCAGCACTGGAAGGCTCCACCACTGCTTCACAATTTGCATGTTGGGAAACCATGAGCACGGAAGACAGAGTCCTTGGCTGTTAAACTGTGAGGAGAAAAAAGAGGTTCCAAAACTCATGTCAGCGCATTAAGGTTTGCCTGCTCTTCTGGGCTGGGTTATATCCTACGCATTTCACACTGCTTAGTTAAACAGATGAATGTTCAGACTTCCATGGCAGCCTTTTCAGGCACCTAATTCCCTGAATATATGTCACAGGTGTGTCATCATTAAGAATCTCTAGAGTGAATTCTGTGAAGAGTAGTGTTCCCTCAAAGCTAGGTATTACAAGGCTTGATTGCTGTAACAGTAATTAACACATATGACAGCTAAGATATAAAACCAAATTTGAGTCTAGGCTCTTTTGCCTGCTTTACTATGAAATAAACAGATGTGGACTGCCAATGGCCTGTTGGGTGCAGATAACAGCAGGATTTTCTGTTATTTAATGTAATTCATTAGTATAGTTCTGTGTGTCCTGTCCATACAAACTCTTCTCTATACTATGACATCTTTTGTAAATTTCTTCAAAGAAATGTAGCAATGAAATGACAACTTAAATAAATAGAGTTAAGAAAAATAAGTAAGATACCAAGGACACAGCAAAAGAAGATACAAGATTTCCAGTGTTTCCAGGGGAGAGAGAATAGTGGAAAGGAAGTGAGGGACTCCATCTCCAAACAGAATGCCTGTTTTCGCCGTGCCGAACTCTGATGTGAAAATCAAATGCTACTCCTCTCCTTGTGACACAGTTATCTTTCCTCTTTCTTGTGTGCCTTGATCAAGAAAGTAGAGGTTTATAGTGTTTTTGTTTAGATTGTTATCCTTAGTTTCAAATCTTAACACTCCAAAATGAACATGAACACTTTCCTTAAAGCTGTGACTTCAAGCTACAGAAGTCACAAGGGCATGCTGAGCTGTGAGTTTATATTTGATTCACATCCCAAAGGCTTTGTTCACAAGCAAAGTGCTTAAGCATTATGTTATTTTAATAGGAAGTTTATATTCAGCCACCAGAGGAAGGATTTGCCAAGTCCTGGCCAGTCAGCCTTATTTAAAAATCTGCTGTATGACAGAAATTTATATGGTTTGGTTTTGTTGTTGTTGTTGTTTTGGTTTGGTTTTTTTTCATAACCATAGCTAAGATAGGCTTAGTTAGCATAGCCTTGTGTGACAGAGTTGAATCTCTAAATCACGAATACCACACTATCTTAAACCATCTTTTAAAGGATGCCTTGCCCAGTGCTAACTTGCCAGTTAGCCAGCATTAGTAACCTTTTACTGTTTCCATTGTGTTTGTAGAATGGGAAATATTTAAACTGTAGGTTATACCTGCTAGTGGGATATTTTGCTTAGGGCAGTAATCATTCAGTCATTCAAAATCACACAAGTCAGTCCTGTGTAAGAGCAATAACTACTGACCTTCCCGTTTAGAGGGAGAGTATTGGTTCAGTGCTATTTTGTGCCTATCAGTAGAAACCTTCCTTGTTTGAATTAGATGGATATTGGAAGTGTCCTACCTTTGACTTTAAATCAGTGGCACAGACATCTGTTAGATTAGCTTGTTTGGCTTCTTCCCAAATGAGAACTGCAGGGGTGGAAAACAACATGAGTTGAGATTATTTGCCTCAGAGAATCGTTGTTTTCAATTTTTCTCTCTGTCAGTTCCAAGCTGTGTTTTATGTGCAGTACAGTCTTCTCCAATCCTTTGATATACTACTGTTTGCATTGCTCTGAAACTGTGTTTAAAGACTCTGCTTAAGAGGTTAGCAGGAAGCAGACAGCTAAGATATTTGGGAATTTTCCTAAAGGAGCTGCTGTGCACTCTAGGGTTTCAAAGCAGAAGAGTGTGGTCACTATCAGTAACTACTTTTGCAGATGAAAGATGCAAACTTGATAGATATTTAACAGATACAATTGGTTTGCCCACTAACAAAGGGTCATATGATGCTTTTTGCTAATCTCACTTTGTTTTGGTTTTAGTTTATCCCTCCTCTTCTTACCTGCGGTTTTTTTTAGTAGGGATCAATGTGACTTTTGGTTTTTTTAATCCATTTGAGGCCATTCTTTACCTTATAAAACTGTAACAAATCTGTCACATTTAAAAGGGCAGAAGGTATGTTTTATGTTTCAAACACATATGTTCACTAATAAGCTTGAATGTTACATTTTATAGATCTCTCAAAATCTAGTTCTTCTTTAAAAGTATTGCCTGGTGTGGAAGAGCTGCTCTGTCCCGTGTGCTTCTCATCTTTACTTAGAAGGGACTGGTCCGAGCAGCGCCAGCTGCTGGGTGCAATCTGTGCTATTTAGCATAGTCCCTGGACTGGTATTTTCAGGAGTAAAGTGAAAAAACTGTCTGCTGGCCAGAGGCTCCTCGTGCTTGGGGGAATGTCAGAGGTCTATTTTTATTTTCCCATGTGTAAGAACATGGCCCTACACCTTCGTTCTTTTTGGCCTCTGTGAATATGCTACAAAACTTGAGACATCTTAATCTTGCTTTATGCAGCTTAACCTTCACCGTGTACATTTCCAAGTGTGTTATCTGGAGGACTTTCTAGCTGATTATCTCTAACAATCCTGTGACAATTCCCCACAGTGAAACTGGCATAGATGTTAATGCTGAAGGCAGGCACTACAGGATGTGTGGAGAGAGCTTTTTTTTAATCCCGTTTTATTGCTGTTGCAGTACATTGAGTAACAATTTGTTGCCAAATCAACTTTAAGGTGTTGTCTCTGTCATTCATGTAAAGGCAGACATCAGTCCAAGTTCTCAACTTTTCTACTTTCCAAATAGACTCCTCAATACAGTCTCAGGCTGGCTGACTTCAGCTGGTTAACCGTTGCCAGACATAATCTGGAGGCTTATGAAGCTTGCACTTTTATCAGCTGTGCTTTTCCATACAGGTCTTCTATATTTAGTTCCATTTCTTAGCCTCCTGCAATGTGAATATCAATCGAACCTTACTCTAACAGATCTCCTTTGCCGTAGAATTTTCATATAATATCACAAAACCTCAACTCAGTTGTGTTAGAGAATCCACTGTTTTCAGGTTTTTGATTAAAAAATAATGTATATATATGATTCTGCAGGCTTTTGCATGTTACATGAATGCTTCCACATACAGTGGCTGGAGGTATTGAACTGTTTCAGCTCTGAGCAGAATCTAGGAAAGCTTACATTCTGGTAATTTCCACTGCTGGAGAATTTCAAACCAACCCTTTCAGCCCCAGTTCTGCTAGGGAGGGCCATGCCTTTGCCTGAGCTGACTCTCTGCTAGTCAGTCTCTCTAAGATGAGAAAAACCTTCCCATTCAACCCTTGCAGAAGACACCTGCATTAAGGAAGGCTTGTATTAGAGGTTTCTGTGGTGATATTGAGTACACTTGCCTGACCATTACAAGATAAGCAGTAAAACCCTTAGTTAAGAAAGCGAGGACTAATGTTTCCCTCCAAAACCAGACTCACAGTAAAGAATCTTATGTCTTTGTAGGAAACAACTTTCCTTCACAAAGCCTTTTCTCTAGAAGGCTTTATTGATGCAACAGCTTCAGCAGTCATAGTAAGACAGTCATAGATGGACTGGACAAGAATCAACTCACTTCTCACCTAATCTGGTCCTTCCCTGAACTCACTTAAGCACATGGTTTCCCTCTTCTATTCCTATATTTCCTATAATTTATTCCAGAAAATATGAGTGAGGGAAGTGGAATTCTTCACAAGTTTTCTGCTCTGATTGCATGAGGTCTTGTAAAAGTTATCATAATGTCTATGCATGCACAGTTGTGAAGAGTATGCCAATATTAGATATGAGTTTGTGGCCGTGGAGGATATTATTTCTCACAAACAGATGTGCAAAGGATAATCCACAAATAACAATTCAAACAGAAAATTATGGAAGGCTTAATATAAGCACTAGGCTCCTGAACTGCCACTTTTAGGAATAAATAAATGAGTGAATGAATAAATAAATTTTAAAAATAAATAAATATATAAATAAAATGCTTCCAGACATCCCTTTCAACCTCAGGCATTTTTTCCTTCTTCTCAGTGCAAGTTCAAAGTGTTAACACTACTATTATTCTTTCTGTTTGGCTTTTCTGAGATCCACTTCAGATAACTAGCCTGAAAATAGAGTTTCTAAGAGTGAAGTAACAAATGAACCATCAATTCTTTATTTTAGCAAGATAAAGTCTGAAGCAAAAACATTGCTTTCTGTTTCAGCAGTGAGGTCATGGAAGAAATAATTTTGCCTAGTAATTTCCATGGCTCAGGAATTAGGAAAGCCAGAAGGTCTGAAATTGAAGTTATGTAATGTAATGAAAAAATATGATTATGTTCTGCTCACACTATGATCTTTGAAAAAATAACCATTATGGGAGCTAAATATCAATTCAGAAGGGCTTTTAATGGTGGAAATAAATGTACATGAGCAGATTTTTCAAAGTGCACAAACACTTAGAATTCTGAAAGAAACCTGTGGTGCAGAGAGAGGATTTCAGCAAGAAACTGTCCTTCTGTAGTCTTATGCTTGCCAGGACAATTTGGAATGACATAAGTTTATAAACTGCCAAGAATAAATTTAGAAAGAATGATGCCTCAAATGTTCAAAAATATTTGCATAAGCAACTTTATCTTTCAGAAGTTTTGTATACCTCCAGTTTGAGAGACCCTAAAATTGGCTGTCTGGGCCAGGTCAAAGCCAATGCTAAGAGTGGAAATATTTCCTTCTAAACTCAAGGCATTTGCACATTCAAATGGTTAGTTTACCATTGTTCTTAGACTAGAAATTCAAATAATTCTAGATGAGTAAGCAGACTTGTCTTCCTCAGTTTAATACCTTTTCAGATTCTTTAAAAAAGAAAAAGACCAAACCAAACCAAATTAATTTTTATTATTTTAGGTTGTGATTATGGAAGGGAAATGAAGAATTACCCTAATTTTATCCAAACCTGATCAAAATGTTTTTAACATTGCCTTCAGTTAGTCCACTGAGAAGATCTAAGACAGAAGTATAGTAGTCCAAATACATTTTCGTTTTTTCAGCTGAGGAAGCTTGACCTTGAACCTGATGAGACCTCCTTCATTGCTGTGTTACATCACAGTCTGCCTTCAGTCCCTCATTTTTGTTGAGTTTTAAAATATTAGTATTACTGCTGACAGATTGGCCTGACTGCATGACGTTGTTCCAGCTGTCTTTGTATCCTCTTTCTTTGTAGAGTTGTGTTGTAGATAAATATAGCCTAGACAGAAGAGTCCAGGCACTGATTTCTTATTCTTATATAAATCTTGTCAATGTATATTTTAAGGTAATTTCCCAGACATGTGTTAGCTTTCTAAGGGTTATATACTAAAGCTTAACATCTCCACAATTAGTAACAGGTATCCAGTTTGCCCATCATCCAGTTGCTTGTGAGTCTCAAATAGAGTGCTGAAAATTATTTACTTTCCTCTGTACTGCTGCAACTTTCCTGACTGCTATTTTTTAAAACGTTCTGTGTCAGTTTGGATTTTTGACAAGTACCTTATTCTAGCACTGTGCAGCTGTACAGCAATATCTAAATTACTTACAACTTTTTTGTTTGTTTGCCTCCTCTACGTTTCTATCTTCAGCTTTACAAAATATTTTGTAAGTTTGTTCTTGCTTAGCAATCCAATATGTATGTAGTCCCTGGAACAGCATATAAAACACAGAATATATGTCAACAGGTCATTTATGACTCTGCAAGTAAAAATGACTTGTTATCACTAACACTGTGACCATGCTCCACCAAAGAATCTTCCCTGCTTTGAGGGTTGATTTATTTGAAAACAGAAATGGACGCTTGAATATCTAAATATTTTTGATCACCAGGTCCATTAGGTGCAAGAAACTGCAGACTGTTGAAAAGTAATTCCTACCTAATTTTTCTTATTTTATACTTTATCACTAAAGGACTTGGATGCATGTATTTACTGTCCTTTGTAAGTCATTTTAATTAGACAGTAACAGGGAATATACTTGTCATCAAAAGACAATATTACAGTTGTGTCTCTGTTCCCTCACCCAAATTTTGTTTAGATGGCAATGTAATTATTTTATTTTGGAATAATTAGGATTTCATTAAAATATCAGGAGGTGAATTGATCACTTTTCTGTCCTGACTTAAACGCTTGAATTCATGAATAACAAAGCAATTAATTTATTCTAGTCACCCTGACATTGTTTTTATCTATGAAGTAGTTTTCTTCAAAAAGAAATGTAACGTAGGTGTTCTAAATAAATTTGCTAACTGAAGAACATCAAACATTTGAAATACAACTTAAATTTAAGTGTTTGCTTCTATGTCCTTTAAATAAAATTAAGTTTATTTTAGTCTCAAATTAAAATCCTACAATTTATTTTGGCATCATGTTCTGAATATGCAACCAAGAGAATCCTGACTATTCTTTGTTTTCCGCTGCTTGCAGGAGCTATGGCTGAAGTTAGAATACATATTCATTAACGATGCAAGTGAGGCCGCTATAATAAGGTTATTTATTTCACTTGTCAGGATTAGGTTTTTTTTGACCTGCTTTCTACAAATTACTGAAGGCTAGCCCAAAACTGAAAATGTTTTCATTTGATGCAGTTGGGATCAGTTTTACTTAATCATTTTGGTCATTAAAATACACCAAATTATTGCTTAGATGAACAGTTGACTTCATGCCTAAACTATTTAAGGATTCTAAGAACAATTTTTGAATGTGACTCATGTAGATTAGCCATGTTAAGAAAGTTCTATGAATTAAATAAATGGATTAATTTATAGAACTTTTCAGAGTCATACTAAAATTGTACATGATGGATCGTACTCTCTCTGGTGCTCATGCTTATATAAGCCTTCCCCTAGAGAAAATTTGTCATGAAAACTGTCATTTAAATTGCTTTTCCACTGAATAAGGCAGACGACACAGAAGCCTAGATTCCTATCCACTTCATAAGAAACTGGATGTGGCATTATTATCTAGTCTGTGGGGACAATACAACAGGGGCGTTCTTCTATATCACAGAACAAAATTCAGCTCTGTGGCATGACTGCATAGCTAAAATATTATTTCTTCATTGGCAGTTGTAAGTGATTGGTGCAAGACTGACCGAAGACCAGGGTTTCATGTATGTATATAACCAGGAGAATATAGTTTCTTGAATAAGGCACATCATAGGACTGCAACTTCTGGGGATTACTTTACCCGGTGCACAGTACCATCAGTTCAAAGTGGATTCCTTAAATACAAGCCAGGGCATTCCCCCTTAAGTAGTTTCTTATCCATCTCATATGCCTGGCATTAATTCCCAGCTTATCTAGCTACAGTTTATTCTGTAGGCTGTAAACAGCTCCCCGAGAGGAATCACAGTGCGTGAGGCATCACAGTAACCATTTTCCTGCTACTCCAACTATTTTGTTTAGCTTTTTGAAACGTACAGCATGTTGACTTCCAGAAATTATACTCTCTTCTCTTCAAAAGAACATTAAAGGCAATATTCGTGTCAAGCCAGCAGAGCCAGCTGTTTAATTTGCCACAAAAACCTATGAAACCCTTCAGTGAGTATATATCACCATTAAAGTTGCAACAGACAGATAACAAGGAAAAGGGATAGAATAAAATTTGTGGAAAAGGAAACGACTTTTCTGGGAAGTATGTGAATCTTTTACACTGTTGCATTTCTCTGAACAATTTTCATTTAGATTTAAGATCAGATCTGTGAAGCAATCAATGACACTGATATTTAGAACTTTCCAGGAAAGAAAAAAGAAAAAAGAAAAAAAGAAAAAAGCAAGCCTCTATCAGTTTACTGTCATATGCATCTGTAAGTAAATCAAAGTGTGGAATGACAGAAGGAGGAATCATGATTCAGAAGTTAGTATCCCAGACTGATTTTGTGGTCAGGACTCTACTGAATGTATAGTCATATTTGTAGATAATGGCACGGAAAAGCAACATTCAATAATTCCATTGTTCATATCCCTGTAGACATTAAAACAAAAAGCACCTCATCCCTGTCACAGTGGAAATGAGAAAATAAGGAAGCAATTTTCCTTGATAATTACACTTGTCTCTTACCATAAGTATACCAGATGAATTGGAATTAGAATTGGAAATGTATGTTATAAAACATTCACTGAGTCTATGCCTCCACTATATCAGAAGATTGACTAACATACATTGCACATATGGTTTTTTAATACTTTAGGTACTGTGTGGAACTCAAGTAGGGGTTTAAATATGCAAATTTTAAGCTAAAATCTTGAAAACATAAAACTTTGTGTGCAGAAACAAGAACACACAAATTGAAGATATTTTGTGAAGGTAAGAGATTTCCATGTGCTTTACACTTAATTGGTTCAGCACAGCACAATATATGTCTTCAGGTGTTCTATCCCAGAAATATTGCCCATATTTTTTTCAGTTTAAAAATAGGCATTTTCAAAGAAATCATATTTGCCTCTGTACTCAGGAAGAATAAAATAAAGCTGTTCCTTCTTATGGAAAATCCTGGGGGTTTTATTATAAAGCTCTTGCTGAGGAAAACATTCAATGAATCATTAGCTCTTGCAGTGGGGAAGCGAAAACTTAAGCAATGGTTGCTAATCTAGTGTAGTCAGAAAAGACTTTCTAAATAACTTAGGGTTAAAAATCACTTTAATCTTCTTTCTTTTACTCCCTAAGCAGAACAACAATAAAAACCACCTGTAGTACCTTGTTGTGTGGTCCTCCCCAATATTTTTTATAGCCATTAAAATCCTATAAACTAGGAAAGTGCATAATAACTGTTATTATAAAGGCAATTGCTGTAATCAGTTATAAAGATTTCTTTTCTGTTTTAGCTCTCATGTTTACACAATTTTTTAAACCTTAAGAGCAGTATAATTTATGTTTTTCCCCATTTCCTTCTATATTAGTTTATGAGAAATGCATGTAGATGCGTGAGAAAGTACTGCCCTGTTAGTTTATACTTTTAGATAATTACATATTGTCTCATATACAGCATGATATTTAAAGGGTTACTCAGATGTTATTTACTCAGCAGGTTGTCTAACATGATAAATGTGACTGCTTTTACTGTACACACATATTTTGACTCTTACAGAGCAAGGTTTGTACAGCCTATGTTTCATGGGTCGCTCTCTTCAAGCTCCTTTCAGAAAAACAACAAATGAACAAAAAAACCCCTTACAGGGGTTTTGTTCTGTTTTGTGTTGTTCTAACACAACAAATGTTAGAATGCTTCTTCTCAGAAAACTTTATGCTTCTTCACATACCAACATTTCATATCCTTTAAGAAGTTCCTTAAAAATTAGTGTAAAAATTCTGCTTCTCAGGACAATATGTATTTACCTTGGCATCGTCTTCTTTCTAAAATGGCTTGAAGGCGACTGAAATTAGCTAAAACTCGTATTGAAATAGTACAATATACACCAATAGCCAAAAACATACAAATGAAGTTTGAAAGTTTTAGCAAGTGCTTTATAGTAACTTGGTCTTTCATTCATTGTAAGGTTAAATGACTACCAGATAACTGATTATAAGCATTATCTGCTAGATATAGAGGTATACTTATCCAGAGTTTTGAGGCCTGGGTCTTTTTGTTTGGTTTGGGTTTGAGTTTGGGGTGCTTTTTTGATACATAAGATGGTTTAAACTCCATTTCTTGTGTATTTCTAGCTATGCAAACCCAAAACTTCTAAGTTTTACATTTAAGTTTCTCTGGCATTTACCTTCTTTCAGAAAATATTCCACATACCTTAACATACATGACACCAAGCAATGAAGGCATTGCGTCCCAAAAGCTTTTGAACAATGCTGGGTGACTGCATAAAAACACCAACAGCAACCACAGACTAAAAATAAACTTCCCATTCTCTCCCCACCAGGCAACCTGGGTTATCTGGGGAGTACATTTTTGTTTTGTTTTCCCAAAACCAACCTATTTTTAGGGGTTTTTGTGTGTTTTCCCATGCTTATATTTTTATTAATTATCCTTTCCTGCTTCAGCAATGTCCCTCAGATGATGTAGTTTCTGTGGTCCAAATGAATTCCCAGAAATTCTTTCTAGTGACCTTTCTTCATTAAATTTTAAAAAAGAAACACATTTCCCTTAATAAAGACACAAGATTTACTGCAACTCCTCATGGGTAAACCCAAACTGCATGAAGTTTCTTCTGGAGGAAGAAAATTTATTGAGATAATTTCATATTTATTATCTCCTTAATTCACCTGGCACACCTTCTTGGAGTCCATTATATTTTCAAAGTTGGAGTGAATGAGACTGTTCAGAATATGTTTCCTGGTGGACTCAGTCTATCAGCTATGAATTATTGGACCTCACACCTGTTCTCCTGGATGAAATATTAATTCTGCGGCTCTTCTGGATATTCTCAATCCTATTTTTGATAGTGGAAATGATTCAAAGAAATTACAGAGCTGCCTCGCAGTGATTCTGATAACCGCTGCAGTCTGAAAACAAACTTTTTGTCGACCTGTTTCCACTGCTTTTGTCACCAGTATTGTAACTACTACTGCCACCCTAAATACTGCTTGATTTGCAAAAGTTTCACATCTGGGACAAAATGAGCTTTCCCTGAGCACAACTTCCATTAGTTTCAGCATAGAATCCATTATTTACAACTATTGGGGTTTTCTTTCTACTTTTATTAAGATGAAAAGTACAGATTTGCTAGGAGATTAAGAGGCAAAGAACAAGTTGCCTGGTCAGATAAAAGTAAAACAAACACCCTTATCTTAATCATCAGATAAGAAACTATGATATTCATGAGTACATGAAGAACAAATACATATATACATGTTTATATGGTTATACATCTCTGTGTGTATATATAAAAATATATATATTGAGCTTTAAGATTTCCTTAAAGAAAATGATTTCTTTAAGAAGGAGACATCTTGCTTCCACCAGTCCTAGAAACTTCTTTTGTGTGGCCTACCTTCAGACCCTCAAAGTAGAAAGATTGTGATGGATTTCCTTTTATGCTCAAATTTAAGACATAGACGGTATCAAAATAGGATAGATTTGTCTAAACTGAACTGGTCTGATCCAAATAAAGGATGCTTGTCGTGTTTCAGGACTTACCCTGCAAAAGGTGATGAGGACCTTAGTTTGATAGGTATATTTCACTGGAAGCAAAAATGACCCCTTTGTTTACCTGTTTCTTGTTTGCTCTCTGCTTCTCGCTCCTCTCCCTTCCATCAAAAAAATTTTCTGCAGTGCTTTCAATAATCTGAAAATAATCCAAAACCAAAAGCTGCCCTTTTGTCATGACTAATATATTGAATATGGAGAAGTGCTCAAATACTATCATGAACCTATTATGTCCGTATTTGATATATGGTCAATACAAAATACATCATCAAGAGATGAGAGGATCCGTTAGTATAATCATTATCATGATGCCACCTGGATGGGCTCCTAACAGTAGGAATATAAGGAGCACACCAAACCTTCTCAGGAATGTCAGTATCTTATCCATACCTCAGTCACCATCTGCCCCCAGAATATATTTTTTAACTACCCAGGACAGATGTAATCCTTCAGCACTTTGTTATTTCCCATTTGGTAACCTATACGTAGTCTTGTGTTTCTTCAAGTATGAGCGGGAATATAAATGAGATCAATGATGGTAAGATTTGTAAGGACGTCATTACACACTTTTTTAATTTTTTCATTTTCTATAATTCATGTAAGAATATATAATAAATGCTCTGAAAATATTTAATTAGTAAGAAACAAAAAGCAAAACCATGTTCCTGGTGATATCATGCCAAATATTTTCATTTATTTTGCTAATGGAGAAAAGTAATAGCAAAAGATTAATGGATTCTCTTAAAATATGCTGGCATGGTTTTCCGATCATCCATATTTGCACCGCTATGTCCATTTATTCCTGATTCGTTTTATCAAAAATGAGACTGTAATGGGGATTCTTGTGTAACAGTTGCATGTCTAAGATGTACCCAAAGGCCAAGTACAGCTTGGAAAGGCTAGTCTCACATTCTTTGTTCTGCAGGCAAC
Source organism: Phalacrocorax aristotelis (assembly GCF_949628215.1). Taxonomy (NCBI): domain Eukaryota; kingdom Metazoa; phylum Chordata; class Aves; order Suliformes; family Phalacrocoracidae; genus Phalacrocorax; species Phalacrocorax aristotelis. The sequence continues at coordinate 5,839,949 of NC_134311.1, forward strand.
TTATCCAAGCAATTCTTCACTGATGCAGATCTGCGTGGTGGTCTGATGTGATGCTGAAGGTACCTATCTTTTCTAAAGCCACAGAGAGTTGTCCGTCTTATGTGTACATGTACCAGATGGAAGAACACACAGGAAAATACACAGTTTATTTAATAGACTCTACAGTGCTTTAGTATTTTCTTACTTGTGGTATGTCAAGAAACGTTAATGAACACGTAAAGCGTGTCCATTGGGCTTTGATTTCTAGGCGGTAAACAATAGTTGCAACTATTAGCATTTAAAGTAATAACGGTATGAACCACCCACGGCACTACTTATGAACCCTGAGGGTCAGACTGTCATTCTAATATAGCATCAGGTTAAGGCATCATGATCTTATATGACATGTCATATACAGGACACAAACACAGATTCAATTTGGTCCTGAGTGAATGGTGATAAACTTTATACAGTCAATAAAGTTTTACTTAAGAAGTTTCTATCTTCAGGCACAGGCAAGAGTCACATACAAACCTCAAGGAACACAGTGATATGTGTAAGAACAGATCCTTCAGAAGGGCTGGTCATTGTGAAGTGTCTGTCATTTAAACACACTTCATTGAATATATGAGCAGAGGAATATTGCTTTATGTGACCTTGATTGATGTATCTGATACCTTCACTTCCAATACAGAATAAAAATATTTTCCTTTTCTCTAGGGAAGAATTAAAAAAGAAGAAAAAGTCCAGTCTCCACTTGACAGGTTTTACTGAAATGAACTTTTTTAAAACAAAATAGTAAAGAAAATGGTTGAATATTAACCTTTAAGAAAGAAAAAGTATGTTATATTTTTAACCAACTGAAACGAGACTTTTAAATTATATATCGACACTGGTAATATTAATCTGAAAAGCAATCAATAAAGAGTAACCTGATGCTAAGACATCATCGCTTTAGGATACATTTTTTGCAACATAATTTCCTTGAAGCATGTAGAAAGTTGTTGCAGGATAGAATGAATTTCCTCATTTCCCTGTGAGCCAGTTTAAATTTCCCCCCATCATTTTGCCTTATGCTAAAGCTAAGAGGTATTTCATTAATCTTTTAGGTTTTAGGTATGCCTATAAACTACTATTATGCACATACACACACACACGTGTTTCTTATCCAGTTTGAAGGTAAAAACGTATGTTTATTTTAAAACAAATGCCTCCACAACAGTAAATGCAACCTGGTAAAATTAGAGTGACCTGATCTACAGCCATAGCCTTAGATCTGCTGTAATTTATTTCCATGTAAATCTACACTCTTTTAAAATGAGGTATTTAAAAAATGAACTATCTGAAGCTGGTGATAGAAGATTTGAGAAAATTTCATGACATGTTGGAAAATACAGTCTGTAAGGTGAATGGTTTGATTTTATTCTTGTTGACTCATGTTTATTGCCTTGTCTACAGCTTCCAGTTGGGGGTCTTTCCAAACAGAACATCATACTTCTCACTGTACTTCCCAATATCTGTCAAAGTCAGCTACCAACTCTATATTTACCATTTATAGGACTCCTGCCCTTAAATCACAGTGGCCCACTAGAGCACACGAAACTTCCTTGGTGTCCTGGTTTCAGCTAGATAAAGTCAATTTTCTCCACAGTAGCTAGTGTGGGGCTGTGTTTTGGATTTGTGCTGGAAACAGCGGTGATAACGTGGAGATGTTTTAGTTGTTGCTAAGTAGCGCTTACACCGGTCAAGGACTTTCTCGTCTCCCCGTGCTCTGCCGGGTGCACAAGAAGCTGGGAGGGGACACAGCCGGGGCAGCTGACCCCAACTGACCAATGGGATATTCCATACCATATGACGTCATGCTCAGTATATAAAGCTGGGGGAAGAAGGAGGAAGGGGGGGAAGTTTAGAGTGATGGTGTTTGTCTTCCCAAGTCAGCATTAGGTGTGATGGAGCCCTGCTTTCCTGGAGATGGCTGAGCACCCGCCTGCCCGTGGGAAGGAGGGAAGGGATTCCGTGTTTTGCTTTGCTTGTGTGCAGCTTTTGCTTTACCTGTTAAACTGTCTTTATCTCAACCCACTAGCTTTCTTCACTTTTACTCTTCTAATTCTCTCCCCCGTCACACCAGGGGGGAGTGAGTGAGTGGCTGTGTGGGGCTTCGTTGCTGACTGGGGCTAAAGCATGACAACTGGGTTGCACCTTTGGCTTTGAGAGCAGGACAAAATTTAAAGTACACTACACCAGCACTTGATATTCTTGATCTTCCCTAAACCATTAACTCCGTGTCCCTGCTAGAGACCTTCTAGGATGTAGTTCTTAGTATTTCTTTTACTACACCCCATAAAATATTGGCTTGGAATATAAGTAACTATAAAAAAGACTACTAAAAACAAAACAAAACAAAACTAAACTAAACAAAACAAAACTAAAGACACTTGAGATCATTGTGTGAGATTACCATTTCCCCTCTTCTAAGAAGCAAAACTGCCAGCCTGTAATGTTTTGTTACCAGTAAAAGAAAGGTTGGCAAAATAACACCATCATCGATCTTTTATTAGTGATTTTCATTGAGTATCTGGAGTGATTCTACCTTCTTTAAGCAGCAGCTTTTATATCCATGCTTATTTCCACTCGGATTGAATCAAATTTTAAATACTCTCTGCTTTGCCCAGGAAAGGCAGGGGAGCTATTATTTACAATAAGCACATTTTCATTCAGATGTGGAAAGATAATCTAAAAACTGATTAAGGAAACTCACTTAGGGGATTTTATGTGTATAGCTTATCATCTCTGGTAGCATTTAGCAAGGTGGAAGGTGTGATTCTAACCAATGCTGTTTCAAGGAATTGGCAGGATATCATACACATAGCTGGAATGGCAGTACCAGGAACATGGATTTCCTTCCCTGCCCCCCCACCCCCACCCCAAGAAAAATATTTTAAATCATTTTTTATACATACTTACAGGAATTATGGAAAATGAAGCACAAGAAGAGTGTACATTATTTTAGCCTTTGCAGAATAATACTGCTATCGATGGCTAATAACTCACAGCTTTGGAGTGCAGGCAGTATAGCATGTAATAAATAAGAGATATGAAAGTATTTGAAGTTGCAGGGAGGTACCCACACTAGTTTATATTCAAGGCACCTGTTGACTTTGTAGGGGAGAAGTAGTGAGAAGATATGCTATTTCATGAAGAACCCATAGTACTGCATGCTGATGAGGTATAACACATACTGCTTTTTGCATAAGAACAAAAATTGTTGGAATTAGAACAGGCATCAGCTCCAAGTTAGAAAAGGCATGGTTCACTCATGAACACATGGCCCCAATCCTTCAAGGTTTTTCTTTGCTCTGGGCCTTCAACCTATCAAAGTTCTGAGCAGACCCATGTTTATATAGTTTGTGTGATCAGACACCAAAACATTTCTGCAAGTCAGTGTCAAGCATCAGTGTGGTTTCCTCTGAATCTCAGTGGGCAACTTCTAATGGTAGACTCATCATACACAATGTGTCTCAAAATGTGAAAAGGAGACATAAATTTTCATCCTCCACTCAAATATCTTCATAGCTGTTTTCTAGCTGAAGGTGATTTTGCTGAGCGGGGATGTTGGATATTTCTATTTACATGATGTGTTAAGTGTTGTATGTTAGGTATTAAAGTGAGCTGGGAACTACCTCGTTGTACCACCCTAATGACATACAGTCCAAGGATAATAAAATCTAAGAAAAGAATTCATGTTCAATAATAAAATGTGTTGTGTTCATTGCTATTATAATTTAAACCTGGGTTTGAACAACTGATCACAAATAAAAGGAAAAAAACCCACCAACAACACTACTAATAAAGACTCTGGCACATCAAAAATCCATAGCTGTAGGTCGAACTTCTAAAGTTCTAGTAGAGTGTGTAACAGACTGTCTGAATTCTAAATTTCATTCTACAATGTGATAAAATGAAAACTAATAAATCCAGATACTTTTCTGTAATAAACTCTAATTTAGTTTGTTATTTAATAAGAAAACTCTTATCAAGTGGCATCAGGCATAAACATTTTTAAATGAACACAAAAAGGAGAAATTTCAAGTAGTACACAGTGAAACTGTTCATCTCCCTGAAGCAATACACTGTGCATGATAAAAGTGGGCATGGATTGAAAAAGTGACTAGATTCACTTGTGGAAGAAAAATCCACCTAATACCTGTACAGTACATGTTGCATGTTCTCCTCCTGGCATCTGCCAGCAATCGCTTCTGCAGAGGGGATGCTGGGCTGGATGGGCTTTCAGTCTAGCATGGTATAAACAACCTTACGCTTTTACTGTTTCTTAAAATACCAATCAGGATATAGATACTCATCTGGAAATGGGTCACTGGCATTTGTTGCCTGTTGTGGTGTCACAAGAGGGCCTGAAGGAAGACTGCTGGTTCAGGGAATTTCACAGGCAACAACATGGCATATCACTGCCCGGAGGAAGTTTCACTCACAACACCTTGCCAGGCTTTGATGGCCTTTATGCATCCAAACAAAAATGTCAACACTCAGTCTTCTGGGAATGACGATTTGGGCACTGCACAGAGTTAGGATGTTTCACTATGACAGCTGGCCCAGCCCGACATAAAATTTATCAGCTGAGCCTGGAACACAATTTATGTGTCTTGGCAGCTAACATTTTGGCAACGCATCTGAGATAAGCCTTAAACCAGTTTGTATTTGGCTATCAGCCTCCATCAGTGCTTGTGTTTGTTCCAGTTATTTTCCAGCCAAATCGGTCTGTTTCCTCTTGATCACCAACACAGACCAAATCATGTGCAGATCTGTGGCAAAATATCATACAGCTGCAAGAAAGAAGACTAGACATTTGTAGACAGTAAGTCTTGAGAGGTTTCTCTGTTGGGTTGAGTGAAGTTTTCTCAACATTAAAGGAAAAGAGTTTTAATGTATTTTATTTTCCTGATTTAGTGAAAAATTTGTATAATTTAGCTAAAAATTTTGATAAGTTGGTGGAATATATTTTAAAGAGTGACTGAAACACCCTCAGAAAGCAATTTTTTTGTTTTAAAAATGTGGGTTTTGCTTAATTTCTGTTTCACCATGAAAATAAAATCAGGACAAAAATACTGGTTTAAGACAATACATCTTATACACAAATTTACCTGAGCTGATAGTCGAATGCCAATCATTACTCAGGCATATGTAATTTACAGCCAGAGAATACTTTTCATCTGTATGTGCTCTTAATTTGCTAAGTGCCATCTTGCTTTTATTTTTCTGAGATTTTGTAGAAAGCTTTTGAGTTAGTACATGGATTCTGAGGTCTCACAGAACAGATGAAACTGGAAGTGGGAAACACGATCGAAGAAAGTTATAATAAAAGTGAAAAGTGAGCTCTGGGGTTTTTTTGCCATTGCATAACTAGTATAAGATAAAGTGGCATTTCATGCCAGCCTCATGGACTATAGTCATAATAAATGAAAATGCCTGTATTATCTTACTTCAGGATGAGATTAATTGTTCCCTGAAAGTGCCGCCTTCACCACTTCTTTCACTCTTAAAATTCAAGAAAACTAGGAAGTTATATTCTTCATTGTATTTTTTTAAATTTCTGAAACATGAAGTTTTATTTTCCTGACTATAATAAAAACAAATGGGAGGCCATTTCCACAATTGCCAGCTGTAGGAAGTATTAATCCATCTCACATCGCTGCTTCATTTCATTTGGTCCTATTGCACATAAGCCATACATTTAATTTATAAGGATTAGCCATGTTTCCAGCATCTCCATCTGGACAGTCAGATGTCCAGAAATGGTAGTCTGCCATCAGAGGCAGCAGAATTGGTAAACCCACATTTGCTTGGTGTAGAAATTTCTGATTTCGCTTTGGTGAGCTCTGACATTAAACAATGGTTTTGGCTCTCTCCGCGCACTGCTTTTCCAGCCCACAGCTAACCATTCTGCCTGGCACTGGTTGAGTGAAATTGCCATGAAGGCAAATAGCATACATAGACTATGGCCAAGAAAAAGGAGCTGTGCCAATGCAAATGCCAAACCGAGCTACATCATAACTAAGGCATTGCTTGGATCTAGGCAAACAGATATCCAGAGAGACTGGGACATCCTTTGGCTTTCATAATGTCTGCGGCTGGCTTTGGAGAAAAGGTTTATTTAGTAGCAGCTGATGACTGATTACCGTGGAATAGGGTTGATATTAAAAAGTGAAAAACTATTGCACAAAATAAGATCTCCAAAACAGGTAGAACACCTTCAAAAAATCACCTTTTGACTAATCTGCAAGTATTAGAATTGTCTTTACAGGCACCATATGTAACGTTTGGGTTTGGAAAGAAAAGTGCAAAACCAGGTGGACCAAACTAATGACTGTCTGTAACAGCTGAAATACACCAGTGCTACTGTATGGAGGTATGGATTGTTAAATCTTTATTTCATCCCATAAAATTACTGGATCAAACTCTGAGTTTGAATAATGGCACAAACACCACAGATTTAATCTAGTTTGTTTGCCAGTATGATAGATCTAGGTGAAAGTTTGCACTTTCGAAGCACAAGGTTTTTATTTTATACCATGTACCACCAAGAAACTCGAAGAAGGGAAATTTCAAGCTAATTTATGATCATACTGGATTTCTGATGAGGACACTTAGAAAATGCAGTATTTTGAGTAGCTCAGTTCAGGGAACAGCTGTTTTCAGAGTGGGGCTGTAGCACCCTTTTGAAAGAAAAGTTTTTGAGGAGATACTGTAAAATAATTTGGTGTCCACTGCAGAGCAGACTCCTAATAACAATTTCATAAATGTAAATATTCTAATCCCAGAAGTGCTGCACTGACCTTTCATATTGATTTTGTGCACTTTGCCAGGATTTTGAGAAAATATGAACCATGAAGTCTGAAATACAGTGCTACATTTCTCCACTTCAAAAGCAATAACAGTCACTTTTAAAATGTAAAAGCTCTCTTGGGACAAAATCTCTTCGCTTATGATAAATATTCTTTTCTTTTCCTTTCCTCTCCTTTCTTAAAAGAAGACACTTAAAACATTTCCTATTTTTTCATGGGAAATGCAGGTAATAAGAAGGCAAAGTTAGCCGTTAGCAATATGAAAAAAAGGGATAACAACAGTGTGGGAAATTATCTGCATTTTCCACCCTTTCCTTAGCCTGAGCAGAACATCTGCAGTGCATCAATAAGACAAAGAGAGCATCTCTGGAGAGGTCTCTGATGGCACTTAGTCTTAATTGGAAACTGATTTTCATTTCTTGTGAAAGCATCATTCCACAGAATGTATTACTTTACTGTTAGAAATCATAAATGTTATTTTACAAAGCACTTTAAACCATGACAGATAAAAATGTAACATAAAAGAGTCTCAGCTTCCTATTCCACCTGATCCACAATAAGCAAATGACACCTCGAATGCTTCCAGTCTTTGTTGTCTTGCATAGCATACTGGTTTATGTGTATAAAAATTTGTCATGGCATTTTCTACAAAGATATGGAGCTATATAAAATTTTATATGTATCTCTGAAAGGCAAAGAAATTTGCCTCACAGTCTCCTAGGTAAATATTGCTTTCTGGGAAGAAATTAAAGCATTGATTCCAGCTTTACCACTACTTCCTAAACAAATTATTTTCAGAATAGTATTTGCCATTTAAGAAGGACATTGTGTGGGTGATTATATTTTTTATTATAGTGTTCATTTTGGTATTAAACACAAAATAAAAATCATAGAATAATAACCAGAGTATTAATTGTCTCATTATTTACAAAATTCTTCTATTCCATTCACTCAAGTATAAAATTCTTATCTGCAATATGTATACACAACCTTTTCACACACACACAAAAAAAGTCTAAAAGTTGATTAACTGTGAGAGCTCTGCATATTTGAGGGGGACACAACTGAAAGTAGGTGAAAGCCAACTGAATAAAATTTGTGTTTAATGCATCAGGCGCTAAAAGCAAAATCAGCGATAGACATCTCTTTTCCTAACTACAGGTCAGTAACAGTTTGAAATAAGAGTACAAGGCAATGAATCCCAACCTTCCCTGTATGACACATATGAATCCTGAGCAAGAAACACTGTGGCATATTTTGCTCCTTTTTACAAACAGGCAAGAGCAATGGTGTCTTCCTGAGGCAATTAAATCACAGAATGGCATTAGTATAATGTTCTTTAGCTTAAGACCAACCTATTAAAAATATTTGGGGATATCTCTGAGATTGGTTCAAACAGAAAAAAAAAAAGATTGCCAAGTCTTAGAAGACAAAAGTTTCATGATAATTCCGTGTGCCATGACACCAGTGATTAAAGAAGGAACACGATTCAAAAAGTGAGTGTAATATCAATATTATTCAAGGCAATTTAATTTTATTTTAATATTTTTAACATGAAGTGTTGGGTTTTATATTTATCCTATTGTTGTTGGTTTGTTTTTTCTTTATAAACATGGAGTGGTATCATAATGTCAGGTTTAAACCTTTTAAGGCCTGTAAAGGCTTCTGTTCTATTGAAATGTACTTAGTACATATTAATATTCTGAAAACATGCAGCATAGCAAGTTCTTTTTGTGCTAAGTTTTTATGAGGTATGTTAATGCTGATGGAGTGTGAGATATTTCTTAACATCCTTCTAATGGGGAAGCTACAGAAGAACCTGCATTCATTGCCATGAAAACCATTTATGAGCATTCCCTGTTTGCATCTAGACCATTGCAATTTATACCATACCCTCAACATTTTTTATCCATCCCTGGGCCTCCTCTGCATGGAAACAGAAGTGTTTTACTGACTCATAGTGCAGGTTATAAATCAAGATTAGCTTCTATATACACACACACAAAAAAAGACTGTGAATGGCTCTGCAACAAAATCTACCAGAACTTAATTTTATTATATGAAACAAACAACTTAAAAATCCTATGGATATGATAGTAAAATATCCATTATATGAAATGATGATTCATAAAATGAATGCCTAGAAAATATGTAGACAGCTGTCTGACATAATGTTTTCCTCAGTAAAACAGAGTTTTAGTTCAAAGGGATCTTGTTTATTTCCAGCCTTTGAATACTTCTGACTCAAAGTCTTCTTCATCAACACAGACATTGTCTTGAGGCTGCCATCTAAATATTTGTAATTTATGATTGTTTAATGTATCAAACGTTTATCTGTGGCTGTTACTCCTGAAATGGGAAAAGGGATGGTAAAATCATGCAATTCAATTTTTTTTTGTTGTTTTTCAGCTAATGAAGACTGAAATAAAGCCAGAAAAAGGGAAAAAAACCCCCACATTTCAAAGCAATGGTACTTTTACTAATGAGATAACGGTATTGTGGTGGCATCAATTGCTGGGTTCAAAAGATCACACAGTTCACAGACATAGCTTCTGAAAATTAACAAATGAGGTAAAAGGGGGAAAAGATTTACTTATTAAGGAACTAAGTTACTTGATGAAGGTAGTTAAAACCCAAAACTGCATGAAATTATTTTTGGATTTGGGTATTTATTAGGTCACCATTTGTTTGGAGAAGTGTTTCTAATACATGTAAAAGACAGCACATACTGCCTCTTCCCAAAAAACTTTTCCAGTATTTAACACTAGCAGCTACATGGAAACATTGGGGACATTTTAAGGCATTTCTCCTGTTAATATGCAGTGCCCTTGAACATGAAAACCTATTTTCTGTTTCTGAAGAAAAGTTATATTACTCTGATTCAATGGAAGAAATGATGAATTAACAACTGAGCTTGTCTACAGCAAGCTGCTTTATCAGGGTCTGTGGATCCTTAGGGACCACTGACTTCTCTGTATTGCCTAGATTTTAACTTAAACACAGAAATGCATATCATTCAACTGCATTACACCAAGGATGTTTCAGACCACAACACATAGCAAGAGAGCATGGAAATTGCATGTTGTTACCGAGACAACTGTAACAAAGTCATCTAAAAAAGCTAGAGGACAGACTTTTAAATGAACACAGGTCCTGTGATTTTAATGGACCAAAGTTCATACATCAGCTGAAAACTGACTCATTGCCTTCATCTTAACACACCGCACCTGACTTGGAAAAAAGTTTTCAGTCTATGGTGCTGTACAACACCTCTCAGGAGAGCATTCAGAATAATAACATTCATAATCTGTTCTGGGAGCACGCAAGAAGATCGATTGCACTCATTACTTTATGAGCACGCATATTTAAAGACAAAAATTTCTTTTATGTTCTGAGGGTATAGGTTTAGTAATGCCTGTGCCACATGGTAACTGAGTCTGTGCTGCTGATACAGTTGAATATATAACATTTTACCAGAGTCAATTAATTAAATATTTGGATTAATTAAAAATTTGGAACTTATGAGGTGAAAAGCAGTAACAACATATTTAATAAATATTTAAGTAGTTAATACATATAATTATTGACAGAAAGAACCGAAATTTAACAGGACCAAGACAATACAAATATTCCTTTCTGTTTTATTATCAATACTTCACTATCTGTTTCAGTCATTTGAACACTATATTTTGTAGCTGAAGCAACATGTTCTTTTCAAAATTTAGAAGTTCTAAGTATTCTTTAAAAAAAACCCAGCAATTTCCACTGGAAAACTACCTTCTGTTTTACACAAGGAACTGAAACTTCAATTCTTACAAAGAAAATTCTGCCTCTGTAAGGGATGTCAAAGTCATTTCTCAGACCAGAGGGTCTCGAATTCAATATTTCTGATTTGGAAAGAATAAAACAATTTTATTCCTGCTGTTAAACAAATCATGAGGTCATGTCCTCAACTGGTGAATTTCCAAAGACCTTGCTGGTCCATAATGGGCCCGGAATTGCATTAACATACCCACTTCAGAAGACACTCCAGTCTCTGCCAATGTTAAATTATGCTTTATGCTGTGGTAGAAAGTTTTGTCTAGTCTGTTCAAGCTCTAGTTTTAACTGTGCCAAGCAACTAACCGTTCTTCATAAACCACACCAAACTCTTTGAGATTTATTTTTTCTGAGGGAAAACAGGAAAATAAGGTTGCCTACTAAAATAAAGACTCAATCTGATGACTTCTTTGCAGGAGGAGAGGACTGGATGATAGAAAAGCTGTAGGTTTTTTTGCCTGAAATAGGGAAAGTGTTAATCAGCTAAATTAATTTGTTACTTGGCCACATTTGGAGAGTAAGTCCGTAAGCGCATTATATGAAGTTATATCCAACATTTAATTATAATATCCACATGAATTTCATTAATTTAATTATATCCATAAATTTCAGTCAGTTGATTTCACTTCATTCATTTGTAGTGAATAGGGAAAGCTTTGGGACACGTCATGCAAAGACATAGTGTAATAATTTAAACATGTGTGGTGGGTTAACCCTGGCTGTAGGCCATGTGCCCACCAAAGACCCTCTATCGCTCCCCCTCCTCAACTGGATGGGGAGACAAAATACAATGAAAATATTGTGGGTTGAGGTAAAGACAGGGAGAGATCATTCACATTTACTGTCATGGGCTAAAAAGACTCAACTTGGGGAAATAAGCTTAATTTACAACTAACTGAAACAGAGTAGGGTAGTGAGAAATAAAAACTAAATCTTAAAACATCTCTTCCGCATCCTTCCCTCCTTCCCGGGCTCAACTTCACTCCCAATTTCTCTACCTCCTCCCCTCCAGCAGCACAGGGGGATGGGGAATGGGGGTTGCCATCAGCTCATCACATGTTGACTCTGCCACCCTTTAGCCCCGCCACAACCAAAACCCTGTAACGCAAACCCAATACAATGTGATTACTCACAGTCCTGTGAGGACTCTTTTTGCAGCATAGGGATAGGGTCCCACAAAAAAAGAGTTCATTATTGAAGACTTACAGGCACAGCTATAATACAAATACATGCAAATAATGATAATAATAATTGAGAATATGGGAATTACAATTTATCATAAAATAATATGAAAACCATGAGGTCCTACCCCTTGATATTACTGACAATTCAAACTTTCTGTAATTACAGGACAGTTACAGGAACATCGGCTTTCCACTCTAGAAAAATTTTACTCACTCTCTTTGGTGAAAAGGATACTATGCAATTTGTGTAGAAATACAGCATTCTTAAGTATTAATCTTATCCAGTTTCCATCCATATTGGATGATTGCTTATTTTTTGCATCTTAGTTCACACTCTTGCAACTATGCATGATGAAATTTTTGTATTTCTACATTTTATTTTATTTTTTTTTCCACAGGAGAAAGAGACATTAGAAGAGAAAGTTGAAGCCTATTCTATTTTCTAAATTCCCCTTTCAGAAGAATGGAAATAATGATCTTTTCTTTGAACTCACATAACTATGGAAGTATTCACATAGTAGGGACCCTATTCAAGCCTGTCTTTTAGATATTCTAAAGGTGGAAAAAGGGAAGAATAAGAATATTTACTTTCAAGTCAGCTACATGAGCTATAAAATGAATATCTGAGAAATGCTTCATATTAGTCACTGTATATAGCTAATAAGTATCACTCTGTTTGTTAAACACATAATTGCAGAGATATCAGAACTATGAAATCTACCCAAAAAATTTATTAATTACAGACATTCATATAGCTTGTTCAAAGAATAATGTGATTTTACTAGTGTTGCTTGAAGGACCTGACAGAGGAAGACAATGATTTCAGGCTTTGTAGTCTTTCATTGCAATAATAAAAAGAGCGGGAAGAAGGCTCAGAAACAAACAAACAAAACGAAACCAACCAAACAAAAAAACCCAAGCAGAGTCAGCATGGCAATGTAAAGCTAATGGGAAGGTGCTCTAGGAGGCAACCAAGGATTCTCCTGATATGAGAGAATTTCATGTGTAGACAAGGCGAGTAACAACTCCTACATCTTATGAGTCTCTGTCATTTGAAGGAGGTATTTCAGAATGAAGGCAAATACCCTAGCTCCAGCTTTCTTTATTAAAAAAAAACCAAAACACTTCCAATTCACTTTCTAACCACTTTTGAAGAGTCCTAAATTATGTAGATGTCTAAAACATTTGTGTTCCCAAAAGGGAGAGGAAGAAGACACAAACATATTAATGTCTACTGTGCTTTCCCTCCAGTTTCTTAAAATCATACTATGGTTTGAGTTGGAAGGGACCCTTAAAGGTCATCTAGTCCAATCCTCCCCATGAGCAGGGACATCTTCCACTAGATCAGGTTGCTCAAAGCCCCACCAAACCTGACCTTGAACACTTCCAGTGACTGGGCATCCAGAACTTCTCTGGGCAATCTGTTCCAGTGTCTCACCACCCTCATTGTAAAAAATGTCCTCCTTTAGTCCAGTCTAGGTTGACTCTCTTTCATTCCCCCAGTATCCCTAAGCCCTTCTCCACAGGGCTGCTCTTAACCCCTTTATCCCTCAGCCTGTATTGATCTTGGGGATTGCCATGACCCAGGTGCAGGACCTTGCACTTGGCCTTGTTGACCCTCATGAGGTTCACATCGGCCCACCCCTCAAGCCTGTCAAGGTCCCTCTGCATGACATCTCTTCCCTCTAGCAATTTGACTGCACCACTCAGCTTAGTGTCATCTGCAAACTTGCTAGGGCTGTACTCAGTCCCACTTTCTGTGTCATTAATGAAGATATTGATTAGAACAGGTCCCAGTATGGTCCCTTGAGGGACACCAGTCATTACTGGTTTCCACTTGAACATGGAGTCATTGACTATAACTCTTTGTCTGTGGCCATCAAAGCAACTCCTTATCCACCTAACAGTCCAGAAGTTTAGGTAGATAACATCAGTAGCTCTTCCTTTGTCCACTGATGCAGTTACTCCACTGTAGAAGATCACCGGATTAGTCAGATATGATTTGCCATTGGAGAAGCCACGATGGCTGTCTTGAATCACCTCCCTATCCTCCATGTGCCGTAGCTTCTAGGGTGATCTGTTCCATAATCTTGCTAGGCACAGAGGTGATGCTGACAGTTTGGTAGCTCCCAGGGTCCTCCTTTCTACCCTTTTAAAAAGTGGGTGCAATGTTTCCTTTTTTCCAGTCACCGAGGACTACACGTGACAGCCACGACTTTTCAAATATAAGGGACAGTGGCTTGGCAGCTATATCAGTCAATTCCCTCAGGACTCTGGGGCGCATCTTATTGGGTCTCATGGGCTTCTGTATATTCAGATTCCCCAGGTGGTCTCAAACCTGATCTTCTCCTGTATTGGGAAGGAGATCATTCCCCCAGTCCCTGTCTTGATTTTCAGGGGCTTACAAGATGTGGAAAGATAGATTACCATTGAAAACTGAGGAAAAAAAAAAATTGTTGGGTACCTCAGCCTTCTCCATGCTGGGTGTCACCAACTCTCCTGTCTTATTTACCAAGTGGGGTACCTCTTCTTTGATCTTCCTTTTCTGACCAACATATCTGTAAAAGCTTTTTTTACGCTTCATGTTCCTTGCCAAACTCAGCTCCAATTGTGTCTTAGCTTTCCTAATCCCATCCCTACACATCCAGGCAGTGTTCTTGTATTATCCCCAGGATACACATTCCTGGTTCCATTGCCTATGCATTTTCTTCTTACACTTTAGTTTGACCTGGAGGTCCTTTCTGAGCCATGTCTGTCTCCTGCTTTTTTTGCCCAATTCCTTGCATGTGGGAATTGAGAGCTCTTGCACTCTAAGGAAAAAGTCCTTAAAGAGCTGCCAGGTTTGTTAACCTCCTTTGTCCCTGAAGGCAGTGTCCCAGGGAATCCCATCCACTAATTGCTTAAACAACTGTAAATTTGCTTTCCTAAAATTCAGTGTTCTGACTCTACACCTGGCCCATAGCCCTGAAGACTGTGAACTCCACCAGGCCATGGACATGAAGCTGCCACCAACCTTGACATCCCTAATTAGTTCTTCCATGTTGGTGAGCAACAGGTCCAGTAATGTTTCTCCTCCATTCAGACTGTCTACCACCAGGATTAAGAAGTTATCCTTGATGTTCTCAAGAGTCTCCTGGACCACTTACAGCTTGTTGTGATACTTTGCCAGCAGACATCAGAGTGACTGAAGTTCCCCAGCAGTGTTAGAGCCTGTGAGCATGATACTTCCCATAGCTGAAGTAAATATTTCATCTACAGGCTCCCCTTGGTAAGGCTAAGGATAAAGCTAAGGGATTTTCTTTCTCGGCTTGGCCCCTAATTTTTACCCATAAGCTCTCAACCTCTTCATCATTGTTTTTCAAAGGCAGCTCTGTGCAGTCAATCCTTTCTTTTAGTTGGAGGAGAACCAGCCTCCCGCACCTGTCCCTACTTGCCTGTGTCTTCTGAACAGTTTATAGACATTGATTACAGCACTCCAGTCATGTGATTCATCCCCCCATGTTTCTGTGATAGCAATTAAATTTCAGCTTTCTAGCTGCACGATGGCTTCCAGCACCTCAGTTACCCATGCTGTGTTCTTTGATATGGAGGCACTTCAGTTGGTCTATTGACCATGT
Organism: Phalacrocorax aristotelis; assembly: GCF_949628215.1. Taxonomy (NCBI): domain Eukaryota; kingdom Metazoa; phylum Chordata; class Aves; order Suliformes; family Phalacrocoracidae; genus Phalacrocorax; species Phalacrocorax aristotelis. The sequence goes on from NC_134311.1 coordinate 5,855,408, forward strand.
CACCTTTTTAGGGAAACATGTCCTAATTCCTTTGAGGTGTTTCACAGGTGTTTCCTTCTTAGTTCGTAATACATGAGCAGCTGCTGGCTTTTCTCTGTTGCTCAAAACTCCACTCTTTTTCCCTAAATCTAGTTTAAACATCTCCATATAAGTCTGGTTAGCTTGTTAGTGAAGACCCGCTTGCCCAACTTGGTCAGGTAAATCTCAGCAACTCCCAATATACCTAGCTTCTCAAAAGTAGATCCATGATCATAGAAGCTAAGATGTTGAGTATAGCACCAGCCACACATTCACCTGTTCAGTTTGTCTCCTCCTTCCTAAAGCTCTTACTCTGACTGGAAGGATAGAGAAGAACACTACCAGTGCTCCAGATCCTTTTAACATTGCTTGAAGGGACATATATTCTCTTTTGATGGTTCTAAATCACCTTGTTGCAGTATCATGGGACCCTATATGGAATAGTAAGAGCAGACTATAATCTATAAGGTTCACCAGGCTCAGCAGTCTTTCGGTGACATCACGAAAGCAAGATCCTGGTAGGCAGCAAACTTCTCTACAGAAATTGTCCATATGGCAAATGGGTGCTTCAGTGCCCTTCAGTAAGGAATCTCCAGTAACTAATACTTTTCATGTTTTTCTGCTGGTGGGTGGTTGGATCAAATTTGCATGGTTGGCTTCTCCTGGATCCCGTCCATTCCTCACGTGCTCTTCATTAACCACCCCCAGAGAACCAAATCTGTTATGCAGGAGCAATTTAGGGGCAGTGGTAAGGTTCTTCCTTCTTCCCCAAGCATAAATACAGACATTATTTAAGACTCCTTAGTCTCTTTCCACATAACAAAATAAGTATTTCTAATCAAACCATCTAAAAAGTGTCAAAAAATCGATTGTAATGAAAAAGGTTTATCATAGTATTCCTAACCACTTCTAGCATATAGGGACAAATACACAAAAGATTCTGTTTATACAATCGTGTCTTACTTTAATATCAAACTTTGATAATTTCAGTATCATTGCTACACCACATACTTTCTCTCTTTTTCCCCATCTTCTCTGCTTTGAAAAAGTTAACTGTATGTAAAAAAGGCTGTGACCAAGAAATACCGATTTCTGTATGGTAAAAGAGTGAGCTGATTTCTTCAGTCTTATAAAGTCATAGAATATTATCTTACTATGCACAATATAAGTTAAAGTAATTAACAGAGAATGCCAGAGTAATTTTAAGTATATGCTAATTTAATGAAAGTAGAACAAAGAAGCACACTGTGCTTCTCTTGGCTTTCTACCCACTTTTATTATGAAATCTCAGGAAAGCAGAAAAGGCAGCTGACTCTTTGGGGCAGACTCAGCTTTCCTTAAATCTCCTGATGATTCCAGTGATAAGAGCTGCTCAGCCACTCCCTACCTCCTCCAGTACTGCCCCAGTGACACCCTCAGAGAGTTTTCTTTCCCTCCCTTAAAGTCTAATGTAAATACCCCTCACTACCTTCTAGGGTTTGAGCTTTGATTTCCCATGAGCAGGTGTTTGCAATGGCAAGATTTATCTCCCCTCATTCTTCTTTCAGCTGAAAAGTCTTAATGTTTTCAGTCATTCTTTGTACCTCAGTTTATTGGTATCTCACCATTCTTGCTGCTCTCGCTGGATTAATTTATTTCATTTGGCCTATTTCGATTTGTCCTATGGTATGACACCATGCTTCGGCCCAGGTGGGCCAAGCAGAGCAGGTCCATTTCTTCTGCCTAGCAGTCTCCATTCCTGTTTCTGTCTCAGTAGAGCTTCTGTTTATTTTAATGGTGTGAAAAGGTTGACCCTTGTTCTGTGTGAAAGATGTCATTATGTAAATCTATTTTTCTAGGGGTCTTTTACTACTGAGATTATGACCATTCTTTATTTCTGCAGTTTCTAAGTACAATATTTCTCATGGGAAATTATAGCTCAAAATGCTGATTGGGAGTATATGTCAAGGGGTAGACAAGTAACTATATATATAGCAAAATGGAAAAGTTAATCTCTTCTATTGTAGATTACAAAACTTGGGAAAGTTTTAGAAGTTTAAAGGCATTATATGCTGTAATTTTTCCTAAAACATTTTACTATAGTGCGTGTAGTAAAATGAGTGTAAATGATTGAATTCAAGCTCTGTCTTGGGGAACACCCAAATTCACTTTAGATGTCATTTCTATTTTAAAGCAAGTGCTGTCTTCACATCAGCAGTCTTCTTCTCTCACCTTTCCACAGAACGGATTGCTGACAAGTTCTCCTGATGGCACCTTAAAAGCAGAAGGAATGAAATATATACAAATATGTCAAAGTTGTGGTTTGTTTTTTTTTTTTTTTTAAATAACAAGCCTTAAAAATGATATGATACATTGTTCCAGGACATGAATTCACTTGGTGTGAAACTGTGACGTTTCCAAGTACTTTCACGTACCTGTGAGAAAGCAACTGGTATAAATGGAATTAAAGAGCTCAAGTGCTAGATCTAAGGTGCTAATAAGATACAGACCTTTATTTTTAGACACAAGCCGTTTCAAGAAACTTTTTTTGGGCCTGAAAATGAGTTAATCTGTCCAAGGAGACAGAGTCAAAGTGTCTCTGAAGCTACCTGGAACGTTGAAATGAGAGATCTGTACGCCGTATAAGCTCTGACTTCCAGTTTATCATTTTTTCAGATTGGGCTGATAACAGAAGCATACATGGCAGGTGCAAAGTCCTTCATAAATGGTAAAAAGAGGAGAGATTACATGTTGTTGGCATGTCTTTTTATATATTATTAATAATTGCCTGGGTTTTCTTGAAGTACAACACAACATTTATTAAAGTTCTATGTAAAGTGTTATCTTTGTGAATGTCTGATCTGAGCTTCAGTTCCTCTGAATACTCGCATTTACCATTTTCATTTCATGTCATAATGAGTTTGACATTTAAAAATTTAGAAAATACATTTTTTTGAGCAGGTTCATATTTGCTGAAATTTGATTTTACTAATGGTCCCTTCAGTGAAGTGCTGATATTCTCACATCCTGCCTCTCCTAATTTCCTGTTTATTTTTTTGCCTAAGAGTACTTCTGTTCACTTTAATATTAGGTTATCCTTAATGTACAGATAGGTAACATTAATTTAAGACAGAGTTTGAAGCAATATTCTCACAATAATCCTTTAATTAAGATTAGGAGATAAGGGTTGTAGCACTAACTTAATAAAAATGCTTAAAAAACATTTTAGAGGGGATTAATATGTATTTATGCAACAAGACTTGTGCAGAGTTTGAAGAGAGTGTATTTGTGTTTGCACTCTCCCATGAAATCTAACAACCATGTTTGCATTAGAAGGGGATTTTCCAATACCATATTCCACCTTAGTCTCATGTTTAAATTGTACTAATTTGTAGCAAATAGAAGACCTGAGTAATCAATTAGCTTTAGGGCAGTAAAGCCAATGCCCGCTGCTTTATTTGTTCAGAGTTTAATATTAGATATCAATTAAAATTAACAATGCTAATAAACTTCTCACATAAGTATTTAAACCATGAATCAGAAGCAAAAATCACCATGATGTGCCTTCCTTTCTTGTAAGAATCTAGGAGGGACACTGCACCAAGATTTCATCATGAATCTGTCAGAAAAGTATTTACATTTGCTCATGACAGTATAGAAGATACGAGTGTCCATAATTTTACCCATGAATGTCTAAGATGAATTTACAATGCCACAAATTCCATACAAGTTTTGGATTACAAATTCACGGTTTGAGAGCCTGAACTCAGAGTAGCCTTGTATGCAGACACAAAAGCAAAGAGAAATGTCCTGTATTCACAAATGTTGAAGGCATAGCATTTGACATAGACTGTGGGTCTACCTGAGAACTCGTTTTAATCCTTTTAATGAATTCTGAAAATGAAAGGTGAAAATTCATTTCTTCACTGATATTTTGCTATGTAGAAAGTCTTGAAAGTACTTGATTCCCTCTGTTCTTCGCTGGAAATGTTTAACCACCTGAGGTTTATCTGAAGGTAGTAATATAACATTGCGATGAAAAGCACGTGTTATTTATTTAGGTTTTACTCATTTTCTGTAGTTACAGTATCTTAGGTTTTTGTTCTGATGTAATACCACTGCTGAAATAAACAATAAGATCTTACCTTTTAAATGCTTTTAAAAATTGCACTTATACAGTGTATCTGGCTGTACAATGAGATGAAATATAAAGACAAACTAATTATATGTTTGTGAGGATTTTGCTCTGGATTTCACAATATTAAGAAATGCATCACATTCCCAGTCTGTTTTTCTGTTGCTCTGACAAAGCCTAATGAGACAAAAAGACATTCAGGCTAGCTACTGCTAAAGCAAGTTTTCCATGGTATTTATAGATAATGAAAAAAATTTCCCTGCTTTTAAAAGTATGCTCTAAAAATTGCTGGGCTTAAAGCTGTGCTTTAGAGATGTATCTCTTGGAGGAGGAAATAGCTGTGTGACCCACAGTGTCTGACTATGCCTACTGATTTTGTAAGCAAAGAAGCAAGGATTCTCTACATATAAATATCCATCTGTAGCCACAAAGCATGTGTAAGTAGACTGAAGGTTTACCATAACATATTCACAGCCTCATAACACAACAGAAAAACTGGACTTCTGTCTCTTATGGTCTGTATATAAGAATAGTTGGCTAGGCCAACCTACTCTGTTTTAAATTGCTATGCCTAATAGTTTAGGAGGGAACATGTGGGACATTTCAAGTCAAGTACAATGTCTGAGCCAGACTTCTGAAGGTACATTCACAGTGTAGATTCATGAATGCTATCATGTCTGATTTGGAAATGGTGAGTCTCATATCAGGTTTCAAATACGTTGTTCAGACATGCAACACCTGAACATGTTCAAATACCTGTTTCAGACTGAAAAAGTAAATATCTAGTCCCTGCAAGAAGATTCACACAAACTGAGTTGTACAATTTTTCACACAGTCTGTTGAAAGAGCTGTGCTCCACCTATGCTTTCAACCACCTCAGAGTTTCAGTCATGCTTGAGCCAGAGCTCTTCCACCTACTATACAGCCCAAATCTTGGCTGATGTACTCGCTGGCAGGCAGGAAGATGGGCTCAAATTAAATCCTGGCTGCTGCAGAGAGCAGGAACAGAGTCCTGCCTCAGGCCCGGGAGTGTAGGTATCTCTAGCACCTGGGATTCAGATTAGCTAAATTCCCTTCTGATGGGAGATGACTAAACAACCAGGAGTTGCACGTTAAAAGAGAACCATATCTTAAGTATGGTATTCTTCCTGTTAGAGTGTTGCAGCTAACTGTGTTGCCACTAAAAGAGCTAGGATGAGAGAAGAGATGCATAAGAGAAATTTACATGTTCCCACTCATCAGGAAGAAAAAGAACTGAACTCTTAGTGTTTAATCTAATGATTGCCTCACACTAAATTCTTAAGATACCTTAAGAATATTCTTAAGAGATTGATTTCCCATTTCCCTGATCATGTGGTTCTCAAGATCTGGTTGTAACTCCATGACTTCCTCACTCCAGGCTCTGAGTCACCATTGTTGCTCCAAGACGATGCAGCTCCCTACCTGGATTCCAGAGCCCGGTTGTAACTGTAGGTTTTGACCTGTAGGTATGAAGGTAAATGAAAATGGGAGACAGGGCAATTCTCCTCATGTCAAATCTTTCAGTCTTCAAGGGGATTCTCTAACATGTACAGAGTTATGACCAACAATACCGTCAGACCTGACCCCATGCTCTCAGTGGAAATATCTGCTCTCCTCCTTGATGTCATATGAGCCGTGGGTTTCTATAATATTCTGCATACACTAATTTGACACCCACAAGCAACTTATTTAGCCTTCTGTGCAGGCACCTTAGTTTGCCAGAGACACCTACTGAAAGATAATTTATTTTTGACTACCCAGATTTTTGTCTTAGTTCTCTGTTAGGAAAGGTTTTAAACCATCTCTGTTACCATTATATTTTTGACCAGGATGGACTCAAATCTTCAGAAGTTTCATGTGGGAATTGAGAATTACAGCATCATTTATGTGCAACTGTCTTCACATATCAGGAGAACCACCAGGCACATTAAAGATCTCTATTTTGGCATATCACATAAACGTCAGGTCTGAGAAAGATGAGCATGACTATCCTCAGTCTGAGACCCTTGATCTTTAAGGGCAAGCTCTTACTATTTTTTTGTCCAAACCTTACTCATGCTTTTATGATCTGAACGACAGAAGTGGGAGGTTCATTTGGTTGTTTTACAGCTTTAAGAGTAGGAAAGGGCAAGTATCTTGTGGGTTAGTCGTACGGAGGCTGAACTAAGAGGGAGCTGCAGGGAAAAGGTCACTGGAGCAAATAGTAGAGGAAGATGTACAAATGAGCAAGCAGTGATGATGGTTTTGATACAATAGAAAGACTAACAAGGAAGGAAACAGAGCATCTCTTTATGCAAAGAAACCAGAATGTCTCATATGCTTATGGGAAAAAACAGGCATAATTAAGCCACCACTGAAAAGCAGAGTGACTATCTTTGGATCCATAATTATGTGTGCAAACAAAAAAGAGTTAAATTAACAAAATCTCAAAGAAAGACAGAGAAGTCGTATGTAGTTTCACTGAGGCTGAGCACCATAACACCAAACTTAATTAAGCAGCTGAGACACAGGGAGGACATTTATCAAGCCCTCAATATGCTTTTAACTTCCTGGGTTTGACAATCCAAGTGTAAATCAGGGATTACTGAGTATTAGAAGGAAATCTACTTGAGCATGACAACAGAGTTTACAATTTGATAAATATTCTAGCTGAGTATTCATGGGGAGCAGTGTCTTTTTCAAGTATGTGCACAGCCTGTGAATTGATTATTTCCGCCTAATGTTCTTCTTTAGGGCTTCTACTCAGCTGCAAAGTGGTAAACAGTTGATCAGAATCAAGGATTTTATAACAGATGAAAGCAGATATCTGGCTGGGAGATTATGTGCATGAAGATGTTAAACAAAGTAACTAACAGGGGCCTACCTATTTTATCACCAAAACACATCCTACCTAAGCAATCGGCTTGCTGATTCGTACATTTTTGAAAGATAGATTTTTTAGCAACAGCTTAGTCATTCCGAAAGGAGCTTCCCGGTGGCAGATTTGTTAAGTCAGTGCACGTCTGGCAAGATCACTCTCGAGGGTAGGAGAGACCATACTGATATGGATTACCCTGTGAGTCTGACATGTCATTTTATTTTCTTCACCCCCACCTCACCCCAGCCTTCATCTTTATAGCTCAGAGGACAGGCCATAAAATATAGTAATTTTAGAAGTGGATTTATTGTTACACAGATGCAGGGTGGCCAGTTTACAAGCTGCAAAACTGGGAACAATAATAGTTTGCAATATTGAAATCACTACTTTTCGGTTCTGTAAGTAGCGGGAGATGGTTTGGTTTCGACCAAGGTACTGATACTTTATAATTGTTAACCTACTGAAGTCCGAAGACAACCCCAAAATTCTGGAAAGTCAATCTGAAGCGCTAGCACATGATACAAGAGGGAGCAGTCCATGCACGTTAAAGGTCAAATTAACATATTTTCATGCTTTCATCTCATTTTTTAGCATTTTTCAAATGCTAAAATGTGTGTGAAAATTCTTGTTGTACACGTGCTTGCTACAAGCATTTGAAGAGTAACCAAAAGATTTTTTAATAAATCTTACAGATTATGTACAGCAATCCATTATGCTACCTTTACGTTTTTTTAAGACTATCAAGGGTTTTAGAGATTTGTAAGCATTTATTTTGCAGGATTCTTTTTACACTTAATGAATCAGTGTTATACAAACAGGAAGGCTATTTTGAGGTGGATAGGTCAGAATGTAGGGTATGGGGAGAAATATTACTGAAACCTAAGAACACCTAAAACATTGAAAAATTATATTATCGCTATTTTCCTACAATTTAAATTAATGAGCTTGAATCAAGAGTTATTCGGTGCAGAAAAGGTTTCAGCTATATACTACAAGGAACAAGACATTTGGTTCTACAACTTAATTTTAAATGTTGATGTGTATCATATTTGTAGCCTAATTACACATTTCTAGGAGTTTACTGTGTTGTTCTGTCTGGAATACTTCAAAGACAGCTTTGACACACAGCTCAAGCCCAATGGCACAATAACGCAATGCTGCCAAGCTAAGAAACACAAATGATTAGATGTATTCTACAGCATGGTTAGATGACCGTAGTTTCTCTTATATTCCCCTTATTTAATTTTTTACTGTAAGAGTATGCAGAGTGTTTATGTATGATCCGTATACCCATTTACAACTTTCTTCTCCATCTTTCTCCAAAATAAAACAGATTTTGCTCCTTAACAGAATGATACCTGTATCCTAATGTTTAGTATTTCTAAAACCTCTGTTTTTGGGGAAATGACAGAAATAAAGGTTTTTTTGTTAACATAAAGTATGAAGCTGTTTTAAAAATACTGTATTCCCCCGCCTCAGGAAAGCAATATAGCCTGATGATTAAAATATACAGCAGCTGTTAACTGGCACAGGCTCTAGTCACAGTGTTTTGATAGCACTAATAATGAAATGTTTGGGTGAATGTGTCATCATTCAGTGTAAAGGTGTACGCTGTGATATCCAGAGCTCAATATTAGAAGATAATCAGGTTTGAGAGACATCACATATTAATGTATATAGTAACAGGAAACAGATAACTTGAATGTAAGTAGTAATGCAAAACAAACTAAACCAAAACAAAAGAAAAAAAATGACAGCGTAAATTAAAAAAAAACACCAAACCACCCTTACTTACATCATGTCCACATTAGCAGAATTATTTCTGTCCCTTAAATATAGTTTTTAGTACAAGTTTGCTAACTAGCTGAGGATAGAAAATCTTACCGATGCCTTCCACGTAGAGCAGATCTGGAATTTTAGTTGGTGAGGAAATACTGATTAGCTGTTGGATAACAAGTGGTCTTTAACAATAGCAAAGCATAATTAGAAAAAGGAAAGAGATTTCTGTGGAAGTGGTTTGGTTTTGGTATTTTTTCTGATCAATCTGAGCAACGAAATCAAACCATGTAGTTTCTTATAAAGGTGCTTGAAGTGTTGGTAGGGAAACTTTGAAAATGATATTCTGACCCATACCCAAAGGCGTTGGGGTCTTCCCTGTTGTGCCTGCACAGGATGTTAATGCTGCAGTAGCAAAAGGGAGAGCAAATCCAGCTCTGACAGTTATTTCAGTAAATGATCCCTATTGTGGAAACATCCAGAAATTTGGGGTTTATGAAGAAACTCTAATCTCATATTAATTACAGAGGTTTTTCTGAGAGGAGATTTATTTGTTGACTTACAGCGGAACAAGCCAACGATACTCTTCAGGTCAAACACTTACTACCTTCAGGGAGCCAATATGACTCATACAACCAAGATGTTATTTATTTTAGGTTTCAGCCTTACATTAATTCGTATGCCAGAAAAGACCTTCAGTACTGGGCTTTGCTGAAGTCACTTCTGTGTAATACATAATTCAGGAGTGTTTTTACAGTTGTATATATGTCTTTTCTTATACTTGTAAGTTGTATAAAATATATATTCCCTTTTATATGCATATAAATGAATATTGTGTACTTCCAAAATACTTTTGCAAAACTTTATTTTGAAGGTGTTTATTTGAAATTCTCAATAAACAAACTGCGTGTAACTGTGTGAAATTATTCCTCAACCCACTACAAAAATATATAAATTAGAATCACATAACAAATGTCATAACAATCTATACTGGAATGCAAACCAGTTTATCTTCTGGTGGGAAACACCTTTAGGCATCTACCACATTAAATTTTATTCTTCCCTGTCATAGTTTAACCCTGGTTGGCAACCAAGCACCACAGAGCTGCTCACTCACCCCCATCGCCCCCAAAGAACAAAAGTAAGAAAATTTGTGGGTTGAGATAAGAACGGTTTAATGATTGAAATAAAATAATATAATAATAAACTGTAATGAAAAGGGAAAAAAAACCCAAGAAAAGCAAATGATGTGACTGCTCCTTACCCCCGGACCAATGCCCAGCCCGTCCCGGAGCAACAATCACTGACCCCAGCCAGCTCCCCACAGCTTTATATACTAGAACATGATGTCATGTGGTTTGGAGTGTCCCTTTGGCCAGTTTGGGTCAGCTGCCCTGGCTGTGCCCCCTCCCAGCTCCTGTGCACCGCCCTGCTGGCAGCTGAAAAGTCCTTGACTAGTGTAAGTGCTGCACAGCAACAACTAAAGCATCAGTGTGTTGTCAACATTATTCCCATCCTAAATCCAAAAATCCAAACCACAGCACTGTAACAGATACAGGAAGAAAATTAACTCTATCCCAGCCGAAACCAGGACATTCCCCAAAAGAATTCTTGGGGAAAAAGGTTTTAGAGCAGCTGCCTAAACTTTTGCTTCTTTTGGCTTTCAAGATGTGCTTAATTTGTCCAGAGACAGACTCCAGGTTCTTTATGACAGTACAAAAATATGCATTATTCAATAGATTGACCTATATGTAATGGACAGAGCATAAACATTTTAACCTAAAAGTGCTTTTCCTTATAACATACTGTGGACCTGCTAAAACTGTACTTCTGAAGTGCAGAACATAATTTTGGCTTTAATGAATTTTCTTTGAGTGGCTTTTTGTGACAACACAATCTGATCGATCAAGCTGTGGTCTGAGAATTAGAAACTCTGGATTTCTAACCCTGGTTCTGATCTTCTACCAGAAGGAAATCATAGCCCTTTTGGGTTTAGCTTTCCTTTGGTTATTAAAATTGTAGACTATATTATTGCAAAGCATTCTTGAAAATACTGGTTAAGGCACATATATGTTTAATTTACACATGTGAAAGATTATAATGTCTATTTCTACATATGTATGTCCCCCTAAAAATATGGATTCATATCACTTCTTATAGGTGTAATTTCTTTATAAACCAAAATGGATGATTCCATTGTGAATGTCCTCTAGTCTTTCATTTCAGAGGTAAATTTACAGATTTAACACGTTTGTTTTTTTCTCAGTCACAGCGGTACCATAAGCTTATCAAGGATTTTCTTGAATAGCAGGATGAAAATAAGGACAAAGAATTGTATATTTTTTCCTATTTAATTAAATATGGAAAATTAAGGGATCCTTCCCACAACTTTGCTGACTTTGCATATGAAAAATTGTTTTTTCTTCCTCACTTCCTTAATTATTTTTGAATCTATCATTAAGAAACTATTATATTTGTCCTTATCGTTACAGCAACTTGACTGAGGGGAATTTTTTTTTAATACTAATTTTAGCCTTTTTCCCTAATAGGTCATGTAGAATTTTCTTTAATGAAGGACATGTTTTAAAAGATGCCAAGAAACCTTCCTTCTGCTCCTGACATGTTGAAAATATAAGTAATCATGTTATACAACATTGAGCACAATTATATGCTGAAGGTCAGAGAAGTATATATAGCACTTCAAGTTCAGCAGAAAATACACCTGGCGATACATCTCTCCCTGTCACTTTCATCTCAATAAACCCAAACCTACTAAAAAGCTGGAAAGTGATAGGCATCACCAGAGATTGCATCATCCCAGCCTATGATAGGCTGAAATCCAGAAATAAGGAAACATAAGAAACTAGACATTTAAGAACAGATCTTTCATTAAACAGTGAAACAGATTAGCTAGCTTAGGTTAGGGGTTTATTTTTTTCCCTGCAACTATCACCCCTGATACATATTGCTTCTGTTGAAAAGTATTGTCATGCTTATCAAAATGACAGTTGCAGAGATGTGGACTAAAATAAAACAGTTGGAGCACAAAGGACTGCTCAGCCCATGCACAGAGGAGAAAAAATGCAAAACATGATTCAGGGACTCTGGTGGTGTCTGGACTTGTGTGTAACCAGAAGAATGTGCTCTTTCGATATTCTGGTGCATGAACACAGTAAGCAGGATGATAATTGCTAGAAGAAAATCCTAATGATTAGAGCAGAGGAGACGGGATGTGACAGGCCTTTTAAGAGTCCATTGCAAAATGGCAATGGAAAGGTTTCAAAGCTCTCTGTTCTTTCTATCTCATTTGATATTAATGAGAGTTGCAAGTACCAGCTCCTTTCAGGAGCAGGTCTCAAAGTAGCAGCAGCTTCACTTACTCGTAGATAGAAAACCAGGGAGTACTCATGCTGTTTGCATGCAATGAAGAGGAGTAAAATTGACTCAGGATTCAGAGATTGTGATCTTCCAAGTGTCAAAGGCAGGATGATAAAAGGAAAATTGTTGCCTTAAAAATTCTTTCTAGAAGCTGGAAAAAGAGTGGCAGGAACTGGCATCAGTATAGATCCCAGATAGTTCATTTGCACTTCTCATATGAAAGCAGGTACTAACCTTCCAGATATTCTCTACGTGACAACTGTCAGTGCATGTGTTTTTTAAGACAGATATAGTTTCATATTGAGAAACAAATCTAGAATAAAAAGTCCCACAAGAAATGAACCTGAGGAGAGTGAAGAAAAGACCTTTATCTAGTTCTTGTATGATACTCCTTGTAAATCATCTTTCTTTCTGTCTGTTTCTGTCTGGTTTGCCTCTTTCTACCTCTGTAGCCTTCCATAACATAATGGTAATTCACCTTAGCTATTTTCTGGCAATATCTTCCTTGGTATATATCTTTCTTTGTACACACAAGTATACCACACAGACACACTCCCCACCTGCAAACAATCAAAATTAAATTTAAACACTCTTAAAGTAGAATATCTAGACAAGTATTACTGTTTAGTATTTAATGAAAATTGGGTTTGCTAAGTTGTATTTCTGTTTACAACCCTGACTCTTCTTCCTGTTGTTGCACAAGGTCTCAATCGGTCACAAAATCAGTGTCTGCCTTTTCATTTAGTGCCTGATTTGACCTCTGTGATCAGGTCAAAGTACTTCAAGGTGGGCTCTGATGTTCCATACACCAAGTGAAATATTTTGATGCACGAACACTGCCCTCTTCATCTGGCTTTTTTAAAAGGTTTATAAATGCTGTAGCTCTTCCCTGAAGAAAACCAGCTCTAGAGCATTGTTATTGCCATAAGCACTCTGGTTACAAACCCATCTGTCCCTGTCTGCATTTTTGTGTGTCTGGATTCTTTCTTCAAGGCATTATATGTACCATTACCACTTATGCTTAATAAATTGTCTTTCTTTAAAACTATCAGCAGGTTTCTGGTTTGCTGCTGTTGATGAAACATAAAAAGGAACAAGCAAATTTAAGTTCCAGCCTTATTATTGCATATAATTTATGCCTTTTATTGGATTTTTATTTTAATTTCATAAAACTGAAATAAACATCTCTTCAGATAAGAAGCAAAATATGTAGCCTTGTTGCTCAGGGACAGTAAATAATAAGATTCTTATATAAGAGAGAAAAGGGTTCAAGATTTAAAATGCCTCCAGAAACCTCTGTTCTGTTTACAAATTCAACCCCTGCACTGCAGTTCTCTAATGAAAAATAATAAATTTTGTAGGCACTTCTACCTCCGACAAAAAATCCCTAATGGAAAAGAAACAAATACCAACACATTCCTTCCTGCTGCCTGTGTGTTTAAGTGAACACTCTTCACCTGTGCTAAGGTTCTCACAAGTCTTTAGTATTCACTGAGATAAACCACTTTCCCCAGCAAAGATCCTAACTACTAGATCATTCATTTTAAATTCCCAGCTGAAAAGCTTAAAGCATGTACTATACATTGTAGCTACTTCTCTTTTACCTTACACCTGAAGGAAGTCCAGAGCTGCACCTTTTGCAGTTTCTCTCAAATAATTATGTGTTCCCAGTTTTCATTTCGATGAAGGATGCCAGGCATGGTAATTGCATTCTTTTTTCCCTTTTGCTAGTCTTAAAAGCTTTTGGTCACTGAGATGTTGACTATGCTATGAAAAACAAAAGTGGAAAATAACACAGCTTATAGCCCATATATTTGTCATTCAACAGGTGAAACCTGTGATCATCAGTCATGCAGCTTTGCTGTTTTCAGACACATTCTGTACAATGACTGTTTGTACTTAGCTGCAAGTGCTCTTTTTAAAGATGATTTTAAAAGAGAGACACATTTTATAGCAGCCTGTAAGAACAGCAATTTTATTACAGAAAAATTAATTCCTTTTGCAAAGTTCGATCATGGACTAGTAAAAATGTTGCTGAGTGGAGAAATGTGAAGTACTGCAAGTTTAGTTTTCATGGGAATACAAATCCAGGTGCTTATTTGAAACTTATTTGGTACACCATTCAGCAAGTCCAACCCAGTAAATAAATTCAATGTACAATTCTACTGACACATCCTACCCTGAGTTTAAAACATAGAGCTGGATTCCATGTACACACACACATGAAATAGATTGAAGAGATGACACCAGGGTTCCACCCACTGGAAAGCTGAGCATTAAGGCTTTGAGAAAATTTGATGGGAGATTGGATTAGTCAGTAGGTGATTTTTACAAATTCAAACAATTACAGACAATTAATTGATCTTTTGGAGGCTTCTGCCATATGAGTTTTCCAATTCTTTTCCCACACCACTGTTGGGTATTAGTTTAATTAAAAAAAAAAAAAAATCAGGATCTGTATGTTACATACTAACTTTCTGTCTTTTCCCAGCCTAGAAGCCTATGTTTTCTTGTTGAGGAAATCAGACCTCAAGGATGTGACCATGCGTGCTGAGGTTTTTGAATAGAGGACATGCCGCCTTGTCCTGGGGAGCCAGGAACAGTGCAGGTCCCACAGATCAGACGTAGCGATGGTTACTGAAATGCTACAGAATTACAGAAATCTGGTGTCAATAGTTCATCTTCCACACAACATCACCTGCCTTTCCTCCTCTCTTCCCTTGTACGCCTCCTCTGCCCCCAGCCCTATTCAACTGAAATTGTAACTCTGGCACATAGGTTAGACACTAATTTTGTTTTGCTTTAATTGTATTCATGAAAATTGTGTGAACAGGAAGAGAAATTAAATAATTATTTGGCATAGACTTCTACTTCTGACAGTAAAAGTTCAACCATTTAAAAAAAAAATTACTTTATTTCTGTGAAACCACAGACAGGTTAAGCCCTACTGACAGTTCCTCAGATGGTCTCGTATGATTTTGGTACAGTTAAGAGGGGTAGGACTGGAGGAAATGAGAAGCTGTAAGCACTGCCTTCTCCCCCTTATCTCATAACTTAAACCAAATAATCTGACTGCCCTGTTGCTCACTAATGAGTCTGCATGCCGTATGCATACTGCCATCCCTAAACCCTTGCATGATCTCTTTGCAGACTGTCCAGGGAAAGCAGGCAGCTCTCAGCCATCCACACCACCCCAGGACTGTTGTGCCTTCAAAGAAACAGTGGGCTGCCCCGCCTGCATCTGCTGTACCTGGGACTGGAGAATAGGCCTTATTTTTTTCTTACTTAAGGTAAATGTTAAAGTCTAAGGTGAAAATATATTCAAGGACATAAATTTTACATTGTTATATGCATACATAGGAGATATCACTAGATATTGTGTTTTTTTTTTAAAAAAAAAAATTTCTTTTTTATTTACTGTGTTAAACTTGGAGCTTCTGTAGCAAGCTCTACCATTTGTTTGCCATTCCCATGTTCTCACCCATCACTGAATGAGATGGAAGGAAGGACCTCTGTGGCTACCAGAGATACCTATTTCTTAAAGGCAGCATCTGAGCATTAGTTCCACTAGAAGTAATGGAGCAAGGAATCTTCACAGAAGATTGGGTAAGCTCGAAATATCACCAATGTGGGCAATAGTAAAAACATTTTATGAGCTTGATTCCTTACAAACAGAAGCTGTGTGAGTTTAAAGACTCAAACTTTGAGCATATTCACCAAAGGTCACATAGGAAGGTACAAATTTTTATTGGGAGGCACTGGACTTTTTTTAATAGATCCCAGGTTACATGTCTGGAATGATGCCTTTTCCTTGACCTACAGATGTACAAAAGGTGAAGCTTACAAAATGTCAGATGGACTATATTGGTGTGGGATGGCAGGAAAAATACAGAAAGAAGAAAAAACAAAGGAATAAATCTTCAACAAAGTATTTTACTGGATCTAGAAAACTCACCATTTCTTTAATTAATGCATAAATCAGGAGTGAAATGATCTATTCTTTCTCAGAGTCTGTGTAATTTTTGCACCATATTGATAACATTATTCACGAGCAATAGGCTTTAAAATAACCCAGCAAAGCAGTACCTAAAGAGAGATGATCCTTCTGCTTTCAACCCTGTTTTTTTTCTGTACAGGAAATAACTGGTATTTTAGGAACAGGGCTGAGGCAAGTTCAGTTGGATTATGGTTCTTAATATACAGAGCATCTGGCTGTAAAAAGGTTTAAAAGAACACTTTCTCAACTCAGCTAGGGACCTGACACGAGAAGAAGATAGGTTGCATAAAAGAAGAGTGGAAAAGGGATGAAAGAGAAGATGAAGGGACAGAAGTAGAAGCCAAGGAGGAAAAGTCAAGCAGCAACTGCTCCAATATAAGTGACTGAAAGGTGAAAAAATAGGAGACTGTAGGGGAAACTGCACCAGAAGGATACCAAAACAAAGCCGTGCAGTGAGGGTAGCAGCGCAGGGCAGTTAGCAGGTAACTCTCTTCCACATTTGAAACAAACCCCACAATAACAGCTAAGGTAAAAGCTACTGAATTATCTTTAACTGTAACATAAAATTATAATCATCAACATTTTTTTTTTGGCTTTTTGTTCATGGTAGTTTTCATAAAAGTAAACAAACAGAAGTCCTGCCCTGTTTCTTCTTATTGTAGGACTAGATCCTGGAGGATTTTCAGTGTTTGCTTCAAAATACTCACCAGTGGCAGCTCGCCATCACATCAGCACAGTCTGAGAAATCCTGTTTCCTTACCTTGCATGACCATACTGCTCAGGTCAGCCCACAAGCCCTCCAAAAAGTGCGACCTTCTTCCTTCTTGCTGTTTATAGAGAATAAACATACATGAGATACTTAGATAATTTTGAGAAGAGGTGTATGAGTACTTTTGATGAGGGAACTGTTTAATCACTAACATTAACAACTATTGAGCATGCAAAAGATTTTAGCAGAAGGGAGCTGAGCCCCTTGAGAAGTTTTCCTAGCAGGGAGTTCGCACTATTAGACTTAATTCATACTATGGATACGTGAATTACAAATTTTTTTTTCCCTGCTAGTTGGATAATAAGGCAATAAAGCTTTCTGATGTGTTAATGTGTCAGACTGGAATGTGTTGAACTGGGTGATGAGGATGATTTAATAAGATATTTTCCAATAGTGAAGTTGGGCTGCCTGAAACCAATGATTTGAAAGCACAGTAAAGGCAATGGACCATTAATGATGATGGAAAGATGTAACTGAACTGATTGAATAGGGTTTTGTGAGGGATGATAATATAGAGATATAATTTTTACAGATTAGATTGCTTGAGTTCTTAGAGAGTATTTTCATTTTTAGGGTATATCCTCATGAATTTTTTCAAGATCCTCGTTTCCCATGTTTTGGTAAAACACCAAGCCAGTATGCACAGCAAGCTACTGAAATATTGCTTTGCAAAACACAGCATTAATTTTAGTCACAAAATGATGTTAACTATGATTAGCATCTAAATCTTTTTCTAATGACTTCATTCAGTTAGTCAAAATAACAAATATAATCAGGTTGCATGAACATAATCTCAGTTTAATCCAACTGTCATTTGGTCACTTAAATATTTCTACTTTTGATTTAACGAGGTATTTTATTTTACTTCAGTTCATTGTATGACTTCCTTCAGAAATTATTTTTAACTGACAAGGAACAGCACTGGCAAGTGGTTTTTATATATATATATGTATACACCATGCACACCAGTTGTTTTCCAACCCGTTTCTTATGCCAGTTCTATTGCAAGAAAAGAAAACGTTACCCTTACGAAGGTATGCAAAAAACCCCAACTTTAAAGTGTACTTTTTACAATGTTTACCAGCTTTTTCACCCTACAGTGAAACTTGGTATTTTCTAAAAAAAAAAATAGAGAACCTTATGTATTCTTTCCTTTAGCAGTATTAGGAGACATTAAGCAGAACTGTTCTGCTGAGGAATTTCAAGCTGGCTCCAGGGGAAGAGCCTGAGAGTATGGGAATGGCATGGGGGATGCAGCAGCTATTGTACTTTCTACATGAACGACAGCAATTTTCCAACCTGATCCTAACCAGGTGGGGAGAGTAGAAAGGAAACAAAACTGCCTGCAAGCCAGGCACAAGCAATACAGCTCCTCAGAGAAAAGGTAGCTTTTGCCACAGGAGGAAGGCATGCTTCCTGAATGTTTTTTAACAGTTTGCAGCCCAGCCTTGCTATCTCTGCCTATTCAGCAGCATGAATATTACCGTTAAGGTTTAAGTCTCCTATTTGACAAGAACTGCTATTTTTTGATACTTTTACCATCGTATATATTCATGCGTTATCAAACAGATACTGATAAATGGAATAAAAAAGTAATAACAACATCTATAAGTAATTTTAAAATAGGCTTAACATTCTGTCATCTAAATGATCCAATGCTCCTAGGACCTGATTAGAAATTAAGAAGGTGACTGATGTCTTTTGATGGGACTCTCAACTAACCTGACTACAGCATAAGATGTTTCTGTGTTTATAAATAGCTGTTATCTCCAGGGAGAAACCAGATAACTCACTTGGAAGCAAGAGGACCGTATGACAATGGCTTAGTTATCCCAGAAACCCTAATGTGGTAGTTAAAACTTCGCATCTAGGTTGAAAGAAAGCCAAGAACAAGATGATCTGGTGGCCCAGAGACACAAACTTCAAACATGAAACAAGACACCACTGAGAACGAGGCACCTTGGACACTGGTGGCCCACAAAAGCAGGGCTCCGCTTCAGCCCCCACCCTCCCGCAGCACTACCAACAGCAGATATGGAGCTTTAACAGCTGCAGACACTCTCCAGCAAGGTCTGCAAGGTGCAACTGTACCAGCAGCACAGAGTGAAAACTGTAAAGAGACAAGCGCTCGCAGTGGGTGACTCCGTTAAAAGGCCCTGAGGCACCCATCTGCCGACCTGACAGGCAGTCATGAGAGGTTTGCTCCCTTCCAGGAGCTACGATCAGAGGCATGGCTGAGAGGGTGCCACAACTTGTCAAGAGCACAGGTTACCATCCGCTGTCACTCCTCCATATGGGCACAAATGGTGCGATAAGCCAGAGCCTGGGCAGAACCAAGGAAGACTATAAAGCCCTGGGGAGGCAACCAAAAGGTGTTGGTGCCAAAGACATCTTCTTCTCCCTCTTACCTGTTGGAGAAAAATGGGCAGCCAATAACAGATGAATAATGCAAATCAACTCTTGGCTACGTGGCTGGTGCCATCGCAAGGGTTTTGGCTTTTATGACAATGGGACATTCCCCAGGAACCGTAGCCCGTTAGGGAGGGATGGACTCCACCTGTCTAGAAGGGGCAAGGGAATCTTTGGCAGCTGGCTGGCCAACTTGGTGAGGTGGCTGTAGACTGAAGGACTCAGGGGGCGGGGTCCAAACTGGCAATGCTGATGCTGTCACATCCAACGGGAGGATTAGCCAGGCCAGCCAGAGCAGTGACAAAGGTGCCTTAGCTGCCTCATGAGATGACAATCAAGACCAACCACTTCAAGGGTGTGCACGGCTATAGTGGATCCTTGTGCGCCCCTCCAGGGAAAGCTGTGTGCTCAGTTACCTCCCTGAAATGGCTGTACACCAAAACACACAACATGGGGAATAAACAGGAGGAACCGGAAATCTGTGTACACTTGCAGGGCCATCATCTCATTGCCATTACAGGGCATCAAGAGTAACTTTTTGATACAGGTGGTGGAGGAGCCAACAAGGCAAGATACGCTGCTGAACCTTATACTGACAAACAAAGAAGGGCTGGTTGAGGATATGAGTGTTGGGTGTATCCTTGGCTGCAGCAACCAGGAAACGGTGGAGTTCAGATTCCTGCATGGTAGAAGCATGGCAACAAGTAGGATTACCACCCTGGACTTCAGGAGAGCCAAATTTGGCCTCTTCAAAGACCTGTTTGGAGGAATCCCATGGGGTTAGGGCTCTAGAAGATCGAGGAGTCCAAGAGAGTTAGTTGCTCAATATTTAAAGACCACTTCCTCCAAGCTCAAGGTCAGTGCATCCCTATGAGAAATAAGTCCAGCAAAGGAGCCAGGAGACCCACATGGATAGACAAAGAGCTTCCAGAGAAACTCAGATGGAAGAAAGCGGTTTACAGTATGTGGAAAAAGGGACTGGCCACTTGGGAGGAATAAAGGAACATTGTCACAGTATGCAGAGATGAAATGAGGAAGGCCAAGGCCCACTTGGAACTAAATCTAGCAAGGGATGTCAAGGATAACAAGAAGGGCTTCTTCAAATACATCAGCAATAAAAGAAAGACTGGGGAAACTGTGAGCACACTGTTGAATGAGGTGGGTGCCCTGGTGATGCAGAATGCAGAGAAGGCAGCGTTACTGAATGCTTTCTTTACTTTAGCCTTTACTGCTAAGGCTGGCCATCAGGCACCCCAGTCCCCAGCGCTGAGAGACAAAATCTAGAGAAAGGAAGACTTGCCCTTGGTTGAGGAGGATTGGGTCAGAGATCACCTAGGCAAACTGGATCCTCGCAAATCCATGGGCCCCAATGGGATGCACCCGTGAGTGCTGAGGCAGCTGGCAGATGCTGTTGCTAAATCACTGTCCATTATCTTTGAAAGGTCATGGAGGACAGGAGATGTGTCCAAGGACTGGAGGAAAGCAAATGTCACTCCAGTCTTCAAAAAGGGCAGGAAGGAGGACCTGGGAATGTATAGGCCAGTCAGCCTCACCTCCATTCCCAGAACTGTTCATCCTGGAGGCCATCTCCAGGCACGCAGAGGACAAGAAGGTTATCAGAAGTGGTCAACATGGATTTACCAAGGGAAAATCATGCTTGACCAACCTGATAGCATTCTATGCTGGCTTGCCTGGTTGGGTAGATGGAGGGAGAGCAGTGGATGTTGTTTACCTCAACTTCAGCAAAGCTTTTGATGCTGTCTTACATAACATCCTCACAGGCAAGCTAAGGAAGTGTGGGTTAGATGAGAGGACAGAGAGATGGATTGAGAACTGGCTGATGGGGAGAGCTCAGAGGCTTGTGATCAATGGCGCAGAGTCTGGTTGGAGGCCTGTAACTACTGGTGTTCCCCAGGGGTCTGTGCTGGGTCCAGTCCAGTTCAGCATGTTTATCAATGACCTGGACAAAGGGACAAGTGCACCTTCATCAAATTCACTGATGATACCAAGCCGGGAGGAGTGGCTGATGCACCCCTGGGCTGAGGGGAACCTCATGAAATTCAGCAAGAGCAAGTACAAGGTCCTGCACCTGTGGAGGAACAAATCCACTCAGCAGTACAGGTTGGGGTGACCTGCTGGAGAGCAGCTCTGCTGAGAAGGCCTTGGGGGTGCTGGGGGCCAGCGAGGTGACCCTGAGCCTGCACTGGGCCCTTGGGGCCAAGAAGACCAACGGTGTCCTGGGGTGCATTAAAAGAAGTGTGGCCAGCAGGGCAAGGGAGGTTCTCCTCCCCTCTGCTCTGCCCCAGTGAGGCCACATCTGGAGTCCTGCGTCCAGTTCTGGGCCCCCCAGTTCAAGAAGGGCAGGGAACAGCTTGAGCAAGTCCAGCGCAGAGCTGCCAAGATCCTCAGGGGCCTGGAGCATCTCCCTTATGAGGAAAGGCTGAGAGACCTGGGTCTGTTCAGCCTGGAGAAGAGAAGACTGAGGGGGGATCTCATCAATGCCTTTAAATATCTAAAGGGTGGGTGTCAGAAGGATGGGACTAGGCTCTTTTCAATAGTGCCCAACGACAGGACAAAGGCAACAGGCACAAGTTGGAACACGGGAGGTTCCACCTGAACATGAGGACAAACCCCTTCCCTGTGCGGGTGCCCGAGCAGGGGCACAGGCTGCCCAGAGAGGCTGTGGGGTCCCTTCCCTGGAGACATTCACTCCCCGCCTGGACGCGGCCCTGTGCCCCTGCTCTGGGGGTGCCTGCTCCAGCAGGGGGGTTGGACGAGACGATCTCCAGAGGTCCCTTCCAACCCCTGACATTTTGTGATTCTGTGATTTTGTGAAAAATATTTTTTTTTTTAATAGACAGATGTGAAAAACAAGAGGTTTCACAATGTAAAATCTAGATAATAAGTCCTGAAAATGAAGGTTGGGATAGACCTTTAGTATTTTAAGTAATTGTGGAAAAGTTGTATTTGAAATACTGGTGGGATGAGGAATCTTTTCATAAGTGGAGTTTCTGAGGGAAGAAATGTGTAGCAAATTTAGTAAATAATACATATGCTTAGAAACTGAATTTGAGACCTTTACATTCCAAATACTACTTTTCCTTGACAACCATTAGGTTGTGTTTCATGCTATCACATCAAGTGAGACAGCAAAAACTCAATAAACAACAACACGTACCACAATGAAAAATGATGTGTTACCATTCCAGAAAAATACATGAAATTGGATGCTGTTTTACAAAAGCCTGCAAACAAAGAGAAACAAATACCTTGCCCCACTTTCTGCATTTCTGAATGCAGAAATGAGGCTTCTCATGCTTTTCCTGAGACAATATGAACATCAAAGAGAGGTCTATGATTATTCTCCAAGCAAAACTGTATTGAAAGCCATGAAAACATTGTTGTTGATATATCAGCTTTAGATCAGAACTTGGAGAATGCAGAAATTTAGACTGCAGATTTGAAAATGATGGAGATTCACCCATGGATAAATCTTGAACAAATGTTAAAAGTTATCTTTGTAAAATAAAATTTTTGTTAATCTTTTAAATGTTTTTACTAAAAGGGGCAGACAGGATAAGCAGTAGCAGAAACACAAATCTCACAGGGTATTTTGAATATCTCAATATCTTAAGAATTTCTGTCAATGTTTAAGCAAAGAAATTATTTCTACTTATTTACTAGACAAAATATACATGTTAAGACCCCCTTAACTATCACTTATTCCCTTGGGAGACGAATCTTTGGCATATCCAGAAATTTTGAAGGAAAAATCAATAAATCTATTAAATCTCATAATATTAAAAACTGAGGTAACAAGAAAATTATTAAAGAACACAAATATTAAGGCATAAAAAAGAACATACTAAATGCATGTGTTTAGGGATCACTGAAACTGCATGTTTACAAATGACGTTATATTACTATTTACAACAATTAAAGATCGTTAAACTACTAACTTCTGGGGTAATCTGAACTTATTGAAATAAAATACTACCAAATCAACAAGGAAAGTACTACTATGGAAGCAGCAAACATATTCATAATGGCAGCTATAAGTGCAGAAATGCAAATGGAAGTGTTAATAACATAGCTAGTAAAATACATGTTTATCTGAGCACCAAAAATGTAGTATATGATATACTGTATCTATTGAGCACAAAGTGTGAAATGCTGTGGGGGAGATGATAATATGAAGTTTGATTAATCAACACACAGCAAGAAAAGCGTCTGCTGTATAAAAAAAGTCTACAGTAAAACATTATATAAAGTGTGGTAAAAATAAAAATAAACAGAGTTGAATTCAGACTGCTGGTGTCTGGGAAGTTAAATAAAGATGAAGGAAAAGAAGGTTAATAAATGTAGATCAAAGCAAAATTACTGATATATTGATGAAAATATCTTAGCAAGAAGACCAAAACAGCTA
Source organism: Phalacrocorax aristotelis (assembly GCF_949628215.1). NCBI lineage: Eukaryota > Metazoa > Chordata > Aves > Suliformes > Phalacrocoracidae > Phalacrocorax > Phalacrocorax aristotelis. Next base: position 5,879,173 of record NC_134311.1, read on the forward strand.
TGACAATGAAGACTGATATTTAGCAAAACTGACAGCTTAACACTGCTTTTCCACAGCTAGGATGTAAGCCATGCACCCTACCAGAGAAAATCAATTACTCCTAAACCATATATTTATGGCTCAGAAAGATGCTGCTTAAAAGAAAAATTGAGTAATCTGAATCCCTCTTACTTTATCATCTGTGCATGGCACTGCAGAAAGAGTCAGATGCACAACTAATCATATATATAATCCCATTATATCAAGTATGACAATACATAAGTTACATGTACATTGTGGCCCATTTTAAAATATATCTACTATTAGAAATAGGCTATACGTATCAGAAACTCTGCTAATATCATTCTTATTTGCATGATTTGGGCTACCAGTTTCTCAAGTTTTGAGGGACGTAAGCAAATAAAACCACAAATACTTGCTTTTAATCATCCACTTGATTTTAGTGGAAGAATTACTGTGTATATACCACACATCATACGTAAGCAATTGGCAACATATTTTAAATCAAATTTAACTCAGATCACAGTTTTATAACACAGAAGTACCCTCCTTGCTTTCAGTGGGAGGGGAAGCCTGACAGACTGACTGCTTCCACAAGAGAAAGAGCCTAAGATCAGACTCGGGCAGAGAATTGTATAAGTGAGTTCACCTCTGGAAACTTCAGGACTCCCACTGACACAACAGTAATTGCTGCAATTCGGGGAACTCATCAGTGTACAGTTCGTCAGTGTGCAATTATGAAGCTGTTGGATGCCATATTATGTAGTGAGACATAACTTACAATGAGCTTAGAGACACTCTTTTTGTGGGTTTACCTGACGAGCCAGAACTGCAAGCCTTTAAACCTGAGTGACTGAGCATGGACGTGGAAACGCCGTAGGACAATGTGGCACCTAAAGACTGGTGAAAACACTTGAGTTCAGCTTCTTGCTGGGTGTGGAACTGTAAAACAAACTTTTCCAAATGCAAGCCAAGAAAAGCAAGATGTTAATGCCACCCTATCAAAATGGGGAAAATTACTGCTACTGATCACAGACTTCTGGTGGGTTTGAAGTAAGAAGGGGAGTCAAAAGGGGCTTTTATATCTACAGGGGGGAAAGGATGAAAAAGGCAAAGTTATATTTAGTCATATACAGACAGGTGGATCTCACTTGACAGCAATTTTATGATTCATGGGGAAAAACACGTTAGAGGAAAGAATCTGGATCTACAGTGCTTTGCCTGTGCTCAGAAAACAGTAAGGATGGAAGAAGTTACTGACTTTGATTTAAGGAGGCTTAAAATTTTTAGTCAGCAGGGTAATGTTCAGAAACTTAGGTTCCTTAAATACTGGAGAGTTACAGGCAACAAGGTCACATCAATTAATTTTCTGCTGATATAGGAGGAGTAGAATTTATGTAGTTAAGGTTTATGTTTAGATAAATAAAGTTGGGATGACACAGTGGTATAATCTATGGGTCAATATGCAGAAAAGGTCAAGGACACAGCTCAATTGCTACCGTGCCCTTGTATGTCTTGTTAAATCCTTGACATGATTTCTGATGCAGCTTTGCTCCATGCCAGCCAGCACTCTCCCAAGCATTTCCTGGGCACAGCTGAAGGCACAGCACAGGGCAGTCCAATTACATGGAATGAACATGGGCATGTTTTGGGAAGAAAGAAGTTTTAATTGTATGAATAAGCCCATGCCACTTGTCCCTATGGACAGAGAAAAAGTCTTGACCTGCTTTATTTAATACTACAGGTGCAGCTAGTAAATCCCACTTACAGACTATTAGTGTTCTCTAAGAGCTACATATAATGAACCCTGCTTTCCTAAGGACAGAGGTACTATAGTTGATTGATTTTCATGTCTACACAGCTGCAAAGTGCTACTGAAGTTTTACTCTTGGGTCATGCAGTTATAAGGTCTCCTTTTCTCTCATTTCCAGCAGTACATGAGCTCAGCTTTCTTCACAGCTAAGGCATTTGCAGTCTATCTTCTCTTGTCTCCTTCCTATTTTGCAAAACTTTTAAAATATAACAACATGTGAGGCCTCTATCTACCTGTAAAATTGGGGAGAATCAGAAGTTATTATTGAGGGGGAGATACTGATAAACAGACAGTAGTTAATAATTACTAAGAAAACAACCTAAATATAAAAAAACAGAAATTGAAAATAGGGGAGAATGTGGTATATAACTTTCCCTTGACAATATAATAATAAGGTGATCTCTGCTTGTCACCTCTCTGAAATCTACATTGGTAAACTTATTTCACAATAGCTAGTAAATGTTTGGAAGTTATTATAGTTTCCAAACACCTCCAGTATAATTTTCTGATTCTTAAGTAGTTTCAACAGTAATATAGTCTTTCCTGAATATTTCTGAAAAACAATCACAAGAATCGTTTAAACACAACAGTACAGATCAACACTAGAGTTAAATTCCATCTGTATGAATTTATTTAAACGTTAACTAACCATCCTTTGTATAAGGATCTTTCAGGCACCTTTCAGGCTACTTTTCAGTCAGTTATGCCAGTTAGTCTGGAGGATTCAAGGACATGACTTCAGTAGACCTACATTTGTTTTACACATATATGAGAATGTGCCTTTCTGAGTTTGCAAAAAAGACAAAAAGACTCAAGGTTTATCCTTTTCTTAATCTTTCTCATGTGATTTATAACAGTTATGCCAGTATTTAAGGTATTATTAGCCAAGACACTTAGAATAACATATTATTATGTTCTTTGCCAAGAAATTATGATATTTTTCCTTTCTGTTTTATTAAGCAGGTCATACAGTTCTTATTCACTTAAGTACTTCTGCAGGCTGAATGATTGTGAAGGTAGGTGTAAATAGGGTGAATATAACTAAATATTTGTGAATTGATATAATTTTTTTTTTTGTTCAAACAGGCACATTAATGACATGAAAAAATGTGTATCTTCAGAAGCACTCTGTCTTATAGATTTTTTTTCTTGCAGGTGGTCTTTCAGGCCTCCAGTTTTAAAAATCCTGGCCCTGAGACAGGATTTTTTAATCAATATCAAAGCATGTTCCATGGATGTGCTCAATAATGCTCTCAGCTGGTGAGCTCCTCTGTGCCTGCATGAACTCTAAGGTAACAAAAAATTAAATGGAAGAGCTGCCATTGCAGCTTAGGTTAACCACAGGGCAAAGTGTGCATTTGGGATAACACACATTTTGTTTTAATCTCCACTCCGATCCCACCGCATTGACAGATTTAGAAGAAGGTTACTATTTCCTCAAGTGCATGCTCACAGAATTAAATAAACGATGAGACAGAAATACATTTGCATTTACAAAAGAAGGAATGCCCACATTTGGTAGTTCAATGTTTTACTAACAAATTAAACTTACTTACAGAAAGTGTAGCTCTTGCTTTAAGAGCTGAATCGTTACACTTTCTCTCAGAGTTGCTGTAAAAGGTCAGGAAAAAGTACCTGTATTTCTCCATAAGGCTGCAAAACACTATGGCAATACTACAGAGGGAAGAACAATTAAAATGCACAGGCTTCATTACGCAGGTGATACTGGGGTCAAATGGTCGCATTTAGTAACAAATAGTTGCTTTTCTCCCTGTTGTGACTGTTGCAAACATAAAAAGATATCTTCCTTCTTACTGGCTCTGAAAGAGGCAGAGATAGACTTGTTAAGTCTCTTTCTTACCTCTAGGAGAAAATGGATTAGGTTTACATCTTCAGAATCAATCACAATTTACTACGTGTAATGCTTCCTGCATTCTTTGTATGAGATAGGATCTTTGTAGCACCTATACTACCTTCTGCTTGTTTCTCAGTCCAGAAATGTAGGGAACTTTGGATACAGACTGCAGCTATTTAAACGGAAATGTGTAGATCAAGACCTATAGGATTGATATGGGGATTTAAGGCCTACAGTATTACTGTTGATCATATATTCTATTTGCATGTACCACATGACTGAAACATAAGGAAGACAAGTGTTCTTGTTGTCTCCAGCTTGTCTAGCAGTGTATTTACCTCTATTTAGTATTCTGTGTATTTTAAGAAGTAGTTTTGAGATAAACCTAAAGTGTGACCAAGACTGCCAAGCTGTGGACAGAAAGGTGAAAAGAAATCTCATATTTTCTAACCTTGCACAAGAATTAGTCATTCTCTAAACTCTTGATGTGAGTTGGCGAAGGTAAATGACATCAAATAGAATATTATTTACATACAATATTAATTTTTTAAAAAGTGATCTGTGAAAGAAGGTAGGTGCCTCTATGCTTGTAAGCATGAAATCTAGTTTTCATGTGCATGAAAATCATTGATTCAGCAGTAAAAGTACTAAATTCTCAGTATACAAATAAACACCTAGTGGATTCTGGGAAGCATCTTCCGATTCTTTAAAAAAGATCTATTAAAGTCAAGTCTTTTCATCATTAATATTATAAAAATTGGGTAACACAGATGATGTTGTAGGCAACAAGTGTTGGAACCATTAGAGAAAGGAGCTTAATCTCCTTTTGTTCATTTCTGGAATCATTGTAAAACAACTGCCACCCCACTCTTGGCACTCCTTGTAGATTCCCAGCCACATGAAAGTTCAGCTGAACTGTGAAAATGATCAGAGACAGTTGGGCAATCCCTGCTAAATTAAATAGTGTTCATTATTAATATTCACATGTGTACTATACCACAGAGGATCTATAACTCTCCCCTTTCTTTGCACCTCTGTTGTATACACTCTTCAAAAAGCAACAGCTTCTTAACTTTATGTGGAACTCTAAGTAAGAGGTATGTGTTCATCACCTCTTTTTGAAAGCGTGTTAGCCTGCTGTTGGACCGATAGCAATTAACTACATGAGGGTTTTATAGAGGAAGAGTATAGCTTTCTGAATTAACTGAAATTAAAACTAGAATGATAACAAAGAGTATTAGTAGTGTTTTGGGTGTGTAGCTTCTTTACCAAAGCTTTATAATAATGTTAGACCTTCAAGTATTTGGAAGTCCTACCTGGAAGTCACATTTTCTGTTACATAAAATAAAATAAAATAAATTTTAAAAATTACCTAGATCATGAATACAGCTGGAGTTATACACAAGAAAACAATTACTCATCAGTGGCAAAAAGAGGGAAGTGAAGAATATGCTAATCTTTTAATTGTAGCATTCTTTCTAATGGTTTCCCTGTTAACTTAAGAAAAGTAACTAACAATCTTGTGAAATTATCCTGCTAAAATATAATCTCATAGCTGAATGCATCTGTAAAATAGATATGTTGGTACATGAGATCCAAAGTCACCATCAGTTTTGTTCCTTTTTTTCATCTCTTTTTCAAAAATAAGTATTTCTTACGTTTGAAGTTTGAAATTTGAAATTTTCACGTTTACTTTTTGCAATGAAACTCAACAAAAACATCCTTTAAAACCAATATCTGATAATTGTGTCACTTCAAGGAAACAAACCCAAGAAAATTAAAATCTGTTCTTATTTTGAAGATAAATATATTTAGAAGATAGAAGCTTGTGCATATTTTGATAATCCTCTGATAACTTGTAATAGTCCATGCGTCAAAACTCTTTGCTTTATGCAAGTTTTCCTTCGGAAGGGCTGATATGCTAAGAAGCATATCCTGCTTTTTGTATGTCTCCCTAACATTTCTTTTCAGATATTTGAAATCAAATAACTTACTGATAGCTTACTGCTGTTCATATATTATTAGCCATATCCTCTAGTTCTTATTGAAAATTCTGTCTTTCATAATCTTCTTGTTTTTGATCAGCAGAAGAATCTGAGGAAAAAAGTTTATTAATCTTAGTCAATGACTTAAACAGCAGGCTTATTCTAGAATTGACTTTTTTTTCATATTAGTGTTAAAAAAGAAAATCTGCTGAAGTCAAAAGAGCATCAATGAAGTAAAATAATGTGTTTTAGAGGAATTTGGATCTCAGAGCTTATAGTGTAGAACCAATAGCCTATTACAGTAATGCTGTCAATGAATACCTTTAAATTGAGTATGGATTTTGTTACCTTTCAGCCTTTATGAGAGATCAAATTGTCTGCTATATAATACATACAATCTATTGCAAAAGTATTTAGCATGTTATTGGTGTATGGTGGAAAATCTTGCAGTATCACATATGAACTACTGGTTGTATGGACAGAGATTTTTGCTCTCTGGCTTCTGAACATGAACACAGTAACTTCTCAAATCAGTTTCATGAAGTCTTGAATGTTCAGACTGCTCAATTTTGCTGCAACTTTCAGGGACAAGAATCATATCAGTGATGACAGTAGTGCAAAATACTATAAACTGTACAGTAAGTGGAATAATTGTACTAATGTCTAATCTGTTTTCTTACTGTAAAGAAAGAATATACAACCTTTTTCCTAGTTACAATGGCATTTTTAAATATTTACATTTTCACTTGAGGCAAACATAACGACATCTATTAATTTCTTTATACACCTTTGCACTCTACTCTGGAAATGGTTTATCAGTGTTATTTCCCTTTCTCTCCACCACTTCCCTTCTACATTTATTTACCATGTAAAACTAAATCTATTATCCCAGAAATTAATTACTTAAAAAAATTTACAGTCCATTTCTTCTCAGAAGATGAGACAGTCTTTGTTTCTTTCTTTGAGACTGAAAACTATTTTACTGAGGAAATAATTTGTTGTTATTTAACAAAGAAGTCAGAAAAGGAAACTGGATCAGAAACAGAGCAGTCTGATTTTACTTCAGAACAAAACCCTTTATTCTAGTTTGGCAACAAAAAATGGGAAGGAGTAGGAAAAAACCCTAGTATAACAAAGAATTTCTTGTGGTCTTGATCATAACAAACATAATTCCCTACCACGGAGAATGTTTTCAAGTATTATATACCCAAGACTGGGGCTGTTCTCTGAAGCTCATTTTTGTAATTTTAATCTAGTCTAAATTATTCCCATTTTTTAATATTTTTTTTCAGAATTATGAGTCAAATAAATTCCAGCATATATAGAAAACTCACATGCTTAGGATAAGATAATATAGTTTCGTCTGGCTCATTCTCAACGCTATACAGGAATTTTTAGCAATATGACAAGTTATGAGCATTTTAGTTAACATTTTCAAATTTTTTTTCAGTGAAATTATTCTAGAATCAAACTGTAGTTTCAAATCATTATGTCAGAAGAAGAATTTAGCAACTTCAACAAAATACAGACACTGAGTTGATATTGTTTCAAACTGCTGAGATAAAAGTCTGAAATAGAAAATTATCTTTGGTAACTAATTGAAAACTTACTCTCTATAACAGTCCTCCTGAGATATGTTGACCTTCAGGGGACTCTGTTTACCTCCTTTCTTTTGCTTGACATTTGGTTGATTTATCTGGTTCCATTAACAAACTGTTTTGTTTGAGTTCTGGTTAATAATTTGGTTGCAGTTTATTGAATATTTATTCCTCTAAGGCATAATAATGAAAGCTATGATGAAGCTACTTTTAACATCAAGATGCTTATAAGGGAATTTTTAATATTGCAACTAGAGTAGCTAACTGTAATTGTAACAAGCAATCAATTATTTTTATTTTTCTTATCCTTTCTGGAAAAGGTTATTATTATGATCCCGATGTAAGAAAATAAGTTCATCAAAACATATGCAATTTTTTTCCATGTGTATTTCTCAAATCCCTAAGAAACTATGGAGCTGACACATGACATTGAAGCAAGCGTAACAAAACAAAGAAAACTACACTTCTGGTAACCAAGAAGTTCTTCAGTGGAAATATTTTATTGAGGTTCATAGATTTTATGACTACAGTAGATCAAAACTGACTCTTCTATAAAATTAGCCTTTGGTATTTCCTGAATTGAAATTGAGTATTAGCTTTAAAAAGAAATAATAAATTCAATATGGGTTTGAAAATATCCAGCAATCCAGAATGAACTACAGTTTTGGAGAACTGTTAGAATGGTAGTTATTCGTGTTAAAATGCATAATTTCTGGATAATTTATTTCTAATCTCTGTTCATGTGGCTTCAACTTTTTGTGATCAGGTATTTTTATACTTAGACAGTGCATCATGCTCTTGCTTTCCTCCAGACTGCAAAAAAATGTTTAAAAATGTACTATCCAGTTCTTTTGAACCCTATTACAATAAATACTACTCTTTGATGGTGATTTTTCACCTGAAGTTGAAATTTCGAACCTATGGCCAGACAGGTTTTAACACAAATTTTATGCGATAAATGAGGGTTTAGGATTTTGGGAAATATAAATCTTGACATTTCTAAGTCAAATATCTTTCACACAACCCATTAATCATCAGAAGAATCTTCAATTTCATTAAAAATCTCTATCTAGTTTGCTAAAATCTTTTCACCAAATACTTGTTTTGATTGGCATTCACGCCAACGTGGCTTATATTCTTTATTAATTGTGTCCCAAATCAGAACAGAAATCCAATCAAATATCACTTCTTTTGATTGAAATCACCCCTTTGTTGTTGTCTCCTGATTCAATTATCCAATAATGTTGAGCATCTCTGATTGAAATATTCTACACTATAGACAGTGGAAATCATAGTATTGAAGGTTAATCAGCACAGTATGTTCTGGAAGATTATGTTCTTTTCAGTAACTTTGACAACACTTTTTTCTGCTCTGTCAAATTAACACTTCCTGGCAGTATGGGATATGAAGCATCAGGAATAGGAAAGCTGGGTGTTCATTTTCAACTTATGCCAAAAATAATGTTCCATTCTGCCTCCTTTGCCGGTAATGTGTCATCTACATCATAAATCCAATTAACTGATTGCTCAGTTGTCTATTTAATAATCTGTTGTAATTTCAGTTGGACTCCTAACAGTTATTTTCAGCTGCCTGAAAATAGAGGCAACCACATTCTTGTTTTTATCACGTCTTTATACTGTCATATGATCAAAAGAAAAATTCAAGTAATATTGAGGCTACCTATACCATTCCAGAATTTATTTTTTAATGATTTTAATTATTTTTAATGATAGCATAGTAGAACGATTCATATGGGCTATTATGTAGAAAATGCATTATAAACCTGTTTTACTGGCTTCATCTTTTCTCATGTAAAAAGTAAAGTAAGCTGAAGACAAGTTGAAATTCAAGTACTTAGCATCACATCAAACTGAGTGGAATAACAGGAAAGCTGCTGAGAAACCAGCAACCAGTGGGCTGTGAAAATGTTCTGCAGTACTGAACAAAACCAACCATGTTATGACAGTCGCAGATCCACTATCTCAGGAAAACAGCAGTGTACATCGGTTAGGTCAAATAAAGTAGCTTATGGTTGGACTTAAACCAACAAATGTGCAAAAGAGGGATTGTTTTATTTTCAATTGGACTTGGAAAAAAAAGGCAATCCCCAAGCACAAACTGTACCTCTAGAACCAGGATTTGTTCACCTCAGAGGCCATGTTTTATTTCAATTCTTTTCTCAGGAGAAGAAAGGAATTAAGGAGGAAAATTAATCTTAAATTATGTTTGAATTGCTTCAGGCTCATTGCCTAGTTTTGGTGTAAACTTCATGCAAATAATCACTGAGAATAAATGTCTCAGAAGAATAAGCTATGGCAATTGTAACATTGGGCTGTGTCAAAACTCCAGATAATTTACAGTAAGAGGTTTAAAGATTTTTCTATAATCAGTAAAGAGATTGTTAACATAAGGAAAGCCAAGGAAATATGTTAAATCCTGTTTATTTTAAAGTTGGTGCACTGAATCTTTCTAATTGCATAAAATTGTTGGCACAAAAAATGTTCACTTACCTTTACAAGTTGAAAGACTGAGATCCAATAGATTTTTTTTTAAAAAAAAAGCTTTCTTATTTTCAGAATAACTAGATGTTATTTTGGTTCACATAATAGTTTCCGCTGCTGCAATCACCTACTGATGGAGTCACTGAAAAGATCAATCTAATGGTACCAGTTTTTCATAATCTTTCATTACTTTATGAAACTTTACGTCTTGGTGTTTGATGAGGTTTTGGTATTTGCTCCTTGGAATATCACAACAAGGGTTTATCCTCATGAAAAGGATATTTTTCCTTCAAAGGAAGATTTTTTGTCTTTGTGGTAAGAATTCTTAAATAAAGGTCTCAAAGTGATTTGAATGATTCTGGTTAACTGTCAGATCTTTTGGTACTTATCAAATATTGTTGAACTTCTGTTTCTTTTGATAAATCCCCTGTGTAGCTGTCTAGACATTATAAACCATCACCTAAATGACAATGGTCCATCAGCGAAGAAGGTAGTTCCTGAAGACAGTAGGAGGAAACAGTCCTGGAACAATTTAATCTAAAGTTTTCATTTTATTTATTTCCTAATAGGAAAATTAAGAAAATAAACTTTCTTTTCCACCTTGAAAACTCTAACTATATAGTTAAAGTTGTTGACTCTCATCTCATTATAAAACACAAAGGAATGTAACAAAGTTATCCTAAATGTCATATTTGACATATCCTAAAAGTCATATTTGCTTTGGAATCTTCTTTATCTTTTGACCTAGGAACAGGTTGGTAATTTGTTGGCAAACAGCTGGCATCAGTGTCAAAGATATTTAAACTTGTTTATAAATTAATATATGTTCTTTATCTAGTCATTTGTAAGTATCACCTGAGCTATATCTGGTTAAAATGTCATGCGTATAATTCTTAGAGACTGCCCAAATTACTCATCTAAATTTACATCAAATCATCATAAACATTTCTCTATAGAGTTATTAAAATTTAACCTTGGACTAGATAACTAGTGAAAGATTTTATTCCAAACAATAACCCAAATGATTCTGCCACAGCGATATATTTTTTCTTTTTTTTTAAAGCTCATTATTAATTATGAGTTACTGCCTACATACTATAGCATTAGCGTGTCCATAATACATTCCTATGTCAAATAAGTATATGCTTAACAAGGTAGTTTTCTTAAGACCTAGTTTTACTGAGGTTTTTTTTGCTCTGAAACACCTTTACGCTCAAACCTTCAGACAATAAGTACATGTGTTGTATTCATAAAAGGAATAGATTTCAGAAAATTTCTTAGGAAACTGAAGAAACTAAAGCTGCCTACTTGAAGAAACAGTAGAAATAAATAGCAGCAGTCCTGATTCAAAGATCAGACACTATGAGTTCCTTGCTATAGACAAGTGGTAGAAAATTTTATGTTATTCTCAATATTCTTGCTTTAAGAAATACAATGAAAATATATTGTCACAAGCCTTTGAGTCTTCTTGTTGGTAAGACACAATAAGTTTCCATTGTTGGAGGGAAAAGTCATTATCTCCGCTATCTCCTTAAAGCATTTCCTACATCTTGGAATGGATAATATTAAACCAGTAGTTGTGTAGGTGATTAACTCATGTCAATCAAGCATGGCAATATCTGCCAGGCTGTCAGCCGTGTCATTGTTCAAACATAAAATTGAGGGTTGTGAAGCTACTGGAAGGAGCCGTTACAGTCTGGAGTGTCAAACGTCCTCTCATGGGGGTCTTAGATGTGTTAATGAGGAGAGGGGATAGATTTAATCCCTGCAGGATATTCTACATAAAGGCAGTGAAAGAAAGAGCTCCCTCCTGTCACATCACACTGTGACCAGCCTGAGAAAAGTAGGATGCAGGTGAAGTACTTCACCATCCGTTCTTGATTATAGATCATTATGAAATCCACTGCTTCATTCAGATAATGTATGTCACTCATCCTGTTTATACCCAGAGGGCAGTAAATGCTCCTTTTAGGCGTTCATCTCAATCTCTGTGCAGCTGCCAGTAATATCCAAGGAAACGTGGATCATGTAAGATTTTTACAATCCACATGATGACTTCAATAAAGTTACCTAGAACAACACTTTCTCTGTTGACTTACTGTACTTTTCTGGGCTGAAAATATGACCTTGATCTACTGGAAAGTTCCAGAAGGAGGAAAAAAATGAAAACCAAAACCAAACCACCTGAAATACATGGTGATACAATACAATACAAGCTGATAACGACACCTGCCTTATTCCTATAGTCAGTAGGCATCATCCACACTCCATTAGGAGCCAATCCTAGCTTTGATTTTGTATGCAAACATTTTCAGATTTGATAGTTATTAAAATTAGAAACCTAAGACTGGGAAGGATCTCTCCCCCAAAGTCTAGTCTTATGTTACAGGCAATTTTATCTCTCTTTCTCTTTTTTTTTTTTTTTTTATTTTGTCAGAAACTAATTCAGTTTCATCTTAAAATGCAGTAGTCTCTTGCCGCTTTTCTTCCTTTGGAAACTATTCCAGGACCATCTTCACTGATCTTTTTTCAACCCAAATGTATTCAGAGTCATTTGGTATTCATTTGCTTTAATACTAACTACTCCTTCTTTGATTTTGCTTACTTTAAGAAATAAGCATTTTAGTCGAATTTGTAAGAAAGCATCGTAAATGGAATAAAAATACAGGAAGCTTCCTGTATGTTCATATGGGAGAAGATGCCTCTGTTTCAGAGGCTGGTTAATAGAATTGTACTGTGACTGACAAATGCTATATAGGTTAGTTTTTCCAGTGGTGGCTCACTCTCCTGTGAACAACAAGTCATATTATTTTTTTCTCATTAGCTGGATCCAAACAAAGACATCCACTTTCTCCTTAAAAGTATGACGATGCCTTCTAGTCACTGTTTTTCATCTCAGTGCTATTATCACTTTACCAAGTTGATGCAGATTTTCCAGTCCTCTACCATATGTTTAAGATTTCCATCTCTACCTTATCAGCAAGTTTCATCAGGACCGACCTATCTTTTTTTCCTGCCACAGCATTGGTAGCAACATCAGTTTCTCCAGCTTTAGAGTTTGTTTTTAACCGATGACACTGTAACTTCCATTTCAAGTGATGTAGATGTTCCCCAGTATTTATATTAATGCTACCTTCAGTAGACTCCCTATACGTTAAATATTATTTTTTATCAAAGTTCAAATAGATTAGATCTACATCATTTACTTTGTCTAGAAAAAGAATATCACATTAGTCTAACATGATCTAACTTCGGTAAACTCATGTCTTCTAAAGTGGAATTTCATACCTGACGCAGCATGAAATGAATTCCAATGGCTCCCCTAGTGACATTAGCCAAAAGTAATTGTTAAGATAGAAGAAAATTTTATTTCAGTAGAAATTCATGTGAACTGTAACATCATTAATTTTTATTTCTTATTATCCATGAATTGATCCTAAAAAAATTATTTTTATTTCATTGGTATTATACTAAACAATAGCTTTATATAATATGTAACTCTCATATAAGCTGTGGATGTAGACCCAAAAGTTTTAGTGATGACAAACATAATCTGAATATGCTGTATGTCATATTACTTCAGAAAAGAACATCGTCATAAATCAAAAACAAATTACAATGACTCAGCCTTCAAAGTTGAGACACCATCATATTATGTTGTTTTACCTTAAAATTACAGGTGAATGTAAATACTAGAAAATATTTACATCAGTACAAGAGGATAATTCAATTTATACTATTGCAAAAAGAAGGAGATTAACTCACAATTTTTCAGGAAGTCCCTGAACTGACCATGTTTGGATGCAAGAGTATTATGGGGATGTATATATATGTGTCCTCTTATGTTGTCCTGTAAGTTTTTTGCTGGGTCTTGCTAGGACAGAGTTAATTTCCTTAAAAGCATCCCAAATGGTGCTATGTTTTCAATTTGTGGCTAAAAGGCTGTGGATAGCACACCAGTGTTTTGACTGCTGCTCATCAGTGCTTGCACAGTGTCAAGGCTTTCTGTTTTCCCCACTTGGTCCCCCTAGCAAGTAGGCTAGAGGTATGTACAAAAGCGGGAGGGGGCACAGAGATGACAGCTGACCTGAGACAGCAAAAGGGGTATTACAGGCCTTATAGTATTGTGGTCAGCAATAGAACCTGGGAAGGTTTGGTCTTCCAAGGTCTTCCAAGACTGCCACTCAGAGATTGATGGGCACGTGCCCGCTTGTAGGAGGTGGTAAGTGATTGCCTTTGCATTACTTGTTTGGTTTTTTTCCCTCTCTTTCCAAATTTGTTAAAGTGTCTTGTTCCATAACTGCCTCAATGCAGGAATATTCTTTATTTTTGCTCTTCCTATTCCCTCCTCTCTTCTCCTAGAAAATGGAGGAGTGAGCGAGTGGCTGTGTGGGTGCTGAGATGCTGGCTGGGGTCAATGGACCACAGCATGCCTCATTGCCGTTACTGGAGAAAGGATGGTTTTGTCTCAGGCAATGGCTACAGTGGAACAGCTATCATATGGCATTTTGCAGTCAGATAGCATAACCTCTGAACAGAGCTCAGCATGTCAGACAGTCCAGAGCAGGCCCAGTCCAACTAATGTTTCAGCAGCCAAATCAAAATATATCAGTTATTATTAGCCCAGTTACAAAGACGTACACTTATGAGTTATACAGTTATGCAGATGGTTAAGACAAATGTACTCAAATTTTCTAATATTTACCTATTTCTACAATGCTGTGCTCATCCTTCCAGTGCTGCCCAGCTGCCACCTTCCTCCAGAGGATTCTCTGGGGGGAGTGTTGGTGGTGACTAGGACAACTCATCAGCATCTTAAGGACATCACCAGATGTGTGCTGCTCGTGGTACAGATTTCTTCCACTTCAGTCCTGGGCCAGTTTAGGGTTATTTTGAAGTGTATTCTAATAGAGTCTTCTTAATTGCTCCATCTTTGGTTCCTAGCTACTGTTGGACTATCTTCATTTGTTGACTGCTATTGAAATTGTACAATACTCTCCCAGGATTGACATAAAGTTGATGTTTGTTACCTAGTGACCATGAAGGTATGCTAGAATTTTACTGTGTATGGCCCACACAGAGCTAAGCTAAAACAAGTGAAATAATAGTAAGCTGTTCCCTAGCTAACTTTAGTCACAACTAAAATAAGTGAAGTTAGCTTAGGCCAACACAAGCCTGGCCAAATCCTGAGACCTGCATGGTGAGGTTAATAAAGAGGTTTTTACTGGGACTGACAATGGTATCTGTACTGAGCCTCAAGCCAGAGGAAATACAGACCTCAGTGCTCAAAGAGCTATTCTCTTGCCTTCAAGAAAAAGGAGTGTTTCCAAGGCTACATTCATCCTGCTGCTGTCTGCTGTCTGGACCACACATGGACCTGTTTCAGCCTGCTGAGTTAATGCAAGTCAGTGATGTATCTGCTGTGTTCACTGTTAGCAAGAGAAAACATTTTCTTTGTATAATAACGGCTCTTTTTTAAAAATCTAAAATTCTAACCTGTAAGTATTCAGTAATGGAATGAAGGGAAATTAAGTGACTCAGAAAGCTTCCCCCACCCCTGAGATTATATATATTTTTTACCAGGCTGGGTAAATTCAGTCATTCTTTACCTATGCAGTTCAAAAATAGTGAGAAGAGAAAGACTGTTTTACTTTGACGGTATATCTAAAAATATATTCCACCACATGGAATACAGTAGAAAAATAATGAAATATGTCTTTTGAAAGACAAGCATGATAGAGAATGTAATTTGTGCCACATTACAATAGGCTAAGAGAAAACAAGTAAAGAATGAAGGAACAAAACCGTGACCAAAATCAGCTTGGATGAAAAGAGAAGTGTGCAGCCCTCTACTCTGCTGTTTCTAGATATGCCTAATGTCGGAAAAGCTTCCTACCACAAAGGGATGAGGAAGTCTCTTGAAGCGCAACATGCAGCAAAGAAAATACATACTAATTCTTTCCAGATTCATGATCTTTGGGTAACTGTTATGGATGCACTTCTCTTTGTGAAGTTTATGAAAGGCTAATGGTTTAGTTTCACCCTGTCTGACCTTAGGGAATCTGTGGGTATGCGGTATAAAGGACAGAATTATAAAGTCACAGAAACTAGGGACTTCTTTTTTCCAAACTCCAGAGAATGCATATTTCCTTCAATTTTTTTAAGCTTGCTTTATAAATTCCACATGTCAAGCTGTTTGTATCACTTCATAAGTTGAGATCACTCTGAGTTGTAACAGAATACCCAACCAGTCATCTTCTCAAATATGGACTGTTTTCCATTACACATTTTGATCCAGCCACATTTTGGCCCATCTGTACAACACAAAACTAATTAAGCTTGATTTTATAGAGATTTGGCAGTGTTAGAGAAACACTTCATTACTGAATGGTAGCTTTTGTTCTTAATTAAACACACACAAAACAGAGCAACAAAACAAGCTACTGATATTAAAAACGTAATTTTTCCCAAAACTACTTCATTAGGAAAAATAAATATTTAAAGTATGCATAACCATTACAGAAAAACAACTCTTTTTAACCTTGAAAAAAGACCCTGTTCATACAAAGGGAAGCCTTACTAGGAATCAGAATCAGGTGCCTCAGACGATTGAGAATTTCTTTTGAGCAGACCAATTATATGCTCTTAAATATATATGTGAATGTAAGCTAAGGCTATTTTTCCCTTGCCTAAACAATCAGGATAGGACCTATTATAGTAGTCAACTTAATGGTTTTAGGTAAAGCATTAACAGCTTCTGCCTTTAACTTTAAAAGTCCTTTTACTTTTCCTGGTGTTTTGATCATATTCTTTCACATAAATACCAAGTGAAAACGCTCTCCTGAAATATTTTCTAGGAAACACGGCACAGAGAACAGAGGATCCTGGCAAAGGTTTACAAACTAACAAAGTACTTCACTAAGAGAAGTAAGAGTATCTGTCAGATCTCTGTCCAGGCTCCCGTGTGAGTTCATTATACATCAGGTCCTGAAGACAGCCTATCATCTGTGCTTTTCTGCTCCTGTATTATTTTGTCACTCCTCTATCAATCCTTTGCTGTTACCTGTTATTCTTCCAGACCACTAATAAATTTTGTTTACCACAATATCACAACCTGTTTCACTAAACAATTTCTGAATTATTTTTTACCTTAAACTGTCCCTGTTCTGTTTCAAAATGGTATTTGTTTCCCAGGAACTCTCAATCTGTCACCTTTTGTTTGTCCTGTACTTCACTTTCAGAATTCTTTAAGACTAGGTAAGAGAAAACATCTTAGTTAGATATTAATAGCATGAAAATACTAAAAGAATACTTGAAGAATATAAACATTTTGCCTAATGGACACTGATATGGTAGACTGACATTGGGCTCACCATTATTTGGTGCCCATACTTGCCGTTATAAGAAGAAGCTATAAAACACTTTCAAATGTTTTGAAATGCTTCTCGTGTCCATCCTTATCCCACCATTATGATATAAGATTATTCGACTATTTTCTTCTGAACTAATTTAAAAAAAAATTTTAGAAAGAGACAACATGTAAAAAATACTTTTATTTGTTAGTGCATCTGATTTCTCCTTCTATGCTGTTCAGCCACATTCGGAATATTTCTATACTATGAACTTTAACTTCAGAAGCAGTTTTTTCTGGTTCTGTAAGTTTCTCTGGTCATGTCATCTTCTAGATCCTGCCTCTTCTATCCCCTTCTTCCACCATGAATCTTCCTTTATTTCTCCCTTTTTTGTAATGGACTTGATTTTGACTCCATTTCACCTTCTGGACATTCTGCTGCATGTGTCTCTGATTTTCATTACATAAGCTGGTGAAAAACTGCTGTTGACTTGTTTGTAGCTGCTTATGCTCTTCTCAGAAGATGTTCTTTTCTGATGGTCATTAATTCTTAATTAAATTTGAAACGAGATCACACGTGCACGTTTTTACTACTTTGCACTTACTTTCTAAAGATTAGGAGTCACTTGTAAAGAGAGTGAAATTTAATATGGACATGACATAAACTGTACAATGGTCCTCAAATGTTTTAAGATGTGTTCTGCAGCTCCACTAGTTCATACTCTTATCTCAAAAGAGGAAATATAGACGTAGTATCTACTATAAAATTCCAAACATTTGTTTTCTGTTTAATAAGGCTAACAAGCCCAGCTAACCTTTCATCTTCTTTTCCCTTCTGTGTTTACCAGTAACATGAAAACAAAACAACAAAAAAAGTAATCCAGAGTTTACCAGTCAATAAGCAACTTTTGTTTACTATAATATTAAGGTAGTTTTAAACCTGAATCTTTCATTGGGACCTGTATTTCTTTTGCCACACATTTTGAAAGATTGTCTTCCTGTTTATGTCAGGCAAGGACATGCATTTTTATGAATCAGTTTGAGACATTTTGTAAATTTCATGCATGTGATGTGAGTAATTATTATCCAAAAGAAAAATTCAGCTTCTAAAAAACTAATCTAATATAAAAAGGTAAATGTAGAGCAAGAGATGACTGACAGAGGCAATTCCACCTCATTTTAAGATATGAAGAGCTTAGTTAGTTCTGCCTTGGAAACTAAACTATTTAGAATGTTGGGGTTTGGTTGTTGTTTTTCCTTTTGTGGGTGTTTTTTTTTTGGTTTGTGTTTGGTTTTGGGTTTTTGTGTTTTTTGTTTTGTTGGGGTTTTTTTTAAGTTTTCCTATGTATTTCTTTTCACGTGACATTAACAATGTCACCTTCATTTTGGGAGCTAGAGCCTTTTTGAACTAAGAGAACAAGATGATCAGGTTACAGGAAGAAGTTTTCCATTTGGAAATCACATACACTCAGATTTATAAGACCAAGGTTGTTGCTCCCATCATCACTAAACTATAAAAAGGGAGCCTGCCACTCAAATAGCTATCTTTCCCCTTTCTGAAATTCCCACCTCCTCACCCCCCAAAAATCCCCTAAAATTTACTGCTGGAAGTATTTTGACTTTAATGGGTTCAGAACCAGTCTAAATTTCTTGAGAAAGTAATTTTTTTTAATATCTGCCTAAAATTTTTCTATTATGATAAGCAGTAGATTATTTTTATTGTATTCAGTTTATATTTCACATTAAACAATATTAAACTATACCTTTGGAGCTATGCTTAATTTTCCTTCTGTCTTTCATATGGTTATTTTTTGAAATAGCGAATAGTCACTGCACATATGTAACTTCATAAAATTTTAAATCAGAAGGTTTTGTTTAACACACTTTAATCAAACCTTTGAATATAAAGAACACATACATACAAATAAACCCAAAGCTCTTGGCTTTAAATAGAAATTGAACTCTGCATACTGTAGACCATAATCAAAAACATTCATCTACAAGACCAGCTTGAGCATTTTAGTTGTAATTTACAGGTCACTGACTTCTTCATTACAGGCAGCCCTTGGGAAAAGTACTTTCTAATACAAAGGCACCTACAGTAGCCAAGCTGCAATACATGAGCACTGCAGCAGTTTGCCTGTGACTGCAGCATTTGAATATACATTTAATAAACATTTGCATTCCAACTTGATGTTACTAAACAAAATTAGTTCCTACTGGGAGAGGAAGTAAGAGAATGGACAAATAAAGCCAGACAACAGTCCCAATGCATTTCAAAGAGCCATATTTTGCAACATTTATCTTTGGTGTCACCAAAGACCCATAGTGAAGAAAAAGCCCAGCTAGAACTCAGCCTGGTCACTGCTGTAAGGGATAACAAAAAATGTTTTTACAAATATATCAACAAAAAAAAAAGAATCTAAGAGAATCTCCATCCTCTATTGGACATGGAGGGGAACACTGCCACTGAGGATGAGGAAAGGGCTGAGGTACCAGATGCCTTCTTTGCCTCAGTCTTTAACAGTCAGACCAGTTACCCCCAGGGTGTTCAGCCCCTGAGCTGGAAGGCAGGGACGCAGAGTAGAATAAAACCCCATAATCCAGGACGAAGCAGTTTATCACCTGCTGCTCCACCTGGACCCTCACAAGTCTCTGGGGCCGGATGGGATCTGCCTGAGAGCACTGAGGGAGCTGGCAGAGGAGCTCGCCAAGCCACTCTCCATCATTTACCAGCAGTCCTGGTTAACAGGGGAGGTCCCGGATGACTGGAGGCTTCCAAATATGACACCTATCTACAAGAAGGGCTGGAAGGAGGATCCAGGGAACTACAGGACAGTCAGCCTGACCGCAGTACCAGGGAAGGTTATAGAGCAGTTCATTCTGAGTGAGCTCACCAGGCATGTGCAGGACAACCAGGGGATCAGGCCCAGCCAGCATGGCTTCATGAAGGGCAGGCACTGCCTGACCAACCTGGTCTCCTTCTATGACCAGAGACCCACCTGGTGGATGAGGGAAAGGCTGTGGATGTTGTCTGACTGAACTATAGTAAAGCTTCTGACACTCTCTCCCACAGCATCCTCCTAGAGAAGCCGGCAGCTCCTGGCTGGGATGGGTGTACTCTTTGCTGGGTAAAAAACTGGCTGGATGGCCGAGCCCAGAGAGTTGTGGTGAGGGAGCTAAATCCAATTGGTGGCTGGTCAGAAGTGGGATTCCCCAGGGCTCAGTGTTGTGGCCAGACTTGTTTAATGTCTTTATCAGTGATCATGATGAGGAAATCCAGTGCACCGTCATGAAGTTTGCAGATGACACCAAGATGTGTGGGAGTGTTGATCTGCTTGAGGGTAGGAAGGCTCTGCAGAGGGACCTGGACAGGCTGCATCGATGGGCTGAGGTGAATCATATGAGGTTTAATAAGGCCAAGTGCCGGGTCCTGCCCTTGGGTCACACCAACCCCAGGCAACGCTGCGGGCCTGGGGCAGAGGGGCTGGGAAGTGCCCGGCGGAGAAGGCCCTGGGGGTGCTGGCTGACAGCCGGCTGGGCGTGAGCCAGCAGTGCCCAGGGGGCCAAGGAGGCCACCAGCCCCCAGGCTTGTGTCAGCACTGGTGTGGCCAGCAGGAGCCGGGCAGGGATGGGGCCCCTGTGCTCGGCCCTGGGGAGGCCCCACCTCGAATGCTGGGCTCAGGTTTGGGCCCCTCGGGACAAGAAGGGCCTTGAGGGGCTGGAGCGTGTCCAGAGAAGGGCAGCGGGGCTGGGGCAGGGTCTGGAGCACAAGTGTGCTGGGGGGCGGCTGAGGGAGCTGGGGGGGCTTAGCCTGGAGAAGAGGAGGCTGAGAGGAGCCCTTCTCGCTCTCTGCAGCTGCCTGAGAGGGGCTGGAGTGAGGGGGGAGTTGGTCTCTTCTCCCAGGCCACTAGCGATAGAACGAGAGGAAACAGGTTCCAGCTGCATCAGGGGAGGTTTAGATTGGATATTAGGAAAAATTTCTTTACTGAAAGAGTGGTCAGGCATTGGAACAGGCTGCCCAGAGAGGTGGGGTCAACATCCCTAGAGGTATTTGAATGAAGTATATGTGCCACTTCAGAGCATGGTTTAGGAGACATGGTAGTGTTAGTTTGAGGGTTGGACTTGGTGATCCTAGAGGTCTTTTCCAACCTTAATGATTCTACGATTCTATGACACAACCTAATGCAGTATAAAAATTGAAGCAAACTAGTGGACATCAGAGACTCAAAATTTTATGCAGCTTCAGAATGACTGTACATACACGTATTCTGTTCCACAGTTTCATTGGGTAACAGATGTGAAAGGCAAGCAAAACTACAGTCCTGATGAAGTTCTTTGTGAAAGGAAGGCAATGCTTAGATCATCAAAAATACCCTATACTATTCAGCATAGTCCAGAGGTGATGATAGTTGCACTTCTGTATCAGAGATTAAACCTTAGACAGCAGCAAGATTTTAAATACTTTTCTCTCTTCGTCATTCTCTATCAGTTTTCCTCTATATGCATGTGCGTACAAAGGCTCTGAATAATATTTTACTTTTTTCTATATCACCCTGGGTCAGGTATAGCAGATATTCTATCTTGTAAACTTTACAGAACAAAGATCAAGAGCTCTATAACTCACACAGAGGTCTCCAGGATACCAAATGGTTACTGGGATTCAGACATGACATCAGTTTGGAGGTAAATGATAAACAAGATTTTTATTCTTTCTAATTTCAGGATACTTTTTAATTTTTGAGTGAAATGCTACTATACATAAATATCTACAAAAGAAAAATTTTGTCAAAATGTTTATTACATAAATAAAACCAGAACTGGAACTTACATCTAGAAAGAAACTTAAGAATGTTATCATTATACAATACTGGACCTAATTTTTATTTCTTTTTTTTTTGTTAGTTAAACTCTTTTCTTCCAAAATTCACTAGTTTCACTGAAATTAAAATAGAAACCAAACCGTGAGCAAGTCTTCATAATCTAGTGATTAAAGCATTCAGTTTAGAAAATATTCTTACATTCCAGACTCTGTTCCAATAAATGTTAAAATATGGAGGGGTTTGTTAACAATTCCTTTATCCCATGCCAAGTAGTACAGATCTAACAAGTGGATCCAAGATAGACATTTTTGTCTTCACAACTTATAAAATTCATCTGAGGCTGATTCAGATTTTGTTAAGGAAAGGCATAAACTGAAATAACGTTGTTTAAATCTTGGATATGCATTCCTGACAGTTAGACTGTAGGTATATAAAATTGGCAAACGTGAGTCAAGGATCTTAAATACTGTTAGGTTTGGTTCTTGACTTCACCACTCTGAGAGCTAAAGACGTCTCTCTTATTTTCTACCTCAGTGTATGCAGTGCATTTCTATAATTTATTTCCTGTGTTAACTTTGCACTGTAACTTAAAGGCATATTCAAGTATTTATCTGTGTTTTGTTTCCACAAACACCGCTCCTGTCTCCACTCAGCCTCTGGATGCTTCTGAAGTGAAAAAAATTTAGGTTTTCTATTCTAACATGTATGTATTCTTGGACAGACTTTTTAATAAAATGAACTCTTGTGAAATCTGGCTTCAGGGGCAGCTGTCCGCTTCAAAGAGATGACCACCCAAGGTTTGGCCCTCTGCACATTACAACGTTTTCTGACATTATCCTAGAAAACGCACTTTTGTTATCAAGTACCAAAACTTTCCTTTTTTCTCACCCCAGGGCATGCAGCCAATACTATCTCCATCATACTGTAAGTCACTCTAACACAGTATTCATTCTTTCACGCTCTTTGAACTAAAAAGGAAAATTAATAAGTATCAGACAAGACCTAGGTCTACATAACATATTCAGAAAACAGCATTAATTTTTCCCATTAGAGCTGTATAATGAAAATGAGCATGAGCAACTCCTTCTCCTCTTAATGTGAGAACTCTTATGGAAATTATATTACAAGAAAGTCTGTCCTGAGATTCCACAATTGAGGTAAGAAAAGTAATATGTGGACTGGGTATGCTTACAGGTACCCTAATGGCTCTTAAAACCCAGGTGCTTCTGAGCATAACCAGAGCTCACATTTGGGGACGTCAGGAATTTCAGCAGCAGGAAATTGTGTCATTACTGATTCTAAGAAATATCTTGGTTAATTGGCAGCTGACAGGAGACATAAAGACTTAATATGTTTTCCTCAGAAGCCTGCAAGAGCAGTTAGACCATACTTTGATGCCTAAACCCGCTTGTTGCTTTTAGCCTTCAATAAGCAACTCTAAACCAGACCGAATTATTCACTTTCTTTTCTTTAGGTTTGTATCCCAATCTGAATACTGAGAATACATTCTTCTGTTTAATGTAGATGTATCACTCTGATTTTGCAAGATTCTGCTTTGAATGACCTCATAATCAAAATGTTACTCAGGAGGATTAATATGAGGAAAGGTCACTGATTTCACAAGCTTGAAAATTCCAACAGACAAGCAAGCTGTTGAATAAAAAACCAAAGGCTTGCCAGGCTTATATTAATGCAGCTTAATTAGTTGCTTCTTGTAGCTCTCAACCAATTTAACAGAAAAGATGTTTTCTATTTAAGTGCCTTTTCAGAGGGAGTTTGGAAGGCAAAAGATGTTCTAGCGCTGAGACTCCTAAAACGTCTAGCATGAAAAGTCACTTGTTGACCTTGATGGCCAATTAATTTTCTGAGGTTAACTGCAATTCATATTGTACTCTATTTTTTATGACTGTCCAGAAGAATTAGAGTAGTAGATGGAAATCTTATTTTAAGGTGCATAGATTTAAACAAACATAGCCAAGTATAAATCTCGAACCAAGAAACAGAATTGTCACTGCTTCCGATCACTACTCCCTCTTAAAAAGAAAACTCCACACACTTTTAGGTGAAATAACACACTCACGTTACTCAAATTACATCTCCTAGATTTATGTATAACACGAGAAAAGAACAAATTATCATACCTAGAAAATCTGTACTTTCTATATGTTGTGTGATTTGGTATAATACCTATACAGAACTTCCTCCACATAACTTGCTTAGCATTAATGGCTAAACTTACTGAAGCTTTAGGCTGCAAGCTGTGAACTTTCACCCAGATATGCTGAATTTTTACCTAGACAAGGAAAAGAAGGCCCCAGAGCTGGTTGAAGCCAGAAGATAAGGAAGAAAGGAAGGCTGCTACAGCCAACATCTGATGAAGCAGCCTTAGAGATAAGAGAAAGAACGGCCCACCTAGAGACAATGAAGGGACCCAATGAAGAACGGGAAGACCCCAGACCCTAATATTACTACTGGCCATATCTGTCACATGAGGGGTGAAGAATTTAGATTGTAAGGGTATAGTTGCCCAGGGATTTCCGTGTGCGGGTCCCCTCTTTGGAGGCACCCAGCTTGAGCTGCTCCGTACGTCAGATATATAAACCACTTATTTACTCAGTGGATTGGCGACTCATCTTTTTCAAGCAGGAAATTGGGCCGAACCCTGTTGACAGTGGCATAATTCCTGCAGGGGGTATAAAAGTCCCTCAACACTATATTTGGAAGAAAGTAAAACAGCATTTTTGAATCTCAGTTCTATTTGACTGTTTATTACTGAACTGTTTTATGCCTGGCTTTTAAAGAACTAAATAGGTTACAATAAGTTTGTCTCCATACCAAAAAAAATTAAGACAGTTTTCTCAGAAAAGTTGCCAATGTGTGCTGCTATCCAGCTACAGCTGAGACATGTTACGTAGGCTCCTGGAAATATGCGTAAATAACGGTTTAAATGAAAGTCTAATTACCTGTCTTGGTCATTAGTGAATTACTTGAGTCACACTTTACTTAATTAGTTCTAAAGTTTATATTCATCCTAAGAATAATGCTAACAATACACAAGGAGAGTGCTTGTATTCAAGGGAAGTTATCTTCCTTGGACTCTACTACATGGCTTCATCTGGGGACATTTTGGTAATCACATCAATAGTAAAAACTCCCTTACCTGACTTCTTTTCTGAAAGTTACTGTCAGCACATCGACCTCCTTGTCCTCTGGGGTTGCTGCTCCCTGGACAGAAGCAGCCAAACTCTAGTATGCTCAGCCTCCTTCAGCCACAAAGCCACCCCTGGAGATGCCTACCTGCACTCCCACTGCCCAGCAGCTGCAGAGGGGTAATTTCCCACCACAGTCGTCCTTCATGCACCACAAGACCCCCTCCACCCCATGGAAGCCTACAATGGCTTCAAGTCCACTTGAGTTGCTCCTGCTGACACCCCACCTCCTGGTCCCCATTGGCCCCCCAGTCAGCCTGCCCTCCCTCCCTGGCTGTCAGTGTTGTCACTCAGGACACCCCCACCCTTCCCCACACAGCCATTGGATGTGGATATGCCTCCTGGTCATGGCAATGCCTTAGGGGCAGCCTCCAGGGACTGCTTCCATCTTCAGCCATGGTGGGGTGTTGTGGGGGGTTTCCTGGTGCCTGAGGATGGGTATTATGTATGTGGCTAAGAGCCATGTGTGTAGTCCAAGAGGGTAACAAAAAAGAAACTAATTTGGGGAATTCATTCCAGTGCTAACTATGGGTTTGGGATCTCTAAAGTTAAGGGTAGTGAGCTCATGGGCTAAGATATGAGTTCTCAGTAAGACATACACAAAGATCATGATGTTTATAAATTCAGGGTATAAGTTGACAGAAAATAAAATACAGAAATATGAATGTACAAGCATACGTATTTTCTTATAGGATTCCTTAAAAATAATCTGTGGCAAAATGGGATTTATAGTATGAACAAATAATCATACCTTTAGTTAGTCCTTTGTTAAGGATTTAACAACTACTAGTTTCATCAGATAGGAACTATATCCCCAGGACTTCCTCTGGCAACAGGGACCCCCAGAATCTGGAAGATTACCCATCTACGTTTTGAAGACACTTAGAGCAAGGATGACTGACTAAAGATAAGACTTTGAGACCATTGGCAGAGACAAAAATACTGCCCTTAATTCCAGGGTAGTAGGCAGCTTCTTCTGCTGGGAACAAAAGGGAGGTTCCAGAGAGCCATTGGCTTGGAAATTCCACCCATGGCAAGTCAATCAAGCTCTTCCTAGCTCTCTCTAGGTATTGGGAGATGCCCACAGAGGAAGGCTGTGTCTGGAAGGATGCTCCCATCCCATGCTTATCGTAGGTATTGCAAGCCCTGAGCTGGCACAGGAAAGTGTCCATTTGATTCAGAACCATTTGAGATTGACTGTTGATCAAAACCTTCTACTCCTCTTTATTATCGACAGTGCCTGCCCAACTCACACTTAAGCATGGCTAGGCAAACCTAACCGCTTAACCCTTGCAGCTTCAGATCTGAGCTTCTGCTTCAACCAGCATGGCTGTGAGTGGATTGTCCGAGCATAAACTGGGAGCTCTGCGTTACAATACCCACCGTGCTGTCAAGCACCTTCCAGGTGGTGAATGTCTCAAGCTGTACAAGTTTTCATTTGTTCAACAAGCCAACCAAAACACCGCGGCAACCATGAGTATTTGAAATATTAAAATTGTTGTTATGGGATGAAGCATGATTGCGAGCATCATGTTAACCGAGGATAACTAACAAAGCAAAGACTCATGGCAGCCTGCCCTGCCTCCTGTAGCAGTGGTGCCAGAAATTTGTTTATTGTGGGAAGCTTCTAACTTCTCCCATCTGCTTTAACTGATCTAACTTTTGGTGTAAGCTGGCAAATGGAATAAAGCTTTTTGAAAGTTGAGAACTATACTTAATGAAATAAAGAATAAAGATTGGTAAAGTGAAGAGTACAGCTTAATATGCTGTACTGTCCAAATGGGGTGGGGATAAAATAGGAAATGAAATCTGTATAACATTGGGATATTATAAAATAATCTATTGTGAGATAAGGAACCATTGGTTGGATTTTTCTAAAATTGTCAAGAATATAAGTACAAATGATTCTGATACAGAAACGGTGTTTACTTATATAAACTGTAGCAAAGGAATTCTTAACTAAATCAAAGAAGGAAGGATTCTTCTTTGAGGAAGAAGAATCAATGGACTGTGGTGACAAATAAGGACTATGAATTTCAAAGCTGTGATCTTTATCAAGAAGACCAAGACTGTCATATTCACCATAACCTTCAACAATCCCAGTTTTAAAGCTGTTTCCTTCTGAGTATGCAGGGCCGTTTATCTTCCTAAAGTATATTACTACATTCTCCTTTGTTTGCAAAATCAAGCAGATCACAGGAAAGACGGTCAGTATGTCAACATGTGAAATTAGGATTATGTATAAACACAGCTGAAAGCATAACTAATTCACCATATTCTACATTATTTTCCCATATTGGAATAATTTTTCATATATCCCGCTGTCCAGTGCTCAACTTGTTGAAATACTTGGCATGGTCTATCCAGTTTTCCTACTTCTTTGGTGGCATGCACATGTCTCCTTTTAGTAGAATGAACCAGTCAGGGGGATCGTTCTGTTTCAATTTAAATTTTTGTAGAATAATTAATGAATGACCGATATTGCAATAACTTGGAAATCCTCACTTATGAGAAAAATCCAGACCCTGTCAGAGAGAAGTCCAAAGCAGGGAGGTCACTCTTGCTTTTCACATCCTGTTAAAGGTACTGAGGAAGGCCCCATTGGCAGTTACTTCATGTTAAGTGGAGATACATATGCATATACATACCTTATCTCTAGAAAATAAAACTGTGTCAGACCCTGATTGTCCTCACCTGGCCTGATCCTGACCCTCACATATATTCTGACATCCCCCCTGGCCTTGGCCTGGCCACATCACTGGCACCCTGACAATGTCACCACAACCTTTGTCTCTACTGCCTTTTCTGCCTCTGCCTGATTTTAAGAAGTCACCCTTATGTGTGTGCTTCTGAAGTAATCTTGGCATTCTTCAATCTTTTCTATTAGTTCAGGAATTCCTGTACATTCCTGTGCTTTGAACTTTCTTTAAGAAAAACAAACAAAGAAGCAAACAAAAAAAATCCCCCAAACCAAACAGATTTCTGGGCAAATATTACATTTTCAGGGACAACCTTCTCCAGCTGATTCAGGAGTAAACCTGAATTGGCTGAACAACTACACGAGCATCTAGGCTACAGTTAATACTTAGAAGAAAATTTTTGGCAACGTCAGTAGCAGTATCCCTCAGCTAACTACACACTATACCTGAAGTTATGTAATTGAACCTTACTGTTTATTATTTTATGTGACTACTAGGCTAACTTAGTCATACCAGAGATGCCACCAAACTTCACAGTCTGCAGTTATGTTTACTTCCCATAGTTTGTAGTTTATGTGGTACCGAGATGAATAATAGTATATTTAAATCAATGATATTCAGTGACAACAGGATTCTAAACTGATTAGAGCTCCAAAACTGCTCACAGACTTTCTGTGGGCTTCAGAAACTGAAGTACTTGGAGGTTAAATTATTATATCTGGACACACTCTGTTTCTTATGTAAGCAGATTTGTGCAAGTCTGAAAATTAGTATGAATCAATATAAAATACGGCAGTGGAATGGCATCTTCATTACATAGGTGTTTGGCAGAGCACAGATGTGCTGAGCACACAGGAGAATCATCCAGAAAAACCTTAGAGGTTGCCCTTGTGCAGCCCCTGGGAACCGTGAGCTGAGGGTGGGGGACGGCCCTGCTCTGCTTGGGAGCTTGCGCCTTTCAGTGGCAGTGGCACGGCTGCGTCCCACCTGGCAGCTACAGCGGTGTAGCACCTGAGCAGCGCTGTGGGCATGTGTGGGCACTTAACAGCCAAGCGCTAATAAGCCTAAGAAGTAACCATGGGAATAGCAAAAAGATCAGGCAGCACGAGAGGGACCTAGCCCTGCCAAGTTTCAAGACAGATGAGAACATTTTAACTTTTCAGCTAAGCTGTTATCTGTAACCCTTTCTCTACTACCTTTGTATACATTCGGGCATGCAACTGAAAGAAAAGGTTGTCATTGAAAGAGTTTCCTGGACTTACCTGTAAAACTTTGTCTGTAATCAAACACGTTATATATTAGACCCTCACAGTTTTCTTTGTCAGCCTTTCCTGTTTTGTTTTGCGTTTTTTAAATTATTGTTATTTTTATTTCAAGTAATGAAGTTTAAAGCAAGTCATTTTATCACAGATGCTATTCACCTTCCTCACAGTATGGCTTTAAAAACTCTGAAGTCATGATCTGTCAGATTATGACAATTTTACTTCAAGGTTCTGGTTTAAGTAGACTATTACTGATGAAGAACTGGAGAACATAAAAAAAAAATCTAAATACAAAACTGACAGCCACTTTCATAGATGGAATGGTACTGGCAATAGACAACAAGAAGTCATAGATCAAACACGAGTTTTACTACATTATATGATCAAAAATGATGTTTTACTACAACAAGGCAGCGCACCAAATAAATCTACTCTAATCTTGGGGAAATTTAAAAAAAGTTGTTCTACTCCCATTACAGATTATAGGTGGATGTATGACACACAAAAAAGATTACATCGGGAACAGCTTTGATTCTATAGCATAAAGAAGCACTGAAACAGAACAAAGTGAATCAGAAAAGTCCAGTCAAGACCTCTTGGTGAAGAGGGAAACACCAGTCAGATGTGAACTTATGTAACTATTCTGCAAAGACCTCTTCTTCTCATAATGTGATAGAGAAACTCACATTAGGGCCATAATATTTTAATTCATGCATTTCTTTAAAAATATCTGTAATGTCAGAGGTCTTCCATCAAACACAACAAACAAAAGTTAAGAAAATTTTGGTCACCTTCAACAGAGGTTTAGTTCAATATAATTATTGCCAAGGTCAAAGTCTAGTATATATTTAATAGAGGTATCGCAAACCTTTTACTTTGTTCAGCTTGCACCTCAACCTAAGGCTTTTCTTTGAATGTAACGACTTGGACAGTTTCTAAAACATAGGATATGAAAACATAAGTCACAAATAAGTTATGAGAAATAGAAATAAACCTGCTGAAGACTTAATCTTCAGTGACAAGGAAGACTAAGAACAGTCACACTCAGCTATACTAGGACCGCATTCAGCCAAAACACCCTGTATCTTTCAGAGATGACTGAAGTCTAAATTGTCATTGACATATGGATGTAAGAGGGAAATAAATATTTTATTTAGTAGGTAATATGAACAATTATGGAAAATATATTCCAAACGTCACTGGTAATGTTGTAGGTTAAACCTTACACGTTCGTTTGGGGAATTAAAAAGCAATTGTGTCTCACAAAAGCAGCTTCCAAACATGCTAGGCTAGTATATTTAGAACAAGAACATGATGATGAAATGGAACACGGTAACTTACTAACTGACATGGAGTCCTGTGAGGCACATTTATTTTTACCCTGGAACTGCATGTCATGGTACTCTTAGATGACTCATTAGGAAAACTTTGAGACTATATTAAAAAGATATATATTTTCCATGTAAAAATTTAAATCCTATTGTGGATGACTTTAGTCTCTGTGGCTTAATAAACTTCAGAAGCAGCCTAAATATTTATCAGAGCATGTATCTGACCTCCTCAGTCATAGGGTTCCACCTATATTGGGCCTGTATTTGTGTTACATAACTGTGCATTAAAGAGGACTAGAAGTACATAAAAACACCTGACAGCAACAGATGCATAAAGGTATAGATATGATTTTGGACTGACTCTTTTCAATAATAGGAATGTGAATATATAGATATGCCCTGATGTATATAAATATTCAGAGATAATCAGCAACACTGGAAACTCTTGATTTGTGGTATTCTTTCATATTTAATTGTTAGTTTCTTATAACTGAGATTGTGACACATTACTTACAGTCTCTGACTCACAGTGTGAAGAAAGATCACTGGAAGAAATGATAAAGCCTAAATGTATAACTAAAATACATATATCCAGTTTAAATTTCAAGGCAACAAACTTTTTTTCTTAAATATTAAATCCAGGAAACAATTTGTTGCTACAAGAAAAATCAGCATATTAGAAAATCATTAGTAATAGAATTAAGATATCTGGAGATAACACAACTGAGGTGTAATGATCTCCATCTTACCTTGATGACTGCTTATGTGGTCCCTGATGACACACGCAGGTTGTTAGATCCATACAGATCACGAGTAAAAAACACCAGTTAGGAAATGTGCCTGTAAAAGACCAGAGTGTACAAGGACTGAGATAACTTATAATCGATCAAATTTGGGCATATAGTTCACAGAGATAATAGACAGCTTCCCAGCACAAAGGCAACACATATGTCCAGTTCCTCCTCTGTAACCTTAGAGTGTTTCAAAAACAAATGGAAGACAATTATTTGAAATGATAAATCAGTTGTCCCAGCCTTTGTTTTTCAGATACAACTGAACTGTTTAGGGTGACATTCCGAAGATGCTTAACCCTTGCTAATTAGTTGTGTTCATAATTGTTAAGTATGTATGTATCATGAAAAACTCCTGTTCAAAGAACTGAAATTCAGCAAGATTCTGAAGAAATGAAATAGTATTTTGTAAAGAAATAAGAAACTATAAAAGCAAGTGGCATCATCCCTATAACATCTAAGTTAAAGGAAGAATTAACTCCCACATAGAGTAACAGGGGCTTTATATTGGCTTATGTTTTCACTTCAAAGCTGTTTAAAAATATTTTAGGTTTTCTACATGCAGAGGTCCAAAATAAATAAGAATATATGATTTTTTTTCACTTCAAAGTGTTTAGAATGAAGATATTTGATTCATTGGAACTGTAATACCAAATGAATAATATATTCCTCAGAGAAATAAGAATATATGCTGTACACGGACATATTCCTTTAGGATCAAGTTCTTCTTTCAGAACATTGCACTATAAATGTATATTGCCTGCTTAGCACTTGTTCTGCCAGAAGTTAACTTTGATAAATGTCCACAAATAAAAAGAGTCATAATCTGAGAAAGAGAAATGTAGTACTGATTAAAAACAAATGTTCAGAAAGATGCTTGCATGTGCAAGGAAATTTTTCAGTACCTGGCTTTTTTTTGCATCTAACTATTCCATCTGACTATTTTAAGGTCATGACCATAAAAAAGACTCTAAACCACGCTACTTCATGATCAATAGAACCTTTAGTATGCCAATTATAAATTAAAGTCTAATAAGTGATCTCAGGGAAGAAGACTATTAACTAAACTACCACTGCCTAGCAGAACTTTTCCCTCATTTCAAATCTCACTTACAGAAAGTTATGAAGAAGAACATGTATTTGCATTTACCAGGATTTTTCATTTATCTTGTCAGGACGAATTGAATTTCTTTTTATTGCAGATAGTTAAAATTCTTTAAAATAAAAAAGAAAAGGTAAAGGAGACCAATGAGAATGAAATGCCACATTCTGACCTTGCTCTATGGAATCATAGAATGGTTTGGGTTGGAAAAGATCTTTAGAGGCCATCTACTCCAACCCCTCTGCAGTGAGCAGGGACATCTCCAACTAGATCAGGTTGCTCAGAGCCCCGTCCAGCCTGACCTGGATGTTTCCAGGGATGGGGCATCAACCACCTCTCTGGGCAACCTGGGCCAGGGTTTCACCACCCTTATAGTAAAAAATTTCTTCCTTCTATCCAGTCTAAATCTATCCTCATTTAGTTTAAAATCATCACCCCTTGTCCTGTCACAACAGGCCTTGCTAAAGACATTGCCCCCATCTTTGCTATAGCCCCCTTTTAAGTACTGGAAGGGCCCAATAAGGTCTCCCCACAGCCTTCTTTTCTCCAGGTTGAACAACCGCAGCTTTCTCAGCCTGTCCTCATATCAGAGGTGCTCCAGGCCTATACAACATAATAATTTTTTTTCCTTCTTTCAGAAAAATGTCAAATAAGAATGGACACTGGATTTCTTTTCTCTGGCAGTAAGATCTTTCTTCACTCATCATACTCACCAAACAGCTAGATTTTTATTCTTTTACCTCTCTTCAGGAAGGGTTTAATACAGAGCAAATATATCATGCAATTAGTCACTGATTAGCTGAGGGTGTAAAGGACCTCCCTATCTTAAAATATGTACAGGTAGAGAGAGTTTAATATGGTAAAACCAAAATACCAAAAAAAAAAATCAAAGTAGATGTCACATTGGAAGGAAAAGTTGGCATTTTAGTTGGTAGTAATATTCTACATGAATTTCTGAAATAATTGTGTGTGGTGCCTGTGAAATATTAAAGAACTATTGCACTTTTCCCAGAAACGGCAGTTTCAGAGTGCTAAATAAAATAATCCAGTAAATGTGGGAACTAATTTATTTCTCCTTAATGTCTAGAAGAGCAGACAAAATCATAGGTAAGAAGTCATATACTTTTTCAACAAATTTGAAATTAAAACGAACACTTAAATCCTGTACAATCCTATATTAAGTGATTTGAAATGTAATGGTGTATGGGTATATATATTCATCTAGAACTGATAAAACTGCATCTGTGAGGGTTGTAGTTTATATTAAACTCTACACTAAAGATCACTCTCTGTTACGCTAATGTGTAAGTTGAACTCCCATTTCAACCCTTTTATATAAAACTGAATGAACCTCACTGGATCCAGTGATTTCTCAGCACTACAGAGAGTCAAATACCCTTACTCCTAGAGTATCCAGGAGAGAAAGTGAAGTCAGTTGGCAGGATTTCTCCTGTTTGTAGGAATAATCTTCTCTGACTACATCCTGATCTGCTCTCTGGAAAGCCCCAGTGCCACTGGGAAACCAGACTTCTAGATTGGCACGGGTCTTTTACAACTCCTGTGTGTGGACATTTCCTTGTGGAACACAGGGCACATTAGGAGGACAGAAACAAGTGATATGCAGCCTGATAATTGGGACTTCCTAATAAAAAAAAAAAAATCCAAAACAATAAACTGCAAACAATACACCAGATTACGCCAAAAGACTGTTATACAAATATGTACGCCAGGAGGAGAAAAAAGTGCGTTTGTTCTTTTTCTTCTTCTTTTTTTTTCCACCCCTTATTGTTTTCCATGTTATTTTGGGATAAAGTAGAACAGAAACAAAGTTGAAATGAGAAAAGTAGCTGTTCTTATTTGTGGATGGATATTAGTCCTCAGACTGTATGCAAGAACTCTGAAAACAGCAAATATTCTTCATAATTGCTCCTTTTTTCTTGACTCCACCTCCAGATATCACACTCCCAGTCTAAACAACAACTACGCTGAAACTGTTATAATCAGTTGGATCAGAAAGAGCATCTCGTTATAAAATGTTTTCATGTTCTAATACATTTTCAATGGGATTGCAAATCCCACCCTTTTACGTTAAACAACTCTGTTTATAAATATATATATCTCTGTCGCAGCCATACTTCCTCTTTGACATTGAAGCACAGGATTTTCTCTGGTGAAAACTCTTTTCACTACTCTAATACACAGACAAAGAATAAACATGTAAGCACTGCCAAACATAAAAATTAAGAGCAAGAAATTATAGGTTTACAGTTTCAACAAAACCATAAAAAGCATCCTTTTTATTCAGTAAGCTGTAGCAGATCTGTCAAGGAATACAAAACTTAAGTAACAGAACATACCACAAAATGTAAACCATTACAAAAGAAAAAAACCTCTCACTTTGTTTAGATAAAAATGTACTTCTGTGTAGTTTGACTAACAAAACACAGCTGTTCCTTCGCTGTGTAGAACCAGAGATGAGAAGACCTATGTTAGTATGCAAGTATGTGTTTCAGTCTGCCTCTAATCATCACAACACATTGCAGTCCAAAACCAATGGATCATAGATACTTACACACATTTATAATTAGATTAACAATATCCACAACAGTGTTGATATTACTGTGGTGAAATGCTTTTGCCAGATACCAGAGGGTGACCTGAATCACAGAATCACAGGACGGTTGAGGCCGGAGGGGACCTCTGGAGGACATCTGGTCCAACATCCTGCTCAGGCAGGTCCACCTGGAGCTGGTTGCCCAAGACTATGTCCAGGTGGCTTCTGAATAGCTCCAAGGTGGGAGACTCCACAGCCTCTTTGGGCCACCTGTTCCAGTGCTTGGTCACCCCCATGGTCAAAAAGATTTTCTTGGTGTTCATACAAAACCTCTTATCTTTTGGTTTGTGCCCATTTCCTCTTCTCCTGTCCCTGGGCACCACTGAAATATCTCTGTCCTCTTTGCACCTGCATTTTTTAGTTTCCCCATGAGTCTTCTCCAGGCTGAAAATCCCAGCTCTCTCAGCCTCACATCAGGAGATGGGAGAGGTGCTCCAGTCCCAGAATCATCCCAATGGCCATTCTCTGGACTCTCTCCAGTATGTCTGTCTCATACTGGGAAGCCCAGAGCTGGCAGCAATACATCATGTGTGGCCTCACCAGTGGTGAGTAGAGGGAAAGGATCACTCCCCTTGACCTCCTGGCAACACTCATCCTAATACAGTCCATGATGTCATTGGCTTTCTTTGCTGTGAGGGCATATTGCTGGTTCATGTTCATCTTGTCACCTGCTAGGACCCCTGGCTTTTCTGCAGCATTTTCCAGCGTTTTGATTCCCATCATACAGTGTTGCATAGGATTGTTCCTCCCCAGGTGCAGGACTTTTCACTTGTCCTATTTGAACTTCATAAAATTCCTGTCACCCCTTTTCTCCAGCCTGTTGAGGTCCCTCTGGATGGCTGCACAATCCTCTGACATATCAGCCACTCCTCCAAGTTTCATGTCATCAGTGAGCTTGCTGAGGGTGCACTCTGTCCCATCATCCAGATGATGAAGGTGAAAAATCCTACAGAGTTTATGCAGACACCCAAAGCACCTTAAGCACCTGATTCTTTTGGGAAATCTTGCTTGTACAACTCAACTTCTAATATACGTGGGTCACAAATGCTCTCACATCTGCAGTTCACTGTATAGGTGTCCTTGTAAGGCTATTTGAAATCTGGAAGCAAAGGTTAAATTTTATTTCATCTAATATTTGACACTACAGGTAAACTGGCCCTATATGATACTTTTTAATCAATGGAAAGAAATAGACTTTCTTTCCATTTGTCTACTACAGCAAGAGATGATCGGTGCTCTAGGAAGAAGTATCTGTTTAATTCCAGTGACTGTACAGGTACCTCTGACACTTAACACGAAAGTCAAATCTACTGAGCATAGACAGCAAACTTTTATCACTGAAACAGCAAGTAGTAAAAATACAATTTGAAGACCGTTAGAAAAGGCTGCTAATAATGGCGGCTGCTAATACTGACAACACAAATATTCTGTAGCTTCAGTTTCATTTGCTCAAATAAGTATGACCCAAACAAGCCTAAACGTGAATTTCTGAATAGATTCTAATCTCTATTAGAATGCAATCTAAAAATTCATAGAGGATTATTTCTATAGACTAGCCTATTGATTAGAAAGGACCTAGTCCTGCTTACAGATTTGCCTTGGCCTGTTGACTTCTGAACCCAAATCTTTTGAGTCGCAGCACAAGCCCAGGAAAAAAAATAGTAATTCCTTTCTATGTAATATGAAGCACTGGGTAAGCAGAAGTCGTGAATATCTGTAGGAGAGGAGTCAACGGGAAATCTTGATATCTATGCCCATAGTTGAGGCAGTTTTCCAGGACAGCCATGGAATTACATTTCTGTATCCTCTGGGTCTTGTTTCTGGGCTCTGTATAGTTGAAAAATAGAAAAGAACCAGAACCTGCAATCATTTTTTCAGAGTTCTGCAATGGTCCATTGGGATATAGCTCTATTTTGCTGAAATTATATCAATTTCTCTTGTTTACCTTTATCAAGGTCATAATCTGTTTAAGAGAAAGGAATTCTGCAGGGATGCAGATCAGATCACGAAGCTCTGAAGTGATCATTTTGAGATGAGCTGGGATTTTTTAATCTTGTTTGAAGTGGAAAAATATTGCTGGGAAATAAATAAAGTGATGAAGTTAATAAAGTTAAATAATTAGCAATTGAATTGAAAAGACTGTCTATACTCCCTTACAATTAACTTACTGTCACATCTACTTAACAAGAAGTAATTTTCACCCACACATACCTTTTACTTCTAGCGTGTGGATTTTAGTGCACATGGTTTGAAAATAAGGGAGTGTGATACGCAACTTTGAGATGAAGAATGCTTAGGAAGGACATAGGATAAAGTCACTTGACAAGAGAATGTGAAAATGTGTCTCAAACCAACATACTCTCTCCTATAGCTTAATCTTGCATCTTCTACTTACACAACAGCTACATTGCATTAGCTTCCTTCACACAAGTTCCTCAATTTATGCATTACTTGAGTCTAATGCTCTACTTTTCATTTTGGGAATTATGAAAGAAGAGGAATAAAGTTTTGTTGAGAAAGAAAAAGAAAGATATGCATTTAAACTGTTACTTTTCTCTTTGAGGTAATAAATTGGCAATCAAATGTACTGAGAACAGTTATTCTGATCTCTTAATAAAGTTACTGGTTATGTAAAACCTCAAAAGAATGTGTCAGAGTATATTCTAAAGGACTCTGGGAATCTAAGCATGTTGGAAATCTAATGATCTTCTATTTCATAAATGTTGAACATTATAATGAGAGGTAAGAGACTTTATTCAGCTGACTTGGCTCATTAAAATATCATATCTTGGACTTTAGACTTCTTGCTAAACATGTTAATAACATCTCATAAAAAATCTAATAATGCTTTCTGGTGTCAAAGTAGGAACAGAAACTGAGAAATATAATTAAATTAGACTGGATAAGAGTTTTAGAAGATTATTTTAAAAAAGAAAAGTAATGTCATAGAGAACACGACATGAAATGATAACTAGTAATTGAAATACAGAGACATAGGCATTGGCAGAAAAAATGAAAAAACTCTATGCCTAATTAAAAAACATAGGCAATTTCATGGTGAAGATAGGAAAGAAGAAAAAAAACCCAAACTGTGAAGGGTAGAAGCAAAAATCCTTGTTCTTTTTCTATCAGGGCGACACTGTGTCTATAGCAGTTTTTCTACCAATTCATATAGGAATTAAATCACATTTCTTCAGAGAGGTAGCTTAACCAAAAGAGGTGAAATTTATGACCATAAGAGAGAGGTCTATCATGAGAGAAACAAAGAAGAGTAGAAAACAAAGGAAAAATAACAGCGTAGGTATGGATATTAATAAATTAGATATGGAATTTACAGTGGAAGACCTATAGTAAAAGATTGTATGAGGAAAAATCAAAGTAAAGATGAAGAATGACATGTGAATGAAATTGAGAAAATGTTTATAGTAAAAAAAATAAACAGAGTGAAAAGAAAACAAATACTTCATGATATGTCCAGCCTTTAACTTAATCTTCCATTTAGCTTTATCAGAGATATAATACGTTAAAATAAAGTCAGGTCTATCATGGCCAAAATCTACAATAAACCAGTTACTACCTATAATTCCATCATGAACTAATACACTGCCTGAGGTTGTATCCTAACTACGGAAACTATATCTTTATCACTTTTTTAGATGTGGGAGGAAACATAGTGACAAAGAATGAGGAAAAGGCTGAGGTACTTAATGCCTTCTTTGCTTCAGTCTTTAATAAGACCAATTGTTCTCCAGGTACCCAGACCTCTGAGCTGGAGGACAGGGATGGGGAGCAATATGGAGCTCCTATTATCCAAGGGGAAATGGTTAACAACCTGCTACACCAGTTAGACACACACAAGGCAATGGGTCTGAATGGGACCCACCTGAGAGTACTGAAGGAACTGGCGGAAGTGCTCACCAAGATGCTTACCATCATCTGTAAGAAGTAATGGCTAACTGGGCAGGTCCCAGCTGACTGGAGGTTAGCAAATGCGACACACAGCTGCAAGAAGAGCCTTTAGGAGGATATGGGGAGCTACAGGCCTGTCAGTCTGACCTTGGTACCTGGGAAGGTTATGGAACAGATCATTTAGAGTGCTATCACCAGGCATGTACAGGACAACCAGGTGACCAGGCCCAGCCAACACAGGTTTAGGAAGGGCAGGTCCTGCTTTACTAACTTGATCTCCTTCAAAGACAAGGTGAACCACTTAGTAGATGACGGAAAGGCTGGGAATGTTATCTACCTAGACTTCAGTAAAGCCTTTGATGCCATTTCCCACAGCATTCTTCTGGTGAAACTGTCTTGGAAGGGTTTACTCTTAGCTGGGCAAAAATACTTGCTCAATGGCGAGGCCCAGAGAATTGTGGTGAATGCAATTAAATCCAGTTGGCAGCCA
The DNA here is from genome assembly GCF_949628215.1 of Phalacrocorax aristotelis. Classification (NCBI taxonomy): domain Eukaryota; kingdom Metazoa; phylum Chordata; class Aves; order Suliformes; family Phalacrocoracidae; genus Phalacrocorax; species Phalacrocorax aristotelis. Next base: position 5,918,507 of record NC_134311.1, read on the forward strand.
GTCACAAGGGTTGTTAGCCCCAGTTTTGGGGCCAGTTCTGTTTAATATCTTTATCAACAATCTCGAGGGGATTAAGTGCTCCCTCAGTAAATTTGCAGATGACACCAAGTTGGTCAGGAGTGTTGATCTGCTTGAGGGTAGGAAGGCTCTGCAGAGGGATCTGGACAGGCTGGATCAATGGACTGAAGTCAGTTGTATGAGGTTTAACAATGCCACGTGCGAAGTCCTTCCCTTGGATCACTCCAACCCCAGGCAACCCCCCAGGCCTGGGGCAGAGTGGCTGGAAAGTGCCCTGCGGAGAAGGCCCTGGGGGTGCCGGCTGACAACCGGCTGGGCATGAGCCAGCAGTGCCCAGGTGGCCAAGGAGGCCAACAGCACCCGGGCTTGTGTCAGCACTGGTGTGGCCAGCAGAAGCAGGGCGGTGATTATGGTGAGGCCACATCTCAAATATTGTGTTCAGTTTTGGGTCCCTCACTACAAGAAAGAGATTTAGGTGCTGGAACACATCTAAAGAAGGGCAATGAAACTGGTGAAGGGTCTGGAGAACAAATCTGATGGGGGGTGTCTGAGGGAACTGGTATTGTTTAGCTTGGGGAAGAGGAGACTGAGGGGAGACCTTATCACTCTCTACAACTACCTGAAAGGAGGTTGTCGTGAGTGGGTGTCAGTGTCTTTTCCCAGGTAACAATTGACAGAACAACAGGAAAAATTCATCAAGTTGTTCCGGGGAAGGTTGAGATTGGATATTAGGAAAAATTTCTTCACTGAAAGGGTTGTCAGGCATTGGAATGGGCTGCCTATCATAGTGGTGGAGTCACCATCCCTGGAAGTATTTAAAAGATGTTTGGATGTGGTGCGTAGGGACATGGTTTAGTGGTGAACTGGCAGTGTTAGGTTAATGGTTGTACTTGATGATCTCAAAGGTCTTTTCCAACTTGTTCAATTCTGTGTATTCTGTATGTATGCAAGACTTTTTCCTGAGGAGACCTCGTAATTCCACATGAATTATTCTGGAGTATAGGTTGTTCTAGTCTTTAAGCACAGGAAAAGAAATCAAGAGCAACTGATATCTTACCTAGCTCTGGGAATAGGTAATGAGGCTTGACTTCTTAGTGTTGTATGACAGCTGCAGCCATTTTTATGTGCAGAAGTATAGTATACTCACTATGATATGTCTCTGCACAGTCTGGAAAACAGAAGAAAACCATGAAGTAAAATATTGTTGGTCTACATACAAGAATTAGTTTGCAACTAGAAAATATGGACCAAAGCTCCTCATCATTGAAAAAACCTTAACTCTTTCATGTAAGACATGGTGTGGGAAACTGTAATACCTAGAAATGCTGACTGGTCCATTCAGCCAGAGCCTACTCTGAAGGCCGCATAAAGCAACTTGACACAACAAATGTTCTTAGTAAATTTGTTCACACCTCCTGACAAACATACCCATTCACATTACCATCACACAATTTTTGACACCTCTCATAAGGTGGGAAATGATGAGTTCAGGAAGTTGCTTCCATATAAAGACAGTATTTTCTAACAATCACACTTTTTTCAGTTTTCGTTGCAGACACAGCTCCAAACCCACCTTATTTTATCAAAAATTCTTCAACAGGATGTATCATGACCATCTTGATGACCCTTATGGGGAAGAAGCTATTATCCTGTCTTTGAGTTGTTAAAGTCTGTATAGAAGTCTCATTATAATTTTCTTTCATTGTATTACATACTATTCTCTCATTCAGTGTTGGTACATGCACCAAAATTATGAACATTCATTATCAAGAACAAATTCTTATGTTTCTTAAATAATAAAAACTCATGCACTGTAAACACACTGGCCATAATCTGTGTGCAAAACTCAGCAGTTGCTACATGAAAGTACCAATTTAAAATACATAAAGACAATCCAACAATCTAAAATAAATAAATAAGAGAATAAAAAGGTAAAGAAATTCCTTGTAAAGTTAGGACGATAAAGCATTCTTTTTAAATCAAAACTCTGTCAGTAATGTCACTTGCTTATTAGAAACCAGTCATCCAGATTCAGCCTTGCTGTAATACTGTGAAGGGCAATAAACTTACACCAGATATTAATTTACCTCATTATGCCCTCTATTGTGATCATCTGAGACCTCACATTTTAATTGCAATACATGAAATTTTAATAACTAGAGGTTGAGAAAGAAACTATGACCTTTCTAGGCTACTTTGAGTTCTTAAAAATTAAAAAGAATGTGTTCATTGCATTTGATTTTTCAGATTTAGGAGAGGAAAATGGTTAATCAGTGGTTATGGATAATCATTGTTGATCTCACTCTTTTTATCTGACAAGTTGGTCTAGAAATTTGCTCAAGCTTTCTGAATAAAAAAGTTTTTCATATACTTCATATACTTCAGTTTCTTTTTTCTTTTCAACAATATAGGTCTTCTAAAGAGAAATCGAAAACATAAATGGAAATAGAGAAGGCAACAATTCTGCAGAAAAAGTTTTGAAATCTAAAGTGGATGTCAAGTCACATTTAAAAAGTCAATGACGTGACATTTTGACATAAAAAGTAAATATTCGGCTGGTATATCGAAAGGTAATGTTACATATGGAACCCAGGATTATTCCTCTCTGCTCAGTTAATCTGAGATGGAGTGTTACCTTTGTAAACTCTGTTATAAGAAAGATACATACAAATTAAAGATAACCTATAGAACAGCAATAACAATGCTAAAAGGTTTGACTATCCAATACATGGTGGGAAGATGAAGGGCCTGGCCTTTTTTGATCTAGAAAAGACAAAACTTTGAGGTGGGGGAGAAACATTTCAGTTTTTGCAGTAGGTCTTAGTTATTATAAGAAAAGTTTAAACAGCACAATATCTTAAAATATGGAGATTTTTAAAAATGAGTTAGATATTCCTTCAGAAAACCTCTGCGTTAATTGGAAATTATTCCTAAAAATTCACTGTTATTATTTCTCTAATTCAAAATAGAAAATTTCAGCATAATTTTCATTAATGAGATTGCCTTTCTACTGTTAAAAATAATATGAAATTAAGAGTTGAAGTCCTCATATTTTCTCAAAGACTGAGCTAAAATGAAAAAAAATATTTAATGGAAGTTTAAGAAATCTTTATAGGCACCTAAAGTTTTCTGGATAGCAGATCTGATGGTCTTTAGTATGAAATGAAATATGTATGAAATTACATTTAGGATTCCGCCGTGCCTAACTTTATTTTTCTTAAGAATAACATTGGAAAAAACAATAAACTTTTACCTATGTTGTCTGTGAGCAAATCTCAGATTTGTTGCCTGTAATCCCAGTTTATGATAATGCTGTGGGACCATGCTTGCTTTGTTGTGCTGATACACAGGTTTTTGATCGCTCCCTTCCCCTACAATTCCTTAACATCTACACCACAATCTGATTTGACTTTGCAAAATCTGTAGAGATGGGAATGATGATTCCTCTTGACCTGTTGATCTTTCTAAAGCATGGCATGCATTTAGCCTCCATTGCTGCAAGGGTGCACTGCTTATTCAGGTTCAGCTTTCTGTCCACAAGGACACTTGGTCCTGCACTGCAAAGCTGATTTCTGTGCAGCTGATGACCAGCCTGCATGGGAATATTGCATCCCACATACAAGATTTTACTCATCTTTGCTGAGCTCCATGATGCTTCTGTCAGTCTGTACCTGAGATTTTTACGTTTATTCATGAGGAGAAGATGCCAATACCAAGGATTGAAAGAACACACCTTGGGGCACTCATACAGTATGAAGCTGGACCTTGTAACTGATTTACTGGTGTTCTTCACTACTCTCTGGTTTTACCTCAGAATCCTTCTATCTGTGAAGATATCTGTATGTAATTTAGTCATACACATGCCAGGCAGGACCAGTGTGAACTCCTAGGGGACATATATGAATTTATTTTATATTTGTTTCTGCACGTGCATTTCTTTACAGGCCCATAACTTGAGATTTTGGATAAAGTAATAACATCTGAATCGCTGATGAGTTTGCACGCTCTAAGATGAATAATTTAATTCATACTATGTTTGATTCCTTAAATCTAACTATAGAAGGATGTATAAAAGCCTTCTTTCCCACATAACAAATTATCATCTCAATATAAAAACATGATAGCTGAAATTCAAAGAACATCTCAAAAGAGCATCCAAGATTATACTTTGATTGTACAGGCACCATGACTTGCCTGAAATGAAAAGCAGAGCTGACTACACTCTGAGTTACAATTTCCTGTCAATCCATCAGCCAGGATTAGTCAGCTCACAGCAGAGTACAGATTGTCTACTAGGAAACATATTTTAGAGAGATGAGATCCTCTAAGAATGCAGTGGTTGTCAGAAAAAAAATCTAATATATTATGACAGCTTTTTCTGGAACAGGTAACCTTCAAGCCATCAGAGATATTCACCCAAGATACATTTTTCTTATTAGAAATCCTGTAGGAAAAGTACAGTGACTTTTTTTTTTTTTAAATATATATATATATATGAAGCATTTACTACCATTTTTCTAGGATAAATACTGTCAAGATGAAGAACATGAAATGTAAGCAGTCTCCCCATCATAACCATAGCCGTTAGTCTGGTTTTGTTTGTAGATTCTTTTTGTTATTAGGCATACATAGTTTGAGAAGTGACACAGTGTGATCAACTGAGCTCAAAAGTAAGAGGTTAACCTTGTACTAGATTTCTTCAGGATCATGGAAATACTGCACAAATTCTTGAGAATATTTACCTGCAGACAGCACAGGGAACTAATTTTTTTGATACCCTTACACTTCTCACATTCTACAGCTGTCCATCTGTACAGGAATTGCTATGACTTCTGCCAAACTTTATGCTGTTCAATCATCTGCCCAGATTTTATTATAAACTACTGCGTGTTTAAATCAAGAAACAAGTGAAAAATGACACGTCTTTTGTCAATTCCAATGTGCCTCTGCCTACTTAGACCCATAGATGTAGCATAAGATAGCAGAGAATTCCCAGAACCCAGCACCTTTACAAGCCAAAGATCCAACTAATCCCTAAGCCAGCACTGTTAAAGCCTTCTAAACTGAGTATAGTTGTGAAATTTCATTGAATGTAGTGGGTGAAGGACCAATCCATTAAAGGGCATTTCACAGAACGATTTGCCACTTTCCACGCTGTATGGGCTTTCTGTCTTTTTTTTTTTTTCATTATGCATCTTTATAGTCTCCCTTTTCCCTTCTCAGCATCATGAATGGTTTTTCCAAAGAATACATCTTACCTCCCATTTCAGGATTAAAGCAATCACCAAAGGGAAAAAAAAGTACTTGTGCTGATTTCTCATTCTTGCTTCAAACTCCAGTAAAAAACAAACAAACAGACAAAAAAAAACCCCAAATCCCAACAGCTTGAAAACATCCTTTAAAATATCAGTCTGACCCAGGTAATCATTCACTGTCCCACTGTCTTACTGTTGAGTATTGAATTAGAAAATAAATTATTCCATTGTTTTCACTGGATAATGTGCAACACTTATCCAAGTACAGGTTGGATTCTGATAGGACTTATTTCAGCCTGGATGCACTGAAATTTTTTCTGTTGCAACTGTTGCAACTATGCAGATTTTGAACTATCTGATCTGGTTTCATCTGATTTAAAAAACAGCTCAACATTTTTCATTACTGAGAAGCATCTAAAATAGACTATAAATCTAAGCAGAAAAGGTCATTCTTAACATGTTTCCTGATTTAAGCATCCAGTAGATTAAAGAAGCAGCTGGGCAGACTGAAAATGTTTGTTGATATGCCAGAATAAAATGGATGCCACCTGAGCTCAAAAATAAATCTACCTTTATTCCCAAGATCACTTCCCCCTGGCCTCTAAAATGTAAAAGCTAAAAAGATCAATATCAAATTTTCAGTGATGTAGTTTTTCATATTGAAGAGTACACACAATCTGTTAGAACCTGATTTTCAAGGGACTGTAAAGACTGGCAGAAGTTCAGCTTCCTTTAAAGTACATTAGAATAGGTAAATCAGGTACAAAATTCTTTTAAATACATGAATTTACTAATCTGATGCTTTCCTTCTGCATCTAGATTTCCTCCTTTGAGATGTGCAGATGTCCCAGGACATACATTCACCACAGTGGTGTCTTTTTAAGTGTATATCAATCACCTTATAATTAGAATGACAAATAGAGGTGTTTTAGTTGCTGTCTTATGATTTTACATTGGTTTAGCAAATTAGCAATGGAAACAGAAAGACTGCTTTTACAGAGATTTGACACATTTTGAGAGAAGGCCATTTCTCCCACTCACACAGACAAAATACCCAAAGATTAAATCATTAAATTACACTTAATGTGCAGTATTTCAGTAAAGAAATTTTTCCTAATATCCAGTCTAAACCTCCCCTGATGCAGCTGGAACCTGTTTCCTCTCGTTCTATCGCTGGTGGCCTGGGAGAAGAGACCAACCCCCCTCACTCCAGCCCCTCTCAGGCAGCTGCAGAGAGCGAGAAGGGCTCCCCTCAGCCCCCTCTTCTCCAGGCTAAACCCCCCCAGCTCCCTCAGCCACTCCCCAGCACACTTGTGCTCCAGACCCTGCCCCAGCCCCGCTGCCCTTCTCTGGACACGCTCCAGCCCCTCAAGGTCCTTCTTGTCCCGAGGGGCCCAAAACACAATATTCACCAGTGCTGAGAAGTACTTAGAACCCCAATGAGAGGTTCTGGAAGTTGGACTACATAATCATTGTAGGTCACTTCCAACCTAAAATATTCTATTCTATTCTATTCTATTCTATTCTATTCTATTCTATTCTATTCTATTCTAAATTTTTGCAGCTTGGATCACTGCATGTACATTTGCGCTAAGGTCTTTCTCCTACCAACAAATGGCTTTTGCCACTATTAGAGGCTGTGGATGTGCTGTCCACTTGGTTTGAGCTGAGCAACAATGTTAGTGCATCTGGGTGAAAAAGGAACCAGAATTTATACCGCATGTGCAAAGACTCCTGTAAGATGAGGGACTGCCACTCTGAATGTGTCCTTTTTCTTGGTGGAGGGAGTATCAGGCCTTTTTTGTGCAGAAAGGTCCTTCCTTTAAATGTTGCTTTTCCTACTGAATGTGTAAGAGGTAACAGGCTGTCCTGGTTTCAGCTGGGATAGAGCTAATTTTCTTCATATTAGCTAGTATGGGACTATAGTTTGGATTTGTGCTAAAAACAGTGTTGATAATGTGCAGATGTTTTAGTCACTGCTTAACAGTGCTTACATTAGTCAAGAACTTTTTCAGTTTCCCATGCTTTGCCAGGTGCAACAGAAGCAGGGAAGGACACAGCCAGGACAGCTGACCCCAACTGACCAAAGTGATATTCCATATCATACGATGGCATGCTCAGTATATAAGGCTGTGGGAAGAAGAAGGAAGGGAGGATGTTCGGAGTGATGGCGTTTGTCCTCCAAAGTCACCTGCTTTCCTGGAGATGGCTGAACACATGCCTGCCCATGGGAACATGTGAATGAATTCCTTGTTTTGCTTCGCTTGTTGCTGTGGCTTTTGCTTTACCCGTTAATCTGTCTTTATATCAACCCACGTGTTTTCTCATTTTTACCCTTCCAATTCTCTCCCCTGTCCCACTGCAGGGGAGTGAGACAGTGGCTGCGTGGAGCTGAGTTGCCCTGTGGAGCTAAACCACAGCACAGCTATATAGTGCTACTAGTAAGGTGATCTTGTGCAGCAGCGTCTGAGACGACAGCAGCAGGAGTGATGGCAGAAGTCTGGAATCAGGCAGTGAAGGTGGTGATAGTGAATGTCATGTTTCCAGCCAGCACACCCAGAGCCAGCCAGATGTGGGGAGCTTCAGGTCTTCTGCCCCTCCTGACCACCTGTGGAGGCAGGGCAGTGGGGAAATGGACCTTTGATCTGACCAGAAGGATTACTTTTATCTTTACAGAAACTAGTTAAGATTCATCTGACAAAGATTGTAGTATATTAAAATACAGATAAAAGATCAAGTATTGTGTAAGCAGTGTGGATACAGGTGCTTGGAATAAGATCATGATCAGGCACTTTCCTTGTATTATGTCTTTAATCACTGAGGGGTTTTTTCAGCTGATATCTTTCTATTTTTTGCAGTCTTTTCCTACTGTAATGCAAGAATTATAAATTCATTGTGAGTGGGTGCAGAGAAATTTGATCTGCAAGTGCTGTTTTCATGCGGTGTTACCCAACAGCTGTGACAGAAAATGCAAATGCCTCACAGGGTGAATTTTCCAAAGAACAAAGAGAACATCAGGATCTGGTGTATTTTCTTTAATTTGACAGCTCTGTTTTAAGTATCCTGATGTGTAAAACAAACTATATTAGTCACATTTCCTGAAAACCATGGTTGAGATGTAGCCTATATTGGTCTGGGCACAAATATCTGAAAACCACTTAAGTCTGAAAAAATAATTTAGTCTGCTTAAATATTTTAAGGAAGCATCACACAGGTAGTGAGGCAAAAAGCTTAGCTATTTTTGAGTGAACGATATAGGTAACAATGACCGAATCAAAAGTCTTAATCCTGGAAAAGAGGGAGACAGGAAAAAAAGAGAGAGGAGGAGATGAATTTTAATACAGTGTTGTATACTCTTATTTGATTAATAACTTTGACTTAAATAATGATTTAAGTATTCTACATAGCAAAGCATAAAACCAATTCTACCACATCAAACTCTTTGTACTTTTAAGTCAGTTATAGCTTTCACCAAGTTCTGATTCCGGCCAATAGTTCCAAATAATGGCTTCCATTTACATTAGATAAAAGACTCTTTCTGCTGAGTTTAAAGTATTAATTTCTTTTAAGTATTGTGAAAGTTATAAAAAGATAGTTTAATTTCTAAGTTTTCACAATTCCAATCCCTTTTGAAATGCATGGAACGGCAAACTCAGTAGATAATTACAGCTGTATGGAGATAAAGTATAGGTCTTTCAGACCCTGTAAAATAAAAATGCTTTTTTCCCCACAAAGTCATCTTTGGAACTTCCTCACAAGTTCTTTGCAAAACACAAAGTTATCTTAATTTTCTTGACACATTGAGAACAAGGGTCACAAAGCCGACCTAAAAACTCTATCACAGGTAGCACCGTAGTTAATGGAAGTCACTTACTTTATGTAGAAACTTTCTGTAGAAATTGGAATTTCAATATGTGATGATATCAGTGAAAATAGCCCAATTCTATTAAATTAAATATAAAGCTATCTGCGAGATAATAACAAAGAAAAGAAAAAACAACAGAAAAATAAAACGCTCAAAAAGACCATGAACAAAACAAACATAAAAGGAGAAATTAAAAGTGGTTTAATATGTTAAAGATGGTTATACAACCCTCATAATTCATTATGATAATGATCTGAGTTTAACTAAAAGGCATGTTTCCATTGACAGTGTAAGTGACTGGGCTCCAGTGGGACAGGAGAAAAAGAAACAGATCAGTTGAGTGGGAGGAGTAGGATTCAGTAAAAAACAGTGGAGTTCTGCCAAGAGATAGGGAGAAAGGAAAGTAGGATTTGCTGGGCAATAGACCTTGGATTAGGTCAATGGTGGAGAGAAATTTATGAGAATAGGTTTGGGACAATACGCAACAAAAGGGAACAGGGCAGATTAGACTAATAACAGCTTAGGTGGTGAGTATGACAGAAGTGAACATGAGACCTCTTGAGGTGGTTTTCTGAATGTCATCTTAGAATCATAGAATCACTAAAGTTGGAAAAGAGCTCTAGGATCATCAAGTCCAACCATCTTTCCATCAGGAAACAGTTGTGGAGTCTGTTCCTGTATCCTCCGATTACCTGTCTCTCAGTGCTGGACCATTAAAAGAAGATAACTTACATGTCAGAGGTTTATGCAAGGAGTTAAAAGCCTTCAGTATTATTCGTAGGTAATTCAAGTGGATGCACTTTTGCTAAAATTGCTATAGATCCAATTAATTTGTTTTACAATACCTACAAACTAAATGTCAAAAAAAACACAAAAATTTTATTCCATACTCTGAAAAGTTACATGGTTGGGGGGAACCTTAACTTCGCCCCTTTGTTGATATGCTTTATGACACAGTTTTTCATTACACAATCACACACCTTTTTTTTTCCACAGGACATTGTGAAAAACTGACTCAGTGTTGGAATGGATCTGAATTGCCTAGCAATAGGTGGTTTTGCCCAGCAATTCATTGCAGATAAAGGAAGAATCAAAATGATTGAAGAACATGTCTATAAAAGAGGAAGAAAAAAGTGTTTGAATATGACAGTTTAAAGTTTTCTCAGATGTATGGATCATTCCTTTCTGTACAGTTTCCTGTATAGACACAGATAACCTGTGTAAATGAAACTTGTTTTCTGATGATCACCAATTCCAAATTCCTTTTATTCCTGGTGTAAGTATTTTCTGGATGGAGAACAGATTACATGAACAGAATGATCTTGGATGCTTTGTGTCACCATTAGTTCCAAAAAACCTTATAGTACATTAGGAAATAAAAAGAAAAAAGAATAGGGGTGAAAGCCTCCCACAAACCCAAAACCACACAGCAGAAAAAAGGACAAAAGAGAAAAAACATTACTTTTTTGTGGTGTGTTTGTGAACATGTGTCTGAATTCTATACCAAACAGCTGTCTCTGTACAAACAAGTTCCACATGTGTTTGACAGCAGGAACAGATATTTTGCAGGGCAGTAGCTAATTCATAGTGAAGCGTTGAGGTACACAGTCCCAGACTGCTTCCTATTAAATTAGTTATACTGGAAATCAAAATCAAACTAAATGAGACATGGAAGGTGAAGAAAACCCAGGGGACTGTAGAGTTGCTGTTGCTGGCATAGCTAGCTTCTTCCTTCCACTCTCTAGAGGTTTTTATCTTTGTTCTCTCCTGGAAAAAATCAAATATGAACTGATGATCCACGTGTTCAAAAGGGGTGACCAAAAAAGACTGCAGTGATCAGATGTACACTTCTCTGTGTGTGCATTCATATTCGCACACACCACTGCATTTGTGTAAGCAGCTACCACCTCAATATGCATACCTTTGGTATGATTCATTACAAAACAGTGTTGCAAAGGATATTTTACTTGCTGGCTAATTTTGCCCTGCCATCTCACTATAAAAATTTGGGAATGACATAAGGTGCCTAATAGCTATACACCTATAAGGTGCATACCCCTCATGACTTTGAGTCTTGCTGACACTTACTAAGATGCTTATCAGTGTACACTGTTGGCAATCATAAAGAAAGCAATAGGTTTATTCATCACAAACAGTTAAAAATAAGATTCAACTCTCCATAAGACTGTAAGTCTCTTCTTCACTAGTGTTTCTTTATATAGACAGGAATATAGAGGAATATTTTACTCATAAATAGTTTCTGCTATTAATGTAATGTGAAAGTGCTTGTGTTAGAAATTTACCATAATTTATTTCTGAATTATAAAAATAAGGCTTACTCCAGATTCTAATCAATATTAATTGGGAATATAATAACACAAGATAAAACCACAAGCCCTTCTGCATGAACAATCACTATAAGGAAATAAAGTCCAAACTCAGAAAAGGATATTTTTACCCACAAATATTGGAGTTGACTAAATATTTTCCAACCAAAAAGATTATGTCTGTAAAAAGTCATAAACATTAGTTTTTACCTCTTTCTGGATATTATGAAATAATTAATATGGGGTGAGGAAGGTTAAGAAAGCTTTATTTCCTTTCTGAAACATGGAATATCTACCTTCACTATCATTGCTAAAGTTGGCTGAAGTATAGAAAGTATCACAAGATAAATTTCTTGTTTATACTTATAAAGTTGTTGATTTTTAATCCATCTAGCAAAATCTAGAATGAAGTATCATCTCTAAAACTATAAGTGACCCAGAAAATACATAGTGTAGTTAACAAAGACTGTGCATATTCTGATGAAGGGCAAATAAGTAGGCTTCTGCATTTTATGAAATTTCAGTTTCTCAGTGTATTTAATCTGTAGCAACAGATAAATTACAAGGCTACATATTTAATGTTGTGGTAAAGACTAGAGTCACAGCTGCATTGTTGCGTTAATGGTAGGAGTCTGAGGAGCGGCTACGGAGAGACCCTACCATTGAGTCACGAGGTTCAGATGGGACCCCCTTGCTTTCTAAACAACTTCTTCGAGAGGATTCTAGGTGTGGCTAAGCCCAGTCTTAGTCTCAGACTTGGTCAATGGTTTATTTTCTAAGGGTTGTAGAAGTAACCACGCATCAGAGTATTTGTTGTTAATAACTGATTTGGCAGATGCCCAGGCTGGTCGCGTCCAATGCGAACGATTGCGGCTAGATTAATGGGTAGTACAATTTATTAAAGCAACAGATACACGGGTTCTTTGGATTACCGGTGATAAGATTGCTGTTAAAAGATACACATAAATACCAAAGTTACGAGTACACTGCTAGGCTACAAGAATGCTAAACAAATATGAAGCAACTCTAATATGAAGCAAGGCAACTCTAATACATTAGGGATTTAAAGTGACTCTATAGAGGTTTCCAGTCTTACCCAAAGGCACCCCAGTGCGGGGAAGAGAGGCTCAGCCCATGGACTGGTCCCAGAAGTCAGAGTGGTATGTGGTGGTATCTTCCCTAACACCCTCTTTCTCTTCACACATTTTATACTATTTTTTATCTTCTAGGTAGAGCTTGAGTGACTCTGGTCATACATACTTTTATTATGAACTGGTGTAAAATTTCCTCACTTTACTTTTAAAAGTGTAGACTAGAAGAAATTCAAAGTGTGTGCCCAGTAAGGGGTGGTCCCACCTTAGAGGTGGGTAACTTTCGGGATGGAGGTGTGCTTTTGTATTATAATGATATTATAATTTGCAATATGTTCACCAAAAGGACAGCATTTTGTCAAAAGTATGACAGACTGTTGGCCCAGGGTGGCAAATATGCAGCGTACCAGCTCCATGGTACCTCGAGTTCCCATTTATCACAGAGCCTGGCTGCGATGCCTCCACACGGCTCTACCCTCCAGACAACTTCTCATAGAGTCAGTACGCCAAGTTCTCCTGGCATTGCTGACATCTAAGGTTACTAGGAAACTTCATGGAATGGATTCCTCATGTATCAGCTGCACTTCAGCCTGACAGCTTCTTCAGTGCTGTACCTTTTCTAAAAACATAAGTTTAATTTCTAAGTCACCTCCAGCAATTATTCCACATAATCCACCCCATGACTATAGTCACTCAAGCTTCACGCTCAAGCTTCATGGGATTTGGGATGCATTGGGTGTCACATGCGTTCTTGTGGTGAGGGTTATTGAGAACATATATATCATGTGGGGACATTTGGTGAGACAAACATTTCATCATAATCCAAAGTTTAACATACAAGGTAACTGTTAAAGTACAACATGAAATGGCAAGAGTTAGTAAAACTACCACAGCGTGTAGCATCTTGTTGAAAATTCCTGTGTGGTCGGTGACCATCCCAATAAAGTGTCCCACCAGTGGTGTTCTCTATTCTTATTCACTTTTTCTAAGACACAGTGTATCTCCTCTGCATCGTGATGGACAGTAATTAGAGTTCCTTTTCCAGTGTTCCGAATTCTTTCCAGCAGCTGGTTCAGATTATAATGTTCCAACAGTTTTTTCACCAATGTGAGATTCATTCCAATGGGGGTAGGTAAAAAACTTGATATGATATGATGATATGATATGATATATATGATATGTAGTTAGATTGTAGCAATTAGTAGGGTTTTATGCAATTTCAGTTTCTCAGTGTATTTAATCTGTAACAACAGATAAATTACAAGACTACATATTAAGTTTTGTAGTAAAGACAAGAATCATAGCTACATTGTCTTAAGAAAAATTTGAAAGCTCTACCTAAAAAGAAAAAAGATGGGAAAATGGCGAATGTATGTGGCTGCTCTATTTGCTGTATCAGCTGTAGGATGTGAATTCAAGAAACTAGTAACCAGGACATAATCTAAGGATATGCAGAAGATACAGTCCTTGCTATAGCTCTCCTGATGTTTCTCAGATTAATCAGTATCACTTCATATTAACAGCCAATGTTAGTTTGCCCTTAGCCCTGTTGGACAAGACATACTGTTCTCAGAAGAAGCACTTACCATTTCTATTCACAAAGCGCAAATCATCTCTTTGCACCAATGAAAGATCATTATACAACTTTATGTGTTAAATGAAGACCCCTTGCTGTGTCTACCGATCTGGTGAACCATCAACTAGTACCACATTGCTATGAAAGCCAAGAAATCTTCAGACAGTACCGAACCTTCTTCTGTCATATAGATGTTAAGTCAGTGAACACTGAAAGCTTCAATGTGTGGTCTTAGCTCCAGGATAAACTCCATACTTCTGGTAACAGTACAGTCAGTCATGCTCATTCAGTCATATCCCAGAATTCAGAAATAAATTCCCAGATTGAGGACACTGTATCAGAGCTAATAAAGTCAAAGGAGCCCTTCTGCATTCAAAGGACATGCAGATAAGAGAGGCATATCATTCATTCTGAAACTATTACTCAGTTATACATTTATCTGTTACTGAGTGCTCTAAAACCATTCTAGTAACACAGTGCTACCTTCATTAATATTGCTATTATTGCAAGATTAACCTTTAATTGATCAGTTGTGCAAATATATCCTACATCCACAGACTGTTCTTTAGATTTTTACCAACAGGTTTCAGAACAATTTAAAGAAAGGTGGTGGTTGTAGCTCTTTGTAATCTTTATATTACTTTGCTACCTCAATATGTCCCAGCTGTGCCCCCTGCCCCAACATTTCTACTGAATTCCTGTAATAGTTTTGGCCAGAATAGGATTAAATTTCATCACAGTAGCTATTATGGGGCTATGTTTTGGTTTTGTGCTGAAAACAGTGTTGATAACTTATTGCTGAGCCAGGCTTACACAGAGTCAAGGCCTGTTCTGCCTCTCACATTCCCCTGCTAGTGAGTGGCTGGGGTGGCACAAGGAGCTGGGAAGGGACACAGCCAGGACAGCTGACCCAAACTGACCAAAGGGGTGTCCCACACTACATGATGTCGTGCTCAGCAACAAAGCTGAAAGAAAGAAGGAGGAAAGGGAGGACATTCAGAGCAATGGCGTTTGTCTTCCCAAGTCACGATTATGCACGATGGAGCCCTGCTGTCCTGGGAACGGCTGAGCACCCGCCTGCCCATGGGAAGGAGGGAATGAATTCCCTGTTTTTCTTTGCTTGCCCATACAGGTTTTGCTTGATCTCTTCCTTTATTTATTTATTATACTTAAAGCCAATATGAATTACTGTCATGCCTTCATGAGTATTGATTTGTCCACTAATGCATGAAGTAGAATGGAAGACCTTCAAGCAGCAATAATAATCTGAGAAGGTTTCAGCATAAGGTGCGAAGTCATTAAATGATTCAAAGGGTAATTTATCATTATACATACCTTTACAACTATGATACCATGTTAATTTAGTGTTTAATTCAGTATCCCGAAGCATGGAGATATTATCATTGAATAGGTTTCCTGAGATTCAAGAGTTTGCTATAAAGATTTCTAAATATTCTCAGCCAGCATACTGTCACAGATGTGAAGATACTAACTGAGGATCTGGTTAATTTTTGTCCTTTACCTTTTTGGGGATATCATTGTAATCTTCTGTCAGTCTCAATGTAAATATGAGCATTTAAGTATGTACAAAGTGTGGGTTTTTTTCTTATTTATTACATTTGCAAGACTGTGTGTCTTCCTTTGGGTTGTTTTTCTCTTTTTTATGCATAAACATACGTATGTATAAACACTGGGAAAAGGGCATGTTTAAAAGGATGAATCTTTCAGAAGTATTTCAAATATACACAAAAAGTAGGAAGGTGTCTGGGATGGAGTTAAGTTTCTTCACTGCAGCTGGCACAGTGCTGTGCTTTGGACTTGGTATGAAAGCAACGTCGATAACTCACCGATGTTTTGGTTGCTGCTGGGCAGCGCTTGTACTAGTCAGGGACTCTTCCAGCTCCCCGTGCTCTGCCGGGTGCACAAGGAGCCGGGAGGGGAGGGGGCACAGCCAAGAGAGGGGATTCAAACTGGCCAAAGGGATGTTCTGTATCATGTAACATCGTGCCCAGTGTGTTACTGGGAGGGGCTGGCCGGGGGAGGGGGGCAGCGATCGCGGCTGGGGGATGGGCAGCATCAGTCGGCGGGTGGTGAGCGGCTGTATCGTTTGTGTTTTGGTTTTTCTCTTTTTCCATTTTCCTTTTTATTATATTATTATTATTATTATTATCACAATCATTATTATTAACATTATTATTTTATTTTAATTACTAACCTGTTCTTATCTCAACCCATAAGCTTGTTTTTTTCCTTTTCTATTGCTTTTCTGATTCTCTTCCCATCCCCCAGGCATGGGGGGAGTGAGCGAGTGGCTGCGTGGTGTTTAGTTGCCGACTGGGGCTGAGCCATGACAGGTGGCTGAGGACTTTTGTTTGTTTTTTCTTCTCTGCAGCATACCTTACTTACTGATTGAGAACATTTTTTATTTCCTTAATGGACTTTGGATTACAGATTCAGAGAGCAATGACACAGCACAAAATTTATTGAATATTCAGAATTTTTGCTGGGTATTTGCTATTGAAAGTAACCTTTGAGTTTCCCAGGTGACTGTATCACATGACCTAATTAAGACTGATATTGTATTTTACATAGAGGACCATAAATTTTTCATGTATCTCCTTCTGTAAAGAGGTCTAAGTGAAACAGCGTGGAACACCTGTATCACAAAACATTCTATTGCAGTATTCAGTATACGAAGAAAGGGAGCAATTTCTTCAGTCAGTCTCTCATCCTGTCTTCCGCTCCATGAGGGGACAGTGTCTGCTTCAAGTAGTTAATTATGGATTATATTAAAAAAGAAGATACTCTTCATAGCCCTATGCCACAAGATATATCTGATAGTTCATGTTGTGATCTTAACTTGTTTAGTTTATTTACTATTGCTCATTATTATATTGTAAGCAACAGTATACAAGACACACAAATTCAGTAGGTCTTTGCTCTCAGGCAGAAAGTGTCTGGAAGGCAGAGTTTGAGACAGAGAAGGTTCTCATTTGAAGCTCATATAAAGGAGCTGTTTGGGTAAAATCTTCTCCACCTTCAGTTGTTTATACACTAAATAATAGCTTCAAAACTAATGTTGCACAGTGTGTTTCTTGCATTAAATACTATTCATGCTGTCTTTTTATGTGCTTTAAAATGTCTCAAAGTATTATATGTCTTTAATGATTTTTTTTCCCAATTATTTTTCCTCTTGGCATTAATGACTGACTAGATACAGATTTCTCTTGTGGTTTTGTGGGTTTTTTCTCTCTTTTATATCAGTATTTTCAGTATAGTAACTAAACTGAAGAAAAAAAATGTGTTGAATACACATACAAATCTCTAATGACAGCCACACAATAATGCAAAAAACATTTTTGGTCTGGTGAAGGCATGATTATTCTATAGTAACATTGAACAAGCTTTTGTCCTACTATGTAGAAGTGCTTTTATGCCATGTATGTATGAAAGTATCACTACAATCCTCTCAAACTGAAATACTGGATGCTAAATACTTCTATATGTTCCAGGCTGAAGCAGCTAAAAATATATTTCCACTGGACCTACACTTGTACCTCCATAACATTCCTGGATCATTTCTTTTATTAGGAAAGATGTATAGTGCTTTAAAAAGAGTTTCAGCTAAATGAAACCACTACAGTGTAAATTATCTGTAAAATGAGGAAATCCATACTTTTCTCCAAAGTTTCATTGAAAGAGCTTGAGCCATGTAGAAGTGGTGGCTGAATGAGGGCCATTGTAGTTTAAGTCATTCCATTAGGCATGGGAAATACTGTACCTTGAACAATAAAGATTAAATGGAAAGAAAATAAACACACACCATTGAGACAGAGCTGTGGAAATGCCTGAATTTTCAGCTTACTACCCAAGCAAAAAAATACACTTTAGACCTATCCAATTATGTGTCTTAGTTTTCTCAGACACTGAAATACTGAAATAAAATATACTCACAAATATTTTGTTTTAAAAACAGCTTGAAATTAGTTTATAAATATTAATAAAACTTCCTAGAAATGGGAAAAATATTAAGCTGGCTTTTCTCAATTTCAGAATAATTTCATATTTTCATTTTACAGTATGAATAAGTGTCTTTTATTTGAAAATATTTTTTATTAGTAGTTGTACTGAAGAGAAACCAAAAGCATAGGCAAAACAAAAAATATCTGCTACTGTAGGAGTTTAAGGGTTTGGAGCATATTTAAGGATGGCAATCTCAGATCTAGAGTTCTTTTTCTTGGCAGAGACAGGGAAAGATAATGCAGATACTTCTGCCCACAGTCGTGCAGAGTACAGCATAGTAATTAGCTGAATGTGCTTAACCTTTTTTATTCAAAAATAAGTGCTCCCTTAAGCTAGACAGATAGCAGAAACCTGTACAGAAAATTCGTTTTCCTTTTCAGTATCCTCCGCTCCATGGTAAACCAACATATGTTGTTTTCCAGAATGGTCCCCTATCTGTTGGCTTCTGTGCATATTTCAAGTTCCAGTGAAAGGAAGTGTTAATGAGGATAACATTGGTAGAAATAGTCTGTCTACACAAATTGCCACTTCCAATCAAATGAAATATAAAGTATATTAATTTTTAATATTGTGCGAGATTTCAACCTCAGTTGGTTGGAATATAAAAGTAAATAATAGTAATAATAATAATAATTTAAAAGAAACCTCAACTAACTAAATACATGGCATTTCGACTAGTAAAAGTGGCTAGTTTCTTATTATTTGTTCCCACCTGGAATGGAATGGACATAGAGTTCCAGATGGAAGTTGAAGAATATGGGCATTGATTTTCATCACTCAAGGTAATATAGGCATTAGGTTTTGTGCTAAAGACGAATAATCCTGACTGAAAAGATAGTATGGAAGTAAAACTCACAAAAATGCTGCTGCTTCTCATTTGCTTCAGTCAAAACCAGAATTTAGATCCATAACTGAAGTTAGCTATTATTGCAAAAGGAATTTCAGGAGTTACAGTTACAGCTAAAGTAAACTTCATTTAAAACTGTACTGCAAATCTGTGATATCGTGAATGTAATCTTATATCAAATAATTTGGTTTACGTTTTTTCCTAGTTGAAAGACAGTATTAGAGCTACAGTTCTTCCATATCAAAGCTGAAGCATTGAGGACTCTTAGTTTTAACAAAAAGAAAATTAATGGAGATGTCATTCATATTTAAAATACAAAACCGAAATAAGTTCTCAAGATGATAGTCCAAAACTTGTGAAAACCAGATCCTTGCAAATTTTTATCTGAATTTTATTTCATGTTGGTAATACTTCTAATGCCTGTGACATAGCACCCCAGAATATGCACTGCATAATTTACATTTCCAGAAAGATTGATGCTGCAAATTTGCGGTTTAGTAATTTCAGGGAGAGAAGTCGTCTCTTTAAAAGTGTTTCACACATAAGGATTATAAATAATGTGGACTGCTTTTAATTTTTAATGGGTTAAGAGAAATAATTTCTTTTTATAGATGTAGTATTTTGTTTCTTCCTTAATTTTAAAGATTGTATTTGGCAGAAGTTTTAATTTCATAGAATTTTTTGTTCTTTATGGCAAAATTTCCACTGATTTTAAGGTGTTTTTAGTTTCCATGGTTTTCTGTGGATGATAGATATGTGTTGGTTTTTTTTGTAATGGGGAAGTTCTTTAAAATTGTACATCTTTAATCATACTTATATTTAAAAATGCCATCCCATAAGACAGGTGAAGGCAACATTAAGTTGGCATATGAACATAAGTAAAGTTGTATATAAATAAATTAGTCAGAGGTCAAAATTAAAAGCATTTATTGGAGTTTAGGTATTAGTTGGCACATGTTTCTAGAAAAGCATGGAGGAAATGTCTATAAATATCTTGCGACTTAAGTTAGAATCCGTAATCTGATAACGCTTTAAACATTACATTAGTTTACTTAGTAAAGAAAAAAAAAGCCTGAAGAAAATTATTTGATAAGAATATCAACCATCTTTTTTATTACACATCCCTTGTCATATGCTTTTCAGTTATTACCTTATCCAGCAGTCATTTGAATGCAATGCTACAAATTCTGTCTCATTTATTTTACAGACATTCTTTTCATTATTATACCTCACAAATAATTGAAATGGGGAATAGCTGACTGACAATATCCCTTTGGAGAAGATGGCTGCTGACATTAATTTTTTTTTTCTTAATTACATTTTCTTTTCTTGTTTGTTTTAATTCCATGGTAAAGACTGATACCCATGGAGGTATATAGACCTAAGGAAAAAAGAATGGAAGTATCAAAACCAGAACAAACAGGACATTCTTAAAACTTCACTTCTCTCTCTTTCCTTCAGCAACATTTTTGGATGCTTATTGGGGTAAAAATGCTGATTTAGGATCTGTTTCCATTTTCATCTTACTGTTCTTCTGCTTACAGTCAATCAAAACATTGACAAATGGTACATAGTATATTGAAAGGTCATATATTGATTTCTAGATCAGAGATGCATTTTTTGAGAGTGCAAATGAGAGAGAACCTGATCTTTCCTGAAGTTAATGTTAAGCAAGAAAACTCCTGTTGACTCAGTAGACGTAGAATTACAGCTATAGCAACAAGAAAACATAGGACAGAAATATTCTGTTTCAATTAGTTTATTCTTCAAATTACTTTACTAGCAGAATTTTGTTAAAACACAGTTTTCTCAGAGAACAGAAGTATATTTTATGTCACTGAGGTGAGAGGTATGATGACAAAGAACATTAATTCTCTGAGCACTGGCACAGGTTGCCCAGAGAAGTTGTGGAGCCTCCATCCTAGGAGTTAATCAAAATCTGCTGGGACATGGTCCTGGGCAGGACCTGGCTTGCACCAGGCCATGCTTCTTGAGCAGAACGGTTAAACAAAAAGAACTCCTGAAAACACATCTAGTCTCAACTATTCTGTGATTCTATGATTTTGAATGTATTAGGGGCTAAAATGTAATGGTTCTGTAGTTCAGAATGTTTTGGTTTTATGGGTCTTAGTTATTAAAGTTCCCTTCCCTTGGTAATTCAAACAGCTGTGATTAATTTAGTTAAATCAATTCATTTTCAAAATCTGAACAGTTTATTCAGTTTATTTTCAAAGTCTTTCAAATCTTAATGTCATCACAAACCCTTAATACTAATAAAATGTGATTGATGAAGTCATATTCATGCTGTTGTTTTGCAATATGATCATAATACGTTTATCATACAGTTACGATCAGAACACAGTATTACTGTCAATGACACAGTGTTTGTGCTACAACACAGAATATTTTATCAAAAAGTGCCACAAAAAAAATCTTTCTATGAGAAGGTCTTCACAGCAGAGAATTCAATATTACAGAGCGACGCACTATCTTCAGATAACAAGCTTAGCCTAGTTGGACTGCCTTCCCGGTTTTGCACATTCACGTGGGTAGCTATTTTGAACTCTTCAGGTCTACCCTTCAGCTTATGCATTGTATGAGGAAAAGTAATATTTAATAGGGTGGCTTTTCAACACAGCAGAGGATAATGTGAGGATAAACAATCACCATAACAGCTGTTACTTTAGAATCTGTTGTAGCAATATACAGACTGTATATTGACCAATACAGTGACTACCCATAGTTCTTAAAATTTTTTCCACCATAGACAACATCACATACTGAAAGCATGTAGTGTTTTTCCCAAGGTAGAAGCAAAAGCTGACATCACAACCACAGGTTAATTCTGCCCTTGTGACTGAAATTGTGACTGAAAAACATACAATGGCATTGCCTAAATTCCAAGTTTATATGAGGTATACTTCTTTAAATATACTTCAAAATGTTAATAACTAAAGAAGAACCTTAACTACTTTTGTAAATTTGTATATTAAATTATATAAAATAGAGGTTATCTTTCTTCACAATATTTTAAGTTGATCTCCAAATTGTTTAAATTGGAATTAAAAAGTTAAAGGGTAGTCTTTAAAGAGTATAATTTTTAAAGGAATGTAATGAACACAAGAAATAACAGCTTCTTCTAAAAATATTTTAAAAATCTGATTGCTAAGAGGTTGACCTTTTAGTTTGCATGGGATTTTCTCTTAAGTTAATTAGGAATGATGACCACTTGTATTTAAAGGGAGAAACACTACATTTTGTTTGAACATGAATTTTTAAAATGTTTTCTTTATTCTCTCGAAATGTCAGTAATTACAGAGAACTAAACCTTTCACAAATTACCATTTTAGCATAGGAATAACAATATATAATTACACCATCCTAAAAGCAAAAGTGGCCCTGTGCAGGTGTGCTAACAAACAATTATGCCTCTTCTGTTAAAGAAAACAGGACTTCCATAGGTGGCTGGAGACAAAATAATAAGAGGAGGAATCATTCTATACTTTAAAAATAAAACAGTTTTATAATACCAAGAAAACACAGAACTGTTAATATCCAATTGTTTTGATTCTCTAGAATTTCTTTATTTTGCAATATATGAAATAATTCATAAATTTGGCTAGGTATCAGGAACGCAAAATTATGAAGTGAATATTTTTGATCTACTGATTTTGCTTCTTTCAGTCAAGATTCCTAGTTAGCCAGGAGATTATAAGAGAATTTGAAGTACTCCTTATACCACTGCACAACCCTTTTTATTACATTGTTCTCAACTCTAGAGATGTATTGCTATAGTGTAGACACACAAGTCATTTCCTTAAATCTCTTCCCTAAACTATTTCAGAGCTACAGCCTCATTGAATTCAAAGGTGTTAGATACCCCTTCCCGAAATGTATCATTTCTTCACCCATACTTTTTCAGTTAATGCTAACAAAAGAGGAACTTCTAAATGCATTCAGGCAAATAATGTGCCATTTGGAAAGCAAATGTTTGCTTTTAATTTGTTAGCACATGCTGATGTAAAAATGAGAGATGGAAAAAAGTCAATTACAGGCCCTCTGAGCACAATAGTTGAGAAATATTTGTACACTTTTCCCAAATATGTAGTTAAGTATTCAGATGCAGTCAGTGTGAAGACTACTCTAAATTCCTGCCACTGTGTTGAATATTAGCACCTTATAGATAAAATCTTAAATATCTCTACAGTTGTTGGACCAGTGTTCTCACATAGCATAATTTGGTAGCATATTTAAGTGTCTCATTTAGTGGTTTGTCTCTGAGGAATACGACCTTGATCCACTAAAAGAAGGGTCTTATTTTTACAAAATAAACAAAATATTTATTTTTCACTGTATATTTTTTAAAATTAATTAATTGGAAATTCACTGTGAAAAAACTTTGAATGTGACAAAGATATTTTTAGTAGAAGTCAATGCAATGTGCCTATGTGGTAGGAACTTGTCCATGTGTCACTGAACTTTTTGGTGAGCAGTTATTTCTCTCGATCTCAAAAGGTACTGCTCAAATAATGATAAAAAAGAGATAAGAAAAGAATCCTGGCTTTCTTCCACACGTAGAGCTGTACTAATCACAAGATTTGAAGCAGGTTGTATAGTAGCCCATAAATTAAATTGGAAGTATCTTTAGGAAAATTCTTTCCCTTCCCTAGAGCTGGACCTCACTTGACGGAATCATTAATTTACTTATAATTAGTTATTTGTCATTGCATAGGATTACTGACATTGACATCAGTTCTTTTACTTCACTTTTCTTTCCTCAGTTTAATGTGTTTCTTCTCCTTATTTGTCCATCTCTCACCCCAAAGGCTGCTTCAAAATGTCAGTCATTGGGATGAAAGCAGAAATAACTAAGTAAACTTTTTGATTATTTTAGATCATTCCTGTGGGCCTATGTTCACACAACTCTGTCCACTGCCCAATTGACATTGGCATACACAAATCTAGAAGAATATACAAGTAAGGAACAGAAATGCACATTTGTGGCATTATGGTAAATCTGAGGGTTTTTAATTAAAGAGATTACTTTCTTTAACAGGAAAGAAAGAAGAATATCAAGCACAACAACTGTTACACTATGTGAGGAAGTAACCAGGACAGCAGAAAGAAGCTGCAAGTGGCTATATCTTTTCCCTTTTCTCAAGGTTTATGACTAAACCATAGTAAAACACATATTGCTTGGATATGCCCCAGAATTACAGGCCAAGATAAATCCATTCAAACATGCAGTCCAGGATCTCTTAGCCAAATTGTGATACTTTACATGCTCAGTAATGAACCTTTCTTTGGCTCTGCAATATGAGAGAATGTATTAAAATCTGGTTCTTGAGAAATAACTGCAGCAATTTTTACCATTTTGTTCGACAACTCTTGTGATTTTTGCAGATAATCACTAGTACAATGTTTCTGTAGCACTGCCAGTGTATTAGCTGATGTGATGAAAAACGTAGAGAGACAAAAAGGGTATGGCTCCAAAACAAAAACCCCTTAGAGTAAGATGGAAATAATAGAAAGAAGTGCAATAAATATAAAAAGTAAATACCTGCAAGTCATGGATAGAAAGCAACTTCTTTGCCATGATCACCTTCTCCTAATTATGAAAAATTAAGCTTTACAATAAATTTGTTGAGGTTCAGATTTTGCATCTGTTAAGATGTCCATATACTCACACCAGCTAACCTGTGCTAGTAAACGTGTGCTTCTATCACCATGTGCTTGTGACTAGAACTTTTTTTTATTTTCAGTCAGTGGAAGAGGAAGTTTCATTAAACCTTTAATTATTTTTTCTGTTTCTTTGGCTCTTTTTGTAACTTCTTCTGTTCATTCATTTTTAAAAAAAAATATTTGTAGACTTCACTGATGTCACCATTCTGTCCAAACAGGCCACAAACACATACAGTCTTGGGAAGATGACTAAACTATTTGTACATGTACACAATATATTATGACCACATATAAGTATGGGTTTTTGCTCATGAGCTAGCAGGGCTGATTGATAGCACTTTAAACTAGGTTGGGAGGGGGAAAGGGACAATATCAGGGTAGTCAGTGACGAGCAATGGGATGGATCACAAAAGTTTGAGGAACTGCGTGCTAGTGAGATTCTTCAGACTGCTCCATGTGGCAATGGGCACCATGAACCACACTTGAATTGCTTCTACACAAATGGATGCAGCATGAAGAACAAGTGAGACGAGCTGGAAGCCTTGGCCCAGTCCCAGAGGTATGACATCACTGGCATAAGTGAAACCTGTTAGGATGATTCCTGTGACTGCTGTTTCATGATGGATGGTTACAGTCTCTTCAGGAGGGACAGGCAGGGCAGGTGAGACAGGGGGGTGGCATTGTATGTAGTGGAGGAGCTGGGATGCACAGAGCTTGCAGTTGGAGATGGCACAGCTGAGAGCCTCTGGGTAAGGACTAAGGGACAGACAAAGCAGATGTTGTCGTGGGAGTCTTCTATAGGCCACCCAGCCAGGATGATGACGCTGATGAGTTATTCTTTAACGAACTAAGGGATGCCTCTAAGTCATCCACCCTTGCCTTTATGGAGGACTTCAACTTGTCAGATGTTAACTGGGAATACCACACAGCTGGTACGAACAGGTACAGAAGATTCCTAAATCATCTGGACAACAATTTCTTGGTACAGGTATTAAGGGAATTAACCAGGAGAGGTGCCATCCTCAATTTGTTGCTCATTAAAAGAGAGGGTCTTGTGGGTGAAGTGGAGATTGGTGGCTGCCTTGGGCACAGCGATCATGAAGCAGTCAAGCTTAAAATCTATGGTATCAGGAGGAAAGCTGCCAACAAGACCTTATCTCTGGATTTGAGGAAAGCAGACTTCAGGCTTCTCAGGGAACTATTTAGTAAGATTCCCTGGGGAAAAATATTTTGACAGTGCTGGGGTGCATCAGTGCTGGTCACACCTAAGATCACAGGAGCAGGCAGTTCCAAAATGTAGGAACTCAGTCAGGTATGGCAGAAGGCTGGCTTAGCTAGGCAGGGATCTTCTTAGAAATAAGGTGAAGAAATGAAGTATATGGTGTTTGGAAGAATGGTCTGGCAACATGGGAGGACTACAGGATGCTGTTTGCCACTGTAGGGAGGAAATTTGTGCAGCCATGCTCAGCTGGGGTTGAAGCCGGCTGGTACTGTGAGGCACTTTTTAAAATATGTTTGTGGCAAAAGGCAGACCAGAAATAACATTGGCCTGTTACTTGATGAGCGTGGTCACCTCACAAACAAGGACATAGACAAACCAGAGACATTTAGTCCTTCTTCACCTCAGTCTTCAACACCGATGGTGAGCTCTGGGACTCCCAGGCCTTGAAGGAATACTAATTAAGTTTGCTGGTGACACAAAATTGGGAGGAGCTGTTGACACTTTGGGGAGCAGAGAGGGTCTGCAGAGGGATCAGGACAGACTGGAGCGCTGGGCAATCACCAACCGTATGAAGTTCGTCAAGGGCAAGTGCCAGATTTTGCAGTGGGGCACGGCACCCCTGGATGTACAGGCAGGCTGGGGGACGAGAGGCTGGGGAGCAGCATTGCAGAGAGGGACCTGGGGGTTCTGGTCAACAGCCTGTTCTGTGACAGGGTCCTGGGGGAGGTGGTCACAGTGTTAAGCCTGATGACATTCAAGAAGCATTTGGACAATGACCTCAGGCACATGATGCGAATGTGGGGGCTGTCCTATGCAGGGACAGGAATCAGACTTGATGTTCCTTGCGGGTCCCTTCCAACCTAGGACATTCTATGATTCTAGTATAACATGCATCCCATCTACTTCATGACGTTGCCATTGAAAAAGGTGCTGAAGCCTGAGTATCCACATTGCCTTCAGCAATGGACTCCAATATGATAAACAGACATCTCAACATGTAAAGCTACGCATACATTAACTTTGTATGTCAGGGCAGGATCTTATTGTAGTGCCCCTTGTTGTACACTACCATCGTGACCCTTCCTTGGCATTTATTAATAGAAGAAGTAGGCTTAATCTGCCTTGTACGTTTTGCATTTTAAAATATGACTGCATTCAGTGTCTATTTTATATTTGAAATAATATTTCACCTTTACATGCACATACATACTGTTATGCATTTATTCACTTGATTGAATAAAGTGAAAACAGTCAAGAGAGGAAAAAAAGAAAAAAAAAACCACAAAAACCCTCCACCCTTATGATAACAGATATTTAATCTCTAAAAAAAAGCCTTAGTTAATTGTGTGAAAAATCATTGCATCATATTGAAGTTTAGTTGTTATAAAGGTATAGCATGACTGAATGTCAAACAGTAGAGCTTTAAGTGAAGAATGAGTTAGTCCTATTATAAGTTTAACACTGTCAGTCAAACGAACAGAATTTACATTTACAGTTTGGGATTTTTTTTGTTGTTTGCATATAGCCAGTATAAGAAAATTAAAAGGTAGTCAGTGAAACACTGTTCTCTGTGTGAATGAAGTGAAAGAAATGAAACCGGTTTGCTGGGGTTTGGGTGTTTTCATAGTTAACCTCTTACAGAAAACTCACTTAATGACTCAGGGAGCTTAGTCATGACGCCATGTTTTCATCAAAGAAGAGGGACCTGATGAAAAGTCTGGGTTGTAGGCTGCTTGCTCTTGCTGTTTGCAGTCTGGATTTTGCAAATCTTGCCTTGAGCAGCAGTTGCAACTCCCTAAACTGTTTAAGAGTGTACTCAAATGGCAGACTTTCCAGGAAAGAGTATGACTGTGTGTGGGGGGAGACATTTCAAGAAAACCCTAACACGTACAAGCAGGGTTTTGGTCATCAAGTTCCATCAGATTTAGTATTTCGGCTATGTTAATGTTGTGGTCGTTGCTTTTATAAAGAGCAAGTCTGTTTATCTTTCTCAGTGTCTCTGGGTAAACTTTCAAAGATTAACATCTACTCTGTATCCACAGTGTATGAAAACAGGAATATGAACAGTCAGAAAATGGAAGCATAGTCTTCTGTACCCTTCTACAAGAGCCTCCTTCCAAATCATGGCTGTGTGTTCCTGAGAATCTTAGTTTTCAGTTCTGAGGAATAAAATTATTTGATTTCTTGAAACAGTAAATTCAACAACTGTTGACAGACGAGAAAGATTTTAGGATATACATTTCTGGATAACTGAGTCCCAAGAATTATAAAGCTGGTAACACAAAACTAGTCAAATAAGCTTAACAGGTTTATTCAGAAAGGCTGCAGATCCTCTCCCTTTCAAAAGTCAGAACAACCTGTACATAAGTCAAAATCAATTGTGACAGAGAACCTGCCACAAAGCTGGTCTTGAAGAAATCGGGAGTTAACCTGCTTTTTACAGGTCAAAGCTTGGGCTGATAGATGGTGCCCTGGGAATACAATGCGCACCTACTACAGTAGTACATTCCTACCACTTTTCTATATGAACACAGACAAACAGACGACATTTCCAGCCCCAGAACACTCACTTGCAGCCTCCTAAGTGTGAAAAAAAATTAGCAGAAGGGAAATCCTCAAGAAGAGAACTCATAAAGAGACAAAGATTCATGTTTTCCTCTTCTTCCCTAGCGCAGCACATGATCAACTGAAAGTCAGGTGCACTCTGTAATATATATGAGCAATACTACACAATATAACCATGGCAAAGAGCAGGAAATTGAACTATCATATCATGTGTTTCATCTCTGAATTCTAGAAATCATTTGAATACTTCATTTTCTGTGAGACTGTGTCCCTGATCGTTATCCCAACAACAGGTGAAGTTGAAAACTAATTTCCTCAATACAAAATCCAAAAGGTTCTTGAACTTGGAAGTACTTTTCTGCAGTTAACCGGAGTATGATTAAATCTTTATGCTTTGTTAAACAGTGAACAATTCTCTTCATATTTTTAAGGGATCTTTTACATCCACAAAAATATTGGAGAGGTTGAACTGGATGATTGTAAAGGAATGTACAAAACTGAACACACATTTTTGCTGTATTAAAAAAATAGCAATTGAAAAAAATATTACATTAAATATTTAAATTATTTAAAATAATCTATTCAAGACTATGTTTATATTTCATGTGTGAAAATATTATCAAATTTTGTACATAAGTATGTATCAGTTGTATATAGTTTTGCATGCAAAACCAGTTGCTTATGTAAAATGATAATACTGTAGATAAATGGCTTGTGCTCCTTTTGGTTGATGATATAATTTCAGTTTTCCCTTTTCTCAGTCAATCTGATTGACAGAAATTACTTATTATCAATATGTTACCTTTAAATTAAGAGTACATTATGCAGAAGTGTTAGTAGCATCCATTACCCAATTCATTTCATAATATTCATTTATTTCTTTCAGAAAGCTGATAAAAGGTGAAATTAACTATTTTGGAAGGCAGATATTTATTAAAAATCTGATAGTGGTACCTTTTAATAATTGTTATTTATTCATATTTTATTATAAATTCTCTCCAACGTTAGTGACAAGCAGTTGGGGAAAGTAACTGTTTTTCCTTTCTTTATGAAGAGCTACTCCTACAGTATTAAAAAAAAAAATATTTTTTTTCAGCAACATTCTCCTAATTAAGCTTTCAGCTAACAATCTTAAATGGCACATTTCATATATGTTTTTATTTACATCACAAATCTGCTCATATTTGTAAGATGCATAAAGCCCAAATTCTACACTCATAGTGCCGCAAAGACATACACATCCCTGTGTAAACTAGTTACTCTAGTTACTCCAGTTTTGGTATTTCATAAAAAACACAGGGCTGTTAACAAGTATGTCTTGCTAGTGAGGTTACGAAGTGAAAAGAGCAAGAAGTAGCTGCAACAGAAGTAATTAATTTTATGGGTAATGATGATAGTCTCATACAAAACGTTTGGACACAGGTACAAGTGACTGGATGTTTAACAGAATTTCTCCTGAGGGTGCTGTTCTGCCATCACTGAAAAGTCACACTTTCTCTTTTCAAAATATTTTCTCTCCAGTTCATAATATTCAATTGGATAAATTAAGGTCTTTCAAAGACCATCTCAGGTTTCGGTCCTATTCAGCACCAGTGGCTGAGATCATGGTGCTGAGCTGGCAATATCCAGGGAAGATGGTAGACACCAATTCTGAATCAACTAAAAATCCTTTCCTGCAAGAAAATCATGCTATATTAGCCAGTTTTACACTACCAGAAATCAAAGTTTACCTGAAGTTGAATTTGCTTTAAAATTGCAAAGTATATGAGACTACAAATTACTTATGTCAGGCTATTTGTATCAAACCAAACAATGCAAATGGTTTCTTTTTTTCACTGTGAGGAACACATGTAATCCAGCTAAGATAAATGATTGTGTTTAGTTCAATGGATTCCTTGGCTCTGGCTCACCAGCACTCCCAAGACTATTTATTGTAGTAGTTTAAAATATTATCCATTTTATAGTCTTCTAAATCATTTTCTTATCAGAAGATGGTCTCGGAATTGGAAAAAAATACTGCAATTGTGTAGTTCATGAAAAAGTCATTAGAAGATGCAGAGGACGGTGAAACTAGGAGTAAGAACGGCACACTACCTAACTATCATCAGATTAACAAGTGTATAAACCATGCATGGCAGACATTTACTGATGATAGGAACTGACAGTTCCCCATCAGTTCAGAGGGGACCGAGGTGCTCAGCACTGATTAAAATTAGATCACACTTATTTTATTTATCCTGCAAAGCTTACAATCCTTTTAGAAGTGTCATTTTCTTTTTTTATCACTGAAGAAGATTCCCAGTAAACTGTTTTCCTCAACAAAAATGGTTTTCATAGTAAGGAAAACATGGGATAGTTGTTTCCACTGAACTCTTCATTAGGTAAATACGATTGGTAAGAAATGTCAGTAAGAAGAATATTTTTTATTGTGTTTCAGTTCTGATAACCTGGGGATAATGATCAATAGCAGTTTCACTTTATGGTAAAAAATTGATAGGAAATGGAAACTATGCTGCAAGTGCAAATATACTGCAATTTTTAAACCTTGTCAAAGAAAACATTCAGAGAATTTTATTTTTCTAGTTTTCCTACAATCTACTGACAGTTTTAGTAGGCTCTGTTCTAGCAGACTCAGGAAAATATTCCTCATGATTAGTTGTTGGGTGAAATCCTTAAGTGATATCAGACACAGCTTATCATATGCACCCTCCATTTGAACCACTATAGTTTGTTTTGGAATTGCACAGAAAAAGGAAACTGTACACTTGTTCTGTGCTCTTCTGAGAGATGAAAAAAACCAAACAAAACCAGCAGGTTTTAAGTAATGCAGTAACATATCTGCACCTCTAGTAGTAAAATTTCATTTTAAAAGGGCATTGTGAAGAGATTATAACAATCCTGGAAATACATTAAATGTTTTGTTTTATTTTTTAGTGTGAATGTTATTAATCTCACATATCTGAAGTAAATATAAATATGGTATTTTTATCCCATGTATTCACAGAAGCCTTCACATCATATAATCATGTCAAATATCTCAGATTCCCATACCTAATTCTTAAAGCCTGTTTCCTCTTAGTAATTATAAGCACCAGATTTATATCCAATAGAACAGTAAAATAGGGTGAAATACTGGTTTCTTTTTACTTTAAGACTGCTGTACAGCTTTGCTTTTAGAAATATTGACTAAGCAAGCAGACATGTCAATAAGAAAATCAGCATTTCATAATGTGAAACATAATGCAGCAGTACAGAACAAGAATGAGCACAAGAAGACGAATTCAAAGTAAATCCAGAGCAATTTCAGATTTGAAATCTCTAAGCACATCAAAGCAGAAGATTCAGGCCAAAATTTGCTGCAAAAGTATTTAATTTCCCGAAAACCAGAATTTTCTTCATCCCTCCAGTATGCAGGCAGTCACCCATCGTTCTTTGCACATCAAAATCAGACAAGTTGAAAAAACAGAGAAGCACCTCTATGTTGAATTGGTTAGAATCTAGTGTTTCTGTAGTTGTTCTTTATGTAACAGTATTTAATACACTTCATATTTCTGTTGAAGTGCTCCTCAAAAGCAAATAGTCATCTCTGCAAAAGTATGATAATTTTTACTAGTGATTATTCCGTTACACTTATGTTCAAATTGCCTTAGCTTCATAACCAATTTTTACCTATTAAAAGACTTAGTAAGCACAGTGTCTTGGCTTGTACGTTTATTTTTGTTACTCTCAGTAGCTCATTTTTACTTTTGATACAAGAATAGATCTGATACCTAACAACTAGGCCCAGGGATTCTGCAGATAGGCTGGTAGTTTAACTAGTGAATGACCAGCAATTTGAAGACACTGAAGGACAATTATACTTTTATGTACATTTGTTGAACTCATTAGCCTTCTAAACAATATTCCAAATGTCCTAATGAGATTAGAATAGGATAATTGTCTGACTAGAGTAAAAGATTTGGACTTGAAAACATATTTTATCAGAAAATACACGGGAAAGGAAAAGAATTGAAAATTTCCTTAAATCCAACAAGGCAAGTGTTTCCACTTACGTATGAAAGGATATTTGGGAAGAAGGTCTTGACATCCATTTTTAGGCCAGACCTATATTCTGCCAACAAAGTATAAAAAGAAGGCAGATAAAAGCATTGCTATCAATTCCCTAATGAAAAATCTCAGCTTCTGACCCTGAAGTTTCTGCAAAGCTGCTAATGCGCTTAAAAGCTCTTCACTGGGCAACTGCTTAGGATTTAGATGTTGCTGAAAGGTTTTATGAATATTCTGGCATGAAGCATTTTTAATAAGACTGTAAGCAGAGAGGGAAATGCAGGACTTCTGAATTTCTGTGGAGCCAGGCTCCTGCCAGGCTATGCTGCATGGGGGAAAAGGAGCAGCTGGCTTTGCTTCTGCGGGAAATAATTCCCTGCTTCTACTGCATTTCCACGCATGCCTTAGGAGGGCTTAGGGGGTGTTATACAGACCTTGGAGCCTCTGCAGGTGCCAGGATCAAGTCTTCTGGGATCCCGCAGTCCCACTGTGGTCCAGAAAGCACACGAAAAGAGCTGCTGCCAACAAAACACTGCAGAGTTCTTAATCTTAAAATAGAGAAGCAGAGGTGTGATATGCCAACCTGTTCTGCCCTACTTGAGGCAAGGAGTTTTAATAAATATCAGTTACGTGATCACCACAGCCCTCAGAAAGGAGTAAGTGAATGCCAGTAGCAGATGTACAGGAGTATGTTCATACATCCCCCTCCAAGTGAATTTGTGTATCTTAACTTGTCCTCATCACTGTCCTTTTCCAAAAGTAACAATTTCCTCTATTTGTGTAGTTTTAGCTGCTTGTGCAATAGCTCTCCAACTTCTTCCAATCCAAATGCCTAGTCTGAGCATTAGAAAAACAGCAAAGTGCAGAACACACAAAGTGACAAGTAATGCATGGCCAAAGATATGTCTTGAACTATTCTCATTACAGCTGAATGATGATGTTGAACACACACAACACACACCAGGTGTTCAACACTCTCATTTCAGACCAGAGCAGTATATGGCTTTGCATTTGTTTCGTTGTTTGGGTTTTTTTTTAACCTGAAGCATGTAAGTTTTAAGCCAGTTTCTTTTAGAGACACCACCATAGTAGTACTAAGGGTTATGCAGGGGAAGGTATTTGTTTTGTTTGGTTCAAATCACAGATTATACTGTTTCTCAAGCCATTTGCACTCTCTCACTTTTGTCCTGCAATTACATAGTTGTGGCAAACACTCAGATCATAAGTAGCAGTAACCAGAACTGAAACCTTCTAGACAACCAGTTCCATAGCTCTTTCACCTCAAAGTAGTAGGCATCTATTATTAAAAAAAATAATAATAATCTCAGCCTGACTTTCAGATCCTAAGGTTTGATATATAAAAATGGATAGCTATGGGCACAAGGGAGGAGAAATCCTGTAAAATGTGCAATTTTGACCCGCAGTCATTTAGAGACAATAAATGTGAACCCCTACTGTGACGTTTTTATGGAGCTACATCTTTAGGGTAGAACAAAGCTTTAAGAACCACCTCTGAGTGATATAACTGATCATCATATCATGCTAGATTGAGCTGAATGTAAGTGTCATGCTGGCAGTGCTCTGATTGCATTGCTTCTGCTCTTACCTAGCTAACAGATGTCATTTTGTGTCAGCAGGAGATTTTTCCACATCCTCTGGCCTATTTACTAGTTCCAATTTGCATGTTGCCACTGGGCAAGACATCCACAAACATTTGATGAGCTTTCATTGATAGGATGCTGAAGCTCTGATTTCTTAGTCATTAGAGCTTAATATTGATTCAGCTGGGATCTGGTCAGAAGTGTAATGGCACTGAGATATACAAAAACAATTATTCAGAATAAATGCATTGAAAAACAGAGAAGACACTGGAAGTCTGAGTGGCTCTAAGTTCTTGTTTCTGTATCAAGTTACATCTTAGTGACTACAAAATTAACAATTAATGCTCTGGCTGTGTACTGGGAATCTAAATGTCAGCGTGTATTCGGGAGCCTATGTTAGTAAAATTTCTTTTATACTTACATAAAACACTGCCAAGATGGTATCTCATTTCTCAGCATGCAAATGTATTTGATGTGTGTCTCTTCACTGACAGGCTACTGGCTACAGTAATGCTGTTTGCAGAGATGTTAGGCATCTTTCTGGTTCTGCACCAGTTAATTCAATGTACGGCTGCTCAGTTATTGACAAAACCTAAACTAAATAGCCCACAAACTACTATAATATCTCTTCCCTGACTGTCAGTTCATCATAGGATTGATTTTAGCTGCAGTCAATTCTCCTCAGTTGCATTTTGCTGAGCTGTCAGCATGAGCGCGAGTTATGTCATTTAGACATAAGTTATCTGTGGACTATAGGGTCCTCTTTGTAGTGACTGGAAAATCTGAGGCTACGCCATCACAGTGAGACATGCATAACTTCAATAGTAAATTATTTATGCATTTCTAGGGTCACTTTAGTTTTCATGACATATGCCATGAATTGGCTTGCTTTAATTGTTGATTGTGGATGTGGGCCAGATTTTTCCTAATTACATGGCAATTCTTCCCAGAATTTTTGCTGGTTTCGGGGGTGGTGGTATTTGTTGTTGGTTTGGGTTTAATTGGCCATTGCAATTCATTCAGCTGCCAGAATTTTAAGGTAAGTAAATAAATAAATAATCCCTTTCCCTATATCCACCCAAGCACTTCTCTTCTAGTTCTCAGTTTCTTTCACTTGCTTCCTAATAGAGGGTCTTCAAGGACCCGCTGAATCTTGCAGTCTGGCATGGCAGCCCTCTCTTCAGCTGTGCCCATGTGCAGCTCTCGCTCTAAGGCCTGTATTCAACAGCTCCTTCTTCTTCCTTTCCTTTCTACAGGGCCTGACTGTTTCTAATTTTCTTGGATGCTTTTGCACTGAATAAAACTATAAATAATTAAATGTTAATTATAAATCTTTTATGCTTTGAATTTATTTGTACAGCTATTAAGAGGCCTGGAGAAGACATAGCTGTGCAACGTCTCCTCCCTTCTCTGTCTGTTATCATGGAGTTCTTCCCACCTTCAGAGCATGTCTGTAACATTATAAATCACACAAGAGTTATGTGAGACAGTGAAGTTGACACAACAGATCAGAGAAAGCTGAGTCTCAGGGCTTTTGGCTTTTTTTTCCTGCAGGCCCTAACTCAATTTCTAGCGATTTACATTAGCATAGGAAGATTATACAGTTCAGTGAGATGTTGCTAGCTTGCTTCCTAGGCTGCTAGGCTGTGGCATGATCATAATGGTGAGGAAGGAGACATCATTCTGGAGGAAAATGTGATGCCTAAAATGCCCAGTCAAGGGAATAACTTCTTGCCCTGGTGCCAGTCAGAGCTACAACCTGCAATATTTGGAGTATTCCTCCCATACAATGGGAGAGGCTGCTGATTGCCCTGTGTCCCAGTGGACAAAAAAAAAATGAATTTGCATTTTGCCATATAATTTTCAAATTATTATATTTATTAGATTAGGTTACTGCAGTGTAATCTGATTATAGTTTCTGTTTGTAGACACTCAAAAAAAGTGTCCCATATGACTTTTTTTAACAGCTATTCCTACAGGGAAAATGCATTCATTCTCTATAGCCAACACTGCCTTCCAATTTTCTGTTGACAACAAAAGCAATTGTCTGTAGACCTTTAATATCTTGAGAGATTTTGTATATTAACTTCTGAGATTTTTGTTAGGTTATGCAATAAAGCTCATCATTTGAATTTATGCCAGATTTTTTTTTAACCCAATTCAAGAAGAAACAGCATATTGTTAGACAACAACTACCATCAGCAATATCTGTGTTTGAAAATATGAAAAAACTAAATTGATAAGGGACTTAAGATTCGCAATGTGGTTTTCTGTGATTTATTGGTGGGATTATTTTCAGTTTAAAAAAATATTCTCTGTTTTGATTATATGGTCTTCTGACAACAGATTTCTGATGCAGTATCAACCATCCCTACAATAAAATTCCTATCTCAAGTTAGTCTGTGGCACTTTTAAATGCTAAGTACACAACTGGTACAAACTGGTATCAATCTGTTGGCTTTGAGGGGTTAGTTAGTTGCTTTGTGTCATCAAAACCTGTCTGAAAATCATTAAGAATCACTCTAGACTTCAATGCTGATTTAATAAAATGTATTATTTAATATTTATATGTTTAATGTATTAACTTATTATTTTAATAATTTAACATTTGTATACTCAATTTACATATTTTTTAATAAAGAAGCATGCTGTGATATTCTATGAAGAGATCCTAGCCTATACACAGCAGCACAGAGCAAATCTATATCAAAACATTTCTGATTCTAAAAACAGTTCAGCAGGGTTTTTTGGAAAACAAAATTAAAATACTCCTCAGAGTATTCTTCAGATTATCTTGTCTAAGACAGTACAGGTGGAAAATTACACAGAGTTGCAATTGTTTTCCAAGTGCATCTTCAATGGGAATTTTCACTAGCATCTTCTCACAACTCTTAAGAAAGGCAGTTTTGTTTTTTTTCTTCTAAAAAAAAAAGTGAAAAAAGAAGTGAAAAATGAAGTTTTATTTGATTTGCGAGTAATGGACCAAATCTTTGGGAAGAATGAGTCAGAGTGGTTCAACTGCTAGTGGGTATAATTCTGTGTGACCATGAACCTATCTTCAGTCCTTAAATTTATAAATTTACAAAAATGAAGGTCCATTTCCTTTTGACACGAACATTCTTGTATATAAGTTTTTGCAATAGATAGTAACTTTTCATTGTTTGGCTATAGGTGAGTGAGATAACATGATCTCAGGGGTTTTAAATGCATGCAAATATGTATCTAAGATTATCAGAATGAAATGTGTAACCAACATTCAGTCATTTCTGAGACCGTACTCTGAAGATTATTGGAAGGGTTGGTCCAAAACAAAATTATAACAGAAGTAAAATATTTGTGCTTTCTAATTCTAATTAATGAATTCTAATTAATTTTAAGTCACCAAACAGACCAATCAGTAATTATAGAGCTATAATAAATTAACATTACTAATTTTACAAAAGAAATAAACTTTCTGTTATTTTCAAGTAGCTAAGCCAACTTACTTCAAATATTTCTTTTTTTTTTTTTGGCTAAATACACTGTGAATTCATGTAGGTACCAGATATAAGTTTTCTTTAAATTTTATTGTGTAAACCTGATTTTCTTACAATTTAACGTATAAATTGCTTAAAACTAAGTTTTATCTTAGAAAGACTAGTACCAAAATACTATCAGATGTGCCCGTGATGAAAAGTCATGGTGAAAATATTAAAGAAAAGATTTGGGGATCAGTTTGCGCCATTTTTGAAACTGAGATCCAGTAACATAACCCTTCCCAAACTCCCACCATTGAATGTGTTGTAGTCACCTAATTTCTTGAGTGGTCTTCCATTTTTAGAGACAATAATAAACTTTCTTTTAGCGTAACCATCTTAATTTTGCGTAGTAAATTTTGCTGCTTATCAATATATAAATTAATGAAACCAGTAAATAAAAATAAGTTAGTTTTTTCAGCTGAAACATACTGTATTTCTGTATGTGCTGGTTTTGGCTGAGAAGGGGTTAATTCTCCTCACTGTGGGGGTCGGCTACCTTTCCAGCTTCCCGCGCTCTGCCGCGTGGCGGGGGGGGGGGGGGGCGCTGGGAGGGGCGGGGCCATGGTGGGGGCGGCTGACCCCGACTGGCCAATGGCAGGTTCATTCCATACCATGTGACACCATGACCAGGATATTGGGGGGGGGCAGTGGCAGCGCGGGGGCGGCGCGGCGTCGGGTCGGCGGGCGGCGAGCGGCTGCGGCGCGTGCGGTTTGTTCCCCCTCTCCCCTCCCTTCCCCCCTCCCCCGGGGCTTTGCGCCTCTCGTTGTTCTCCTTTACATTGCATTTCTACTGTTGTTTCTTTTAATTTTAATTATTAAACTGTTCTTATCCCAACCCACGAGCGTTACCCTTCTGATTCTCTCCCCCATCTACCGGTGGGGAGTGAGCGAGCGGCTGTGTGGGGCTGAGCTGCCGCTAAACCACGACAGTATTACAAAGTTTTGTACAGTAAATTTTGAGATATTTGTTTTTGGAAGTTGTGGTGATGAGAAGTGCAGATGTGTTTGTTCACCTATATATATATACTTCTACCACAGAAGACAACAGGACATTTATTCTCACAAAATACATTTAAAACTTATTTTTACTGGCTTTATGAACATGTTATTTAGCATCACCAAGTCTACACTGATTTTGTTTTTCTTCAGGGAAGATTATAAATTGAAATAGCTATTTCTGAAATTCAAGGACATTTGGAGCTACGTGAATATTTTGTGCAAAGGAGACGTTCAGCCTTGATTTTGTGACATGATGTCTAATTGGTTTATAGATCATCTAACTGATAAATAACATGAACTTTGGATTATTCTAATTATTGACTACAAGCTTCACTCACCACTGAACAGAAAAATTACAAGAATTCAGAACAAGTAAAACATATCAGAAAACAGAAAACATTAAAATGACTAAAATGTACATTGAGTAAGTTGTATGAATATGGAGATAAAGAAACTAAAAGATGAAAGATTAAAAATTTAAATAAAGTTATTTGGATTTAAGTGAAGCCAAGAAATATTTCTAGAATAGGTAATAAATTTTTTCCAGCATTGATTTCAAAGTGAGGAGTCTGTCATATCAAGCTATTAGTTTTGTGAGTACCATTAGTTAAAGATGTTAGTTTATTTTACTGGGTTGTAAACAACACACTGTTTTCTCTTCTAGACAGTGTACGTATTGAAAAGAAAAATGGGGATGACAAAATGAAGAGAAAGGAAAATTCTTTTGAAAGCTTATGGAAAATTGTCTTCCATATTATCTTTCAGATAATTAAATTATGGAAAAATATTCTACTATTAACTGCCAGAAAATTGCTGAAAACTGTGTATTCACTTTCTAACAGCAGTTTTGAAATAAAACTAACAAATGATTAAACATATTGCTCCAACCCTTTAACTCTGTGGCAGCCCAAGAAAATCATTCAATGATGCTGCAAGTTCCCACACTTACCTGGTTTCTTAAGTCTCTGCTCACTCAAAATTCCATTTGATTTTAAAAATGTTGGTCTGCTCCGTGAGAACTACAGCTCACAGACTTAGGACTCTGAATACCCATACAAATCCATGCGTTTCTCTTGGGTTTGAAGCTCTGCTTGTCACTTCAATCTGTACTTTGGGAATTTTCCTATGGTTTCCCATGGACCATCTTTTGACCCATATGGCACACTACCATTTTATCTTGTGGTTTTTTTTATACTGTTTTAGCCAGAGTGGTTCTGTTTTACAGTATATGTTGCAATATGTGTGTGGAGAAACATACAGCTTCAGCTGGATTTAAAATTTTGAAACTTTTGCTATAATAAAATTGAATATTAGTCAATTTTCTTTCTGTAAAAGAGTTCATATATAAGCTACTTTTAATCCATTTCATAACAAAAAAATAAATAAACAAGGTGTACTGTTGAGTGATTCTTGGAGAAGATAAAGTATCACCAGTAACACGATATCTTGACCATATCTCTGTTTTCTTACTTCCATTATTGAAACACACAACTTTGGACCCTCAGGCAGAAGAAAACTTGACGGTGCTCAGGTTGAGTTGTTACATCGAAAAGTGGTCATGTCTGACAGTTCACTTCGGAATCTTGTTCGCACCCTTCAGCAAGCAGTGCAGTATGCTGCAGTAGTGTGTTGAGGTACCGTAGTAACGCCGTAACACCGTAGCTACTGTAGTACTGTGGTGGCAAGTTGTAGTTGCTATAGTCACCTTTAGTTGATTGCAAATTACACGTCAGCGTTGTCCCAAGCACAAGAAATTCTAATGCTTTACAGAAGAATTCATCACTTTCTTACTTTGTTAATTATATATTCCTGAATGCTAGTTAGGTTTGTGAGAAGGGTGAAGATATACCTGACAGAACTTTTAAATAAAATGTGAGAAACAAAATGGATGAAAGCAGTTAATGTTATTACAATAAGGTTCTTGATCCATTGGACTTCTGATGTTAATTTACAGACTTGTTTCATATATTAAATGACATTTAGTACAATCAGAAATTAAACTCCTTTCATTAATATTTCATTAAAAATGAAGTGTAATCAAGAGACTTAGACTATTGGACATTTTAAATTAAATTTTTAAATAAACATTTTAGATTACTACACCAACCTATCCAAAAATTGAAATTCTGCTGCCACATAAAGCCTGTGTGAATGGAGAAGGGAAAAGCTACACAACCAAGGTTAGCAATAAATGCATTATAGGCATTGCTAGTGTGGGTACTAGATCAGTCTTGGCTTTTCTTCTTGGGGCAGCAAACCAGATGCTGGATTAAGTCTGCTAACATCACCTCTGATGAAACGGATATTATATATCCATATCATATAAATCTTAAAATGCATGTATGCTACAAGGCTGTACCTTATATTTATTCACAATATGGTTTTTCTAATGGTCTATCAAACTATTCCATCTAAGTCATTGTTAGAAATTTGCCTATGATAGCACAGCAAATACCACTACATGCTTAATGTAATGAACTGCAAAACAGTTGTTTTACTAAACCTTTTGTAATTATTGTAAGCAGCTGATAATGCACATTCTGTTCTTCTAAACACTTTCAATATGTAAGGTAAGACTATGTAGCAGTTTATAGTCTAAATTATATTATGTAAACTGTTTATGCATTCAACTAAATCTGATACAAGCATTAGTTAAGAAAGCAGTGATTTGCTTTTTCTATGATAGAGGTCCCTAAGTTGTCAATTTGAAATGTTTAAACACTCACAGACCAACATTGCTTTGTACCACTAGCAATTATCTTTATGTAAATAGTGTATGAAAATATGGGTTTCATCCCACGAAAACAAATTGCAGAAGTTGCAAATAGAAAGCGCCACTTAGTCAATCTCTTCATCATTTAATCTTTTCATCACTCTCTGTTGCAGATGTCATTGCTGTGTCCAGTGCCTGTTGAAGAGAAATTTGCGGCAGCGAGCCCCTCATGTTTTCGTCCTCTCTGTATAACCCGTACCAGCATTAGCCAAAATTTCATTGAAAAGAAGCTACTTCTGCAGTAATCATCTTTACTAAAGGTTCCTCAGCTTAGGTGCTCCTTTTCTCTTCACATATTTTACTGTAAGTGATGCTTTAGAAATAGCAGAATTCATGTTCATAAACACCTGATAGAGCTGCTGTATGCTCTACCACTTACCATGTTTGAAAGAAGTGCTTCCATTTGCTAGCCAAGCCACACTGTGCGTCAAGCCTAAACACTTCTGCCAAATTAATTTTTCCTCTTTCATTGACAAGGAAAATACACACATGTAAAAGGAAATTTGTAAGATTTGTCTGCTTAAACACAGATCTGTACTGAATGCTTGGTTTGTTCTGCTTAGATATATCATGAATACCTGTATATATAAAATATATATAAAATATATATATGTTTCCAGATATCCATATATAAAAATATTTATTTTTAAATAAACATGGAACCACACATAA
Source organism: Phalacrocorax aristotelis (assembly GCF_949628215.1). Lineage (NCBI taxonomy): Eukaryota > Metazoa > Chordata > Aves > Suliformes > Phalacrocoracidae > Phalacrocorax > Phalacrocorax aristotelis. The sequence goes on from NC_134311.1 coordinate 5,960,588, forward strand.
AGATATAGGCTTGCACACCCACAAACTGGCACACAATTATTTTATTTGAAGCAGTAGGAGGACCTTAAGCTTAGGATGTGGGTTTGACCAAATACTGGCAGAGCTACATGTGACCAGCTGTACATTCTGTACATAAAAGTACATACTTCTAAACACTTATATATTTAAGACACAGTAAACAAAGATAACTGGCTTGAAGAGCATGGGTTCCAAAGGGCATTTAATTGCCAAGGGAAATACAGGCATGCATGGGCTTCTGGAGACTAGTTTCTTTCTTCTGGCTTGCTCAGGAATCCAAATAAATATATGTAAATTAATTTAAAAAGCCATATAAAGGAATACAAAGTTAAGTTGAACACCCCCTGCAAAACCATAACAGATGTGAGAGGGGGAGGACACTTTCAAAGCAGCGTGAAAGTCTATCAGCAAACAGCATTGCTGTGTCTCAGTCCCCACACACCACTTTGAAAGATTTCCCCAGCGTTTTGTCTGGTATTTTCTTATTCCTAAGAAAGCACTAAGCTTTCATGGCTGAAATGAAAGAAAAATAGCAAAGACTGAAAGAAAATAGGCTGTGCAAAATGAGAAAACAAGCATAGTAACTCTGACTGGACTAAGAGATTTTGGTGTGTGAAAGAAAAAAAAAAATCCTTGGTGAATATTTTGTACTCTGAGAAAATATTTTTTCAATTGTTCAACTTCAAATGCCCAGAGGATAAAAGATACCTTTCAGTAAGAAACACTTTTGCATTCGAGGAGATAGTTGGTGCTAGTCTGTCGTTAACAGCTGCTCCAGATGTTCCTGTATCCTATACACATAGGGCAATTTTGCATAAATGCGGAGGGATAAGAACGTTTTTCCTGTCATAACTACTGAACACAACCTTTCAAGACACCGACATACCTAAGGAACAAGCTCAAGGACTCCAAGAAGACATAACCATGCTGTGGATGGGTACTGTATCTCATGTAAATTGTTTAATGGCCCAGGCTGTCAGTCATCAACCAAGAAAGATCTCAGTGACAGTGATATTATTAGGTGGTGTTGTATAGAATGACAATAAAGTTTTTGAAAGGACTATAATTTGTTTCACTCTGAAAAGAAGCAAGACCCTTGACCAAATACTGCCTGAACCACCAGCTACTTTGCTTGCTGCAAAACAATGAGGACAAATCCTCAGATTTAAGCTGTCCCACAGCGAAGTATTTTTATGTTTAGTTTCAGAGGCAAACCATTAAATTCGATATTATATTTGGCTTATATACAGAATAAACAGTAAAACTGCAGGATTAATTTAGTCCTCCTTTAATGGGTGAAAACTATTTTTTTTTGTAACTCTACATCATCTTCAATTTAATCATGAAAGAATATCTTTCCACAAGAAGCCACAGGTTTGGAACTGCATTATCGTATGTTGTCATACTACTCTGCTCGTAGGTGAAATTCTATGGGACCATTCTAAAAATTATGATATGACAGACTCATTATATTAAAATGGCTCTTCAGCAGAGATTTATATTACTTTAATAAGTGGGATATTATGAAAATATGAAGGTTGGACATGGACTGACTATGAACATAAAATGTGTTAATTTATAAAAAATAAAGCATTAAATTAGAACTAAAATGATCTAATTCCTAGAAAACTCTGTAGGATTATTATGTTGTTTTTCAACCAGTTTATATCCCATAAGAAGAATTGTAGAATCACAGAATGGTTTGGGCTGGAAGGGACCTTTCCAGGTCATCCAGTCCAACCCCCCTGCAGTGAGCAGCGACATCTTCAACAAGATCAGGTCACTCAGAGCCCCGTCCAACCTGACCCTGATCTTTTCCAGGGATGGGGAATTCACCACCTCTCTGGGCAACCTGGGCCAGTGTTTCACCATCTTCATAATAAAAAAATTTCTTCCCTATATCTAGTCTGAATCTACCCTCATTTGGTTTAAAAACATTTCCCCTTGGCCTGTCACTACAAGCCCTACTAAAAATTCTGTCCTCACCTTTCTTCTAAGCCCTCTTTAGGTATTGAAAGGCCACAACAAGGTGTCCCTGGAGCCTTCTCTTCTCCAGGCTGAACAATCCTAACTCTCTCAGCCATTCAGGTAGTTTGTTACTAGTTTACAATGAGCTAAAATACTGTGCTGCAGAGAAAGTAGTAAGAGGGATTTGTCTTTGAGGTAATAAAAAAGTTGTAAGATGGTTTCCACAGCGACTATGACATAACACACCAATATCATTTCAGGCCTCTTGAATTTATTAATTTATTTGTGCCTGCAGGTTTGCCTCTGGCATAAACCTTTGCAACTGAGTTGAAGCTTATGATACATGCCATGCTTTTTTTCACTGCCAAATCTAGATCTGACCAGCCAGCTTAAAAGGGAGAATTCTCATAGCTGAAAGAAGAGGGGGATAAAAAAAGCTGACTGTCTAGCTTGCATTTACAAACAGATGGGTGCAAAAGTGAATTTCCAGTTTTCAGAATATAGGCTTTTAGCTTGCATGCTAGGCTTAGGAAAAATCCACAGAGGTTTAGTTTAAACTTCATGTAGTGAATCGCTTGTTTTACATGTGAGTGAAGGTTGTTACAAAACGACCGCTTCAGGACTCAAATTGTTCTGGAATGCAGAAAATACAGAAACAACGATATATGGACAAAAAAAAAAAGCTGAGAAGAGTAGCTGCTGCAAATCTTGTTAAGGTCTGCTAGGTCTCAGAAATAAATTCTGATTATTTACTCTGTCTTCTGTGGAGATAAATCTGTGTGGAATTGAATGAAGTAGAAATAACAGACTATACTCTTCAGGGGAACAGTGATCTTTACTGCTCCTGTTGAGTTCTTGAGGTGAGGGGGGGGAAAGAAGGATTCAAGGAGGAACTTTGATTTCTTTACATGAAGCTGTGTATGGAAAAGTTTGCCAGAAAGTAAAAGCAGAACTCAGATGGGTGCTGAAACTAGAATTACACAGACATAAAAGTTATTTCTTTAATGAAGAATGGTATGTATACAGGTCTTCATGTACATGGTGAGAGACAGTTCAGAATAGAATAAACAAATCATGAAGTAAAAACCAAAACAACCCTACGCCTAGACTACATATGCTTTTCTTAAAAAATATAAAGTTCCTGTATTCTTCCTTCTATCTTTATGCCTTCCTATCCACTACTATCTACTTTTTACTCCTGTTTTGTAAATTTCAGTTTAAGTTACTGCCACAGGCTATATGATACAGGCTTCAGCATACTCTTTTACATTCGCCCACAAGATACTGAAATAAATTGCTCCATGGTTCTGCCCCAGTAAGACTTTCATGACTTCTTGTGGCACCAGAACTCTGGTACAAAGTCCAAAAAAAGGCAGATAAAACATCCTCTCTGACTTTTTTGTGCAATGCCCTTAAAGATATTGTTGTCATTCAGTATTAGATGCTCCAGTTGGAAGAGTGTCTGTTGAATTCTTGGTTACTCATAAACTACATTACAAGTTAAACCCTTTTCCCTTCCCATTCCTCTCCTTAGTTGTTTGATAATTTTTAACCTTTTGAAAGTTCTTTCTGCCTCACAATGTAGATTACAGGAATGCCCAAAATAGTCAGATGCTTGTAAAACATAGGGAAAGGTGCTCAAATCTAATCTTGCACTTCAATATTCATTGCCTGTCATGAAATGTTAAGGTCAAAGCAATGGCAGATTTGATTTTTAACATGTCAGTGAAGTACAGAGTTATAAATTCCACTTTATATCAGAAAGTTTTTAGATTTAGATTATGTACACATAAACACACACATGTATTTGTATGCAAGTTGCTTTATCAGTCAGAAGTCTAAATAACAAAAGAAATACAATTCTAGAGGTTGAGTGACAAGTAAGTATAAATTTAACTTCTTGATATATAGTGATTTCAATGTGAATCACACGTAAAACAACTTCAGCTTCACAGAGCAGTTACGTCCACTAGCAGTATCTGCAAAGATCTCACCAACATTGAAAGAAGGTAGACTCCAGGTGAACTTACTTTAAAACAAACTGCTTCCAGGTTTGCCAAGTTCATGACCTCAAGCCTGTTTGAGTCAACAGAGAATAGAGAAACATAAAAAGAGTTAGGGTAGTAAGGAATCTTGCAAGAAGGCACTGGATGAGGTGGGACATATAAGAATCATTCTTTATAGATGGCTATGTGTTGAGGATGGAGAATGTCAGCTGAGACTACCAGTGAGTGAAAATGAATCTGTCATACATAAAATCAAGACATAAAGAAAAATTATTTCTGATCACTAAGGCATAATTAATACCAAAAATAACACCCTCAAATACTATCTTTCTGCTTCAGACAGGTAATATCACTTTTTATTCCTTTGACTCTTTCCTCCCCCTCCAGGTCTAGATGTTATTCACTAAACCAAACTGGACATCCTATTGAGATATTCAGGTTTGGACCTGTGAAACTCACCTAGGGCTTAAAACCACAGCTCATTACTCTGCCTCTAATACATGTTAATGAGAAGTGGAGTCTCTGTAAGTGTCATTTCAGGGGTGTTCTGCCAGGGCAAGCACTCTTTCAGAAAAATATTTCCAAATATCTATACCCCAGCAAAGCCTTTTAGAGTGTCTGTAGAATATTTTCTTTGGATCAGTTCACTCTTACCTATAGATCATGTAGCAAGCCTTCACTGACAGTGTCCAACCCCAGGTCTTCAGGAACAACATCAAATGAGAATGCTTTTCCCTCTATTTCTGAATCCACTGTCCAGGAATGACAAAACAGATGCATAAAAGGAAGATAGAAACTCTCATGGAGAGGAATTTCAGACAGCTATCCCTCATGGAAACATTTCCTTTTCTCTACTAGAGTCAAATCAACCACTGAATAGAACTCCTTAGAAATACGAGAGTAAATGTTCTTTACTGAAGACAATGTGACTTTCTTCTTTAATTCTTTCCTTGTTCCAGATTTTTCTAACTAAAATTAAAAAAAAGCCCCAAACTTAAAATTAAACCTTTTAATGGGAAACTGACTGAGAGTTAAACTAAAAAAAAGTCCATCCTGACACCTTTCCTCTGAGTTTTTTTAAATGATTTAAATTACTCCATCTTCCTACATCAATATCAGTAGCATGTAAGTCATATAGTTTGCTACAATTTGTCTGGGGCAATTGCCTAATCTCTGTCTCCATCTTCATCTGGTTGACATTCTTAGTCACATGGATAATTCTTTGTTATTGGAATTTCCTCAGCAGCTTTATTGCATAATTCTCTATATCCAATACATCTGTCCCTTGCCTGTGTACAAGCATGCCAGTTTCTTGTCAGAATGAAGATGCAAGCAGCACTCTTGGTTTTATTAGGCTGAAATGAACTGTGATCAAGATAATTATAGTATTTTTTGTATGTTATTCTTCTTTAAGTTTGAAAGAATTTTCCTTATTAACCCTTTTCTGGGGAATATTTTCTAATAAAAAGAAAAATAGGCTAATCATCTTTTGCAACATACAAGAACTGCAAAATAACTACACCACCAGTCCTTGCTCCACTTTCTTATAAAAGTCTGAAATATAAGGCTATACCATATTTATACACATTCCCATTCACACACTAAGACTCTTGTATTCAGGGTTGTATAGCAAGTTAGTGCTGAAATCCAACCACCTTTGGATTAAAAGCTTCACACACAGTTGTCCAGTGGCAGGTGTTGGAGAAGTGCTCTAACTCTTCTTGCAGAAGTTGATCACTACCACAGCACTTTTCCTGGGCTGAGGTCTCAGAGAAAGTATTTGAATTATAGTCTAGGCACTTCCAATGTGGGAGTAAATTAAACCTTTAAATCTTGCTTTCTGAAAGTCACTGAACTGGCTGGATGGCAGATGCTGGAACAGAGCAAATTTCATACAGACTCTCCCCAATGTGTTGAGGTGTTCCCTAGTTATTGTCCTGTTCATATTTGGAAACCTTTCTTTTTTTTCTCCTGACCTGGTGCATCCACAGCTCTCAAGAGATGGACCTCGATGCAGGGACTGGGGGAGCAAAGTGCCCCCCACTGTAAGAGAAGATCAGGTTCATGACCACCTGAGGAACCCAAACATACATAAGTCTATAGGACCTGATGAGATGCACGCCAGAGCCCTGAGGGAATTGGCAGATATAGCTGCCAAGTCATTCTCCCTCATACCTGAAAACCTGTGGCAGTCAGGTGAAGTCCCTGGGGACTGGAAAAAGGGAAGTATTGCACCCTTTTTTAAAAAGGGTAGAAAGGAGGACCCAGGGAACTACCAACCTGTCAGTGTTACCTCTGTGCCTTGGAAGATCATGGAACAGATCCTTCTAAAATCGATGCTAAGGCACACGGAGGACAGGGAGGTCATTCAAGATCATGGCTTCAGTAAGGGCAAGTCTAGTCCAATCCACTGGCCTTCTGTGGTGGAGTGGCTACATCAGTGGACAAAGGAAGAGCTATAGATGTCATCTATCTGGACTGCTGTAAGGCCTTTGACACAGTCTCCCACAACATCCTTCTCTCTAAATTGGAGAGATACAGATTTGGTGGGAGGCCTGTTGGGTGGATAAAGAATTGGTTTTACATTGAGGGTGGTGAGACACTGGAAGAGGTTGCCCAGAGAAGCTGTGGATGTGTTCAAGATCAGGCGGGGCAGGGCTTGAGCAACCTGATCTATTGAAAGACGTCCTTGCTCATTGTACGGGGGTTGGACTAGGCAATATTTAAGGGTCCCTTCCAACAGAAAAAATTCTAGGGTTCTAGGATTGTAAGTGCCAAGAGCAAATTATTTTTCAAGATTAATTCAGCAGTATTCTTTTTCTTGCAAGAGAATACAAGGAACAGAATAGTCATACAATGTGGTGGCAGTAAAGAAAAATTATAAAAAAAGGTAAAGAAAAATGCATTATATTGATTTTTATTGATATTTATATTTATATTGATATACTGATAATGATATCTCACAAGTAACAAATACAGAAGTAGCCTTCCTGTACAGTAGACAGAATAAATGGAAAGCCTAGCTCATACTGTGACACCCTACTCTGCTAGGTTAGACAAAATGTGCTAATAGATTACCTTACACACCTACTAGAGAAAGGTAATGACAAAGAAAGATGCTTGGCAGAATTATAAAAACAATAACAAAACCAAAACTGTGTTTGAAATGCCTAAAATAATGAAACTTGGTAATGAATATTAGAAGAAATAGAACTCCATTATGAATATTTAACAGTAGATTAGAGCAAGAAAAAGGTTATGTTAAGATCCAAAATCTTAAGAAACTTGCAAAATAAAATGTTAAGAAAGGAGTACCTAATAATAAATATTTTTTTGACAATTCCTGATAATTAAGGAAAGCTTCTTATTATCTCAGTGCCAGTGAATACGTGTGGAAAGGTGGAGAAACAATGAAAGGGTCATGAAAAGGAAAAAAAGAGTACTGTTACATAGATACAGAGACCCTTAAGCAATAAAGTAAATATGACAAATGCCAGGGTTGGGGAAAAAATTTTGTAATGTTAATCATAAGAGACACACCCAGACAACAACACAACAGGCAACAACCCAAACACAGAAAAGCACAGCATATTAACTACATTCCACTACTGTGAAGATAAATGAAGAACGTTTTCATTTTGCTACCAGTTACACAATAATAAGAAGCTTTCTTTTTGCCTTTTTCTTTTTCCTTTTTTTTTTTCTTTATTAATTTATTTACTTACTTATTTATAGGTATGGAAAGAGACAGTACTTAAAGAAGAAAAGCTAATATGAGGTTGCTGGAGAAAACTCCTCCCCAGACCTACAGAGCACTTCTCAAGTTATATGTACTGTCTGAACCTACTCACTCCCATGTAATTGAATTTGTAATTGATATTAGATTTGCCCTCTTTCCGCTTCCTGTAATGCTAACTTTAACCCTCCATGGAACTGCAAGTACATTCTTCTTTAACATATATGTCTATATGTTAAAGAGAATACAAGAAATCAGATCTAGCAGCTACAGATGAGGTATCTACCTTTTGCTAGAGATTATGCACAGTATCTTATAATGCAAATAAAAGCTTTGGGCCAGTAATATCCCATTACTTGGCTCGGCACTATATTTAAAAACACTAATCTCAGGACTATAACCTGAGATTGAAACATGGAAAAAATATGTAAATGCACTGTGGAGGAAGTTACATTTTAGAGGAAAAGTTTTGATCTCCAGTGAAACCAAGACATTAAAGTAAAAGCACTGTTCTTATCAAAAGGGTGTAAATTATACCAAGAGCAGTGAACCATCAAAGTGTCTGGTTAGAATATTTGAATTGCAATGTGTTTATGAAACTGTGAAGAGGCTGCAATACAAGTGTGCCATTCAGAACAATATTGTTTCAAAATACCACAAATCTAGACAGCATGCTATAGAGTACTGCAAAGGGGTGGAGCACAACTTCAGCAGGAAGAAGCTCAAGTACTTTAGATCCAAGTATGAATTCCACTTCTTTAATATTACACCAGAAAAACAGAATAATCACCCACTATCTAGTTAGTTGCATTTGGTTTGAATCTACATTCATTTATAAAAAGCAAATTAAGAAAACACCTTTAATTTGAGTCCTTAGGAGGCATTGCTTGGCTGAGGCATAACAACTTTGCTTTTGAGAAGAGATGTCCTTGTAGGACTACAAGTTTCCAAGGCAAATGAGTGAAATTTTCTTTAATGCTAGCGAAAAAATATCTCTGCTCCAGAGGTAAAAGAAAAACATGTAGTCAATAAATATTTATCCAATTGAAATCCTCCTCATCAAAATCTGTGGTAGCCTCAAAGCCATTAATGAATACATCCTCATCCACGGATTTGGGGGTGTTGTTCTATCTCTGTAAATAAAGTGATAACAAAGATTCAGAAATTTAGATTAAAAAATATCAGCAGGTTTATGTGATAAAGGATTCCAAAGTCTATTTTCTAAAGGACATCTATTCTCTTAGGATTTTATTGTTGTTTGTTGTGGGAAATTTTTTTGGCAGTCAGCTAGTAATGTGAATTTTAGCTACAGCTACTCTATAGTCCACAGAGTACCATTCTGAAAAATAGCTTATTCCCCTTTGAAGGTCCAGTTTGATTATCTACATGACTTCTGAAAATGGATTTCCTAGGCCTAGGTTGCCCAGGTGCTTGCGAAATGTCACCATGGGTGACTTGACTAAAGACATATGGGGAACCTGTGTCCAAGGAGAGAATTGAAGTCACTTGTTCCAAATTTGTGACTATTGACACACACAATACCCTTTCCTCCATGGACTAGTTGTTATTACTTAATAGGACCTGTTGTTATTGAATTACTTAGTCATATTTGAAAACACAAAGCTACTTACATATGTAAAAATAGAAGGGCTGTAATCCCTGCATGGTATATCCTCTTCTGTGGCTAGCCGTCTCATGCTCATCCAGAAATGCTTTTCTTAACAAATTCCTTCTATGACTCAGCTCAGAAAAATATTTCACTGTATCAAATCAAATCACATCAAATCATATTAAATAGGAATTATGTAAGCTTCTTAATACCAGTGCAACTCACGAGAAACTTTTTCTTCAAAAGTTTTCCATGGGGTTCTTTTTGGTCTCATATGGGTGCCATATGACACAAACGGTGAGTCAATATAAAGAAGAACATAGTAAAAATTTAGAGGGATTTGTTATGAGATGTTTCTTAGACCTATCAGAGGACTCAAAGTAGTTTATGACTTCTTGACACCCGAATAACTATCATCTACGACAGATCAAAAATGGAAAAAAGATAAATTATTATTCAGTGAGTACAAAAGGTCCTGTGGAAAAAGAAGGAATGATAAGTTAGTTAGAGGTAGAGGGAGGAGGTGGGGGAAGCAGCAAACTAGCCTTCTCCATGTGCATACTGAAAACTTTGTGCAAAGTCATGCTTTGAAAACTGCATGCAGACATTCAGCTGCCTACCAGCTTGACAGAGCACTTAAAAGAGTTACAGCTCCTTTCCTCATCTGTCCTTTTGTCATATGCCCCCTACACACTACTGTCAAAAAACATCGAAGGATTTCACATGGCAATTTCCGTGGCTGGTTTATGATATCTCTAATACTAAAATAATAAATGATAACACATAGTTTAGTTGGGATGACCAAATGGCCTCAACATTTCTAAGTGTGAAAAGTAGTTTCAGATTACACTGATGTATGTATTGATGCTTCTTGTTGTGCTGCAAATCCACTTGATAACAATAAGCTCACTATCATCTTGGTCAGCTGAGCTGCCATTTCCAATAATTAAAGAAAAATACCCTAACATCCTTGCCCTCTGCCAGCAGTCCCAGAACCTGAGCAACTGTAAATGAGCCCTTTGGTTTTCTGAGCACATCTGTTGCCTTTATCATGTTAAAACCCATTCCAGTTCACTTGCATGCTTTTAAATTATCTGAAAAGATAGTCATAACGACAATTTAGCAGAACTCAATAACCAGTTATTATCGGCGTGGCGTAACTGTGCCACGTTTATCAAAGCTTTATCTCTTTCATAACCTTCACGTGGTGATCTAGAACAAACTGTAGTATTTTAATTAATACTAATATGCTATGCCTTGGCTCCTCAACCTGTTTTCTACTGTCCCAAGAACTGGTACCAGGAGAAGTTTGAAGAAATCCCAGTGCAACTGAATTGTCTGACCTTTAGGGTTTTTGTCTGTTTATTTGTTCATTAGTTGGGGGTTCTTGTTTTGTTTTGTTTGGGTTTTTTTAATGCTTCTTCATGCATGACTATCACAATGAATTTGAGTAGACAAATGTGAGTTTGATTTGCTTTGTTTTTTATAATAACTCTTTTCCTATGTGTTAATATAATCCTTTTCTGAACATCTTAGAAGAGGTTTGACTGAAAAATAAACAGAAATACATCTAAGCCTATGTATGTGAATAAACTTGCTTACAAACATATACAAATGTATAAACTTGTTACTTTCAAGTTTGGGTTTGTAAATATGGTCAACTTCTAGTGAAGTTATCAGTAAACTCCATAAATCTGAAGCCTTAAATTGAATTCAACACGAAAAGCGGTTGAGTGCAACGAACTACCTCATCTTTTTCATAAATAGAGTTTCTGCAACAAGTAGCTGATTTCAAGGCGAAAGATAATATATATTTCACCTAGTTTATGCACACAGGCTAGAAAAGTGTCTAAGTGTTGTAGAATAATGAGTTTTGTTGGTTTAAAATTATGTAGTAAAAAAATTGATGAGCTGTTAGCTATTGAGTTTCATTGTTTTCTGTACAATTTGAGATTGTCTCCTCTAGAAAAATCTTACAATTATTATTTCCAAAGGTATATTATTAAGGTGCCTTTCTCTTTTGACACTCTTTACAATTGACATTTCTCTGCATCTGGAATCTTTTTGTTATATTTACTTTTTGTAGACATAACCATGTAGGTGGAGATTACTACACATTTTGCAGCAAGTTATTTAGAAACACAGTTAACAGAATTGGTGAGAGGCATTTTCATGTAGATAATATGAGAAGTCACATGAACAATGACCACTTGGACAAAAAATTGGTGAGCAAAGAACTGATGAAAAGCTGACCTGGGAATAAAGATGGTATTGCTTGTTCTCAGCCTAAACTAGTGTTAATCTAATCTCATGAGAATTTGAGCAGTTCTAAAGAGTGCAACAACTAGAAGAGGTGACAACATGAGAATCAACCGTCTGTCATGACCGTGACTGGACAGAATGAATTAATTATGCATTTATACTGAATGAATGATGAGGCAGGGGAGCAGAAGGGAGAAAACAAAGGGAACTAAAGCCCTCACCTATCATCATCAAGGATGTGCACCCTGAGGCAAGAAACAACACCAGATCTTTGACCCCCCTTCAGTGGCACATAAGATCCTATTAAATATCACTTGATCATAATTTTGTTTATTTGTCCACCCTATGAGCTAGATGGTCTGCTAGAAGTACACTAGTACTGGCTGTACTAGATGTATTTCCTCAACTGGCTGACCAGATTGGTGAGTGGTTGTGATCCCAGAGCTGTGTGCAACAAGAACATCAATACAAAAATCTGACAGTGATTCATCCAGATGAATACTTGTCCTTGGAAATATGAAATATAAAAGTCACTATGCATCCCACACTGAGTACTATGATATTTTATTCCTTGTAGAGAAATTAGAACCTCTCGCAAAGACTATCATGCATCAAAAACATGTCTGCCAAAGTTATTTAGAATTTTAATTGTACTAACCTCCTAAATATTTGTCCTCCTAAATTTTAGATTTATTTTTCTACTTATACAATGTTGATGTCTCTAACTCTTTCACTTTTGTATACCCAAACTCAGCTTACCCACTGAATTTCCTGGTCTGCCTTTTTATCCCTAGTATCCTCCTTCTGTCATCCCAGAATACAAATATTGAATTATCACTACTAAAATCTTCAGCAACTCTTGTAACTGGGTATAGATTCTAAACCCTCTTTAATCCTGTGTTTTATCAACTTTTATGTCCTTACCCTCTCCCTGTCAGGGTTCATACAATCATACATATATTCTTTCCCTCACATCCTTCCACATGTGCACTTTATCATTTCTATAGTCATCTTTTGTCACTAATATTTCCTCATTTGTTAAACATAAAAATTCAGCTTTCATATTATGAATAAACTTCTACTATTTGTCAGAATCCAACATTCAAGATAAAAAATAGAATACGCAATTCATGTCACCAACACCTGGCGATCTAATAAGTAATAATCCTGGTGTATTCATCATAGAGTATTTTGAAGAAAATTGTTGCTTAGAAAAAGGGTAATTAGTAATAGCATGATTAGGAAGGTGTTAATAAAGATAGTAAAATTTATGTATAAAAAATAAGATTAAAAAACCTGAATCATAAAATGCTAGACTAAGTTTAACATGCACACATTGTTAACAAGTGTAAAAGTCAGAGAAACCACACACACAGAGTACAAATCTCAAACAGAAATATGTTTCATCAAATTCATTACACTTCCAAAACTTGTTTTCAAACCATCTTCAAAAAAAAAAAAAGACTAAAAAAGAGACAAACAAAAAAGAAAGGAATATCTAGGGAAGAACAAGAGTTAAGGTTACAGGTGCTCAATTTTGAAAGCAAAGAGAAATTAAGGTCCCAACTTCCTTAGAATCTATCATAGAATCATAAAATTATAGAATGGTTTGTGTTGGAAGGGACCTTCAGAGGCCATCTAGTCCAACCCCCCTGCAGTGAGCAGGGACATCTCCAACAAGATCAGGTTGCTCAGAGCCCTGTCCAACCTGACCTTGAATGTCTCTAGGGATGGGGAATCCATCACCTATTTGGGCAACACATTCCAGTGCTCCACCACCACCTTCACAGCAAAAAATTTCTTCTTTATATCCAGTCTAAATCTACCCTCATTTAGTTTAAAACCATCACCCCTTGTCCTGTCACAACACACTTTGCTAAAGAGTTTGTCCCCATCTTTCATATTGTCCCCCTTTAAGTACTGGAAGGCCGCAATAAGGTCTCCCCGCAGACTTCTCTTCTCCACACTGAACAACCCCAACTCTCTCAGCCTGTCCTCATAGCAGAGGTGCTCCAGCCCTCGGATCTTTTTTGTTGCCTCCTCTGGACCTGCTCCAACAGGTCCATGTCCCTCCTGTGCTGAGGGCTCCAGAGCTGGACACAGCACTGCAGGGGGGTCGCACCAGAGCAGAGCAGAGGGGCAGAATCCCCTCCCTCACCCTGCTGTCCATGCTGCTTTTGATGCAGCCCAGGGGACGGTTGGCTTTCTGGGCTGTGAGCACACATTTTTGGCTCATGTCCAGCTTTTTGTCCCCCAGTACCCCCAAGTCCTTCTCTGCAGGGCTGCTCTCCATCCCTTCATCCCCAGCCTGTATGGATACCAGGGATTGCCCCAACCCAGGTGTAGGACCTTGCACTTGGCTTTGTTGAACCTCAGGACATGGTCTCACAGACCCACATCTCCAGCTTGTCCAGGTCTCTCTGGATGACATCCCGTCCTTCCGGCATGTCAACTGCACTGCTCAGCTTGGTGTCATACATAGAAATATACACTACATTGTGTACACCTGCAGCGCTAACAGGATAACAGGGTAATTCAGCTTATATAATAATGGACTGAAGTGGAACATAATGGAGGTTAGAAAGATTGTTAACACTAGTGAAATGTAAATGAGGAATGACTTATTTACTACAAGAAAAATGGGCAATTAACAAGTAAAAATTATTTATCAACTTCATCGTCATTGGAGGGGTAATGGTTTTAAACTAAAGGAGGGTAGATTTAGACTAGATATAAGGGAAAGAATTTTTGCTATGAAGGTGGTGGTGAAACCCTGGCCCAGATTGCCCAGAGAGGTGGTAGGTGCCCCATCCCTAGAAACATTCAAGGTCAGGTTGGACAGGGCTCTGAGCAACCTGATCTCGTTGGAGATGTCCCTGCTCACTGCAGCGGGGTTGGGTTAGGTGACCTCTAAAGGTCCCTTCCAACCTAAATCATTCTATGATTCTGTGACCTTTCTTGCCCCACTGTTAAATATCTTACATCAGGAAATGTTTTTCATGCTCTTCTTCAACAAAGGTCTGAGTCCTACACCACTCAAACATGCTGAATAATACATCAGTCCTTGGTCATCCTGGGTCAATAGAATTAATTCAGAGTAAAATACTATTTACTGTGAGAATTTGGCTGTTTGCAATATACATAACCAGGGAGTTTGTTTTAATCTGAATTATAAATGAAAGCTTTTGTTCTAAAATGAAACATGATACTCCACTGTACCCTAGAGAAATTATTATAGCCATATTAGTATTAATATAGTCCAATTAATATTGTCCTAAAAATTAAAAGTACCCTCTGGGATAAAGCTATTTCACGCTTCACTCAAGTGCTCAGAAACACCCTTTATTTTCTCTTACATGTTCTGAGATAATATTAAACATAGTTAAAATACTGACAAACATAAGTGGCTCTTAAATATGCATTTGTTTTAATAACATACCTACAGTGTAATATTGGTATCCTATGCATGATTCTGCAAAGATTAGGTTTACTTTCGTGTAAACTTACAGCAAAATTCGGAAACTTATATTGCAATAACCTGAAACCTGAATTTAAATTGAAATGAGGAAGAAAAGCAATTTTGGAAACCATCAGAAAAGTTAAAAAAAAACAAACAAGCTTCAATTCTTTACGTAGTTTGCAGCTGGAACCTGCCATGGAATTATGTATGTACATAGAGGATTCTCTGGTCCCCTCCTCCCCTGAAAGCCCTGCTACTGTTGACCCAATTCATTCATTTTCATCTCTTTTTTTTCAACTGCCAGCAGTGCATATCAAAAAGATTGTGTGCTGCTTAGCTCACAGAGCGGCAGCACAGAACTATTTAGAATGTCTTTTCTGTAAATTGGGCTCTATAATCATTCTATTTTTTTGCAACTACTCTAATATTTATAGGTTGATCCAGTGAACCACACTGAAATGACTGCATTGCTTTATGGAGTAGTGTGAAGCACCACTAAAATCTGTGGTAAGATTGAAGAATTTAAAATGAGCTGGCATATTTCCTGTATGTAAAATAAAAAATAAACTAAATCATCAGTGCAAATGGTATCTTTAAATTCTTTACACATAAAACTTTTGTGCAGAAGTAAAGAACTACTGAAGAATATATAGAATATTTGTAACTTTAGGATAAAATTTTACAGTGTGTTGTGACTATAGCTCAAATAATATATAATTGTCATGGTTTTGACTGGGATAGAGTTAATTTTCTTCACCGTAGCTGGTACAGTGCTGTGGTTTGAATTTAAGTATGAGAATAATGGTGATAACACACTGACGTTTTAGTTGTTGCTCAGCAGTGCTTACACTAGTCAAGGACTTTTTTAGCTCCCCATGCTCTGCCGGGTGCACAAGGAGCTGGGAGGGGAGGGGGCACAGCCAGGACAGCTGGCCCAAACTGGCAAAGGGATATTTCATATCATCTGACGTCATGATCAGTGTATTAACTGGGGGGAGTTGGCCAGAGGGGGCAGCGGTTGCGGCTCAGGAACTGTTGGTATCTGTCAGCAGGTAGTGAGTGGTTGCATCACTTGAGGGTGTTTTTTTGCCCCTGGGTTTTGCCTCTCTCGTTATTTTCCTTTTCATTATATTACTGTTACTATTACTATTTATTACTATTACTATTCATAATCTTTTTGGAAAGACACTCAGGGTCCAACTAGCTATCCAATTTCTGGTTTTCTAGTTATCTTTTTAAGGAGAAATATTGGTGAAGGAAACAAATGAAACGCTTAGGAGAAGGATAATGTACAAAACTATTTCTTAACTACCAGAAATACCTCAAACAACATTTTTTTTTACAGAGCTTAAAGCAGCAAAGTCCTTAATACTTTTTTCCTCTGTGTCCCTATCAAGATTGTGCATCCCAGATGCACACAGAGATGATCTTATCTCAGTCTGTAAGGCCATTTAGCTCCTATTCACAACTTTCAGGGCCAGGAGAGAACATTACGAATATCTTGTCCAATCTGCTACCTAAGCTATATCATAAACATCTGAAATATTTTGTTTGAACTGCAGCACAACTTCTGGTAATGTTCAGTCTTGACTTTGAAAAGTGCAGCTCAGTAAAATCTATGACAATCCTCGGCAGGTATTTCTCATAACATTCAGGATTAGCAATATGACTCTTTCTTCTGGCAGCCTGGTCTAATTTTCTGCCCGTGCTTCTGAGTTACATACACTCTGTCCAAGCCCAGTTTAAAAAAATATTATTTTCTAAAATTCTTTTATCATTTGAGAGAGAAAAACTGCACTTAGATTTTGTATGCTTTATTTTGAGTTTTTCCACTGCTACAATACCACTACTTACTCTTCGGAAAAAAAAAATAGTTTGTCCTGCCTGCCTAAGTACATTGAAAACAAGATCTCAAACCTGTAAACTGGCAACCCAAAGCCAATAATAGTATGGGTATGATGACAACAGTCTGAACTATTTAGAAGGTGGTTAGAAGATTTTAAATGTTATTGAAGCGGTGAATTCCTCAGCATATTTCCAGTGTTAAGCAGTAAAATAATGAGTCACCCTATGCTAACACCACAGCTTTTATTACATGCTTGCTTGCTAAACTCTTCACTGCTGACACAAGAATTAAGTGCCTGAGAAATCCAGGAAAACCTTGAAGTCCAAGCTATGATTTTAAAAGTATGAAAGCTAATCTAGTGAGAGCCATATATTAGAAGAGGAATCTGCTTTGTCTAATACATTGCACTAATAGCTAACTTCCTTTTCTATACTGATATTCAAAGTTGGACAGCTAAATAACTTTCCCATGTCTTCCCCCGTTAAGCATGTATTGACACCATGTCTGCTTATAGTGTGTCTTTCAAGAACAGATGGTGTGGAAAGAAAGATATGAAAGAACTCCCCCTCCCCCCGCCCCCGAACTGAGGAATGTTTTGTGAAAGGAATTTTTATTTTCCATCAAGACACCAAGAAATTTTTCTCAGCTCTGGTTTCAACAAACTGTTATCCCCATGCCCTTAATATACTATATTAATATTATGTATTAGTATTTCTATATTTATCTGCAGGAATGACTAGAAAAGAGAAATTATATTTCAAATATTTTTTTCTCACAGTATATCAAAATGAAAGAAAAAAAACCAAAACCCAACAACAAAAAACCCACCCAAGGAAGAAAACCATGGAAGAAGGATGACAGAATGAGTTGCTGTATCAGTCTATTAGTGACGTGCATGGTCATGCCTGTGCACAGAGACATTTGGGGCTGTATTGAAGCACCATCATGTAGAGATCATGTCATTCGTGCCTTTACGAAAGCATTGTCAGCAAGTCAGCAGCTGCCACCATGGTCTGGTGACCCTGGTGTAGACAGCAGAGCACCCTTTACCTTTTTCACATCTGAGATTAGTTAGTAGATTAGATTATGTAGCAGCTCATCACCGCTTGAACCCGAGCTGCACAGTAGTTAAGGGTTCACAGTTATGCTCTCAGCTGATCGTGAATGAGGCAAGGAGAGAGACTTCAGCCTAGAAGCTGGGACTTGTAAAAGCTTCACTCTGTGATAAAAAGTCTCACTTTGACTTTCCCTTTGAACTGCTTGGTATGTCTGTGTGTTTGGGGCCTGATAAAGGATCCACTGAAGCTGGCAAAAGTCTGGAAAATAAAATCTACCACCTGCTGTCCCTGAGTGTGTGGGAGTAGAGGAGGAAAGTGAGGAGGTGCCTTGGGGCTTCCTGGTAATTGCTTCTTGCAAAACGCTCAGCATCCCCTTCTCTCTAAGCAAAAACCCAATCCTTTTAAATGTTCTTTTGTTTATAACGGAATTCATTGCCACTGTGCAAACACAGATGATGTTTTATATTATTTGTAAATAATTGATATGGTGACTATCGAAACACACCAATAAAACTGAATGATTACAGAGACTGAGATACAGTACTACAAGTGCATATAGAGAACCATGCTTTGAGAGTATATGTAACATACTCCCCTCCATCAAAAATCCTTCTGTGGCCTCTTAATTAAACTGGGAAAGATTACAGGCTTCCTCCTCACATAGAAAGGATTATGCACAATAAAGCAGAGGGTGAAATCCATGATGGTTATGTTGAAATAATTTCCCTGTGAAAGTAAACCTTAAAATCTTTAAAGTCAGTTTGCAGTATCTGCTCTTATTTGCATATTTTTGATTGTAAATATCGCAAACATTGTGACAGTTTTATTATAAAGCTATGATATAAACATAGTGAAAAAATAAATTAGGCATTTGAATAAATGAAAGATTGGAATGATTTTAGTAATATCTTTTTAAAATAGGGTTTGAACTATTGCCACAAGCTGTATATAATATCTTCCATCTTTAAAGTGGCAGTTTGCATAGTTTGTTGAAATGTGATAGCATACAAGTATTTTACATTTAGTGAAGATGTAAGTTATAGTTGCTTTCTTTCAGTAGGTTTAATTTTGTTGTTGATATCATTTATAATTTGTAGAGTATATTAACACTGTTGTTCACATGATTCTTGTGGAGCAATTGCTGCTTGGTAAACCCAGGATTGCCAGCTTGGAAGATGTAATTTTACTTTCTGTGGATGAGTTAGTCTAATTTTTCCTGATTATTTGTCATCCTCAGCCTGATCACTTTTGATATGCTGTAAAACAGGAAGCTTGAATTCTGAAATGCAATTTAATAAAGTTTTCACATTAAGTTAATTATTTTACATACCCATTGGTTTAATATAATGAAGAAATCTGTCATGCTATTCTACTGGGATTTGCATGTAAGCAATTTGCAAGAAAATCCAGATTGTTATAATCCTGGTTATAGGGCTGATGAACATATATATACTGATGTATGACATATACAAATACCTATACATATAAACAGTAATTCAGCTAATCATATTCACAACAACATTCTTGAGTGTGATCAAGACTTCAGCTCCCACTTCAGTTCATCAAGTTGAAAAAGCATAGAAATGGGGTAGATTTATAACTCAGACAAAACCTAGGCCAATAAAATGTTAGCACATAAACCCACAAATCATTAGATTTATATGTGAGTTTTGATCTAAGTGTTTATTTTGATCCAAATCAAATAATTCTTTCAACTTCCCACCGCAGAGGAGAACATTCTACTGCACAAAACTTCATAATTTAGAGTGGATGGTATTCATTTCCTATCTCTTTCATTGGCTCCCCACCCTATCCTAGGCAATTGCCAAACAACCTAAACTTAAAACAACAATGATGCTTCTTCTACCAAGAGTTTTAAGGAGATCAATTAACTTCTGAAAGAAAAAGGAAATGGCATAAAAGGTATCCTTAATTAAACAGGACTATTTTTTCTCAGATGGACTACATAGGTTTACCATAAAGTAAAATAAAGTTTTTATAATGGTCTAAGAGTAACTAATATAAAAATTAGTACCTTCATTGAAAGTTACTTGAGCAGTGCAGAATGGAACTCTAAGACTGCAGTCCTCTATGCACTGTTCTTTCCTTTCACATTTACCTATTGTACGAAACTATGCGTGTGGGGAGATGTCTTAATATTATTAGTAGGATCAAGCAGGAGATCTTGTTTCTTAGATTAGAATTTCAGGGCTTTCCACTCTGATGATAGAACATTTTTCCTTCTACTTAAGGGGGAGGAAGGAAATGACCTTACTTTCTTGAAGTCTTTCTATTCGTGGTATGCTCTTCAGGTCAAAATACTAAAGGCATGAAATTGCTGTTAGCTCTAGCTATTAGAGGAAAGAAAGCAATAGACTGCAGTCTTCATTAATCACATCTAATGCAACAGTTAAGAAAAGAGGGTTAACAAAAGGATATATCCTATTTATCAACTCAGTATTTCAACTTTCAGAGATATAATGTCAAGAAAATGGCTGCTGTCAGCGAACACACCTCTGCTAGCTATTGAAAGGGCAAAAGGACAAGAGACAGTAATTTTCCTACAGTGCATAGGAGAATTATTTTCATACCATGAGGGACTCAAACATGGACCAATCATTAGGACTAACGTGACTAAGGGTTTTGGCTACTGTTTTAAGCTTAATGAGATCAGGTTTCTGGGTTTGGTTTTTTTTTTGTGTGTGTTTTAACCTCAGGCTAGGATTCTCAGAAAGTCTAGAAAGTTACACACCTAACACTCAGAGAAGTTTATTATATTTTTTGCACATAACATTTTAAGGTCTCTAAAATATTGTAACTTAGAGATGATAAAATTATTAGAGGTGATAAAATTAATGTTTCATAATTTTATTAAAGCAAAACTAGCAGAAAAGGGATAAGACAGTATCTTGCTTGTTATTAAGAAAAAGTCACATAGCTGTGAGTTTGCAGAAGGTATTTACACATGTGCTTTTGCCTTATCATAAGTCTTTGCTGACTTTCTATTCCACCCACACATGATCTAGGCTTCTTTTATTCCCCTGTTCTAACACTAAAATGTACTCTTCTGGGACATTTCATTCATCCTGTCACGTGCAGCACTGTGACTGCCATCGTGTTCTAGGAAAAAGTGTTTATTTAGCAGTACTTTTTCAGCATAAAGGGAGAGAGGCTAACCTGAGATGCCACACATATCTCACTGCATATCTTTAAAAGTCCACTGCTGCAAATGTGTCTACGTGCATAGTAGCATTTTTTCAGCCATTACTTGGGTTTTGTATTATAGTGTCTTTTTTTTTTTTTTAACGCTCTCTATGGGTCACTGTACTCAGAAATCACATACAGCCAAGAAACTGATGCCTAAGAGTTAAAAAAGGCATTTTTTTTTTCCCAGTGCACATCTAGATTATCTAATATCTCTAACAATCCTCCAGTTATGCACCTAGAATTGATGGCATTCTATGATGATGAAAATGCCCTAAACCTTTAAATTTAAAAATATTTTTTTCTTAAATTCAAAATTCTAATATTTAAAACTACCCATATATCTGAAGGATGATGAAATGCTGAACCAAAGGAAGGCTTTTCGCTTTCTCTCAGATTCTTAAGAGATGTGGCTTCATCTGAGGGTTGTCCTTCATTTCATACAGAGAAAAATTAACAGCTGCTCTCATTCATAGTAGAGAGAGGAATTATTTTAGTTTTTAAACTCTCTGAACTAGTTTAGTATCATTCTGGACAATTAACTATCCCTAACAATCTTTATGATGGTCCTGTAGATGTTCCATCAAACATAATTTGGTAACAGAAGAAGAATCAGGGAGTTGCTGACCTACATCTTTAATAAATGATGTCCCTGCAAAGTTACCCAAGTGTTATTGTCACATAAGCTTCTCATCTCTTATCATCCTCTTAATCAGTTAGCTGTTGAAGATCATAGACAACACAGGTCTGCCATTTGCAGAGCTTCACTTGAAAGACTGGTGCCTTCAGTGGCATAAATTGACAGCAATTCTCAAGCGGTGAGACTAGTAAGAAATATGTACTGACATCACATTTCTACATTTTACTATGGAATTGACATTTATGCCATTTATTGCCAAGTGAGAGATGAAGGGAAAATAAAGGACTAATGAAAGATGTCATTACACTTCCAGAAAAGTTTAAGGACTGAATTTAACTGGAAATGTATAGGACGTGTAGGAAGTGCAGCAGCAATCCACCCTAAAACCTCAGGTATGAGAGGGCAGTGGTCCTCTAGGGAAGAAGCCTTGAGATCCTGTGTCAAGAACACAAACACAGGAAGAGATTACACAAATGTGATGGACTCTGGATGCCCTATGTCAGCCTGTGATTCAGGAACATGGAGCAGGCTCTCTGGGCTCCCCGACTCTGGCCAAATTCAACAGATTAATTGATTGTTGGGATTTTTTTTCCATTAATGGAGGAAAGAGATCTGTTTAAGTAAGGAGAAGACATCCAAAGAAACTGACAATATGGATAACCCTTTTAGACTGCAGCAAGGAAGCTTGATTTCTGTAATAATTAAAATAATAACAAGGTAAAAAAAAAATTCTGGTTTAAATGTCGGAATTTGGACTCATAGGTGTTTAATACTCATTTTTTTGTCTAAATAAGTATTATGCTATTCTGAAAATGGCATACCAGTGAAAAAAGCAATAAATTCATAACTATAACGAATGAACAGTTCAACCTCTAATGGTTACCTTGACCCTAGATTTTAGAGAAAGAGAGAAAAAGAAGTTATAACTTCTTTCACTTTAGAAATCTACCTTAGTGAGGTTGTACTAGATAATAAGGGTGAGTTTAGAAATCTCTTTCTGCATTTTAACTGAATTCCATTTTTCATCCAAAACCTCAACATGTGAATAGAAGAAATTAATCCTGTGAATGTATTTCACTAACAAAATAGGAGTAATAAGTATGAACGTGTTGTGACAAAATGACCACACCTCTTGCTGATTACCTATTAAATCAGTGGATAAATCTACAAATTAATGAACCTTCAGAGTTACTAGACCTACATAATCTTGAGAAAAATAAGAACAAATCTAAAATTAATATAATGTCTCAAATTCACAGGACAGAAAAGCTAGTTATTCAAGAAAATCCAGCTTAAATTCTACATTTGTTTATGTCGAAAAACATTCAAGTCATATTGGTGATTATGAATTTGAAACTACAATTTTACAGACATCTCAAAATTGTAGTTTTCAAAGTTACTACTGAAAGTGAAGTTGCTCTTTAGAACATACTGACAGCATTATTTCTACCCTTTATTGGGTGTAGAGGGAAACATAGTGACAAACGATGAGGAAAATTCTGAGGTATTTAATGCCTCTCTGCCTCAGTTTTAATAGTAAGACTAATTGTTCTCTGGGCACCTGGCCCTCTGAGCTGGAAGGCAGGGATACAGGGAGCAGAAGGAAGCCCCCATAATCCAAGGGGAAGTGGTTAGCAACCTGCTACACCTCCTGGACACTCACACATCTATGGGGCTGGATGGAATCCATCCAAGCATACTACTGGAACTGGTAGAGGTGCTCACCAAACCACGTCCAATCCTTTACCAGCAGTCCTGTGTAACCAGGGAGGCCCCAGCTGGCTGGAGGCTTGCTGATGTGATGCCCATCTACAAGAAGGGCTGGAAGGAGGATCTGGGGAACTACAGCCCAGTCAGCCTGACCTCGGCATTGGAGAAGGTTATGGAGTGATACATCTTGAGTGCCATCATGCAGCACATACAAGACAACCAGGTGATCAGGCCCAGCCAGCACAGGTTTAGGAAGGGCAGGTCCTGCTTGACTAACCTGATCTCTTTCTAAGACAAGGTGATCCACTTACTGGATGACAGAAAGGCTGTGGATGTTACCTACCTCAATCTCAGTAAAGCATTTGACACAGTTTCCCACAAAATTCTCCAGGAGAAACAGGCTACTCATAGCTTGAATGGGCATACTCTTTGCTAGGTAAAAATACTGGCTCAATGGCTGGGCCCAGAGGGTTGTGGTGAATGCAATTAAATCCAGTTGGTGGCTGGTCACAAGTGGTGTTCCCCAGGGCTCAGTTTTGGAGCCATTTCTGTTTAATATCTTTATCAATAATCTCAACAAGGGGATTAAGTACACCCTCAGTAAATTTGCAGATGAAACCAAGTGGGGCAGCAGTATTCATGTGCTTCAGGGTAGGAAGGTTCTGCAGAGGGATCTGGGCAGGCCAGATCAGTGGGCTGAGGTGAATCATATGAGGTTTAATAAGGCCAAGTGCTGGGTCCTGCCCTTGGGTCACACCAACCCCAGGCAACGCCCCAGGCCTGGGGCAGAGGGGCTGGGAAGTGCCCGGCGGAGAAGGCCCTGGGGGTGCTGGCTGACAGCCGGCTGGGCATGAGCCAGCAGTGCCCAGGGGGCCAAGGAGGCCACCAGCACCCGGGCTTGTGTCAGCACTGGTGTGGCCAGCAGGAGCAGGGCAGGGCTGGGGCCCCTGTGCTCGGCCCTGGGGAGGCCCCATCTTGAATGCTGGGCTCAGGTTTGGGCCCCTCGGGACAAGAAGGACCTTGAGGGGCTGGAGTGTATCCAGAGAAGGGCAGCGGGGCTGGGGCAGGGTCTGGAGCACAAGTGTGCTGGGGGGCGGCTGAGGGAGCTGGCGGGGTTTAGCCTGGAGAAGAGAAGGCTGAGGGGAGCCCTTCTCGCTCTCTGCAACTGCCTGAGAGGGGCTGGAGTGAGGGGGGGGGGTTGGTCTCTTCTCCCAAGTAACAAGCAATAGGACAAAAGAAAATGGCCTGAAGTTGTGCCATGGGAGGTTTAGACTGGATATTAGGGAAAAATTCTTCACCAAGAGGGTCATCAAGCACTGGAACAGGCTGCCCAGGGAAGTGGTGGAGTCACTATCCCTGGAGGTATTTGAAAGGTGGGCAGATGTGATATTTAGGGACATGGTTTAGTGGTGGACTTGGAAGGGTTAGGTTAATGGTTGTACTTGATGATCTTAAAGGTCTTTTCCACCTTAACAATTCTATGATTCTATAAATTCTTTGTCTCTCTTTCCCCCTGCCCCTTCTCCCCCACCTGCCCTAGACTGACTTCTGAGACTTAAATTACAGAGAAATGGTCTCCCTTAAACTGAAAAATGTCATATCTATTGCATCCTTGGAACATTTTCCATAATATCTGTATCTTACATCTGAGCAGAGACATCTTCTGTATTACAGGATATGTGTTTTCTGACTTCCTCTCCCTCAGTTACTTTCAGAAATACAGTCTACCAAACATTATGGAGAAAAAAGATGACATGGAGGTACTTGCTTCAGCCAGGCATGACCTTTATATCTTTTTATTATTCCAATCCATCAAAAAACTGACACAATCTCTTACGTAGTCTCCTTGTGATATTTGTGAGTGGATTATCATCCAGACTGTAATAACAGATTTTGCAATTTCACACTAACTTATGTTAATACAAACATGACTGCTAGGAACAGAATTTCCATTGTGAGAGAACAGTAATACACTTTCTTTTGTGTGTGCATATCTAAAAATCTTATTAAATAGTGCTTTCTTCTGTGTGCCAAGCAGTTACACTTTCAAAGATAGTTGCCTGCTCAGTATTTTCTTCACTATAAACTTTTGGCTTCTATTAACTGAATGAAAGCTTCACAGTCTCTGCTACAATTGTGAAGTGCTCTTCTGGCCTGATAATAACAATGTTAACAAAATCTGTGTTTGACGCGTATGATCGTTTTTGCTGAAGGCTTATTTTTAAGGCTTATAATCATTCAGCAGCAATTGGAAATTTATTGTTAAATGGTAGAAAGCTCTTAAAAAAAAGTAGAGAAAAGAAAAAGAGAGTTTTAACCAAGAGTGAGAAGGCTTTATTATGTGAGAATATATATATATATATAAAAAAATCATAACAGAGGACAAGCTCAGAAGACTAAGGTAAGAAACAACCATATCATTATGGCTGTTTCTTATCATGGGTGATTGACTAAATTAAAAACTATGTACAGAAGCTAAGTGTGCTCAGGTTCAAACACATCAGGACAATAAGATAGTCAGAAATAGTTAATACAGATTTGCCAGTAACAAATTATTCATGACTATACTGATCAGAAAATGTTGTGATGATAAAGAGCCATCATGAAATATACCATGATTAGGAGTGCCTTTAACACTCTCTCATAGCATTCTCATTTGGAAGCTGAGGAGATATGGACTGAAAGAACAAACCATTAGGTGGAACGAAAACTGGCTCAATTCAATGCCTTGACACCCAGCTGTGGACCTCTAAGAACCAAATTACCCCAGGGGTTGCACCTGAGGCCAATATGCCTAATATGTTAATCATCAACATGGACAATGAAGAAGAAAGTACTCTCAACAAAGTTTCAGCTGACAGTAAATTTGGGCAAAAAGGTTAATATGCAAAATGGCAGAACTTCAGTCTGGAGGAACTTTGAAAACTCTACTACCAGTCTTACAGGTACCATCATGAATTTCAGCAAACAGAAGCTCAAAGTTTTACATCTGGGGCAGAATAACTTCATGGCAGGTAGAGGGGTACAGGTGTGTACAGGCCAGGAGCTGACTGATTGGGTGGCATCTCTGATGAAAATGACTAGAAGGCTGGGTGGGCATCAGGGTGAAAATGAGTGAAAAGCATGTTCTCATGTTCAAATAAGGAATCTGTGTAGCCAGGAGGTCAGGGGAAGATATTCTATACCTCTGATCAACACTAATAAGGCCATAACTGGAACACTCTGTTCAGTTTTTGGTATGCCATTTTCAGAACAACATTGAATTCATCCAGTAGTGGGTTACCAAGACTGTTAGGACAAGAGCACAAGACCTATGAGGAGAAGTTGAAGGAGGTGTTAAAGGGTTTGTTTATTCTGAGAGAGTACAGGCTGGGAGTAAAAGGATCTAATAGCAACCTACAACTAGATATGGGAAAGTTACAAAGATGATGAAGATACATTTTTCTGGGTAGTGCTAGATGGTGAAACAAGGGACAGTAGGCACCAATTGTAGTTTAGGAGGTTCAAAAAGGACAACATAAAAACCTCCAGGTAGGAGGGTAGTGCACTAACAGAAGAGCTTAGCGGCAGAGGTTATGAAATGTTTGTCCTTGGAGCTTTTCAAGACTTAAGACAACCACTGATGTAAACTTAGCAATAGTCCATGGTTTAAATGGGAGGCTTAAGTAACTGCCCTCAGGTGCTCCCTCTGTATCGATATCTCCATTCTTGTTTTTTCCTTCCACAAAGCTGTTTGTTGTGCTCTGAATCACATCTATCATCTCTAACACTTTGTAAGTTAACTGTGCACTCTGCGAGGGTTTTGCTGAACATTCAAGATGCACTGTACAGTAAAAGAGCACGTTCTGTCCTTTTCTCTGGTGTTTCTTTATAATCCCCACCATTCTTTTAGCTTTATCACTGATTTGACTCTACTGAACTAGATAATCACAGGCCTATGATTTTGCATTTATCTCTATTTTAGTTCATCTGTCATTTTAATTCTAAGTTACTCAGCACCAAAGACCTTCTGAAACTCTTTGCAGTTGGCTTTCTTCTTACTAAACAAATATCCTAATTGTTCATAAGAGGTTTAACTGTTGAGATGACTTGGTATTACAGCATAAGCACTATGTCATATTAACATGGGTCTCCAATGTTGACCTATCTACTTCAACATTCAAATCTGTTTACCTCTTTTTTTTTATGCAGTTATTGTTTATCTGTATGAGAATCTTCTCCTTTTATCCCATGATAGATTAGGTTTTTCAAGATGTTCTGATAAAGAAAGTGGCTGAATGAACTTTTGAAAAACCTACATAGATATAGATTAGCTGGATATTCTCCTTGTTCAGACACTTACCTCAAAGAACTCCATAATGTTGTGAGACATATCCGTGTACAAAATAGCTTTGTTTTTTTTTTCTTCAGAATGCCATCCCTGTAACCACAGGCTAAACAAGAGGTTCCACACTGTAGTCTGTGGCTCAACAATTTAATACTTTATTTCTTTCAGAAAACCTAGATAAAGAAGATAGGGCACTGACAAGTGGTCAATGTTCATATTGTTCTTTCTGTAACTTATCTTAACACTTCAGAATCTTTTTGAAAACATACTTCCTTTCATTTGTAACAGCTTATCACCCTGTGAAGTAATATTTCACCATGGGATCCTCTCCAAAATTCTCTAGAGTTTCAATGCAAATGCAAGTCGTGCATTAAATTTTGGGGTTTGTTGGTTTGGTTTTGGTTTTGGCTTTTGTTCTCAGAGAGACTATCTTCTCCAAATAGGTCTTTGTCCTATTGAAAACAATTCAATATTAGATGAACAAACTCAAACAACTTTTGTTTTAAAGCTCTCACAGGTTTTTATTTGTTGATAAAAGGCTTAGTTTTATACTAAAACAATAAAGTAAATGTAGAATAGATTTACATGCAATGAATGTTAATCTCAGTTAAATCATCCAGCTTCTGTGGAGCTAATTGAGATTTACTGCCTGAATTCATGCTGTCAACGTAGACATTGAAATAATTCAGGTCAATTTAGGATTTATAAATCCATTGTAAGTCAGTCTCCTCTGAGGCAATTCAGTTTGTAATTTGTATTACTGTCCCTCCAAAATGGGAGGTTCCACTTTAGGTTTAAATGGAGACTTCGTATGAGAATACTATTGAATTCAGATTAAACAAAAAAGATGACAAAATATGATTATTCATGGAGAAAACACAGAAGTTCTGCTACTTGCTTATTTCTGTTGGCATGGGAGAGAGTTTAATGGAGAGTCATTATCATTTTATGTGCAAGACAAAACTAATGGTGGTCTTGCATAAACATGAAATAATGCCTTGTATTTAATGTCATCAGAGTGCTTTTGACAGCAGACTACACAAAAGAAACCTAGAAAAAATACATTAAAACCAATAATCAATTTTAAAAAATTCTGTACAAAACTTTATTGATACAACCATTTGAAAATTTTAACAAAAGCAATATTTCCACATAAATTGTGTTTGGAGAATAAAGAAAGAAAAAAGGAATGCCTCCAGATTCACAAAGCTGTCTAAAGTGACAATGCTAAGGAAAAGTGTAAAATTTCATATAAATTAATGGCTTACATTGATCTAGAGGGGGACTGGTGAATCTCATTTTTTCCACTCAAAAGTGAAGGTGTAAAAAGTGAAGTTATTAAAAGACACCTAAACTTACCAAAAAAAAAAAAAAAAGCTAGTTAAGGAGTCTAACATATGTATGTCTAGAATAAAGAGCTTAAAAAATACAGGAAAGCTTTCACATTTGAACTACATTATGTGGTTTGCTAGATGGGAGGAAAAGTATATAAAACTCTGTCAAACCAAATAGTATTTAAAAGCTTGAACATTTTTTTATCTGAAAAAAAAAAAAAGAATTAATCCATGTATATTTTAAATGAGCTCATGGAAAAGTCAGTGAACATTAATTTGCTTAATGTTTTTATGGTGTCCAGCAATTTAAACCCCAAACCTCATGGATCATATAGTTCTTGAGTTCAGATTCTCAGTTGGCAAGTAGCCAGCTTGACCATGGAATGAAACATTTTCAGTACAGACCTCAATCTATTTCTGACCTTTAAAAGAAGATCGTTATATGAGATTGATGAAGCTGAGAACGATTATCTTCTGTAACCATCGTCATGCCATACAGCCTCTGATTATTTTCCTGCTTTATGAATTTTATACATCCTCTGACACTTCCAATTTGTCAGTTATTGCCCTTCAGGTGAATCATCTGAATTTAAAACTATGAAATATTAAAGGTAAAGCAGCAAATGCATATCATTTTACTCTCACAGAAGCACTACCTAATAATATAATCTAATCTGTTGAGAAAGGTTTTAGAGAATTTTTTCCTATAGTCCTAAGCTGCGTGTGTGTACTCATACAAAAACGCTTTGTTTCATATGCTTAAGAGTATCTAATAGCCACGTTTTCTTTGTGCAGTCAGCTCTCTGTATTTGCAACTGATAGTACAGGAATAATTATTCATACTAATAAAAAGAAAAATAAGAATATACTATGGGAAGAAAAGAATAAAATAAACTGTTTCCATTTCTACTACAGCACTGTTCATATGGATTCCAAAATAGTTTGTGAGAAAAGTGTTATTATCACCCAACCCAATTAGAAATAGTAGATTTTTGATGTCTGTGTCCCATTATTTAAGATGCATCTCACACAGGAAGGACAGTATGGGAAAACACTGGTAGTAGTGAGAGTGCCAGTGAAGTGGGACTCTATTCTCTAGCTGTTGATAACATGGTATTTTCAAGGTAAAACCTGTTATGACTGACATTCATCTTAACCAAGATGTTTTCCTGTTTTCTCCTGTTGGAAAAACGCTAGTATAACTTTAATAGTCAAGTGGATAAATAGCCACCATTCATTTCAGCAGGTGAATCGTAGCAGCTTATAGTTTGAACATGTTCTGAAAAGACCAGCTTCTGAAAAGAACTGTTTTTCTAGTGAAGAAAATCTCTTAAATTAAGGTTAAACTGTTCCTTTTAGCCAGTGGAGAGAACGAGGTTAGTAATCTCTGCCTAATGTTGCTCTTTCCAGAGTAAACCCTTCCATCATTAATGTATTGGTACCACCTGTGATCACAGTGCAAACTAAAGCTTTTGCAAATTATTACCTTTACATGTTGACTCTTCTGCTTGAAAGTAAAGATATTGTTTTCCTGTTTCATATTATATACACAATAATAAAAGGCTGGCGTAGCATGCAGCTGTGAATTTTTCTTATGCCACATATATTAATAAGATTAAATTTTTCTTTCTACAGTGTAAAGCAAAATTACTCTGGAGAAAAGAAAATATCTGTATCTTTCCTTTGGCAAATACTATCTGCTACCACAGAAGTCAGAGCCAGTCAAACACAGCAACTTAGAAGAGGCTGTAACTTGAAGAAAACCTATTGCCTTTGAGGCACTAAGAAACATCCTATAAACATTCCATTAAAAGAAAATCTTTGGACAAGATCATGAGATGTGTTGATGTTTCAGTACTCTTGATATACCCATAACTGATAGAATGAAGAGGTAAAATAAAAACTCCTGTATTTTTAATTGATAAAATTTATATTTGTCAAGTTTAATCTGCATTTTTTTCACCAGTGAAGAAAACAAGTAAATTTGCTACCATAGATGACATGGCTGTCATAGAAGAGGACAGAATTTTTCCATGAAAGATGATCATTAAAAGCAAAACATTTTGTGATATAGTGTTGGCTACAATGATACAAGGCAGACTTTCTACAGAACTTTTTCCATTTTAATGGGAAAATCTTAAAATTCAGGTTCCCATAGACCCAGAGATAACACGGCTTCCATGATTTGTACGGTACAGTTCAGGTTCTGGAGACAGAACTGGGACCTCAGAGCTTGCTTGGCAGGATTTCCAGGTAAATACTGTGTAGTCAAATTTAACTTCAAATTCAATGAATGAATACAGGAAGACAATCAAAACTGAAAAATCACCTGTTCCAGTAATCATAAAATCATAGAAGCATAAACTGTTTTGGTTTGGAAGGGTCCTTAAAGATCATCTAGTTCCCGACCCCCCACCCCCCCACCCCCCACCCCTTCATGGTCAGGGACAACTTCCACTAGGCCAGGTTGTTCAAAGCGCCATCCAGTCTGGCCTTGAACACTTCTAGGGATGGCGAGTGAATAATGAACCTCTAGATTACCTCAGACAAAGAAAAAAAAAAAAAGAAAAGAAAAGAGCTTGAATCTGAAAGGAGATTTTGTGCATCCTTCTACAGTGATTTTATAGTTACATGTGAATAACCTACCTTAATATAACATTCTGTAACTTTTTCAAAAGGGAAATGAACTTCCTGACTTTGATGATGTCAGCTAATGATTATGTAGCCTTTAATATTTTAAGGTGGATCAGGGGCAAGCTTTTTAGCATATCTGTTTCCTATCCTTTAGTTAATATCAGGGAATGATCTCAGAACTTGAATTCCTTTTGAATGAAACTGCTGGAATGCCTTTTCCAGTCACAAATGAGTGTTCAGACCACAGGAACTAGTTGGAGCTAATCTGAAGTAAACTTTTACAGCACGTACGCAGAGGTCAGCAGAGCTTCAGCACCAACCATTTCTGTCTACAGATCCTCTACTGTTGAGCAATTATTTGGTAATGCAAACCTCCTTCTGCTACTGCAGCCACATTTCCCCAAATGGATTAACACACATGCATATATGTCTGTAAGAGAATGAGAAGGGAAAGTTTCAACTTTAAAGACCCCAGTTTTGCATCATTTAAAACAAAATTGCTTTTTCCCAAGCGAAGGATTTTAAATTTTTCAGATTTAAAATATTTAGGTAGGTAACAAGAACCTGCATCAGATCTATAGATTGTTGATCTAGAAATCAATAAAAACTTGGAAGATGGATACATTATACTTATTACTGACATTCCTTTATTCTAAGAACGGTTTCTGAAAATAATACCTTTTATGCTCCAGTAATTGCTGTGCAACAAAAAAAGTAAGCAAATTTTAACAGGCTAGGGGAAAAAAATCAAAATTATATTTTTGTCTAGGGTCCTCATTATTTCTTGCATTTTCGTGATGGTTTTCCAGTTTGACATTTTGACAGAACTAGCCTTGTATATTGATGCTTGTTACAATGTTTTAACCATAAATTTAAAGCAGGTTAGTATTGTTTACTACTGACCTGAGGAGCAAATGACACAGAGATTTTAATATGTTATATTTCTAAAAAATATATGTATCTCAATGAGTGAGCTGTAAAGGAAAACAGAATTTCCCTGGAGAATAACATGTACAGTTTCCAAGTCAGTTCATAAGACACTTTAGGAAGCTGCTGATAAAAGATCTGTTTATACATTTAAATCATCATTTCTGTCTTTCTTCTGAAGGTGAGAGCAAGTTGTTTTTGTGATACCTTATGCAAACTCTAGATTCAAACATTCAGGTATCAAACAGATAAGATACAATAACTGGAAGTTAACATTCCTTATTTCCTGAGATACATGTCACAAGTGAAAAAGCTTTTGATATATGTTTCTCCTTCAGGGCTTATTGTCTTGGATTTCTTCTTGTGAATGGGTACTGTTGTGCATTAAGCCCAAGAGCTTCAAGCAGAGAGGCATATGACAACGTTTTTTTTGTCTACTTTCTATACTGTTCCAAATGCATTTTCTCATTCATGTGGGTAAAAGCAAATGAGTTATAATCATGAAGTGTGTAGATGATTGTGCCAGGGGAAGTTTTATTACTCTACTGTTACTTTTCTTTTTTTCTTTTGTTTAAATTCAGATGTATTATTTTGTTTCAAGTCTTAAAAATTTAAGAATTTGCAAAAAATCCTGGAAAGTAAGATAGTCATGCATGTTTGACATATAGCGAAGTTTTTCAGCAGAGGGAAAAATTGAAGGTGATTCCCAAGGCATAAATATCTACACAGCAGAATGAGGTGTTGTATTAGATGGAGCAAAATTTACTTATTATCTCCTAAGTAGTAAAGAACATTACTAATAAACCCTAAACCTATATGTTTATATAGTAGTATAATATTCTACATTAATTGAAAGGACTTAATTGTTCCCACTTCCCACACAAAATCAACATTTAGACATAGAGCAGTAGCAATTTTAGATGAACACATTAATTCTCTGTCCACATAAATGTTGAAACAGAAATAAAAATTCATTGCAAGGCCAAATAATATTTGAAAAACACACTGAAAGATGTTCCTTCAAATTACATCCTTGCTTTTCTCATACCTTCTTTATATACAATCACTTGATATAATTTCTACCTCTATTTCAAAGCTCACTGAATACAGTAAAATCAACTTTTTGAAAGCTGTGGAGTTCAGTTTACTTGTTTTCTTTTTGATATTAAGTACTGGCCACCTTGTCCTGGACACCAGGAGAAGAAACATAATACCAGAAATATCATGTGACTAGACTACAGATTTATTAAATTATATCAGGGAATAATCCAGCAATAGCACAACCAGCATATACCATAATTTATTTTATAACCCTTACCATACGGTAAAGACTTGTTCTCAGTTACTATCGCCCCATCCCCTCTCCCACCTCCAATCTGTTAATGTTAGCAGTTTTTGAACACCACAGCCTTCCCTCTCATCAAGTGACAAGTGAGTCAAAAAAAGATGGAACAACTTATTACCATACTAAACAATAAATTACTTATGATTATTCCTCCAGTACTTTCTGAAATTTCCTTTTCCTATGTTGTTTGAAATTTCAGTCTGCTGAGGAAACAGACTGCCAACTGAATAAATACAGACGTAAGGACTTGCCGTCTTGAGAAAAATATAAATGTATCTGCCTATTTCATCAATTTTACTTAATCCAGCAATAAATAAAAAAAAAATAGCTGAATATTATGTAGTAGAACATTTCCAGCCTCTAAAGACCACATAGAATGAAGTCCATAACAAAAGTCTCAAAGTTATAATTTTGCTAGGAAAGAGTGTGCAAGGCTTATTCAAATTATAATAAATACCTGTCAGGTTTGATGGAACAGGTTATATGTACTCTTTCAGAAACACAAGCATTACTTAGATACTGAAGGACCTTTTTTAGTCAGATTTTTAAAGCCTGCTCCAGTAGTAACAAAGAACATTTGGGACTAACATTCAAATCAAAGTCAGAAAAATATTTTTGCTACTTATTCTGAAGCTCTTATGACCCTACAAGACCCATTGCATCAAAAATTCTCCAGAATGAAGAGAAGACTTTTTCTAAAAAAATCCTCAACCCAAAACCAAATGTCCTAGATCCTAAAATCAGAGATATTCAACACAGAGTTTACAAAAGAGATTATCAAGTGGGTAAAAATATTGTTAAAAGAAAAAGGAGGCATTAAGAAAAACTATTGATTCTGACAAGTTGCTATCATGTATGTTTGTTACATGTAATTATATTCCTAAAAAACACCCAAACAAACAAACAAAAATCCAAACAAGTAAAAGGCGCCTTATGCTAAAGGAAATTGGGGGGAAGCAGGGAACCTACAAAATATTTAAGAAAATTCAACTATCAGAAAATACTACAGAAGAGAGAGTTATATTTCATCACAGAAGAAAATTTTTTAGGAAATATTTATTAATATGTGCTGATGTAACTTGAGAATAACAACTAACAGACATTACAAAATATGGTTATTAACATGTTTAACAAAATACAAACCAGAGGCTAAACTGATAATAATATTACTTCTCTGAGGTTCACAATATGATTTCTGAAAAAAAAAAATGCAGGTGAATACCAAAATAATATTAACCTAAAATATATAAACATAAATATGTGCACGTAACTCAATACAAGTCAATGAATTAATTTTTAACTTATCAAATTAACTAAAAGAAATCTCAAACATTTGAGTAGACAGTAGATTTTTCTGTCTACCTGACAATCATCCAAATATATATGGTTATTACTAGATATGAAGATAATCTATTAATATTTTATGGAGTTGATTTATATTGCATCTAGGAATTGGTGTTCCATTTCAGGGGAATACATGAATCACAGCTAAAGAGGTGAAGTAGCTCTGAACCCAATATGTCCTTTTGGAGGGATAGTTATATTTATTAAAGCTAAGTAATTCAGAAAACTGAAAAGTGATACAATCACTTTTACTCGTTTTTGAAACAGAACTGTCTTCCTTGAGACCTTAAAAGTACCAAGAAAAAAGTGTATTTTATGTCATGTAAGCTTACAGAGCAAAAATTCACAGAATCACAGAATGGCAGGGGTTGGAAGGGACCTCTGGAGATCATCCTGTCCAACCCCCTGCTTGAGCAGGGACACCCAGAGCAGGGGGCACAGGGCCGCGTCCAGGCGGGGTGTGAATGTCTCCAGGGAAGGGACCCCACAGCCTCCCTGGGCAGCCTGTGCCCCTGCTCTGGCACCCGCACAGGGAAGCGGTTTTTCTCATGTGTAGCTGGAACTTCCCATGTTCCAGTTTGTGCCCGTTGACCCTTGCTCTGGCGTTGGGCACCCCTGAAAAGAGTCTGGCCCACCATCCTGACACCCACCCTTTAGATATTTAAAGGCATTGATGAGATCCCCCCTCAGTCTTCTCTTCTCCACCCTAAACAAACCCAGATCTCTCAGCTTTTCCTTAAAAGGGAGATGCTCCAGGCCCCTGATCACCTTGGCAGCTCTCCGCTGGACTTGCTCAAGCAGTTCCATGTCCTTCTAAACCGGGGGGCCCAGAACTGGACACAGCACTCCAGATGTGGTCTCACTAGGGCATTCATATGACTTGTGTGTATCTGAGAGTATTTTAGAATGCTGTGGTGTTACAGCACAGCAAAAGCTGCCTACTGTTTGCGTTATTTACACTACTGCAATGAAGTGTTCAGAAACTCAAACATAAGTACATAATTACCTTTAAGTTTGTTCCACTACAGCTTTCTGGATTTAAACAACACTTCACCTGTAAGGTGACCTGCAGCTGTAAGGGAAGCCAGCAGTATGTCACTACTTTTTCTTTCTTCTTTTTTCTTTTTTTTTTCTTATTTTTTTTCTATTCTGTCACACTGCAATCATCTCAGACAGTGTCTCTGGAACAAGAGTCCACACTATCCTGATTTCAAGTGGAGATAGAATTTTGTACAAGAATTAATTATTTTTTAAAGATAAACTGAGCTTACTCCAAGCCATTTTCTGACTAATTTATTTATCCAGAGTTCATAACTTCTCAACTCTTCTGACGAATTGGTCCTGTAAAGTGCTATGTGTCGCCTGCACTTCAGAATGCTAGCTTCATCATGAATTACCAATATCTGCTCATCTAATGTGGATTTTTTTTCCTTAGAGTGTGACATCTCCATTTGAAGCACAACAATGCTGAATTAAAGCAGATTCTGCCTATAGCTATATTAGAATCACCTCCAGATGTGATTATAAATGATTGTTACATGCTGACTTTACTAATAGTAATCAGCTAATACAAGTGAGGAACTTGTGTTCTCTTCTTACAGCCTCTCAGGATCTGTCAAGGTCAAAAAATTTCAAGGCTGTACATTAGAAATACTCTTACAGCAAATAAGCAACAAAAATGCTCATTTAGTGGGCTTCAAAATTAATTTATGACAAAAGAACCCTTTGAACCAATTGAAGTAAACACATTGTCAGAGGTGATTCTGATAAGCAGCACAAAACCACATCTGTTTGGTAGTATCACAGAGACTTACAAGCACATTTTTTATCTCAGCTTTTTGTTTTCCTGTTCTGCAACATGTACATACTGGTGTACCTCAAAGTGACTTTGAATACTTCATGAACGGTTGTCCTGATGCAAATATCGTTAATTCTAGAAGCACAAATACCATGACACTATGTTTGTTAAAAAAACTCCAACAAACCGAACCCACAAAACTCATACATAGTAATAGTGCAAAAGTCCAGACAGCTCACTGAGGAGTAATATTTTTCTAAAATAGTTCAGCTCTTATTTTGGAGGATGACTGAAAAAAATTTTATAAAACTACCCATATAAGCTTCAACGGAGGGCACATCAACCTCAGTCAACTCTCTGTCTTTTTATCTCCGTTTTCCAGCCACATATCAATATAATTTTGTGAGCTCCTGTTATTAAGCATAGTTGCCAGTCATTATTGGGTGAAACTTGCACTAAGCTTGTAGCTAAAAACTTTGGTATTGTGGAAAAGTTCTACACATAACCATACTGTGGAAGATTGCTTTCACTGTTACAATTTCCTTTCCAAATCTTTGAAGGTGTTTCAGTTTGCAATAAAGAATGTTTTGAAGCTTACTGAAGAAAAGAACATTTGAAAATAAAGCCAAACCTTCTTTTGAAATAAACCCAAAGTTTTGTTAAAAATATTTAATTATTTGCATTAAAAGTAAGCTTAGGTTTCATTCAGTCTATCTTAATTTGTACAGTTGTACAAAGATTTTTGTATAGCTCTTCGATTTCCTCCATCCCTAATTATCCTCCAGTGCCCCTTGCGTGCACAACCATTTTAAAATTATTTATTTGAGAATGCACGCAGCTGCAGAAATTTTAAATAGAAACTGTCAATAAATGAATCACAATTTATGACAGCAGTACGAAATATGCATCTCCTATTGCTTGCATTGGCACCTAAGTAGGAAGGAAGGATAACCCTATTGGACACATATTAATTTTCCTAGATTAAAGAAAATCTATATTGGCAGAAGACTTCAGAGATATAAAATGTTAGAGGGAGGAGGTGAGAATAGGTCACTGCAGAGAATTTACACAGAAATGCAGTGGAATGTTTACACTAAAATATATAGAATATTTACGCCAGAAATATATAGAATCTTTCTATGTATTTAATGTGGTCCATGAACACATTTTCAACTCTGAACATATTCAGTAGCTGAATTCTGTCCAACTCTTGAGCCCTACAGAATGGAGCTTTATCTATCACCTTAGACAGGTGAAAACTAGAAACTTTTCCCCAAAAAAGGTATAAATTAGAAAATATTGGTTTATCTTTCAGCAATGGCACAGTTGTACTAACAATGACGTAACTAGCACTGTATAGACACCAGTAGATGTTCATGCTCAGTAAGAACTGGAAGAATAAATCTCTGAAAGTAAAAAGGCAACTTTTTCAAACTCTCTGTCCCTACTTCCATCACTTAACATAGCTTTCTGTGTGAATAAGCCAAGCATGTCTAAAAGTCAGTGAAGAGATAAAGCAGCTGAATTATTTTTTCCTTAAACAACGTTCTTTTCAGTTTGCTCAGAACAAAAACTTATTTTGGCTTTTGGAAAGACTTTTAGATTTAGTTTGTAGATTTAGCTATATTAATTAACGGGGAAATTATAATAATTTCTAGAATGGCTAAAGTGGTCTGTTTTCATATAAGAACCACATCTAGATATATTTGTCCTTTGTATTTACAGCAATAAAAAGGAACATCTCCCATAAAACATCAAGACCTACAAATTGGATATTTTAGAAATCAGAAAAACAGAATAACATAAGAACAAATTGCTAGATTAAAGTAAATACCTGTATAGACAAGTATCAAACTTTAGATGTAACATTTCCAATAACAGATGTTTGTGAAAGAATATAAGAGGACATACAGAGCAATATTTTCTGGTGACACTCTGCAGAACAATGGTTTCCAGGTCATGGGCTTTTGATTCAGAGGTGATACCACCACCCCAAACCATATTAGATGGATTTTTTTCTTCCATTAATTAAATGGTTTTGAGCTCATATAAACTTTAACTTGCCACTGTACTGTATGAAGTAGTATGCCAGCCTGCACTGCCTGAAGTAGCATTGTTTTATTCTTGTTTTGAACCTGCCACTTGCTGTTTCCTGTTCCTTATTCACCATCTCTCATGCCACTTAAATCTTTATTGATGTTTATCAGGTCCTAAAATATTTATCTGCACTCTGAAGAGCTTAGGTTATTTAATGGATTACCATATCCAAGACACACATTCTTGTTGCTTTTCAACCTGTTTCAATTCTGCTATCTCCTTTTTGAAAATCTGGAATAAGGTACAGTATTGCTTGCCTTAGCACATGCGTTTGCTGCAGTTCTACCTAGGGCCATCCTCACATTCTTTATATTTCTGCAACAGTTCTTACCATTTTATTTCTTTTCTTAAATGCTGATGACCTGATGTTCTCATAGATCTGCCTATTACAAAGCTAACATCTCATTCTTGAATAACAGTATTAGTTTACATGTACAATTTTATCCAAAAGATTAAAGTTGCTTTCCCAACTCACATTCTCCTTTAGATGTCTGCAACTACCTCCTCCCCAGGATGAAAACTGGTCAAGTTTCCTGTCTTAAAACCAGTTATTTTATCTGTGCCTGTACCTGTGGGATCTCCCATATATACTCTCTCATTTGAAGAATTTATGCAGGCCTATGAGGAGTTCCTTTTCACAAAAGACAGATCTGTTTTTTGCTAAGGTATGTTTATTTTCTCTACGTTGTTTATTATCATTAATAAATTGTTATTATTTAATATTCTTTGGAATACTTCCATCAGTCTCCCCCATTGGCAGTTGTGCTGTCTAAACCACCTCTACAGAGACCACAAAGGAAAACAAACATTGCATTCAGAAAGAGTGAAATATGAGTCCCAGCATTGACCTGCTACACAGCACAAAGCAAGATATATAAGCGTGGTGTGCTTCGGCATCCCTGTCACGGAAAAGTGTAGGATGCATTACAATTGTGAAAAACGATTTCACATACTCTACCCTTTCTTCTTATTTCCTCTTTAAATAATAGACTTTAGACATACACTAATAGTAGAATTTGCAATTTCTTTACAACTCTTTGAATAAGGAGTGAAAAAAAAAATCATTCTTTTCTTCTAATTTCTCTTGAGATAAGTAGTAAGGTAGGATTCCACCAAGGCTACATAATACATGCCTAATCCAAAGCTTCAGGTATTAGCATAAGACTGATATTTCTGCTTGGATTACTCACAGAAGAAGAAAATCTAAATCATAGGTCCTTGTTAAAATTAGACTGTTTTATTTTGGGTACTTATTTAGTGAGGATAATATTTAACACTGCATTATAGGCTACAATAACTCTTCCTGAACAATAAAGAAACAGTAAATGTTCACTTAAAATAAGCTATTGCCTGAACACTGGTGATGAGACATCTACTTTCTACAAACAGAATATGGCACCAACTAGTAATATATTTGTCTGAAATTGGGGAAAATATATATCCCACAGCTCCTTGGGAACAGTCTTTTAAAAGTGGGGTAGAAGAGCAGGGTAGGAGAAAGGTGCTAATAACATCTGGGATAAACTCAGAGACATCATACTGCTTGCTTGAAAAAACACTTTGCAGACTTAAATTAAAAGCAATTTGCGGTGAAACAAGATGTGAAAGCACAATTAAAAGAAAATACATATAAAAGGAAAAAGCAATATCCATTTATTAACAATTCATTTAAGCTACAATTTAACATATTTCAGCAACTATAAAGTTTAAGAGGTCAAAAATATCAAGATCAAATACGGACAAACACCATTAGAGGGTTTTATAAGCATATTAAGAATGAAAATAAACAAGAAATGTATAGTCAAGAATATCTAATATTTTCTTTTGTCTGTGAAATTAAAAAGGGGGCTACATGCATTTGTATCTCTGACTTTAGAAAATAATGATCTACAACTAGTTTTGAAGAATCAGAGTTGCAATACTTTAAGATTAAAATATTCCAGAAAGTAAAGCCCAGGAGAATTGATCTTGAGCTAAACAATAAGCCTTATTTAAGAAATTCCTATGATCTCAAAGACATGAAAAGACTAAAAGTACAAGAAATTTAAATCCATCTGGATATTTGCCAAAAACTTTTGGTTTTGTTTTGTTCTATTTTTGAAAGAATTATGTCAATTAGTAGTGTTGATAAATTATATCTGCATTATTCCAAGGCAGTTAGTTTAGTTCCTCATAATATATTTCTCAAAGTTTTCATTTAAATTGAACAACAACAAAAAAAGCAGTTCATTAAATGGTGTAAAAACTGGTTTGTTAGTGAATCTGAAAGTTACTAGGAAAGCATCAAGCATCTGTGAGCAAAACCAGTTATAGGACATTTCTATACAGATTGGTTGATGGTTCAATACTCCTGAATTTTTGCATGACGAATTTAGACGATGGGAAATGTTTTCCTGAAGTATGGTAGATCATAGAATTATAGAATCATAGAGTGTCCTGAGCTGGAAGAGAGCCACAAGGATCACTGAGTCCAGCTCCTCTCCCTGCACAGGGCAGCCCCAAACTCACACCATGTCTCTGAGGGCGTTGGCCAAGTGCTTCTTGAATATCGCCAGGCTGGTGCTGTGATGCCTCCCTGGGGAGCCTGTTCCAGGGCTCCACCACCCTCTGGGGGAAGAACCTTTTCCTAATGCCCAGCCTAACCCTCCCCTGGCACAGCTCCCTGCCATTCCCTCGGGTCCTGCCGTTGGTCACCAGAGAGAAGAGATCAACGCCTGCTCCCCCTCCTCCCCTTGGGAGGGAGCTGCAGAGCGCCATGAGGGCTGCCCTCGGCCTCCTCTGCTCCAGATGAACAAACCAAGGGGCTTCAGCTGCTCCTTCTATGGTTTCTCCTCTAAACCCTTCCCCAACTCCGTGCCCTCCTCCGGACACTCTTTGGTAGCTTTATACCCCCAATGTCCTGCGGCACCCAACCCTGCCCACAGCGCTCGGGGTGAGGCCGCCCCAGCGCGGGGCAGAGCGGGACAATCCCCCCCTTCGCCCGGCTGCGGTGCAGGGCTCGGTGCCCCCCAGGGCACGGCTGGCCCTCTTGGCTGCCAGGGCACGCTGTTGGGTCGTGTTCAACTTGCCATTGACCAGAGCCCCCAGGTCCCTCCCTGGGGAGCTGCCTCCCAGCCTCCCGTTCCCCAGCCTGTCTGTACATCCAGGGGTGCCGAGCCCCAGGGGCAAAGTCCGGCACTTGCCCTTGTTAAACTTCATACGGTTGGTGATTGCCCAGATCTCCAGTCTGATCAGTGAAAGGGTCAGACCAGGGAGACACAATTTGTCTGATTCTTCTAGAAGATGACCGCTTACAGTATTGTGTTAAGACCTGTTAAGGTATAACACAAACATGGGACTTGCTCTGTGCAAAACACTAAGTTGTCACAGATAAACCACAACAAAAGCAAATTAGATACATCCATTATAAAAAGAGGTCATGTATGATCCCTGAATGTATAAAAAGAGAATATTGTATAGAAACTGGAAAATTACTTTGTCACTCCACAGTGCTGAAATTACCTTACAGTCTCTCTTATACTTTATTTTAAATTTTTCCTCTACAACATAAAATATGATCAGCTACACAATTGCTTGCAAAACAAACCACTACAGGACCTCATGATTCCATGGTACATTGGTACCTCCTAGTCTCTGTCCCTAGAATAAATTCATATTTTTTAAGACCATGTTCTTTATTCTAATTCAGATTTTTTAGGCTCGACAATCTGGTAAATGGAGTTAAAACAGTGATGCATTACACACCATAAGCTATATTAATTAATCTAGTGATCCATTCTGGCCTCAGATGCTACAAATTATTAAATATTCTAGGCGATTAAAATAATAACTGACACAAATAGTATACATCACTACAAAGTTCAACAAAATATTGAAATTCCACGTGCGGTTTGTTCTGACCAATGTGGGAGCTGTCAAAATCCCTCAAAGACAACAACACAAAGTCTGATAGAAGCAGAATTTTTATATAAAGTATAGACTTCTTTGCATGAGGATGCTATTGATTTTTAAAGCAATAGCAAATGAAATCACTCTTTGCAATACCTAATATGAATTAAGTAGTCCCTCAGAAGCATCTCTTCAAAGTGCTTTAGAATTAACTGCTCGATGGATTTATCCCCCACCTGAGGGAGCACAATGGAAACACACAATCCCGTTTCCATTAAAAAGGAAGACTGGTTTACATTCAACTAAAACTGCCTGATACAAACTACTTCATACATTAAATTTTCTGTAATATTTTACTCATGTTCATCCAGGTACCAGCTTGGGAGAAATCAAATTGGGGAATGCATTTTAAGTTGAAATGCAAACTTATCTTCAACAACAAGGCTTTTGTTGGAATGAGATAGACAGGATAGGGAAAGAAGTCACTATTCTGTGACTTAATATACCTTCCATTCAAATTTTGGAGAAACATGTGGATATTGGTTTGTGGGAACAAGATGGATGCTGATGTATAGCAACAGCTGATGTAGAATATGGTCCAGGGAAGACAGAAGCACAAATTATACATGATACATGAGAATCCACAGTGTGGATTATTATTGTGTATAATGCATTTAAAAGACAACAACCTAGGTCTCTTAAAGGCCAATACTACATTTATTCAAAAAGTTTTTAGGATTCTAAATGCGCAATGTGCAAAGCAAATGTAAGGAATGGTGGATCAAGCATCTTTGATGACCTTTTTTACAACTTTTTTCCACAGGTGTGGTGGAATGACTGCAGCTGGGTGCCAGATGCCCACCAAAGCCACTCCATCACTCCCCTCCTCAGCCAGACAGGGTGGAGGACATATAACAAAAAGCTTGTAGGTTGAGATAAGGACAGGGAGAGATCACTCAGCAATTACTGTCTTGGGCAAAACAGACTCAGCTTGGGGAAATTAGCTTAAATTATTACCAATCAAAATAGAGTAGGGTCATGAGAAATTAAACTAAACCTTAAAACACCTTCCCCCCACACT
Organism: Phalacrocorax aristotelis; assembly: GCF_949628215.1. Classification (NCBI taxonomy): domain Eukaryota; kingdom Metazoa; phylum Chordata; class Aves; order Suliformes; family Phalacrocoracidae; genus Phalacrocorax; species Phalacrocorax aristotelis. Next base: position 6,004,880 of record NC_134311.1, read on the forward strand.
TCCCTTCTTCCTGGGCTCAACTCCATTCTGAATTTTCTCTACTACCTCCCCTCCGGCGGCGCAGGGGTACGGGGAATGGGGGTTGTGGTCAGTTCATCACACACTACCTCTGCCGCGCCTTCCTCCTCACGGGCAGGACTCCTCACACTCCTCCCCTGCTCCAGCGTGGGGTCCCTCCCACAGGAGACAGTCCTCCATGGGCTGCTCAACATGAGTCCTTTCCATAGGCTGCAGTTCTTCATTAACTGCTCCAGTGTGGATCCCCCTATCCCCTCTCCATGGGGCTACAGGTCCTCTAGGAGCCTGCTCCAGAGTGGGCTTCCCACAGGGTCACAGCCTCCTCCAGGCATCCTCCTGCTCCAGTGCGGGGTCCTCCATGGGCTGCAGGTGGATATCTGCTCCACCATGGACCTCCATGGGCTGCAGGGCACAGCCTGCCTCACCACAGTCTTCATCATGGCCTGCAGGGGAATCTCTGCTCCAGCGCCTGGAGCACCTCCTCCCCTTCCTTCTCCACTGGCCTCGGTGTCTGCAGGGCTCTTCCTCTCACATATTCTCACTCCGCTCTCTGGCTGCAGTTGCTGTTGTGCAGCAGCGTTTCCCCCTTCTTAACTCTGTGACCCCAGAGGTGCTACCACCGTCGCGGATGGGCTCGGCCTTGGCCGGCGGTGGGTCCATCTTGGAGCCGGCTGGTGTTGGCTCTGTTGGACATGGGGGAAGCTGCTGGTGACTTCTCACAGAAGCCACCCCCGCAGACCCCCCCACTCCCCAAAACATTGCCATGCAAACCCAATATATTAGGCATTAATCCTGATTATTAGAAGATATCTGAATAAAGGTTCCAACCCATCAATAAAAATATAACATTACAAGGGAAACAAAATGATGAGAAGTACAACAGTTCAGCAGCTACACCTTTTTGACAGTATAGTTAATTCATTACTGCATTTCAGCAGAATTAGCTAAGGATTAAGTGGATTTTTTAGGACAGAAATGATTTTCTCATACCATTAATCGCAGCCTCATATCTGATTGAATAATGAAACTTTGAAAGCACTTTGACCAATGCCATTTGGAATTAACACTTCCTTTTTTTTTTGAGTATCAACAGTGTCTTTAACAAATAAATAAATGCATCTTAAGAAACTGAAAATTTTACTACCTATCATCACCACCACAGCTTTTAATCTGAAATTCCCTTTCCCTGCTTTTTTTAATGGAAGGTGAAACTTACTCCACAGAATACAAACAAGAGTCTGGGAAACTTATTATTTTTGTGTATGTGCATAATTTACTTTGTTGATATTTCAATCCATAGAGGGGACCTTTTTTTTTTTTCTTATTTACCTAAAAATGTTGTGGGAAATTTTTTGGAAAGTTTGATCGCCACTGAAGCTGCGAGAATGACCCAACATAAGGACAATGAAATGAAATAGAATACAGTCTATATAATCTCCTGTCCCCGTACCAACAAAATCAGTCTTGTCATATGATTTAGTTTCCCCTCAGGTTGACTATTTTAAATTTTATTGAAGGCAAAATGAAAATGCTAAATTTATATTTGTTGTGAAAACTTATTTAGTAACAATTACAAATTAAAATATCTCTTTGCATAATAGAAGTAATAATCTGAAAATAAAAAATACTTAAGTTAGCAGGACTTGCTGTATCTCAGATTGTTTGTTTTTTCAAGTCTGTGTTTTTCAACTAAAGCTTCAATAAAAGCTTAAATAGAACAACTTATTTCCACCCATTCAGTAGCTGTGATAGAAATTTTTTTCTTTCAGCAAATCCAAATTCTAGTGTCAAAGTCAACCTAAAGTGGAATTCCAAAGGATATTTAAGGAGGTTACGCTCATCCATTCAGAGCTTCTCAATTTTAATTTTCTCTGGTTGGGAAATGTATTATTCAGTGTGCTATTTTTTTAATCCAAATAAATAAACATATTATAGGTGGAGGGGAGGAAAAGGAGCACACAGAGGACCAATCAGAAACAAAGAACCTACAACATATTTTATTCTCAAAACAAACAGAAACTGCAGACAGAAGACTGTCTTTAATTAATTTTCTATTATGAACCAGTCATTTTCTTATTCTGTACATTCTACAAATAATTTCAACAGTAAAATGCAACGTAGTTTTACTACCAATGGGCTGTACAGTCTCTTAAACAAGGACCATGTTACAGATGAAACTTATCGTCTATCATGGCGAAATTTCAAGCAGTAAAAGACGATATTATTGTGAAACTGGTCATCATTTCTCAGCCACAAAAAGCACAGATGGAAATTAAAAGCAACACAGTAATGCATGAGGAGAACAAAGAGTTTCTGGTTTTCATTATGCACGTTCAGGGAAATAATTGCTACTTTGTTCATTTGTTGAAAAGTATTTGGAGGAAGGTTTTGGATTTAAGCCGCCTTACTTTCAAGATGATACAGTTCAGGTTTTCAAAACTACTGTATTGGTCACCTTACAATTTTGAACTATTGACATAAGACTGAAGGAAACAAACACTAAAAAAGAAAACCTAAACAAACAAACAAACAAAAATTTTGCATCTGAGAGCAAAACAAATGTTGCTTTCATTTAAACAACATTTTGACCAGAACAATCAGTACCTTGTGAAGGGAAGGAGGTCTGTAATGTGTAACAGCATGGGCATATGCAGCATATGGATGAACCACACCACATCTGCTGAACAGATGCAACAATGGGATAATTCTGAAATCCAGCAGTAGTCAAGCTTAAGATGCCTTATCCAATTCAGTCCATGTTCCCTTGGGGATGTGAACGCTATTCATTGGAATGATGTGCAATTAAGGGGTGGTATAAAGTTTTATCTTTCTGTCATTCTTAATACTCTTTCCCTGCACCTAAAAAATGAACATCCCCATTTTTCATCTTTGCCAAAGACTTATTTGGCATTGGATGCAGAATGGAACGTCACGAGGCCGAACACAAAGTGAGAGCTGAACAGCGACACCAAGTGGTTGTGTTTGTTCCTTCTGTTTTTGAAGAACCTTGGCTATGTAGAAGCACGTGGGAACTTCTAGTTTCTCCAGCCACACAACCAAAATGACTTTGAAATAAGATTACATTCATAGGCAGTGTACCTGCCCAAATCCATTAGGAGAAACAATCATCAGCAACTACAAAAAACCCAAACAATGCAAATAAAACAACTGTTAATTTTCTATTAAATGAAAAAAACAAAGGATGTACTGTTTCTTGGCATCACCTTCTCCAAGATGTTTGAACATCACTCATTGCTTTCTAAGCCAAAACAATTGCTTGCCTAATATCATGCAATTGTAAAATCTAGTTTTTTTGAAATCAAACAGTCTGAATAAGAGGGCTTAAGAAAAGGATGCATTTATTTAGTACTAGCACAGCCAGAACTTTATAACCAAGATAGTTTAGGCTCAAAAAAAGGGTTTCAGGGAACCCATCTGTAAGAATGGCAGGAACTGCAGATGGTCAGTTAGTCTGGAGAAAAAAAGTAAAGGTGATGAGGAAGGTGGAAACTAATATTTCCACGGTACCTAAAACAACACTCCCATTTCTTCCACTTGAGCCTGGTCTCTCACAACTGCATTAAAAATTGTTCCACTATGGTAACATTTATTTTCACTGATATTGATTAAGTACCTTATATTAAAACAAATACAGTCATTTTACTTAAAGATCCTGTTTAGGAGAAAAGACAGCAGTTGTCAAGAATCCACATGTAAAGTAGCCAGCATCACTCACAAAACAGTATCATTCACAGCTACATTGCCATTACGTGTGGTTGCTTTATAAAGCATCTTGAGAACTTGTTTAACAGCAAATGCAACTTGCTTTGTCGCCTCAGTAGACCCTGTTCTAAAATACTACTCTGTACCTAAATAGTTAATTGAAAAGTAAGGTGATTTAAACTCTTGGGTGCTTGTGGGCTCCAATATTATCACAAACACTGTATTATCATTTGCCTTCAGAAGGAGCAAGGTTCTTCATTATGTTTGGGGGTTTTTTGCTAACTGAGGTCATGAAAGCTAACAAATGGTGCCACTCTCAAACGGTTAGGTTCTGAATTCAACAGAATTCACTTTCTACCAGGACTTCTCTGTAACTTGCCACAGTTCATAGAAACAGAGCGTTTGCTTTACAAAAACACTGAGTTTTCTGATCACCCAATGTTCGGGATACTACCATGCAGAAGCAATGATGACTGTTAGTGGCTCGTTGTGAGAATTATATAGTGCACATCTCAGTATAAAACTTCTGTGTGTTTCCATAAAAAAGAGGTTTTATCTTACCAGGTTTAATTTAAGAACCAGCAAATATAAGACTAACTTCATACTTCAAATAAAAGCCATCAGTAAGTCCCAACTTTGGATAACTAATATCTGTAGGTGCAACAGCAGGTGAAAGTCATCAGCATTGAGCAATGGGCTGGCAAACTGGCGGAGACAGCAATTTGTTTGCATGTCACTGACTGCATCTGATGTTTCACCACACTTCTCCAGCTGACTGATTCTGACAGAATCCTGAACTTCTTTTTACATCTCAGATGAAAATGTGTCATAACAGATCATGAACAACCTGATTTAAAATAATTCAGTTTTTTATTTCATTCTTTAGAACGTGGTGTAAGCAAGAATTTAATACACCCCGACATGAGAGATTTGTGTTAAAATTATTTTATTGGATTCTTTACTTTTGTGTGTGTCTTGGTGTGGTTCTGTATTGGAGTGGCAGAAGGAGCCAAAAAGATATATAGACACTATTTTCTGATAAGTCTTACAAAGTAAAAGGTCAGAATTTTCAGCAGCCCAGAATCTAAAAAGCAATAAAATACACACACAAGTCTCTCCTAAAAGTAATAAAATTTAATATTGTTTTCATGAGTATCTCTTACTATTCCCTTTTTTTTTTTTACATTCCCCCACCCCATATTCATTAGTTTTAACCTCACTATATTCCAGTATTAATTTAAACATACTTTTCATTCAGGAAGGTATACAGACTTATCTGTTATGTTATTTTCATCCTTTTTATTTCTATTAAGCAAAGTTAGTTTGACATTTTCAGAATTTAATTTGTCCTTAAAAAACTCTCAGGAGAAAACAGAGGAGAGAGAAAAGTTCTATGATGTGAAGATGACAAAGGGTAGCCAGAACGAAAAACTGGAGAAAGAGAAAGAAAAAGAAAAGGAGAAAAATATATCAATTCTATCCACAAGGTGAAATTAATTAAATAAATAATTATAATTTAAAAAAATAAATCCTTTCATAGAAAGATTTATCCTAATTATAGCAGAATTCTACAGGATTTTATTCCAATTGAATTCTTTCTATCAGCAATTCCAGAAGATTAGTAAGATCTGAGAAAGTGAGATGAAGTTCCATTTTCACATGAAAGTTATCTGTAAAAGCTACAGCACTACTATTAAAGCAAGAAATAAACAGCAAGACTACTTAACATGCAGGTCTGCCTACTGCTGTACAACTAACTTCTTGGTGGATAATTTATATCAGATTTAGACAGGCAATCCATGCTTATTAGTTCAAATAAAACTAGAATTAATCAGAAAGCTATACAAGAAATAGAAGCACAAGTGAAAGAGAATAACCGAAAGCATTGAATGCAATCTAAGAAAAAAAAAACAGCAAATAAAATCAAAACTAAAGGAAACAAAATGAGAAAAGCTAATTTGGACATTAATGAAGAAATGATAAATAAAAAGTATTTTTAACATTTACAGAAATTTAAATGGCATTTAGTAAGACATTATGTTCTTATTTGTTTACACATCATATAGGGAACATCTACACTACAAATTAATTACAGTTGTTTTTACAACGTCAGACAACTTATTCCACAACACTTGTCACAAGAGAAGCATGTGGATGTTACTACAAGGCTGATCAGGTACCTCTTACCTTACATTTGTTCTACCAATGTTTAAAAATAAACACTGAAGACTGAACAGATATCCTTCTGTTGAACTTCCCCTCCCTTGGACTGTGCATTGGCCATTTTTTCCATGTAAAATAAATACCAGATTCCTACCAAAAATATAGGAATTTGGAAATTTGGGATCAAAACAAGTATTTGCCAGGTTTCCTATTCCCCCCCCGAGTTTTTTGTTTTGTTTAATTTTGTTGTTTGTTTATTTGTTTATGTGTGGGGGTTTTTTGTTTGTTTTGTTTTTCTTTAATATCATGTCACCAGTTTTATAGGGACCAGTCTGGATCTCTACAGTTTCTAAGAGCTTGGAATAATTTGCTAATCTCTCAGCTGACACTTTTACTCCTATTGTCTTTCAGGACACTAATAGTGTTACAATTTTTAGCACAAGTCTGTGGTTTATTTTGTGCTTTCTTGGATTACAAGCTTTAATTGCTCAATATGTTTGTTAAAAGAGGTGTTCAATGAAACACTAAGAAGGTACTAAATAATATTGGTATATGCATTTACACAGTAAGTTAGGTAGCCAGGTAGGCGTGATTTTTTTCAATTCCTATGTCAGAAGATAAAGGCCCTACATTCATTATTTCACAACAAATACTAGAACAGGATATATAGATACCGGATCTAGAAACAAGACAGGGGAACATTAATGTTGTTTACATCAATCTAATAAACCAGTAGGTAAAGTAATATATTTTGGTACGTTTTTGTCTGGCAACCCTTCGATTGTTGTAATAGCAGCAATCCCAGCCTAGTAATCAAGGTGGAAAATGGTTCTTTCTTACAGCACATCTCCCTATAATATTACAAGCTTTCCAAGGTTGTACTAAGGAAAGGCTGGGCTGCAACGGTAACTCATGTTCACCATCACTGGATGGTGATATCTCAATTTTGATTGAGATTTGAGTAGAAATGTGTGGCTGCATGTGCAAATAACAACAGAGGTCAAAGAGAACAATCAGGGGTACAAAACACTGTACAAACTAAGAACAGCATAAGTTACCTATTATCAAGAAAATATTCACAAAATGGATACATAACACAAAATATTTAGTTGTTATGTGATAGTAAACAGAAAGAAAAGCTTTTTGTATTTTAAATTAATATTTAACTCTCCCTTAAACAGCCCTTTTCATTACAAGTTGGAACAAGCTAGTGCAAGGTACCCCTGTTGTACAAGGCAGATAAACTTCCGTTGTGCTATGCCACCATCAGCCATCATCTATTAGATGAAAAAAAAGTATATTTTGATCTCTTTACATGGAACACTGCCCAGTTTGGAGGAGATGAGAACTTCATATTTCTTTCTCTCACCCATTAACTGGCTACTTCCCACTGCACCTTCCTCTCTATTAATCTAGCATACCAGTGCAGACAGAAAAAATGTCACCATAATTTTCGTTGAGCAAAGAAGGAATTTATTGCCTGTGTACTTCAGCAAGCTTACTTCGGTAAGCTTCCATTCTTCCACGTTCTCAGCTCTGGCTGAAAAACTGCAAGCCCTTCAAAATCTCAATGTAAATTTTTATTCTGCAGAAACCAAAGGGCTGCGTGGGCAATAGTGATAAGAGACAGAAATGTGCTTACTATCTTTTTCTGGTATAGGGGGGAGACAAAGCCCTGCAAGTTGAAAGATCTGCTAGATCCATTGGCTTAGCATAAGTACCACTAAGCCTGGGGATTTTCCCAATGCCAGCTGAAGCATCTTTTTTAGAACCTGAAAAACATAACAACATCGTATTTTTATTCTCTCTTAATTCACACTCACTTCTCATCTGCACTTTTATAATGTGAAAATGCATTATTGTGTCCTGAAAGTTATTTTTTCCCCCCATAGAATAGTTTGTACTACGTTTTTCTTCTGACAAGTATTTTATGTACATTATCTAGGTAGCATATGCATCCCATAAAATTGCTCTGTTGGTTTTTCAGTATATTGCAGACCTGGCCATGAATTAACCAGTAAGTAGTTTGAAATAATATTCTGCTTCTCAGACTGGATTAAATACCAGCTGCTTTGATCAAACATGCAAAAAAATCTATTACTTTCTAATGAACATAATGTTCTACAATCAACCTGATTTGTATTATGTAGGGAATTACAATTTTGCTCATTGTTGCTGGGAATGATATACTCCAATACAGCATCAGCCAGGCCTCAGAGATAAGAGGCTTTAAGGGTTTAATTAGAAAGATTTTTAGTCTTAAAGATATGCAAAGAAGATTAATACTAGTGGGCTTGAAAGCTACATGTGATCTCTGATGACAACTCCTGCTTTGAGGCAAATACTTGTTTTCTAATTAAAACCCAAAGTACTAAAAATGCTTTGAAGAGACTTGTGCAGCCATTCTTATTCTCCAGTCGCAGTGACAATCAAAATATTGACACTAATCTGGATCTCTGCACTCAGAGGTACTGAGGGAAACAACTGAGATTTGCAGCATTTGCCCATGGAAATTTCCCATAGACCTATAGCTGTCAGTTACAGTAATCACCATTACCTATACATGCTCATTACACACATGCATTGTCACTAAAAGAAAATCACCTGCATCATAAGTTTTTTATGTAGTTGATAAAAAATCTGAGTTTTCTATACACTTATTGAAGGTGAATAATTGGGATTATCTGATTCTATCATGGGAACCGTTGTGAAACAGTAAAAACATGTCATTAGAAATTAATGAAATGTCATTTTGTCACTCATGAGCTTTACAAAAACCCCACTGGAAGGACACAGAGGTTTTGTGAACTGCACCGGAGCAGGAGTCTTAGGACAAATACACTGCAGTTTATAATATGCAAACATCCTAATCACGGTTCAGAAGTTGAATGGTAATTCTACACACAAGTTAAAAGAACTGAAGAGGAAATACAAGCTGAGACAGGAATGGTGAGATCAGATCTAAGAAGCAGAATGGGGATGGAAAGACAGAGACCCAGTCTAATACATCTGTAGATTAATTTTCTAAATGCATTTTGTACTTTTCTGTGAGAGAACACAGTTCTACAACTTTATATTCTAATCTTGGAGTCTCCTCATATTGAGAGTGGTTGTGGCAGGTACACCTTGTTCACACTAGACATTAAATAGAAGTCTTTAACAGATGTCTTCCTGGCACTGTGAGTGCTGCAAGTGTTATAATAATCTTGGCAGCTAAACAGTCATAATTAGATGTCAAACAAGAAGTCCCATTTGAATAAACAAAACTTTTTTATGCCACAGTGTGCTCCAAATATTGTATCATAGTATGCTAAATGTCTGTTCTGAAGGGAACAAGATGGTAAAGATTTTGATGATGTAAAATGGTATGTCTTACCTATGAAAACTGTTAACTTTAGATAGACGTGCAAAAAGCAGCAGCTCCCAAGGAACTTTTGTCTTCTTTACCTAAGGCAGCTGATATCATTATTATTAACAGAAAAAAAGGAAAAGAAAAAAAAGAAAAAATCCCAAACCCGTCCTGTTTACGTGTAGAAATTAAAAATAATATATTAGCCGAAAATAAAAGATGTACTTTATTTTCATAAGAAAAAATAATAAAAGAAAACAAGCAAGCAGAAAAGCAACAATAGTTGCCAGATGAATCTTTTGGATCTTACTGTACTTTCCTTCCCCTGCTACCCATGCACTGTACAAATACAGACAGCAAAGATGCAAAGAACACTTTTGATGGCAGTTGTTCTTAAAAAAGTAGGAAAGCAAGAGAATAATGAAGTTAGATCTCAAGATGACCAGACGTATTTCTTTCAAACGCCAACAAGAACGGCAAAACAGATGTTGAAAGCATAATTTTCAGCACTGGAGAAGTGCTCGTTTGTGTTATGCAGCTTTACTTCTGCATTGCATATTTGATCTCAGCCTGAATTCAAGTCTTGGCTCAGAAGGCATCCCCATTCACTACTGTTTTATCCAAATTAAGACAGCAAGCTATTTGTCCCAAAAAACAGGCAGTACCTTACTAAAACCTGCAACTGCCAACCACCAGTGCTTCACACCCAAGACTAGTATCTATGATTTTTTTTTTTGACACATGTGTCAATGTTATTCATTCATAGCTGTGAATAGACACATAGGCTAAAGTGTGAAGGCACAGATTTCAGGTGAAAGGCTGAGGAGAAACTAGGACATCCAATCAAAATTACTAACTTAAAGCAATAGCAAAACTAGGTGAGGAAATCCTTTTAGCTAAGAGTATTGCCTTACTCATCCACAGAGGTACCCACCCATGGGATTACACAGAGTCTATATGGAAAGACAATCTGCTTGGTAGAAATTGATGACTTCTGGCTACCACCTCTGATGAGAGAGCCAGATACACGTAAACATTCATCCTTTTATTCTGTTGCCCGATAGTCTGAGCATCTGACTTCACCTTGCAGTAAGGGAGGAGTTTCACACATCAAAGGCATAAGGCTTAGTTAAAACATATCAAGCACTAACAGCACCTGAACTACTTTTTTCCTGAAGTACAACAACTTAGCATCAAATGCAGAAGAAGTTAGAGTTTGCTCTGGACTGGCCCCGGGTCTTGCAATAGTCTCAGTCCAGAAGTAGTACCTTAGAGGAGCTAAAGTGCAGGGTTAGTCCACAATCAGTTTGAACACAGCTTGATTCACTCTAAGCAATGCTCAGCTCCTGCTGATGGTGTATACACCACCTCACGTGGTGTACACCAGCCTGATGTACCTCTGAGGTATAGGCAAAGGTACTTGAAATATGCTTCTCATTCTGTATGAATACCTCAAGGTAGGTTTTCTTCCTTACCAGTATATAAGTCTCGCAGCACAGATGTGCACTGACTGGTCTTACAGATCTCAGCCTATATGGGGCCACCTATAACATTTCTTTCTTCTCTTCACTTTTTTTAGGTAAAGATTGCTTACGTATGCTAACACCCCAACACTAAATTTGCACAAGTGGTGGAAGCAATTTATTTACCTACTCTTATCTGGTTGTCTTTTCCCTTCAAATATGTGTCACTCCTAGTTTCCTTACAAACCTGATGAGCATAATTCTACTTACTAATCAAATAACTGGGCTGTTAGCATAAATTAATAAAGTTATGGAGGACTTCCCTAGCACATCACAAAGATTGTTCACTTTGAGTATGAACTGATGGGAAGGTCGTCATGAAGATAAAAGCAATCATATCACTAAGCTTCAGAATAACTATACATGGCGCACTGGCTTGCATATAGAAGGCAACTATAACTCAGGCACTTCCAAACTTTGGCATCATTTCAAAGCATAAATATCTTTAAAGTACATGTAATTATACCATGTGTAGAAGAGATTTTAGATCTCTTCTTAATTAGTAATGACTATGGAACTTAAGGTTTTTAGTTGCCCAGGATAAAGGTTATGATATCAACAAGGAGAATCCAAATGTTGGAAAGCGTCACCAGGTCTGCATCTTTCCTCAGCACTGGCTGAACCCTTTGTACTGTTGGCCAAGCAATTAAGCTATAAATGATTATTGTTCACAGCATCACAGTATTTATTCAAAATGCAGAAGTAGTCACATAACCAGATTCCATTTTACTGTAATGGCAGCTCCTGTACATGAGTTTACTCTTTCTGATTAATAATAACATTTCTCTTGTTAAGAGCAAGCTACTATGGAATTGAAGATTCTATATATGTAAAAACCTGGCAGCTACATAAACCTTCTGTACACACCATTCTTTGGTTCTGCTCCTCTTTCCCATCATTCATAGAATCACAAAATAGTTGAGCCTGGAAGGGACCTCTGAAGGTCATCTTGTCCAACCCTGTGCTCAGGCAGGGTCAGCCAGAGCCGGTTGCCCAGTGCCATGTCCAGATGGCTTTTGAATGTTTCCAGGAATGGAGACTTCACAAACTTTCTGCTCCAGCGCTCAGTCTCCCTCACAGTACATCAGTGTTTCCTTTAATTTTTTTATTAACAGGATTACTTTTGTTTTTAAAGTAACAGGTTTTATTTCTGCATAAGTTCATACACAATGATACAGCTATTAAATACAATTAATATTTGGTGTGCTTACTGGCATTCAGAAAGACAAAAAAGGAATAAAAAAGGGGGGGAAAGAGGGGGACAACAAAGAAAAAAAGAGAAAAAAGCTGTCGGAAATATTAACTGAAGTTATTACAGACCCAGAAGAAAAAGAGGATTTCCTAGTAGCTGAGCTGATTTGAAATATCTGAAAGGTGGGGAAGATGGGAAAGTCCAGGAAAGGCAAGTCTGAGTAACTCAAACAATGAACACATCCCCATAGATTTGTTTCTCACTGTAACAACATGTAACTGCAAGAGAGTTATTCCCAGTCTGGAAAAAATATAGGATTCTCAGCTGTGATATTCTCTGCTTCCCCCTGATTTGCTAGACATGTCACATTTGGCTGATTCCCCACTGAGTTACGATTTAACCTAGCATCCTAAGGCAACCCTGCACTGAGTAAGAAGACATTCTTGGCAGTGTTCTGTTTCTAGATAATTTAGTACTAAAATATAGTAAAAGTACAAACATGGCACTGTATAAAAGGAGAAAGGTAGAAATGAAAAATTTTCAAGACAGTTTGCTTGAACTATATGACAAAGACAGAAGAAAGAAATCCATCACAGGTGAAATTAATCTTTGGAATAATCATTATTTTTTGTATAAAGTTAAGCATTAACTACCAGTGGAATAAGTTCTCCTAAAGTTATAGAAAGTTTATAAAGTATGTTAAATATCTACATAAGTATGTTGGAAACAAGGAGATGGGGTGAATTTCAGAAGGCAAGTTTTTTGTGCCTGGTACATACCTGTACTAATTTTACTACATAGAAGACTGCACTCTTTCAGTTTGGGTATACTCTATGAGTCATAAGATGGGGTTTTTGGTAGGCAACTTCTTCCATACTTATGAATATTTCACTCATTAATTGCACTTAAATCATCATAAATAAGAGGTTTTAAGGATAAACCTTCTTCCTTTTTGATGAAGTGGCTAATTTTCAGTTTTGATTATATTTTTTATTTTTGAACTTAAACAGTTAAAAGGGAACACCTTTTAGAAGAGTTCTGAAAACAACAAATTTTACTGTCAACCTTATAATTCCTAACAAGGCAAAATAAAAACCTAAATGAATACTGTAATACTCAAAATTACTTAGGTCTTATTAAGAGATCATATAATTAACTGAAACAACATTCATATAAAATAAGTTTGTATATTTGGATTTCTATATTTTAAATACCTTTGTACAGGACTTTGGTGACAGAAATGTTTATTAGCATTATATAACACAAAATCTGCTGGCTAAAGCTTCATTTCTGTGTTGGATCTTTTCATGACCTTCTGAAACCCCTTCAAAGTGATGCAAATATCAGTTATTCCAGTTTTCATTATATACAGTATATTATGCCTAAGCTCTAAATCTTAACAAATTGATTATTTGCTGGAATTAATCTTAGTACAAGACTGCTTATTTGGGTTTTGGGTTTTGAAAATGACTATTTTTACTTACTTATTCTGAAATGCCATGTGAGACATTGATATCCCTTTTACTTTTCTTTTTTCTCCAGTTGGTTTAAAAATATGTAAGTAGGTCTAAAGAAACCAAAACCACAGTGTGTAATTAAGCAACAAGTTGTAAATTAACTAGCTATTTAAACTAGAAAATAATCATTCGTAGTTAAGGTTTTAGAGAAGGATGTGACAAGAGTTAATATGTAGTAAAAGAAAAGAAGCCTAGATAAAATTCTTGTATTGTTTGAAACAAACCAGTCGATTTGGGTGAATTAATTCCTTGGGTTACTGCAGAAAGATTTTTCTGAAGTTTGTTCTAAGCTCAAAGAAGACAGCAGTTCTGTTACGGGAGACAGAAGAAATTAGTACTAGCACAAATTATTTCAGGCATGTCTGAAAGCAGAGAGTAAGATTAAGCAGGGCCACGGCAAATACAATTAAACTTTCAGGTACAATACACACCTTATTGAAAAGACTGCCACAAATTTCAGTAAGGATAAAAGGATACTTCCTTTATACTTTTTCTCCAATGAATTCACACACGTGTCACAAGAAGGAGAAAGATTAAAAAAAAAAAAAGAGTAGGAGAGAAAGAGGATCATTTCCTAAAATTACTTGGGCTCTTTTTCTAGCGATTCTCTACCCTTGAAAAATTATCAGACCTGATCTCCATCACCTTTGCCCTTCCATTCCTTGGCTCTGATTTTCTTTCTGTCCTCATTATTTATTCATTTAGTCTCACTTGCTGGGACACTTACCTATGTCCCATGTTAACTGGCACCAGTTATGTGTTGCCTCACAAAAATAACTAGGTGGAGCTCATCAGTGAGGTCACCCTCTTGAGGTCACACTTATCCTCCATGCCTGATAATTAAAACCTAATGTTGATAAGCTCAGATCAGTTTTCAAATGATAAGATATAAGCCTTTAAACAAGCACAACTAAAATACTCTCAAAAAACAATTCATGGTGCCTGAAAGTTATAACCATTGTAAGTCAGGTTTCTGAGTGCTTCCTAGGTACCAGATGCAATGGTGGCTACATGTCAAATTTCACCTTAGCAAAAATCACCTTAGCTTTGATTCGTAAAAACGAATAAACCCCACCTCATGTACACAGTGGAAGACAGACCTTTCATGTACTTTTAGAATTTCACATAAGCCACTTTGCTTTTTAACATGTTTTAACTTGTCACACAGTTTGCATTATTTTAAATCTCTGTATCCTGACAGTTTCAAACAGATACTCATGTAACTTCCTTCCTGTTTCACTATTCTCAGTATTAGCAGAAAATATATTAATGAACGCAGATGGGACAACCCAGCCCTACCTGTTCAATATTATCAGCAATCAAAATATAAATGCACTCTGGGACAAGGATTGTCAGGTAATGTCATGCATTCGAAACCAAAATGCAGGATGGCAAGAGAAGTACATACATACACGTGCTAAAGTCTACACAAAGCTGACATCTCCAAGGAGTGTCATTATCATTCATTAGTTTACCACAAATAAAATAATCCTCCTCCTCCAAAAGTGAAAGGTTAAAAGGTTGAAGAATGTACCAGTATCTTGAGTCTTACCTTCTGTTTATGAAAAGTTTGACATTAAGAGGATCATGTATGTCAACCATGACTATGAATCCAATGACAGTAAAACAAATTAAAATATAACCTAGAAAAGAAGTGCTGTATTCTATCAAATTAAAGATTTCTTAAATCCAAAAGAAAAAGTATTTTAGGAAAAGCAATCTAGAATCCCCATAAATTTCTGCATTAGTCATAACTGTATAAGTCTTACATGGCTGATTTAAGTTTACATTGAAGACCTGCCTAAATATTTCCATAGCATGAATTCTAGGGAAAAGATTTTCCTTAAATCTGAGTTGTCCAAATTTCCAGCATGCCTACAATATCCCTGCAGTTTATCATTCTTTAATTTATGGTTATAAAAACCAAACCATTTTTCAACAAAACATCTATGGGTTTTAAGTGTCGGGCTCCAGAAAACATTAAACAACTTCAGATGTTGGTCACGTACTTTTTGAATAACCAGAGGGCTTTTTGTCCCCCAAGATCATATGCAAATAAATATACTTAAAATGTTTGAATTTACTAATGTTTAGTGCAAATGTTCAATCACATCTTAAAAAAAACCAAAATCCACATAAATAAAAGCTATACCACCATCCACATTGCAAAAGATAAACAAATGTAATATGTATTCATGTCCAAAAAGATCTGAGAAAATTCTAAATTTTGGAAAGTGTTCCTAATGCAACATGACTGTTACAGAAAAAGTGAAATACAAAAATCATCCTGTGTATGCAATAGATTGACTCAAAAGCATAAAATACACATTTTTAATATATAATCTAAATTTCAGTTAAACTGTATAATTCATATCTGTAAATTATATCTTTCAAATAGCATAACACCAGAGTGTAAAATTCCAGAAATATATTCTTACAAATAGCAGCAAGTGCACAGTCAAAAGACCAATCAATTGCTATTAGATTCAATGTAATTAAGCTTGGCACAGCTGCGCAACAATATGCACACTATAAAATAAAGAAGCAGGAAAAACAGCAGTGTGATACTTTGGTGCAAAACCACCAAACATATGCTGTAAAAGCATGCTTCAGGAGTACTTTGGTGATATTTTCAACTCTTCATCCTTCATTGCAAAATGTTTTGGGTCCTCAGTGTAAAAAGCTGTAGATAAATTGGTGTATATTCAGCAAAGGGCCACCAAAATGCTTGGGGAAGAGGAGCATTTGACCTGTGAGGAGAAGCTGAAGAAGGTAGACTGTTTTGAACTGGAGGAAACTACCATCAGCCTCCTAATGCCTCTAAGACTGTATCTGAGAAAACAGAAGCTTTTTATTGATATGATTTCTGACTGAAAATACAGAAAAGAAAAAATAATCCATATACAGATAATTGAGCTTGCCAAGACAGGTTGTTTCGAGTCTCAATTAGTCAAAGCCCAGCGCAGCTAGGTGTGAATATATTGTTGATCCTGTTCTGAGCAGGATTTTGAACTAAACAATTTCCTTAGGCCCCCTCCATCCTCAGTAATTCCATGATTCATAATACTAAGAAAAGTTGGGAAGATGATGAAGACTTAAAGTTATTAAGAATGATTTATTTTAAATCTGAAACATAAAAGCATTTCAATACAAAGGGATGACATCTCTCTACATTTTGCTAGGGCGAATGGTGCCTGTGTTCAGGGATCAGACAACATCCATATAAAATAAAAAAAAAAAATAGTGAATCAGCTCAGAAAAGAGGAGCAAGAAGACCTGTTGGAAATAAAAGGGGACTAAGCTAATGTGAGTTAAGAGATGAGATGCACAAGCCAGGGTAGGTGACACAATAGAGAAGGGGCCTTCATATGGTAGGAGCTGAGGAAGAGAAGTGAGCATCAGCAGGAAGGCAAGAGGCTGTAGGAGCACAAAGGGAAAATAAGACTTGCAGAAGAAGAGAAGGTCTTGTCAAAGAGAAGGTCACAGCTTACTATATCTTGTGGAGTGAAAGACAGTAAGCAGGGTGATTCTGGTAGATATAGTACTTGAGATTATCACAATAAGTCAGACAAAGGTGAGATACAATGTGATGTTTTTTAAAAAAAATCCAGCATTTGCAATAAATAACAAATCTTGGAGGCATTAATTCCTATTTATTTAATTCTGTATCATCCCCTACTAGTCCTGATGCTAGGCTTCTTACTTATCATATATGAAGCCATTACAGAAATTATGTCAAACCATCAGAGCCAGAGATGAAGAACTGAGACTGTTTCGTCAAAAACACTGAGTATGAAACACTGAGAAGCATGTGTAGTTGAGCTGCATAAGGAAAGATGTTCTATTTTTACCCAGTGTGACTAGCTATAATATTAATTAGAACTTATTTTGCACTTTTTAAGCCATGGTCACAAATGAAAGTTAAGTTAAAGATTAGAAGAGCTTTACAGAATATCAAGAAAAGTCAATCCTAAATCTGTTGTTTCTAAATGGCTAGTATAAAAATAGCTTAACTGGGAAGAATTAAACTTATATCTTCCCTATAATTAGTCTTGAAATCCAGGCACCCGTAAAGTTTATCTTTTAAATAAATTCACTAGATTGAGAATGGACTTGACTTTAGTTGGAATGCAAAATCCAATTATTATCTTAACTTTTATTTTTTTACTGGATCTAAACTAAGATATAAAAACTCTTCTCTAGGGTCCCAGAATTCTGTTTCCTTGGAGACATAAGGCTTAGAAGTGGTACATCACCTAGAGAAGCAACAGATTCTATAATAGAAGCAAGTCTCTGTCCAAGTTAAATCACAAAACATTTACTGAACTAAACTATAAACATCAATTTTTAAATTTTTTTTTTTAAATTGAGGCATGGAATATGGTCTGAGCTAGCTTTCAGATTGCCTTTGCAGTACTGAAGTCACTCCTTCACTCATTAGCAAACCCTAGATAAATGACTCTTTCTCTGAACTAAGTGTTTGATTACCTACATAGGTGAATTCTAGTGCGACTATCTCACCATGGAATCCTGCACTTCTGTTTGTGGGTTGTACAAACTTTTTCTGATAGTGTTGAGCCCTGCTTTAGAAATCCAAGACCTTTGTACACAGCATTATATACAGTAAGCTGTGCAATTAAGTAGCATGTGGAATCAAGGAAATATTATTAATTTCCCTTCAGCTACTAGCAAGTAAAAAAAAATTTAAAGAACAAACTTGTGGAGCATGGTTCTTTTTGGTACTTTAAGAATTTAAAGTAAGTTACAAAGAAATATCAGTAAGCACTGGGTACTACATTTTGTCACTTCCAAATTAAAGGTTGTGTATTTTTGCTTAGAACTGATTGTTTCAATTAAGCAGTGTTCCCATTCTCACATAATTATCTCCATATAAGTTGTCATTTTACTTTCAAATAGCAGACTGGAGACTACTCAGCTCCTAACTAGAAAGAACAGTTGTGTTTTTAAGTAAACAAAGATATCAAGAACTGAAAACATTCTTATGCTGCCTGCCAAAAATACTGTAACTCTGCCGGGATTTTTAGCAGTCATTCTACTGCAATCACTGATGAAGTATGTTGTCAAATGTCATATACTTACATATTCTGGGAAAATTCTGAGGATCTCTGATGCTGACATCTGTAAAAAAGATAACTGAAGGAAGATTATACATTGTAATTACACAAATTCCCAATGTTAAAAACATATTAAAGGCCTCTTTTGCATTTTCCAAATATGTGATTCCCACTAAAACTACACTAATTGTTTTTATGCTGGACTTCACTGATATGTAGAATTTATTTATCAGTCAACTAAATGAACACAATACATCAGTCTTTTTCTTCCATATCAGAAGTTGCAGGCCACACAAGGTGTTTTCTGCATCTTTCTTTTAATTTTTCTAGTGCCATATGGCCAGGAACTACTCAAAGCTATTTTACAAACTCTTACCCTCTCCTTGCAGAGAAAAAAAAAGAAAAAAAGAGAGCGAGAGCAGGAGAAAGGGGGTATATAGGGAAGCACAAAATCAGAAACAGAATAACGTGCTTTTTCTGCTCAGCACTAACAGTGTACGTACAAATTTAAACACACCTCCTAGAAAGGTAAAATTTTAAGATTAATCAGGCAAAATGTCGATATTATACCCAAATATTGATACACACATACTAATTCACAGATACCCTGTTTTCCAGAACCTGCAAGGCTTCGATCTGAGGTTAGGTTCAGAGACATTTATTGTCCCTGGGTGAGAGCAGCAGGGATCCTTACACTGCAACCCATTAGTCTTGACAGTATTTTTTTAGTCTAAAAATAAAAGCAAACAAAAAAAATCCCCTGGTTTTGTCATGAAAACATGACAATCTTGATTTAGGATTATCTGTTTACTTGCTAAATAGCCAGATTTCAAACGGATGGTAGGTAAAGCAAGCACACTAAATAAAATGTGACTCATCTACCACAGTTATAAGTAATTACCAGTTTTTTAACCACTTGCATAACTGGTTAAAATGTAATAACGAAATACAATATTAATACCTAGACTTGTACTACCACGTTCCTTTCAGGTATTTAAAAATGCATTACTAAGTCAATTTGGCCTAAAAATATTCAGGTATGCTAAGTATATTTATCACCCCGTTTATAAATAAGGAATTGTACGCAAACTATGAAGTTCCATCAGAGAGAATTTTTGGTAAAGCTAGAATCAAAGCCCCTCCTGTGATTTAACCTGCAGCCCATCTTGTTAGCTTCAGCTAATCCAGCCAATTGGCTAGATGTTAATCACCACTACAGAGCAATGACTTACAGTGTTCTTGAGAGAAAGAATTAACAGATCCGTGGCAATCTGTCCTCCACAGCAATTAGCACAGTCCACTACTTTACCAAGAGGCCATGTCAGGAATAGATTATGAAATAACACAGTGTCTGTTCAGCATTTCCTTATAAAATTATTGAGATGACATCCAGCAGGAAACGAGCAGTCATTTGGCCATTACCATGTCAAATCGCTTGTAGAATAGGAGCGAATTACTTCAAACAAATGACTACACCAGGGAGGAGGCTCAAGCCTTTTTAGCTTTCCTGGTAAATCTGCACCTGACATTGAAGGCAGCTGGCAGGGTTTCTCTGCACACCTTCTAAGCCTCTCAAGAGGAAAGGATAACATTGTTGGCAGGAGCTCCTGATAAAACCATGTTGAGTGGGATGATCAAGCAGCCTTAAAGCCAAAATGTAATTTCCTTGCTGATCCTCCACATTAGAATGGCATCTTGGCTACACCCTCAGCCCTTTTTTGAGCCAGCAAATATATCCTTAGGGAGAAAGCATGCATCAAACAGTGCTAATAATCATATTTTTACTGTTTCAGGGACCATTTCATGGGTGAGAAGAGCTTAGTTCAATAAAAGCCTGGTTCCAACAAAGCTCATAAGCTTGTGCTTAACTTCAATCACAGGAACATTTACATTAAAATCTCAGAATAACTTGCACTTAAAATTTAATATATGCTTAAGAGCTTCAGTCAGTTGGATCACAAAGAAAAGAAAAATTGGTGTTAACATCACATTATTCTAACTGAAAAAAAATACCAAGGTTGAAGAGTTAAAAAGGGAATGCTATGAGAAACTGATGTACTGGATGCAGTCAGAAAACACTTAAAAACCTTCCACTTTCTTTGCTGAGATTTCTTGTTTAGTAAACAGAAGCTTCAATTCTAAAAGTGTTTGCACAGACAGAATGTGGGACTGTATGCACTTTTACATGTCTGTAACACCAGATATGCATGCAAGTCAGGAATGTAGGCTTCTCTAATTTTGATTTGCATGAAGGCATATCCTGTTTTGGATTCCGTCAAAGGATCTTAGGTTCATACAAATCAGTACATACTATCTTTTATTGATTTTGCTGTGAAAAACTAAGTTTAAACATCTGACTACCAACAGACTGACTTTTCTTTAGCATAATAAATTGGGGAAGGACATTCACAGTCACTTTTTCAGAATTTGTTAGATCTGTTATAGGAGTTGTGAATCATCTTTCATGCCAAGCTTTAGAGTATCGATAGGGATACTCAGTGTGGCTTTTGTATGTATATGTGCCCAGTGCATTGTCTCCTTTTATATTCAGCAAGACTCCTGTGCCCATATCTGAGCAAAGTTAGTACTCAGAACTGTAATTCTATAGCCCTACAATGACGCCGAAACAATGTGTTCTAATCTATGAAATATATACATTTTCATGAAAGATAATATGTATCTCCAAAGGTTTTTCTAATTGCATTAAGCGCCTTTCAACCTTGGATTACTGCAGTGAAAATGTGTATTCTTTAACGAATCAGACAGAGCAGCTTCCAGAAGCAGATGAAGGTACTTAATTCAGTTTGCAGTTTCATTAATGCACACTTCAAAATAATTTAGAGACATACTCAACAGTGGTAATTCCCCTATGATTTTATCTGATATGTCTTTACCTTTTTTCATTATCATTATTTAGTACTTGTTCAAAGGTAAAAAAAGCAATATTCTGCAACTTCACATCATATTTTTATGATACACAACACTGGTAATGTTGTATGTATTTGGAACCCAGTTTATTTGCAAAACTAGTGACAAATTCCAGATAAAAAGATTAATAATGTAATGCATCTTTGCCTTACATTGCTTAAGAAAAGTTTGCAAGTTTGCTTCTTCTCATGTAGATATTCTGCATGACTACTTGAGTAGATCTGCTAATCTTTAGTCTGGGCTCCACTTACAGCTTTTACAACCCTGAAAACATCCAGCATTTATAAAGACCCTGGGACACTGCCTGGCAGTGCTGAATCCTACAGTGAAGAGAACTTTATACCTATATTTTAAGGTAGCTTGGATTTATTCCTCTAGAAAAGGCAATAACCCTGTAGTTAGTGAAGATTTCACGTTCATAAATTCTTCACAACATCATTCTTGGCCATAAAACCTCATAAAAAGAGAGGGAGAACATTCAGATTTATGTTCTGATTCAGCACAAAACTTCAAGAACTGAATTCATTGTCAGGACTGCAGAAGTTGTGAGAAGAGGGGAACAACCAGAAGTCTTGCAAAACAGTTGGTAAACTTCCGCCCCCAAACTCATTATCACAGATCATATACATGCATATTTGGCTTCAGATACGTTCAGGCAAATGCAAGTGAAAAACAGTGAAGTCAATAGAGCAAAGCAATCAATTTTCCAAAGTAAAGAAGATTGGATGCTCAGCTCCTTTATGGTTTTAATAGGCAATGGGATCCCAAGTCCAAACACTTGTTTAAATATTTTGTTTTTACTCTTCGTTAATCATTTGGTTCTTAGTTCATCGATTTGGCTTAAGTTATGAGTAAAATAGATTGTGCTACTTCTAATAGTGTATTGTAAGGATTTATTAGATCCAAATGAGCGATACGTCACTCTGATAAGCGTCTGGGATGTTGTTTCTGCTATGCAAGTGTCCTTGGAGCAAAACATGGCACATACAAAACCAGCCAACATCTTTCCATTCAAAGGATCAAAAGCAATCTAAGACCCATTCTTACACAGACAAGTAAGGCACTTAGTGAAAATCAGTTTTGATGTAACATATTAAAAACGACATTATATCAGGGGTAATCTTCTGCATGTTGCTAGCAATATATTAGAGAAGAAATTTGAAATGCTGTTCTACTTCAGATAATCATACTTATGTGGAGTTGAAAGTACTGGCACAGACTTGCCATCACTCAAACAAACAATAAACTAGTTGACTTCAGCAGAGCAGCTGTTACCTCAGTACAAAGACTCACAATTTTTGTCCTGCTGTGTTAACTTTGGTTTGAAAGCATAAGTGTTTATGCTGAGGAAAGGCTGCTGGAACTCTGTTTAGCCTCAAGAAAAAAAGGTTAAGGGGGATATAACTTCAGTCTTTAATTGCCATACAGGGAGGAACATGACACAGAAGACAAAATAAGGCTCAGAGTAGCACAGCTAAAAGGTGAGAAGCACACAGGTTCCAAGAAGTGAGATTTCAACTAGGTCTCCATATTAAGGAGAAGCATTTTCACAATTAGGATGATGAAGTACTCAAACTTGTCCCAGAGAGGTGGCAAAATCCCTGTCCTGGATTTTTTTTTTATTTTTTGTCCAGGCAGGACCCTAAGGATACCAATCTGAGTCTGAAGTAGGCCCTGCTTTGAATAACACAACCCCAGATGGTCCTTTCTTGTCTGCTATTTTATAAACAAATCTTGCAATCCTGGCAGATTCCCTTGACTTTACACATATGAAGCTAAGACCTTCATGAGGTCATGACTTCTTATTCATAGCCCTCCTTGTATAAGTATGTTAACCTTAAGAAGGAAGGTAGGCCTGTTAGAAAACAATCCTTCACCTAAGAGAGATCTGGATCCATTTCTTCTTGTGGGTTAAGCAGTTAATCAGCGACTTGCTTAAATATATCCAGTGTTTTGTGTCTTCCCTTCCCCACAACATCTGAGATGAAAGGAGGGTATTAAAATATTTCACTTCAACCCAACAAAGCCTAAGTGAATATGTGAATATATTTATTAATAATTATATGTTAATACAGTTTTGACTAATTCTCTACAGAATCAGTTGAAGTATATCTGCTATCAGGTGCAAAGACATATATTGCTCCAAGGGGAAGCTTGAAAAAAGTGCTGTTAATTATACACTACTGAAACTTCATTTGCCTGACACACAACACCAGGAGTCACTATGACCCTTCATAAAACACATCACTCTGCAACACAAAACTGGTGTTTCTTTTGGGCAAAGGTGGAGGGGAAATGAAAGTTATACCAAGTATCGTATTCTCAGTTAGAATTGCTTTTTTCTTTTTTAGATTTGAAATATACCTACAGGGAAAAATTATTGTTATTAGCCTATGTCCCTTTAGCCCAAATATATTTATGTGTGCATGCATGTGTTTGTACACACACACACATATATACACACACACATACACAAGCAGAGGGAGAAAGTGTGAAACAACCATCACTAACTTCTGTCCAGATTCAAGAAAAGTTACTCTAGTCTCATATACAGAGCATGGTAATTCTTGAAATTTCCCTTGAAGGTCAAACTGTAAAGTCAATGAATTACTTATCTTGCACATAGAGGTAAAATACTTTCTATTTGATACACTCCGTTGCCAGTCTTATATGAAATACATGCAATCATGTGGGTGTTATATATTGCCTCTAGCAAAGTAGAAGAAACCACAATGGGTCTATAGCTAGTTTTTGGTTGAGATATCTATATGAGAGAAAGAAAAAAGTTAGTTTTAAAACATTTTCAATTCTAGTAGTCATGACAAAACCACTACTAAGCAAATACTCTCTAGTAGTCCCAATACAAGCTCTATATGGTTAGAATATCTTTGTATTGTCATGTTTGGGCTGGATCTTACAGAGTAGGGAGAAACAGTGATGCCTTAAAGCCTCAAGTTCTTGGCATGGTTGGGTTTTTCAAGATATTAGCTAATATATACTAAGCTAGTGTAAAAATCTAAGTGTAACATTAACCTAATTAGTTAGACTATATGTAAAAAAAATGATCTTAGAAGAAGTAATTGTTTTCTCAAAGCCAGCTCCTTTTGGGAAGTCAAAACAAAATAAAATAAGAGAGTTGTTCATTTCTGAAAATTTAGACCACAGCAGTTTTTAATGTCTTGCAGAACAAGTGAATGATTATATAAATGGTAGTGTAAAATAACAAGGTTTTTAAAAGGCAAATTTACCCTTTGTAGTTCATCTTACCACAATTTCAAAGTTAAAAAAATGATCATGTCTAATTATAGCCTTCTTTTCAACTCCAGTTTGCTTTAGGCTATTTAAATATTTTTAAGGCAGTGCTGTGTGTTGAGTAATAGAAACCTATTATATGAAGTACATATTTCCTATTATAATTTCTAATAAGTTCTCCTTTTTAAAATGGATAGATGAACAATGGCATTTGTAAATTAATCTGAATAAAAACTTCCTATATGATAATAAATAGTTCTACTTATGTAGGAATCAGAATTGCAGATTACTATAATAGAACTCTGATCACGACTACGTTACTGTGATTTTTGAAACTTATTCTAAGATTTCTAACAGAGTTTGTAGCCGTTCTGGGACATAAAAATCTAAAATTGGACTGAGGAAATAGTATACATAAATCTGAAAATTTTTTGTCTACATATATTCACCTAAATCTTGATAAAATAGATGTATATTGCTTTGCAAAATATGTTTGAAAATTCTTCTTTGACAATCTAGGATTTTCTTTTATTTCTCTAGCTTTTCCCCTTAGAGAAAATATTTTTAACTACACCTAAAGATGTCCTCTGTCATTATGAGAAGGTATTTTTGATAACAAAAGTATTTGTTTAACTTTTGGTGGTAGAAACATTTTTTTTATAAGTATAAAATAATTCTGGTGATTATTGGATGGTTTTCTCCTCAATAATTCAAGGAAAAGATAGCTCATCAGATTAAAAAAGAAAAAAAGCAAATGTAAGAAATAACTTACCACTTAATTTTCACACAATTTACAGTAACAAAGGCCGTTCTAGAAGAATCAGTGCTTAAAAGGTAGAGTTTAACCTAACATATCCAAGACCTCTGTTAACCTCTGAAGTAAAAATGAAAGCTTATGATGATCTTAATATCACAGCTTCTATATACGGTTTAAGAATAAATAAATAAACCCAATCTCAAAATGTTTAAAATTAAGAGGAACATTAATTTGTTAAATTATTATTTTCTCTTTGTAAATATCTTAATTCTGTAACGTATTCTTTGTATGAACAATGCAGTCAAAACTTACTTTAAGAGTTTGACTTCTTTCTATAGAAAGGAACTCTGTTTCTTGAAGCAGTATGATTTTGCAAATGGACTCATGATTCAACAGCCTGAGTGATGCTTTGTCAAAATAGACCACATACCAAAACTGCTTTGAATTTTTTATTCATAAACCCAGACAGCTAGACAGAGATGAGACAATCAAGATTTCTGAGAAATCTTTATGTATTATAATCCTTTTCTTACTTACAGACAAAACTCCAAATAAAACAAGTTCCAGCAGATGTTAAAAAAGTACTTATTGTCTTTTTACATCAGTTTTAGGTAAAGTTAGGAACTTTGACAGGCACTAGTGATATCAAGCAGAATAGGACTGCGGAAATAATTTTTTTGAATAATTACTTTTTTTAGTTAGCATCATTGAAATTAAACAAACATCTTACTACAAGCGGATTTGTTCTTCAGCTGTGATCATTACCAGCTCATCCATCTTGAAAAGGATTTGTATTGTTAGATTCAGACCAACAGAATTAAAGTTTTAAATTAGTATGTGTGCAGTAAGAAGTTAATCTGAAAAAAAAACAAACCACAAACCACAAGTAGAACAATTTAGGAAAGGATTTCCCTCCCTATGATTGGGCAGCCAATGCTACTCTCAGGGTAACAGAAAGCAGAAAGACTGCTTCCTAAGAGTATCCCTAAGCTGCTTAGATCAATTCTTTTTTTCAGAGCAAGCTCTAGCTGCTGCTTTTATTCACATGAAACTTTTTATTTCTGTAGCTGGCTCTATTGAATTGGGTTACTGGAAAAAGAGATATCTATTTAAAGCTATATAACTTAGAAGTAACCTTTCAATAAAAGGGTTGTGTGTGTTTCCCAAACTAATGAGCAATTTGTTTTAATAGCTACTTAATTATCAGATGTTTCTTTTTAAATAGAAGTCTAATAACTCACTGAATTAGACCATAATTAAGTAAGAAATTCTTTTCCAATGGTAATGTGTTTTCTTTCCTTCTCATTTCCTTTAATTATTTCTGATTTTCCCCATCTCCTTCATGGCTTGAGCTGGTATATATTCTCTTAGTATTCATTGGACTTTAAACATGGTTAACTACTAGTCTTCTGTAAAAATAAATAAATAAAGTTAGAGGCTGGTAATTTAAACTTCCTTCTGCTTAATTGGGTAGCTAATGGGAGGAATTTGAATCAGAGCTACACAAGTACTGCAAGCACAGCTTTTGTATAGCTCTGCCAATTCAAATAAATTTTGCTGGGCACTGGAATGTTGGTATGGCCAAATTAATTAGAAAGTCAACTACTTAATGGGAGAAGTAAATTAAAAATCATTTATTTCTCTGTGGAAGGGCAGACAAATAAAAATGTGCCTGTCTAGTTCCCTATGGCCCAGTAAGCCTTGAGCTATTGGCAGTTGGCATAGATTAAAGTAGCCTTCATGCTCTTAGCTATCCAAATCCATTGGATAGTTTCCTACCAAGAATTGCTAAAATCAGAAACTGGATGAGGAGAATTTCCTGATCTTTATGACATTGAATTTTCCTAGTGCATATTTGTCACTGCTACATAGTTTCTAGGGATTTTTTTAAAATATTAAACACTAATATTGGCATGATCTGCCTAAACAGAACAAACATACTTTGTGTCTTTGTACAGGTAGGACATGTCTTCTAAGGACTGAGGAAAACAACTAAGCTAGCCCTATTAGATAGTCACAAGAAGTCCCAAGGAACATGTGTCCCTAGCTAAAGAACAAATTTAAGGAGTCTGAGCTGAAGTACAGAGTAATAGGTAATTTATTTGAGGCAGTTCAGCAAAATCAAGAGTCTTGTAAGGGCCTTTCCTAACTAAAAATAAGAATGGTTTACTGTCTTTCTCCAAAGCAGAATTCAGATGGTAAGTTTGCTTAGTCATTCCTGGTTTGCAGAGGATTACACTGCATGATTTCATGTTTTAGGTTGTCATCCTTTTTGATTGATTATTTAGAACAGTTAACTGGAAAAGTCTGGCAGACATTGCCTCCTATGATGGTAGAACATGCTGGGAACTACTGGGAGTATCCAATTTTGTGGGTTGAGACAGTCTAACAGTGGACAGTCTAGTTATTTTGACGATACTTAAATGTAGTCATGTAACTTGATTCAGCCTTAAACAGATGCTTATGAGAAGACCTTCAATGAAGTAGAACCTAATCTGAATCTCTATCTGTCAAATAACTATGAATATCTGTTTCTAGCTTGAGGTCAATCATCTGGCTGTTAGGTGTTCAAGAAATAGTATTGTACTGCTGCTCAAGAGAAGCTAGGTATCCGGGTAGATTTTTCTACTGTTTTTATTGTATAAAAAAAAACACCTCAAACCCCCTTTTATTTAGGAGAAGTTTTTATGCATTGTAATCCTTTTTGCTGATACCATGCAGAGATTAAATGTCAATCAGACATAGTTAAAATCATGGAGCTAATGGTATAGAAATAATTTCTCTTACCACTTGAGGAAAAGGAAAACTACAGAGCCTATTTAGGTAGCTGGAATGTTTCATTATCTACCTCATTAACCTCTGCAGGACATGGGTAAAGAGATCAGAAGACTAATCAATTATTTTTAGCTAAATAGAGAAAAAGCATAAAAGTTCCAACACAGTCTATGAAAACTATGTCTGCACCTGAAAATGGACACTTGGTGAGCATGCATACATTTTCAGTACTTATTGTAAAGGGATACAAAATATTTTGCTGCTGTTTGCTATTGGTAATGTTCACTAATGGTTTTCCATGACCTTTTATATTATATACAAAGCAACTGTAGAAGTTGTATAAATATTTTCAGCCAAAATAATAGTTGGTACAGGGCTCTCCTCACAGATAAAATCACAACACAAAAAAAGAAGGCTTTAGATACTCACATCTTGTTTGGTTTCACATGTAAAGTCTCCCTTTGATTCTCCTTCTCCTTTCTCTTTCCCACAGACCAAATGTAGGTAAAACTAAGTCAAGGGGACTTATAGAAATTCTAATGTTTAACACTTCAGTAAAACACATTAGCTGGGCATGCGATGTTTCCTAAATACAAAAATAGGTTGCTCACCAAAGATGTACAGTTGTCATTAAAAAAAAAAGTGTTCTAAAATCCCTTACTGTTTTTTCTCCCTTTTTCTGAGATGATCTCCATTCCTCAAAAGTCGATTCAATTTAATTCTTTACTGATACCAAAAAACTGCATTCATATACTGCTACTTATTGGGTGCCACAATTAGCTATGGTCCTGTATGGTAAGTACAGTTAGTCTGTCATCAATAAATACAGAGTTCAAATCAAAGCTTAAGGAAGTGTTACAGGAAATTATCTCAAAAACATAAGATGCAGAAATATCCCTTAGAAGGCTCAGAGAAGAGAACTGTGATTAAAAGCACAAGCAAGTTTTTTAAAGAATGTCTAAGGCAGTGGTTTTCAATCTTAATTTGTGGATGTTCTTCTGGACAAGATGCACACTCTTTTACAAAGATATTCAGGCAGTTGGACTAGATGATTGTTGTAGGTTCGCCAAACGAACTATTCTGCTCTTACTCTACTCTACTCTACTCTGCTCTACTCTACTCTATTCTAGGCTAGGCTAGGCTAGGCTGGGCTATTCTACTTTTTAGTCAACTTTCAAAGATCTCTTAAAAAAGCAGGGAGCTTGTAAATGGTAAGTTAAAATCTGTTACAACAGAAATTTTGTACCCTGAGAGAGGATGGTGAATGCTCTTTGTGTGAATTCTCAGAGTCCAACAGTTTCTGAATGAAAGCTGCTATGATTCCTTCCATTCCTGTGAAAAACATGAATTAATTTCCATCTGGTTAAGAAAATAAATCCTAACTATAAGAACCTGAGAACATAGTTTGAAAAGGCAAAACACCTCTTCAGTGGCACATGCTGAAAAGGCTTTCCTTTACATCAAAATCTCAGGGTAGGATTAAATTTTTTTTGTAATCTGGCTATACTTACCTCTTATTATCATCACCTAGAGAATATATGTTAGCCAGATGGCTTAATTTATTTTGAATTGATCTTTTTTGGTCAGCCTAACCTGAAGGAATTTACTGTTTAATTCTTTCATGTCACCTTCTTTTGAAGGCAAACATTTCCTTAAATAGACTACATGTATTCTGTTCTCCCAGGTCTCAGTACATGTCTGGATCCATCCCAATTATTCTTTCTCACTTTCTGTCTTCTGCTCCAGAAATAAACTTGAGAATAAAACTTCAGTGTGAAGAAGTCATAATGTATTCCAATAAGTTCTGCAGTCCAGATGCTTAGGGCACCTGGACTGCAGGCTGCTTTGAGGAGTTTGGCTATTATTTATCCCAAAAGTGGTCATAGAGAAAAGTAAAGAAGCCAGAAACTTAGTTTTCTTCCCGTTTCAGTCTAAAATAAGTTCAGAATTCTGCAGTATCATGGTCACACTTAATGAGAGAAAAGGAAACCCATGAAGTAGCAGAGATAGGCTGGAAAGGATTGGTTTTGTTTTCAGTCAGCTTCATACGTCATTAAAACATACATTGTTTTACACATTTAATATTCCTTCAGCAAAAACAAACTCATGTTTTCAGAAAAAAAAAATGTTTAAGTCTGTAACTTAGATGAAGATATGTATTATATGTTTGTACTTTTTTCTACAGTGCATACATATTCTCACACAACTTTTGCTGTTTTAAAGACTGATTTGATGATATGTTCATGCAAGGAGTAATATCTTGTTTCTTATTCTGTTGATTGTGACAGAGGTTAAGTTTAACCATCAGAAGGGTTTTAAATGTTTTGTTGTGTTTTTCATACAAATGGATTGAAGTTGTCCTATTGTCTGTTCTTAGAAAGATCTTATGATTGGCATGAGATAAAGATTAGTTTTCCCCGTCTCTGGTAGTTTTTGTCATAAGGATGGGTTATTAAATTTTTTGTGTGTGTGTGTGTAGTCTGTTTTTGTTCTCATTACCTTCTCATTCCTCTGACATAAACCTTGATGGGTGCTGAAAATTGCATAAAATTAATCCATTACCCTGACAGAGACTGTAAAATCATTAATTTTAAAATGGTTATGGAATAACAGGGTAGTTTACTATTTTGAGCTGAATTGCTTATAACATGGAAAAGGTGATATCAGACTATTATTTCTAAAAATCATCATAGGAATTAATAGACATGGATGTTGTGAGGATACACAACACTAAGCATTTACAGCCTGCTTATTTAAAGGAAACACCATCTGATTCTGGAAAAAAAGCAATACATAACACTAAAAATAAAATTAACACCAAACAGAATCGGAAAGTGTGAAACTCCACCAAATTAATTGAAAGTATAAACTGAGAGAAAAATATGAGAAACTGTATCAATTAGTATCCAAAAGCTAAACACCAAGAGGAAAAGTCTGGAGAAACTTCATTTAGCAACTTCAAAGTAGGCTTCTTTATTCTCTCCCACATTTTACCACTGCTGCAGAAAAGTTGGTAGGCAGTAACATACACTCATGTCTTAGATGCTGAGTGGTAAGGTGTTAAAGTTAGATATAAAATAAGGTGGGAAGAAGTCATGGCAGTTTAAGCTTAGTAGCTGGTCCAACATTCTCATTTCCTAACTTGGGGAAGAGTGCAATAGCCATCATGAAGAATTACAGTGCGTGGAAAAGGGTGGCAAGTTCTTCGTCTGGGAGTGGACCCACATTGCAGATTTAGAGGCCCAAAAGCTCAGTACAGTAAATCAGGAGAATATTTCTGTCTAAACTGGAATTCATGGCAGCCAGCTGTCTAAATATGTGTAAGGAATTAAAAAAATAACACAGAAAAGATGTGTCTGAAATCGTTGTTGCTGTGTGGGCTTTATTTCCTACCTCACATTGAGTATTTTTCCTCTGGTTTACAGAATCACAGAATTACAACACTGTTTAGGTTAGAAAGGACCTTATGAGACTGCCTAATCCAATGCCGCTGCTCAACCAGGGTGAGATAGAACAGACCACACACAGCTGTGTCTAGGCAGGTTATGAATATCTCCAAGGCTGAAGACTCTACAGATACTCCAGGCAGCCTTCTCTGATGTTTGACTACCCCCATGATAAAAAAAGTTGGTTTTATTTCGTGAGATTTAAAGATTTTTAATTTGTTCCCACTGAATTTTGTCCTGTCAGTGGGCACTGTTGAGGAGAATCTGGCTCCCTCATCCCTCCAATCAGTGTTACTCTTCACTCAGCTCCCACTCAGGTTTTTGTTTAACACACAGCTCATGTTAAGGCCTGATGTTTGCTGGGAGCACTGCCATTAAGTCAAATAAAGAGCAAGAGGCACTCAGGACACAGTGGACAGGAAGGGGTAAGAACCATTCTGCACACTGATAATCAGACATTTTTACACATGGAAAAGATACCCTCCAACCCTACCCTGAGCCTTCTCCAGGCTGAAAGACCCAGCTCTCTCAGCCTCGTCTCATAGGACAGATGTTCCAGTCCCTTCATCATCTTCATGAGCCTGTGCTGGACTGTCTCCAATCTGTCTGTCCATGCCTCTCTTGTACTGGGGAGTCCAGAACTGGACCCAGCACCACAGATGAGTCTCACAAGTGTTGAGTAGAGTGGAAGTACCTTTTCCCTCACACTGCTGGTAATGCTATCCTTAATGCAGCCCAAGAGGCTCTCGGTCTTCTTTCCTGCAGCAGTTCATTGCTGGCTCCTGGTCAGCTTGGCATCCACTAGGAACCTGAGGGCCTTTTCTGCAAAACTGATTTCCAGATGGTCAGTCCCATCATGTACTGGTGCCTGTAGCTGATCCTCCCCAGGGGCAGGGCTTTGCACTTACCCTTGTTGAACTTCATGGGGTTCCTGTCAGGCTATTTCTCCAACATGCCTAGGTCTTTCTTAACAGCAGCACAACCATATGGTGCATCAGCCACTCCTTTCAGTTTTGTGTCATTAACAAACTTGCCAAATATGTACTCTGTCCCATCATCCAAATCATTAATGAAAGAGTTGAACAGGATTAGACCCAGTATTGAGCTCTGGAGTACACCGCCGAAGACTTGTCTCCAAAAGGATTTTGTAACACTGATCACCAACCTCTGGTGCCCTGGGCCTTTCTTCTTCCCCTTTTTCAGTCTTCAGTAACCTCTCTCAGTCTCTATGATGATTTAAAAATAATCAAGACGGACCTTGCAATATCAGCAGCTCCCTCATCTCTGATGGGTACAACCCATCAGGTTCCACAGACTTTTGTGTGTCCAGTTTGCTTAAGTATCCTCTAACCTGATTCTCTCCCACCACAGGGATATCTTCCCTGCTCCAGACTTTCCCCTAATATCTGGGTCTGGGATTCCTATCCTATCCTAGAAGCCTATCTTGCTAGGAAAGACTGAGGTGGAGAAAGCATGTAGTACCTCAATCTTCTTCATGTTCTGTGTCACCAGAGCTGCTGCCCTATTCAGCAGTGGATACACAATTTCTCTAGTCTTCCTTTTCTAAGTACCTTCCTTGTTGATCTTCACATCTTTTGCCAGATCCAACTCCAGGTCAGCCTTGGCATTACTAACCACGCCCCTGCAAGATCAGACAGCAGGTCTGTATTCCTCGTGGGTGACCTGCCCCTCTTTCTCTTGTTTGTACCCATCCTTATTGTGACTGAGTTCAGTTTGGGGCTCCTTGCTCACACGTGCAGGTCTCTTGCTGTCTTTGCTTGATTTCTTACTTTTCAGGATGGGCCTTTGCTGAGCTTGAAGGAGGAGATTCTTCAATACCAGCCATCTTACTTGGATCCCTCTTGTCTCCAGGGCTGTATCCCATGGGGAATGGAGAAAGCTTGCATATGCTGTTCTCCCACAGAAGGACAATGTCCACGTAAGCTGTATGTGGAGTAGTCTGATGCAGGTGATTTACTATATTGCCAGAAAAGTGTTTAACAGATCAGGGAATACCTTCCTGCTTCTTATATACATCTCATCCTTGTCTCTAAACTGGAGGCTGGATAAACACATTGTAAATATTATGTTGTAGATTAATGTGGGAATTTTGTATGTGGCTTTTACATTAATCATAGGTATCTAGGTTTTGGGACATTACAGAAGTCAGCTAGAGACATAAACTTAATATTACTGTCCAAAATTATTAACCTAGAGCAAAGCCAACTAGTTATTTTCATGATTTATTCATTCATCAGTATGTATTTTGTAAGAAGAGTGTAGCAGCTTGATGGATCAGTACTGGAAATGTATTCAAGCTATGAGATTCAAGAAGAAAGACAAAGTTATTTGCAGAACATGTGGTGGAAAAATGTGGAAAGGATATGGAATGAGGAAGTCAGATCTAGTACCACTGACAGAAGAGAAGAAAATAAAGACACCAGATGAAACCCTATTAAATAAGTGGAGCAGAACTGTCTGAAGCTGGAGGGTTTGGAGCAAGGGATGTTGAAGGAGAGATTTAAAGGGAATTGGAGCACCATGGACACCCAGAACCAGGGTCTCTCCTGTTACCTATTTCTTCTGTCTCCTACTGTCCACATCTTGGGTAGCAATATCTTCTCTTGGTCTTTGGAGGTTTTAGTGCAAGCATAAACTGTGGAATATTCAATACAATGAAGAAATAGCTGTTAAATACAGGAATGGGAAAGATTACACTCATTTAGGTCATCATGGATTGCAGAAGGCTCCCTGTTTGTTTAAAGTGTTCTTTCCAAAATGAATTGTTCCCCTTAAACACAATGTTGTTATTCTTTGTTAATTCCACAGTAGAAAATTATTTGCAAGCAATGTTAGTCATGATTAAATGGATACACTTATAATCTTTTCAGTTGCTTCCTAATTTAACGAGCTTCTTTTCCATGTTCACATTAAAAATACAAATTTCCTTTTACCTAATTCAAGTTCTACATCACTGCTTCATTTGCAGTAGCTCAACTCTTCAGAGATTCTTTTCATGAGGTAAAATTAACAAAGCACTCGGAAAACTTGAAAAATGCAAAGAATCACAGAAAGAAAATGATGTGTACTTTTTTGAATTTAAATGAGGAGTACTTTGTGGCAAACTGGTAAAACATTGAAGTTGCCACATGGAATGGGTAATTCCATACATGTTCATCTTTTAAGTGCCATAGCCATTGCCATATCTATTTTATATCAACATTTTTCTGTAATAATGCAATGATGAAAGTGATTCTCAGTGTTTTTGGGTTAAAACAATCATGAAATTAAAAGGTACCTCTGAAGAAGCTCAGGATACACAAGATCACTGATGTGAAGAGAAAACTGGTCTACAAAATGGTTAATAAATTCCATTATTAAGATTAATTTATGTTGTATTTTATCAACATCTTGAAAGAAAATATTACCTGCTGTTTAATTACCATATTATAGTATTTTCAGTGAGTCCAAAAGTAAATAAAAATTGATTGCCTGCCTATAGCATTGCACACTCAAACAGTCCAATTTTCAACACTGTTTTAACAGCTTTGGTTCAATCACTCTTTCCATTTTCACACTGACATTTTCCATGATAGTTGTTAGACCAACAGAGCATTCTTTCCCTGTTTGAATGAAATTTGTTAAATTAATTTTAAGTTATTAGACTGTAAAGAAAAATTATGTATTTTCTAATTGCAAAACTCTGTAGCGTTTGGCTTGAGTCCTGCATAGTAAATTGTGTTAGGAACCTACAATTGCACAATAGCACTATTTTCTCATTAGGGCCTTTGAAAAATGGTTTCACATGTAAACTTTATAAAACCCAATCTTGCAGGTATCACTGAAATTTGAAGAAAACATTCCAGTTAAGAAGAGAATCAGAGTAAAATCAACATTTTCATATTCATTTCAACTTGAAAAGAAACTGAGATCTTCTACACGTGTATTTTAATTTCCTATTCCAGTAGTTTTTATTTTATGTTTGATATTCACATCAGCTCCATGAAAATGTTCTATTCATCTGCCCTCTCCAGATGTGATATCTGTGTTTTTCAAACTGAGTTTTCAGTGTTTGTTTTAGCAGAAAGGCTTTGTTTCTAGAATATTCAGGAAGAACAGTCAAGCTGGACAGCTATGCATGCAGACACCAAAACTCCTAAATGTTTTTCTAAATATTGCTATATATTAATATTTTTTAAAAAATACACCATACTCTCAATGCTAGTTTAAGCCATCATTGTATGATAGTAATTGATGATGTGTAAGAATAAAGAATGTGTGTAATGTGTTTTGAGGTCATCAAGGAGATTCTTTGCCTATCCTGATTTTCCTTCTGAGTCGCTCCTCTTTACCTGAATTCTCCAACAGTCTAAAATGTATTCTTCAGCCCCCTGCATCCTGTCTCTGCAGCAGAGTACGCTAGCTTGCATCCGAGCTCCATTGTAGGATATAATAGCTTCTCCCAGGTGCAAACAGAAAGTATGGGCGACATATAGATTTAAAGCAAGGCTGTTGCACAGATGACCTCATCCCCCTTCTTTTTTTGGCAGGAGTGAACCATTATCCAAAGTGTAACTTATTATATGGTGTGGAAGTACTCAAATGCTTCCAGTCCAGAAACAGTAGGCTGACATAACAAATGGCTTTTCTGGATCAGACCAAAGGTGTGTTAGCCCTTCAGACTGTCTTTAAGAAAATAGGAGGTACTTAGGGAAAAGCAAAAGAACAGGAAAAGTATGCAAGGTTATTTTCTCAGGCTGTCTTCCTTGGTACTAATAAACCTCAATCAAGAGACTCTTGAGCAAGATTAGGTACTGAAGGATTGCATCATGCAAGCCCAGTAAATCAGGTTCTCATGAAATCTGGGGGTTCCATATGCTGTTTATTGCAAATCCAAGGAAGTTTAAAGGTTCATGAAATTGTTTCATGGGTTGGTTTCATAATGTTTGAATGAGGCATATTTTGTGTAAGACACATCCAACTTTAAGGTTCATGTTTAAAAGTAACATGCCACCCACTACCACCTCACCATCCGTCACCCCGAGATTTGTTTTGACTTGAGCCAGGTGGGGACTTTTATGTTGAGAGTCTGAGAGAGGAGGCCAGATTCTCTCCATCACAGTCACTCATGTTGTTTCATTAAAAAGTATAAATTCCAATTCAAACTTCTCATAAAGTGACATTAAAATTTACCACATATTGAGTAATTGTAATTCCTGCCAAATTAAACATTTTAGTATTTTTATGATATTTAGTGGATTCTAAGGTATGGGCATAAAGGAAAAGAAATGTGCAAACTTTCTTTTTGTCAGACGTAAAACAAAACAAAAAATCTGCTAACCCCTATGCAATACTTTGGGCCTCACAACTCTGATCTACTACTTTCAATATATTTGTCAAAAAAATACTGTAAAAAAGAATATTGGATTGCCTATACTATATTTTCAGTGACTGCTGTTAGGTCCCGGTGCATGTACTCTTGGGGACATTACATTAGACAGGAGGCAATTTCCCTTTGATCATGTGATATAGACTCCCGAAAATAAATTCCTCAATCTATACCTCAACAAAGGTCATTAAATTCATGGTCATTCAGAGCCCCGGAGCTCAAAAATATTTCCTTTGTGAAACTACTGCCTTTTTTCTACCACATAGCTTCACATTTTTGTTCTATATGATAGCTATCTCTGAATTTAAATAAACCATTAACACTGTTTACCATTCTTCCCCAGAGGTAACATGAGCTTGCAGAGCAAAATGCTGGCTTCGGTGTCTGTATTTCTGCATCCACTTTTAATAAAATGACTGCTTAACTTCAATAAATACTTTCTTAATGTGTGTCTAGCATTCCTGAAAAGCAACAGGAGGCAGGAAAAAATTAATAGTGCTCTATAAAAAGCGTGAAATAGGATTAAGATGTTTTGTACAGGAACTGTTACTAACAAATGTGATTTGTCTAATCTGCACATTTGATTTATTGATGGATAAATCAGATATAAGAGAGATGCAGTGAACTGAAATGGATGCGTAAACACTCCAGTCCCTGTATGTGTCTAACTTCATGGCCTCTATTTATTTAGGAGGCTAGTCCAGAGAACATAAAGTTGTTTTCCAGCATTAAAATGCGTGGCTATAATATAAATGTTTGATGGATTGCAGATTTGTTTGATATGCACAGGAGGCAACTATCTGCATTCAAGAGGGAGGATGGCAGTGCATATTGCTGAGGCAACAAGGAAAGCTTTGGCACCCCTGTGCATGCAGCATTTTTTTCCTCTATGAGCAGCTTAACTGATTCCTGTATGTCAGCGTACATGAACTCCCACACTACCTGTCAGTAATGGACAAAACACCGCTAACTCATGTCTCCTTTGTAGCAGTGAGGAGGAAATATTTCAGCCCACTTGTAAGCGTCCCTTCTCATTATTGTTAGAGGTAATGTGTGCATGTCCTCTCCCACCTCTCCTCCCTCCCTTGTCCCCTCAACCCTGGAAAAATCAAACCCCAAATTCTAGTAAACATGCATGTGTCATCAGTCGTTCCTGGATTACAAATTTCTGTGAAAATTTTCAGAAAAGTAGTAAAAGAAAACTTAATTTTCCTAACACAATATCTTTCAAAACAGACATTGGAGGAAAAAATAAATAGTTTTTTCTCTCCTCTATTGTTGCAGAAGTGGAAAGGTTGATCTAAATCCATGAGATACCCGAGAGCACAGAGTTAGAATCAGGGTTAGAATCTCAGATAGAATCATAAAATCACAGAATCACTTAGGTTGGAAAGGACCTTTAAGATCATCAAGCCCAACCATTAACCTTATGCTGCCAAGTCCCCCACTAGACCATGTCCTTGACCACCACATCTGCACATCTTTTAAATACCTCCAGCGATGGTGACTCCACCACTTCCCTGGGCAGCCTGTCCCAGTGCTTGATGAC
Organism: Phalacrocorax aristotelis; assembly: GCF_949628215.1. Taxonomy (NCBI): domain Eukaryota; kingdom Metazoa; phylum Chordata; class Aves; order Suliformes; family Phalacrocoracidae; genus Phalacrocorax; species Phalacrocorax aristotelis. The sequence goes on from NC_134311.1 coordinate 6,043,536, forward strand.
CCTTTTGGTGAAGAAATTTTCCCTAATATCCAGTCTAAACCTCCCCTGGCGAAACTTGGGGCCATTTCATCTTGTCCTACCGCTTGTTAAAAATACACCATTTCTTCTATAATTCTGGCCACACCAAAATTAAGGGATCCAGAAATATTTGCAGACTTTTGGCTCTGGTCCCATCTTTGCTTTGCATTAGCACAAAACTGTGTACCTACCTTCTTTTCCCATGGAAAGGAAAGATACCTGTATGGGTTAGGTAACGCTCACGTGATATTATAATATATGCTAGAAAGCAGGTGATCTTGAGCAAAAGAGCAGGATCTCAAAGCATATTAAGATATACATTAGCTGGTCGGTGTAATTGCAATCTTTTTTCCCTCCAGTAACGGCTTGTGTAAAAGGGAGATTTAGTAACTGAAACACTGTCATCTGAGCACGGACTTGTTAAAGAAAGAAAAATGAGCAGTAATAGAGAGAATTATTTTCTATGATGCAACTGAAGCAGGGAAAATTTCTGTGGTCAGCACTGACTGATCCATGGTGCTTGTAGGTAGGAAAGGAAGAGGAGAAGTGGGAAGAAGCAGCCCTGTGATTAAGGTAACCGATACTGTACTTAACATTGCCAAATGCTGTTTCTAATTCTGAGCACCTCAAAAAGGGAATGGGTCAGTCAGAAGTTGTCATGAGGAGAGCTTAAACTAAGGATTTGAAACAAATGAGTTTTAATAGAAACAAAAATAGACATTTTGAGACAGAAAAAGAGGAAATAATGTTATGGAAAAGTTTTTATAAGCTTAAGGATATTTAAGCAATGAGGAATAATGTCAATTCTCTGCCTATGGATAAGTGGTTCAAATCAGACATCAATGAAAATTCACCTTCTCCAACACATCCTGCCAGTGAAAAAGCAAAAAAAGGCCCTTATAGAAATCTGTCTGCAAGTGGAGAAAACATGATTTAGCTCATTTCATGTTTTTATTTTTTTATCCAATATATTAATTAGAATAATAATTTATTAGAGTTTTTACAATGAAATATTTGAATTGTCTTCATTCAACTTATTTAGAATAAATCTGTCTGAAATTATAGAGTAATCTGACTTAAGGAAGGGGAATAGAATGACTAAACCCTCAAAATCTTTATTTTTCTCTCCTCTTGAATCATTCTGAGGTATCTCTCAACTTTCACAGGACCACATATATCCCATGGCTGGCACAGGGCTTGTGAGCCCTATGTTGTCTTAAATATCACTGTGACTGATAGTTTGCGCAAAAGATACTGTGTTCATTATAAAGGCCAAACCAGAAAAAATATTTGTGATCCATAACAACAACAAAAAATGTCTAATTTTCCTGCCTAAAAACAGCAGCTCGTTTCCCCCCAAAAAAACCACAAAATGAAATCGGAAAAATTCGCTCCTTTGTTCTAGGATTATCTAGCAACAAAAAAATCAGGTAGACTAAATCCTTTTCTGAATCCCTCATTTTACCCTGTTTATTTCAATCCTTAGCTATTTTTACAATATTCCCTTCAATTGCTCACATAAGAAGAAATATTTCATTTGATACTGTACACCTAGGGTAGTTAGAAATTTTACTACCAAACTACAATACAGTCCAGGTAGTTTTCCTATTCTTTCTTGCCTCTGCCATAATAGATTTTATCAGTTATATAGCATTAATGTTATACAGATCCTCTGATGAAAGGTGAGATCTTAAAGGGGAAAAGTACAGCAATTTACCCTTACAAGTATGAATAAATATTACTGAATGTGCGTAGATTTCTAGTAATTGAGGTGTTACCATTCTACACAGTGAATTTTCAAAATAGAAGACCCTAAAACCTTTTAAATCAGGCTCTACCAACCAAAGGCAGATGTTAAAAATTAGTGCACTTGGAAAAAAGGGGACAGAAGGAAATGAAATGGTGCTGTCAGAAGTGCTTACTTTTAACAAGGCCATAAGCAGCTCTAGGAATGAACTCCATTAGAAGTTTTAAATCTGATACCTTGCAAATGGCATCTATGAATAAAGCCATGAAGAAGGGTATGTTTGGATGGTTTTCTTATTATCTTGAATATTACAATAGTAGAATTTAAAATCTTTCGGAAGCCAGCCTCATGTCAAAGCAAGAAACGCAAGGGTGTTTATATTATCACATTGTTTAATGCATTGTGCAATAAAGAAAAGAGCCTTTGATGTTTTTAAGATAGTTATCTGTTGTGGGTTTATTTCTGTTATTTTGGTTTGGTTTGGGTTTTTGGTGGTTTTTGGTTTTTTTGTGGTTTTTGTTTGGTTGTTTTTTTCTTCAAAAGATAGTCATTATGTCTGGTTTAAATTAACTTAATGATGCAATCTGAATAGATTTGGACTTCTGATTAAACTTCAACCTAAAATATTGTGTTGAAACATGGGAAGAACAGGAACAGAAGGAAAGACAACAGAAATAGTAATTAAGAAAACACTTTTCCCATAACCTCCAGAGGAGTTTCAAGTAACAGTTTATGGGTATTGTCCCTGGTGGATAGAAAAGATACCAGATATATTTCTAACTCTAAGGAGTTACTGCCAAAGTTTAGGAGGATTACACCATTTGTTTGTATTTTAATTTTATTCCTTGTTTCTTTTAAGGTTATAATATATTCTTTTTCTTCTAAAAGCATTTTGTTTATTAATATGTTTTAGAGTGCTTGAGTTAGTAACAAGGGGTTTTTTTTTTTCCCTAAGTTTTGGGATGGAAAGAGTACATAAATCTATCTCACATAGAGGAATATAGGGCAAAATTCCCAAATTCTACTGCCCTCAATCCAAAACTGGGAACAACAGAGCCAGGTATTTTTATTTTTCAAGATGACTAGGCTACTTTCAGATTGGAATAAGAATGCTGCACAGTGCCCTGTAAATATATCAGCTTGGGTGTGTGCTAATTTATGCATGTCATCCATTGTAGCCGTTTCAGTTACTTGGCAAAGTGGATGCTATGCAAATTTACACTCCCCATCATCTCATTGATCAAGAACACAAGGGGATACAGGCTAGATTTAAACCAAGGTAACACCTTTATTAAGCTAATAGTGAGGAGGAACAGTTTCTGATAATGATTTGATGCTATTCTGCATGCATCCTATCATATAAAAAATTCCAATGCTGCAATATGAACATTATTGATATGTCAAAATAATTTCTTAATGCATTCAATAATAAATGGTTAAATATCTGTTATCTTCTGTGCATAAAAATGTCTGACTACAGCCTGCTTCCTTTTTCCTTTTTTTTTTTTTTTTCCCCAGAGGTTTATTAACAGAACATTCCTATTTTGGTAGTGAGGCATGTTCCATATGTAATCTGTTTAACATAAATATTTTAACACTCACCTTAAACGTTATGGGAGGCAGAAGACTTTTTTTATTGCTTTCAATAGAATTTATAAAACTTCAGTTATACTTAAAAGGTAAAAATCAGTGTTGTCAGAATTGCAATTTTTGACTCAGAAAACTGACCTGAAGGTCTTTTCACATGCTTTCCACACACAATTTTTTCTTTTTTCCTTTAATTTTCTTGACAGCCATATTTGAATCAATATGAAGCTTACATTAATACTTCTATAGAAGCAATGTATACCAGAACGACTGTAAGCAACTTAGCAGGGTTATTATGGTCTATCATTTTGCCTAGATATTTGACAGCTTGATAAGAATTTTAGAAGTGCAGAGAGCATAAACTCACCTACCAAAAACAACTGGTTGTTTGGCATTATCAGATAGTATTATTTTACAATTGTAAGTTTTCCTTGTACCATCATAACTACACATAATAACATTCCGCTGATGAAGGCACAGTGTGTGTTCATTTAAAAATAGCAAGCACTCTACAGTATTTAAAGAATCCTTAGCCTTCTTATTGTCCAAAAGTCTCCCAGGTAAGGAAAAATAAAATTCTCTGTCTCATCACCTGGCCTTACCACTGTGCATGTGAGTTCATGTTCTTCTTGCTAGATGTTTTCTTTGGTTGATTTATCATGTTTAACAACCTCTCTCACTGAACTTTCTATGAGTCTTGTCTCATACATATATATTCAGTTTATATTAGCAAATAAATCTGTGAACAGAACTACACAAACCTGGAAATGTCCAAGTTCAAAAAGATGTTGCATTTCCATCAAAAAGTTAATCTGTATGCATCTAATTTGTGTTCGTATTTAAGAACAAATCTGAACATATATAATCCAAATTTTATTCAGATCATTAAAAACGTTTAAGTCTATAAATATTATCTTCTCTTTTTTCTTTCTATCCATATAATATTCTCCTGGCCAAACCATCAGAAGAGATTATCAATTCTAGTAGACTAAAATCTGTATAATTTTGAAGAAATATAATCTTATTAACATCCTTTCTTCATATTCAAATCCAATATAACAACTCTCTTCTGTGTAGGTGAGAAAAATGCATTCTGAAAGTTCAGGTTTGCAAGGTCAGATATTCACAAGTGAAGGTCAATTCTGGTAGTCCAGTTACTAACTCTGTTCCTACTTTGCAGGACACATATATTATTTCAGCATTAAACAGTAGTATTTATTCAAATTTTCAGTTTAATTAATTAAATATGTTTAAAAAAAATCAGATTTTTGAAGGAGACATAGCAGATAAATTATGAAAATGGTAACATCAGAAATAAAATTGAGGGGAAAAAGAATAATACATTAGCTTTTGACTTTTTGTTTTCCTTGCTGTGGTCTGACTAGGGAAATTTTTGAAATGCTGCTACTCAAAGGATGAAAGAAAATGAAATAAGAGAGGTCAGATGCTATAAAGATAAATATTGTAATTTCATTTATTTAGATTAAATTAAAAAATCTCTGAACGGTACCTATTGGGGTTGTTGCAGATATCTGAGAACAATTATGCAAAATAACTCCACAACGGTCAGTATCTAATTTTTAAAAAACAAAAAGGTCAGTTTGTTCATTCAGTATAGTTTCTTGTAGGATTTCAGGAGGAAATGCATGTCCCCTAGTTGCACATGCACAAAATGATTGTTCAAAGGACGTGATATCAGTCCAGCACATATAGTCTGCATGTGCTCAGTGTTCATCAGAATGAAACACCAGGGCACAACCAGTAGAGCAAATCCAGAATGTCATTCAAAACTCCTGGGCTGATGAAATGCCTTTTCGCTTTAAAATGAAAGTGGTGAGGACTTGATTTCCTGCAGAGTACTCAGCTTTAAAAGCTGTGTAGTTCCTGTTTTAAGATCCTCCGAATTCCCCCCATATTAGCAGAACAGCATATATCTGAGCCTCAGCCTACCTGAGAATCTGACACTTAGTGAGACTTTTAAGATGTAAGTTTACACACTGAGTAAAATGAAATGTTAAAGTGAATACGTCATCTAAGACTTGATTTTCAACTTAGCTGTTATTTCAGCTTCTCACCTTAAAGCACAATACTACTGAAAATATCTAGTCATTTTTACTGCTGGTTTTAAGAAAAAATTTATCTTCCAGATCTAGAGAAACAAGCATTTGGGTGGCTTTTTTTTCCAGATCAGTCAGGATAACTATTAATTCATAGCAAATAATACAATAATAAAAATTCAACAAGAGCAGATAAAAAATCATAAAGGATTCTGTGTAAGGCAATGGGGTTGCAAGTGAGCATGAAGCAGCTATATCTGCAGTGATACAGGACCCAAGCTGAAACTAGCATGCATAAGAAAATCACACATGAAGGTAGACTTTGACTCTACTCTATAATTTACACAATATTTAACTTCTTTAATTATCTTGGAACAATTGTTCATAACAGTTGTAAAGGTTGAGATGGTGGCTTGAAATATAAAATACATGATTTGTTCAACCATTCAAGAAATAGTTCTGTCATTTGAATTGTTATTTACTAAACAGAAGGGTCATGATGTGTTGGTGAGATTACCATAAATACGCACTAAAGGATCTGAGTGTAAGTCTGCTTTACTGATTTATAGACTCACAGGATCATTTAGGTTGGAAAAGACCTTTAAGATCATCAAGTCCAACCGTTAACCAAGCACTGACAAATCCACCACTAAACCATGTCCCTAAGCAACACATTTACATGTCTTTTAAATACCTCCAGGGATGGTGACTCCACCAGTTCCCTGGGCAGCCTGTTCCAGTGCTTGATAACCCTTTTGGTGAATAAATTTTCCAAAATATCCAACCTAAATCTCCTTCATTACCTCCTTGTGGTTTAATGAGATTAGGTCTGGTTCTATGAAGCTCTGATAGTAACTAATATGAGCTGAAATTTGTTCCCTTATGAAACAAGACATCCATGTGAAGGTATCCTACCTAGGCCAAGTACCTTGAGATGAAAGCCTCCCACCATTTTCTTACAATGAGTATATCAGAATTTTGGTCTTTGAAGCCAAAGATTTTAGATGCAGAGTAATAAAACCAGAAAAGAGTACAGCAGGTGTACTAAGTGAGCCAAAGTAGGTTACTGGTTTGAACAAGAATCTGATCTTTGCCAACAGTATCCTTGCAGGGTAAGCTTCATCATCCCCACCCCGTCCTGCTGCCTTGCTTTTCAGTCCAACAGCTTTCAAAGGGCTTTTTAGGTTAGAAAACATTTCATAGTTGTTATCCATTCCCAGAAAAGTTTCCAGAAAAATCTCCCTTCCATTACTCTGAAGTTCATCTTTTGGATCTGCTCTTTGTTACAGCAAACCTTCCTCCTTTCTGCAGTCCTCAGACGATGGCTCCCTATGTGCTCTCCACTCGCCTGTCTTGGGCTATATTCTGGAGGCTGCTCTCAGCAGAGCTCACGCGCTTCCAAGAAATAGGTAAAACACTGGTGAATTTCACAGAGCATTGCTTTGCTATCACATCATCTCATTTAGTCAATTATTTACTTTTAAGAACAATGCTTCCTGGTGCAAAATATCTATTTCATCTTTGTCCCTAGAAAAGCGGCCCATTGACCTCTTTTAGGACAATATAGTGAAAGCTGATGCTATGGGTTATTTCAAAAACCTTATTGTGTTTTTATGGTTGCATTCTTCTGAGTTCTCTCTGCTGTCATTGCATTACTGCAAGGGTCTGTGGTTTTTTATTTTGCAATTGTATTCATATGTCATTACTATATGTCATTTCCACTCAGATTTTTAGAAGAAAAAGCACGTTGGGTTTTATATTCCACCATAACAATGTTGTGTTAACAGTAAAGAATATACTGGAAATTGTACTGTTACTGAACTCTTTAACTGTCACATTGCTCCTGAAAACATTTCCAGTTAACATAGGACAGAAATAACACATACGTAGAGAAATTAAGTTTTTCCCCTTGACTTGACTTATTCTATGACTCCATTTAAAATAAGGGCATACCTGTCTTCTTCAAAAAGTAGACTCAAGTAGGTAAAATTGTCCAGAATTTCAAAATTCAGTAATAAAATTTTGTATGTAACATATAAAACTGAAAAAGCTGAAGAAATCTGCATCAACTTTGAGATTGTATCTTTTGTGGAAAAAATAATTAGTTCATTTCTTTTTAGCATTCTGTAACCCTACTGATGATAAACTTTGAAATATAAGAAATCATCTAGGAAAAAGAAAACAAAATTAAACAATTGTAGAATGGTCTGTTTCAGACCTATAGAATATACATAGAATTATATATGAAGCAATAAAAGAAAATGTGTTCGTAGTAAAATCACAGAAATCACAGAAAAATCACATTTCCCTCTTTAATAAGAATAAATTTATTAAATACCCACATCTTCCCTAAGTATAAACTTCTGAAAGAAATCCATTATCTGGATGAAATCTTTAAGTTAAGTGGGTTTGGGTGCTCATTTTTAAATTACTAATGATTTAAAATTATTAAAATTCCCAGAGTAACATATAAGAGTTAGTATATTACACAAACAATTGATTTTACAAATTACCATGTGACGCTCCAGTTTAATAAATGGCACCTAGAACATTACCATATGTTGTAAAGCTCTGCACCAACATCACTGAACACCATCACATGCAGCATGAGCCCCGCCACACTAACAGACTGGGACCTCAGGTCAAACCTCACTGAAATCACTAGAATAGCCACCCAGCTCTTCTGTGGGTTTCATTGAGTGTATCCAGGAAAAAGTGATTCCTCTCGGGGTTAGCCACAGAAGATGACTAACATGCTTTCAGTGATGAGCTTTATATGGATTGTCTGGTTTTCCCTGTTCCTCTTAAGACTATGGTTAATTTTTGCAAATAACAGCTAATTACTTGCCTAACTGTGCTGCTCTACAAAAATAAATTCTTTAGTTTGAGCACACATATGCCTCCCTGAGCGTGTGAACTCAGGGCAGTGAATAGGAAAAATAAGTAGGATAACTTTTCTTCTTTACATTAGATGTGAACACTTGATGACTCTTAGTGCCTTCTAAATGGCATGAAATGGCATTCCATTTCATATTTTCTTGTTGTTTTTAGCAGTTCATAAAAAAAAACCCTAGTTTCATAAAGATTGAATGTTATTTTCTCTATTACCTAAACGAAGTACATTCCTCCTGTATTAGGGAGGGGAAAACAGAGTATGTATTTCTGCAAGAGTACAACTGAAATTTAAAAGTGGCTAAGTAATTTCAGTACCGGATCTGATACCTGAAGTTCCTGAAGCAAGTAAAATTTAATTTGGAAGTAAGAATTTTCAAGAATTAAACTTACAGTATTTTAATACACAGATTATCTTGAAACTGGGGGATATGGTGCAACTGAGGGATGTTATACTGACAGATATGGTGCATTGTAAATCCAAATGAGCTTTGTGTAACAAAACATCCCTAGTACAATCCAAGTTCTTTGCATCAAGAGTTATAGTCACCAGCACAATGCTACCTACATGATATTAGATGTTTATCAGTATGTCCAGAACGGGGACGGAAGCAGTCCAGCAGCCACTATTCTGACAACTAATACTCATTCTTGTGACATAGTCAAAATATCTTCCGTCTGGGGAAAATACATGTTTTTTAGGTTCCCACCTGGACTGAAAATGAGAACAGTTTTCATCAGCTTGCTTTGCCTGAGGGCTTCTTGTATGTACATGCATGTATTGTTTTTTTCATGTGTAACAACATAAGGGTTTATGTGGGAGTATTGCTTGCCTGCAATTTGTACACAATTAGTTTCTTTCCACATCCACAACAGGAAAATGGATGGTAATAAAGGTCTTCTAAATAAGTCACATAAAATGGCTTCTCTCAGTTCAAATGGTTTTGATACTAACATGAAACTCTGTTGACATCAGCTGAATTTCTCTCCTATTCAGTGGGGAATATGAAAAGAACTAAACCTCCACATATTGGCAGTCACATAGTCATGCTCTCAAAAAGTTAATGCATAGATATCACTGTAAATAATTATCAATACTTCAAAAGACTGTAAATCTCATGTTAAGACTTCGCTTTTCAATTTCATTCAGTCAGCAAGAGTTGCAACGTAATATAAATTGTGTCAGATTTCTATTTTCTACAGCATAAATTGGGCAGTTTATACTAGCTATAACTCGACTGAGATTATTGATAATGCATATTAAAGATATTTCTGTATAAATATATATATGTATAAATAGATATATAAAAAAAACATGTTAACTCAGGATTTTCCAAGATGTAGCTCATCTGAGGATTGAACAAACACATATCAGATCAACAATTTTCTCTTCCAGAATCAAAACATATCACTTGTGTTCCCTGACAAGCCTAAAAGTCAAAGTCTGTTAAGGTAGTTCCAATGAACTCAAGAAAATATTTTTTCTGCATACTTGTCTGGTAGTTTTGTTAGTACAGTGCCCATTTCACAGTTGAGTTACAAACTCCAGAGCAGGTTACAAGGGAATACTGAGGGACTTCCATTTATACTGCCACCAGACATAACTTTAATGCTGTTCTTGCATTTAACATCTTTCATCAGTTTACTGGAGCATGAGTTCTGTAGTGTAACTCATTGAACTTACCAGTGCCTAAGATAGAAATACATTTACAGAATAGCTCCTAAGAGATAAAATGGAAAATCAGTTCTTTTATTGCAGATGTACTAATTTATATTGTACCATTAGTGCAAGCTTTTCCATTAATTCACTGAACACACTAATCCCAAGAAGGATGTGAATCGAGCTGCTTTTCCCCCTCCCCAGTCTTCTCTTGATATCTATTGCTGTAGCGTAATCAGCTTTCAGAGCAAATGTTTTGCAATAGCAGTAAATGATAAAATTATTTTAGAAACACATAATTGAAAGGTATATTTCAAAGTAAAAGGTATTATTTTCACTATCATATAGGAAAGTAAAGCTTTAATTGGAAAGATTTCATGTAGCTCTCCTTTCAAGCCAGTTCTTGGCAACATAAAACATTTGCATACATTTCATCTTACATTGATCTTACTCAGTTTTATCTGGTAGAGCTGATTTGAGATGAATTCTCAGCTGACATTAATGGGGAGAATTTGCAAAGATGGGGAGGTCATTTTTTTTTTTAAATAAGAGTTTAAATGGCAGAGTAAATGAGAGATTGGGAATCTGACAAGTTAGTATTGCAAATCACTGGAAGGTGATAATGTAAACAATTAGTAATTTGTAGTTACAGTATGATATTCATCCAGTCCACTGGACAGTTCAGAGGAACTATCTCAATTTTCCCCTTAGAGATTATTTTTTCTGGAAATTTGATTTAACCAAAATTTTAAAAAACCAAAACCCAGCAATTTGTTAGTTTACTTTTTTTGATCATTTTCATGTAAAATAAGATGTCTGTTTAATTTTTACTTTAGACTACACTTTGTAAAATTCTGTGATACAAATAACAGAAAAATGCAGCAGGAAGACTTGTTCAAAATTATCCTGTTTATGAATTGAAAAGACAGGAATAGAATTATGTAACCCAAGCAGAAAAATGGATTTAGAAGGTTAGATATACATGAATGGATTTTAACTTTATTCCCAAAATAAATTTTACTTGTAGCCAAATGCTAGTTATTTTTTGGTATGAAAATAGGGAATAGAAGTTAAATGGATATTTAAATTTAGCAGAAAGAGAAATGTGATAATAGTGTGTAATAATGTGGTAATATCATGTTAATTCTTTTTTTTTTTAAATTGTGGCAAGATAGACCATAAAGGCCAATCCTTTTCAGCATTTTCATTTTCTCTGAACAACTCATAATTTTAAGTCTGAATATCAAACAGAAATCCTTTGATATTTACACATTTTCCCATTCTGGTTTGTGGAACATGACTGCTACAAGATCATCCATGGCATTTAAGGGAAAAAAAGTTAAAAACATATTATAGCTGCCTCTCACAGTGCTACCCCAATGAAGAAGCATTCCTTTTGCTGACCAGCTGAGAACCTGCTGGTCTTTAAAAAAAAAAAAAAAAAAAAAAAGACAAAAAAAAAAAGACAAACTAGAGTCCCCCAAATATAGTAAGTTTATGGACAAGCCCCCAAATGCTGGGAGTAACACTTACAAGTGGTCTTTAGAGAGGTGTTTTTCCTGCTTCTTGCCTTTTGTTTACATGATGATTTTTCACTGAATTTTTCACTTTTGCACATAAAAAAACCTGCTATTATATTCCTCTGTTACATAGCAGAGCATAGTAGACTGGCAATCTTGTTACATTCTCCTTAAATACCAGACAATTATGTTGAAACATCTATGAAACAACCCTCCACATTAGTCTTCTACCTTTGAAACCAACTAGAAAATATTTTGAAATCATATGAAATAAGAATGTTTGTGTGAAGAAAATTTTATTATTTGTTTGTGGGTATGCTTTTATTGCTTTTTTTTTTTAACAACAACAAAAAAATTTTATAAAAACACTGTGAATGCAGACCAGTTCCAGACAGATTTAGCCCAAATTTTCTAAATAAAAATCTCTAAGGTTTTGGTTTGGAACCTTTAGAGATTGAAATACCGTATTCTACATGAAAGCAGTTTAACTGAACTGAACAGCAAACTGCCTATAGTGCCATAAGGATACAAACAAACTGAAATGAGTTGCAGTGATCCAGCACTGTCATTCCCCTAATTCATTTTGAAAAATGGTAATGTCTCCTAACTGTCTAGGAAAGAAGCTTCTGCCAATCAATAAAAATGCATCAATGTAATAACGACAGCTTCTATACAGATTAAATGAAGAAAAGTAAGGTACAGTAACCCACATAAAGTGTTTTTGTTGAAATATTTGCACAAAGCTAGCCTTCCTTTCATACTTGTCACTATGCCAACTGTGAAGCAATATGAGAGACTGTAGTTTATTATTTTATTAGCTTTCAGAGTGCTAAATTGCTAAAAGTAATCCATAGTTTATGCAAGAGAAATTATATTTTTCATGTATCTTATTCTGGGGTGGCTAAGAATCAATTTCACTGTGAGACAAAAATACTACGACAAGATCAAAAATGTTTAAAAGGAGTTTTTGAAAGGGAAGAAACACAAATGGATAAAATTTCTCTTCAATAGAGACATTTTTTTCTCTGCAATGGAGAAATTTCTCCTCAGTGGGTAAAGTTTTCCTGCCTCATTTTGAACAGTTTTCAGGTCTTCTACTTATTTGGTGATTTCTCCAAACTGTTATTTATGTGGAATACAATTATAATTCAGCAAAATATAGCTACTAGCAATTGCCAGCTCTACTTACAGCTTCTATAGCCTTCTATGTAAAACTATATTTACATGTCAATAACTTTTAATTTTAAGCAGTAAAGGTAAGTTAGAAGATTAGAAGATTAGTAAATTAGGTACTTAAACTGAATTTGAGAAGTAACATGGACTTGTATTCTTTACTTTTGGATTATTAAATTTATGTGCTTAAACAAAAAGCTTTGTTTTCTTCTTGTGCTCTGTCTTTGCCAGGTCAGCAAACAAGTGATGAAAGGTGCTATTGTTTTACCAAGAATAGAACTGGAATATCCTGTCCTTGAAAAAAAAAAGTGTTTTATCACACTCTGTTAGTCATTGTTTTCCCCTCATTTTATATTAACTCAAGTAAAAATCTCAACTCTCCATGTGCATATGTAGCACACAGTGCTTCTAAAACAAGCCATGAATTTATATTGAGTCCATTTACTGCAATGGCTGTCCTGACAATCTTTTCCAGGGTATGGTGAATACATGTTATAAAATAGTTATTACATATTTGGATAAAATATTAACATCCTTAATATTTAAGTCTGAAAAAATGCTGACAGGTACACATGACGTTCTGTACATGCTGAATGGCTTCCTTAACTCAGAAAGAAAACCGTCATCCTTTTCCTTTACAGCTGGTCATTCTTTTTTAGGCATTTTCCCAGGTGTCAGGTATAGCATAAAGGATATACAGCATATTTAGTCTGATTTTTTTAGTGCCATTGAGCACTAAACAGATGTAGTAATGAATTAGCAGCTGGTATGAGGTTTTTGACTGACAAATGACACAACATTGATTTAAGAGAATGATTTCAACCTCCTCCATTAGTTTCCTGGCCTGGATAGGCCTGGATAGACTCCTGGAAGTGATTATCCTTTGATGGAGAGAATTGCTGGTTAACAGAGGTATACCACGACAGATGGGTATACCATGACATTGGGGTTATGTTAATCACCCCACATGCTCTTTTTCAATAGAAATAGGAGAAGGGCAAATAAAATGTTTTGGGGAAGTACAGCCCTGTGGGCAAGGTGGCTAGCTTGGTTTTTGCTACTTAAGCTCACTGCTAAAATAAAAAGGACCTGACATAAAAGTTGGTGATACAGTGGCCTTGGGTCTTAGTACAGAAAGAATTTAACTGTTAAATGAATCGTCTGAATAAGTATGTACCATGTCGTACCAAATTAGAGGGTAAAAAGATGCAGGAAGAAAGAAACAGATTAGGGCACAATAATATTTATTCTCTGGTTTTGGACTTGTTTCCTATTTTAATTCATGTGTTGCCTTTATCTGCTGGAAGAGTTTATCAAAACATTCAAAGCAAAATTATTCCACCACAGATCCCATCTATCCTTGCAGCACGTCCACAGGGCCTTTCAAGCAAGACTTACCAAATCACCCTATTTTCTTGGTGCAGATGATATTGAAAGGGAACAGAGGAACATTAAAAAAGGCTGTTAAAAAAAAATCCACTGAGGTACGTTCATATTGTATGTAAGTGCTTCTGTGTTCCACGACGTGCAGAAAGACCATGGATATTTTTATTCACAGCTACTCTCTGGTAACAATGTCTTGCGTTCAGGCCAGTTATGTACCTGCAAGTCAGAAGTTTGGCTGGGCAATTATTTTAACCTCAAGCTATCTGCAGTACAGCTGATACAGCTTGGATAGAGTCAGATGATACCCATAAGTATAAGACATTAACTGAAACCCTAGCAAAATAAAAGATAAGATGAATCTATTTTGTTCCAAGTTCTAAGTACACAGAAAGAAGTGGAAAGTCTGATAAGACACTCATTAAAAGAATTTTGACCCATTAAATTAAGTAGAGCTGTGTAAGAGGGAAGGGCTGGTGACAGACTATTGGAGTGGAGGGGAGGCTGTCTGCAGGGAGGAAAAGATCAGGAGGTCAGGTACGAGAGGTTCTGAATATTCTGGAGAAGCATACAGAGTCAGCAGTATTTAACCAAATTAGACCTAGAATTTTACTTTAAAAGTCATTACTTTTTAATTTCCCAGACATTTTTGCAAAATCTAAATCGTTTACATGGTTTGAATAACGTTTCAAGAAGCGTGCAGTACTTAGGGTCCATACATCCCAACACCAGAAAGCAGAAAGTCCTCACCAGGCAACAACATAAAAGCAAAACTTCTCTGTTCTTGTGTGGAGGGGTGACTGTTGGTTTTCTGATATTGAAAACTGGATTTTTATTTTATCTTACTTGTTTATTCAAGCAGAAATTTTCAGGGCAGTGATGACAGTCATTAATACAACCAGGTTAGGTACAACTTGGGTTGAGTATAACTGGGTTAAGACCTACGGATTCAAATGTTATTTTAATCTATGCTTATGTAAAACACCTCAAAACCTGGAAGAGTAAAAAACTCCAATTCCCTAAATTCTCCAATTCTCTAACACTCAAAATCTTTTTACTTTTCAGTTCCTATTCATATTTTGTTAGAAACCCAGACTCACATTTGTTGAACTGTTTGTGGAAGCTAGAACAGAGGTATGAAACTGTAGAGGAGCAGCCTGAAGAAGACCCAGGAGATTAAGGTCGTGATATTTAAAGGGAAATGACTGGGACATTTTAATAAGGACCTGACAAACTATTTATTTAGACGAGGATGAAGAATCTAAAAGACCTAGTTACTGCTTTAAGTTTAGTTTAGAAAGTTGGTAAATTATCGAACAGTAGTTGAAAATCCTGTAATAACTTTATAATTTCCAACATTTATACTAAAGAAAAATTCTTTCAAATCATTGGCAGTTTGCCTTTTTACAGACTTCTTAGAAGCAGGCGAGTGATTTCCAGATCTAAAACATAACAAAGGTGGGGATTAATTCCACCCAGCTTTAGCTATCTACAAATGAGATGTCTTTTGTAAGCAAGTTACTTATCCTCCACAGAGCTTCTGGCACTTACATATTACATTGTCCATGGCAATGCCCTTTTCACTTTCTATTGGCATAGAAAGATCTGAACAGCTAGGTAAGAATAAATGACTTAATTTAAGTGGTTAAAAGTAAATTATTCCCAGCCTCAGTTGCTGCAACATCGAGAAAATAAATAAAAGAAACGATGAGTCTAGCTAAAAAGGTTGATTTTGAAAAGAAGTTACATTGCCCCAGTCATAAATCACTATTATAATCTGCAACAGCTCTATGGAAATCAACAGATTTTAAGTTTACAGCTGTAAGTGATATCAGTATGATATCAATTAAACATAAAGTTCTTCTTACCTAATTCAAATGGCAAATGGGTGCCTAAGTAATGTTAAGGTCTCATAATGTCATAATACAATTTGAATATTAATTGATTAGTAGATTGTATTGGACAAAAGTTCTTAGTGATTTACTGCAGTGTTCTTTGATTAGATTTGTTACATTACCAAGAAGGTTTTTCTTAAGTTAATCAGTTGGGCTTTTTTTAAATTTATATATACAGAAATGTTATTAATTCTTAAATCCATATAGTGCAGAACACATCTTAACCATTGTAATAAGACAATGAAAACTGCTTATATAAAGCCACAGCTTTTAAATACAATGATGCTAATGCATTCTCCTGTGAAAAGCACAGAAAGAAGTAATATTAAACTTTTATTTGTATTAGACTTCCCTGTTCAATATAGCTTGGATGGTCATTTAAGATTAAAAATAATGCTGTAAATTCTACATTAAAAAACCTCCCATGAAGGCACAGATGTAAAAGTGTTAATGTGCAATTTAACTGATTTTCAGATTCAGAGGTTTGGGATTAATTCTAAGAATCTTACCCTGCAGGCTTTTTTTTTTTTTTCCTCATGGTTTGAACACCTGAAATTCATAAAGAAGTGTCAATACTAGTCCAGCTTTGACAATAAATGCTACTGAAAACAGAAAAACAAGGCCTTCTTGGGGATAAAATATCCCTCAGTCCTTAAGCCCCAAATTCTAGTGGCATGTAAATATTCAGATTGCCATGTCTACCTTAATCTGTGATAAATTAATTCAGTATCGGTGCTCCCACAGCTGAACATACCAATTAATGTAACTATTAATTCTATAATACTATACCTTTTGTTATGTCTGACACAGGTGTGTTATAAGGGTAGGATTAATTTAACTTAACATTAAATGTATGAAATGCAAACATCCACAGCATTGCCCAGATTATTATTGTAGTTACAAGATTTAATTTTAATATTATACAATGTAGTATTTTGGTTTTAACTTTGTTAACTTTATATAGAAAGCTTTACAGAGGAAATTCAATGTTATCTCAGATTAAGGATGTACTGAGAAACAAGGTAGGTTGAAATTTACAATAACAGGAGTTCAATTTTCAATTAGTACCTTACACTAATTAGATATGTTACTTAATTTATTTCTGTAGGTTTTTCCTCTCACCTGTGTTGCTCTTTCTTCATTTTTTAACCTTATCTGCATTACAGCAGAGAAATCATCCCATTTTAAGGCTTCTATTTAACTTTTCTTTGTTAGAAGATAGAATGTAAATTAACTGTAACTAATGTCTCTACATTTCTATTATGTCAAATTGAAATTAGTCTTGAAAGATAAGAGTAAATTCCCTATCCAGAGAAACTTGTTATCAGTTCCTAACACTTTTTTATGATTAACCAGTTCCTGTCTGCTTTTTTAATTAGATTCCTATTTTTAATAACTCTGATATTTATGTACATAATATGTAAAAGTGACCTTTAGGCTAATTATCTCTTGAGTTATATATAAGGAGAAATTAATAAATTCCCTAAGCTATCCCAGTGCCTGGGAAGTCTTTTAATTACAAAAACATTACACCTTGTTACAAAACTGGGGTGTCCTATTTTTCCTATTGAATATTAAATCTGAAGTGTCCTGTTTTCCACCATTTATTTAAATTTCACTTTGTGTAATACCACTGGTCACTTACTATCCAACCTTTTCTGGGTGTTGAAACTGTAGCCATCCACAGGACTTGGAAACCACTGACAGGGTAAGTACTAGCCTGATCATATACCAAGAAAGTATAAAAACTTGCCCTTATTTGTTCAATGTTTATTTCTGTGGTGCATCAGTTTCAGATTTATGATCTCCACTGGTGCTAACTGCTGTTTGGCATCCGTTCCTGGGATTTCCCAGGAACTTTCCCACTGAGCTTGCTGCTGCTCCATTTTGCAATGACAGAATTAAGTAAGAAAAAAAAAGAGAGAGAGAAACCAGATCACTATGTTGTGAAAACTATTATTTGGAAAAAATCTATCATTTTTCCAGTGGAACTGCTTTGTAAACAACCAAGAACCTATAAGACCAGCAGGGTCACATGACTTAAAACAAGCTAAAAATTTCATTTACTATACATGTACTTTAGTAACTGAAGCCATTTAATCTAGTAATGTGTGTACACAATTTAAAGGTTCAGCTATTTATTTTCAAGAGATTGCACACATGAATGAAAATAAACTTTAGAATTTTTAGAATTTTTAGAATTTTTAGAATTTTTAGAATTTTTAGAATTTTTAGAATAGAATAGAATAGAATAGAATAGAATAGAATAGAATAGAATAGAATAGAATAGAATAGAATAGAATAGAATAGAATAGAATAGAAGTTGAGTTGGAAGGGACCTACAAAAATTAACTAGTCCAACTGCCTGACCAGTTCAGGGCTGACCAAGTCAGATTATGTTATTAAGGGCATTGTCCAAATGCCTCTTAAACACTGACAAGCTTGATGCATTGACCACCTCTCTGGAAGCCTGTTGCAGTGTTTGGCCACCTTCTTGGTGAAGAAATTCTTCCTAATGCTAAGTGTAAACCTCTTCTGGTACAGCTTTGAACCATTCCCACACATCTTATCACTGGGTCCCAGGGAGGATAGATCAGCACCTCCCTCCCCACTTCCCCTCCTCAGGAAGCCATAGAGAGCAATAAGGTCGCCCCTCAGCCTCCTTTTCTCCAAAGTAGACAAGCCCAAAGTCCTTAGCCGCTCTTCATAGGATATGCCTTCCAGCCCTTTCACCAGCTTTGTTGACCTCCTCTGGACACATTCAGAGACCTTCACTTCTTAAATTGTGGGGCCCAGAACTGCACACAAGGTAAGGCCACACCAATGCTGAATACAGCAGGATAATCCTCTCTTTTGGCTGGCTGGCTGTGCTATGGTTGATGCTCCCCAGGATGCGGTTTGCCCTCTTGGCTGCCAGGGCACACTGCTGGCTCACATTGAGCCTGCACCAACCTGCCATCAACCAGCACCCCCAGATCCCGTTCTGCAGGGCTGGTCTCCAACAACTCCTCCCCCAGTTTATTGGGGCCTGTGTTACTCCATCCTACATGCAGAATCCAGCATTTGGACTTGTGAAATTTCATCCCATTAATCATTGCTCAATGCTCCAATTCACCTAGATCCACCTGCAATGCCTCTTGTCTCTTAAGAGAGTCAACAGCACCACCCAGTTTGGTATCAGCAAACTTGTTAATGGTGCATTCAGATCCTCCATCCAGGTAGCTGGTAAATGTATTGAACAGAACTGACCCTGGAATTGAGCCCTGAGGAACGCTGCTGGTGACCAGTCACCAGGCAGATGTAGCCCCGTTCACTGCAACCCTTTGAGCTCTGCCCTTCAGCCAGCTCTTCACCCAGCATGCCATGAGCCTTATCATACCACAGCTGGACAACTTGTCCAGAAGGATGCTGTGAGTGACAGTATCAGAAGTCTTACTAAAAACATAAGAAAAAATATATATTTTAATAAAGTAAGTCGTGTAAGTTAAAGGCAATTGAAAAGAATTCAGAAATTATACAAATTTTATTTTGACTCCTAGGTATTATAATTACTGTTTTTGTTTATTTTTCCAAAGGTAGTTATTTAGCCACATGAAAATAATTTCTTCTTTTTTTGGAATTTAAATTTACTGGTGCATACCTCAAAAAAAAAACCACAAAACAACCCACACAACCAAAAAACCCCAGAAATTTTAGTCAATATTGTTTTCCAGGATTACTTCACCATTAACCCCTATGAACGGTAGTCTGCAGGTAGCCGAGACTGTTAATCAGATGGAGTACACAGAAGATTGTAAGACTAAATGGGCAAGTACTGACAGCTCTTGCAACTCACTGAGCCATTTAAGATGAGCAATGAGTCAGAGCTGAAGTCCTACTGAGAAAGATCAATAGTGGATGCATTATCATAGTTATTTCCAATGACAGGAATAATAATGCAGTATTTATTTCTGGCACAAGGTTGTTTCAAGCATCATTTTTTCCCCTCTCATGATTTGGGATGTACCTAATTCTAGTGCAAAATAAAGATATCTCATTGTGTTTAATACTATGATTCCACTCAATCTAGCTACTAAATACATTTTTTTTTCACATTATGTTGGTTAATTAAACTTTCTGTGAAGATTGTGGTAATTGAGTATAAGGATCCCATTAACAGCAGTAAGACTGCAAAGCAGCAATGTAGCCTTTACAGTTTTAACACTCCTCTCTGTGAAATAAAGGGGAATAAACAAACAACTAGCCTGCGGCTTTATGTCAGCTAAAACACAGAAAAAAAGCAGGTAGGATGAAAGAAATCAAAAACATTTCTCTTAACCTAGGAAAGAGACTACATAGAGAGTACAAGGACAGTAAAGGTAGGAATAATTCAAATGTTTCTGAGGGAGGGAATTTTTGCTCACTTTAGCCTCTATGGTCTTTAATCTGTTGACTTGCACTAAACGCTTCAGATCCTAAACCTCTTTGACACATTGTCACTTATCTTCTTTTCCCCACTAGCCATCATGGATATCCCATGCCAAAATGTACATTGGCGGCTACTTTTTTTTATTATTTTCTGTGTGGTAAAACAGCTTCAAGAAAATTACCCAAGTGCCTGTAAGGAATGAAGTCAAAATCATAACTAGAATTAAAACAATAGGCTTTCTAGCTTCTGCTTCTGTGGTCCTATATATATTTATGATAATCTAAAGTAAACCATCCCTCATATCGATATCTGGAAGTGCACTTTAACATTTAAAGTTAACAATTCAAGTTTGGAAAAAATGCTCAACATTTCCTAATTTTTAGAACCCTAATGAATTCTTTATATATATTTTTCAGTAAATTTAAAACACAACTTTGCTTTGACATGTTTAGCGTCAATTGTCTTTATGTGTTTATCACTAAGTGTCAAACCCTTGTTGCATGGGTACAATTTCTTTTACAATTTAGCTTTTGATTCCGTAAGAAATGTTTTGACTTCCCATAAATTGGGGATAACTTTAAAAGATTAATATATATGTATATTAAAGAACATCTAGAATATTATTTAGGAAGAAACTCTGTTTATAACATTACTGGTTTAACGTTGTGGTCAGAGAGGAATTTCAAAGACTATCAACTAAAGCAGGATAAAGAACAACATATTTTTAACTGCTTCTCAGTGGTGGGGTCTTGTTTTGTTTTTGTTTGTGTTTTTTTTTTGTCAAGCCACTTGTGTCCAACCTTTTCTGCTTTTCTCCTGAATTCTTTTAGGTGGAATTTTCTTGTTTTAACAAACATAAACAATAAAACAGCTGTGAGACTGCTCTTCCTTACATTTAAATGTGGGCATTCTTAGCATTGCTTTTATCAAAACCATCAGAACATGTTGGCCATCACAATTTTTTAAGCTTCAATCAGATTAGAAATCCTGCCTCTGCCATTGTTACTTAAAAGTTGGGTGGATGAGGGAAGGAACTGAAAAGGGGATTGCTCATTCCTAATTTATTCTATTAATTCTGGACTATGTTAAACCAGATGGACAGAAAGCAGCTTTTAGGATAGTGGGGAAGACTGGTATATTGTTAGTTAAGAGTCCATCTTGGAAATCACAAGGATTTAGATCTTTCTTAGGTTCAGCAGGTAACTGGGGAAAAGAAATTATGAGCAAATGCTTCCACAGAAAATACAAAGTGAATTTCCAGGTTCTAGTCAGCCAGTTCTGTTCTCCAGTCATCAAGAGGTGCAAGAAGGAAGTTGTTCCTGAAGTATTCTTGAAAATGTGCTTTACAAGTATGCTGAGAAAAGAATCTAAATTTATTATTTTCTAATGAATTAACTCCTCTGACTTTATAGTTTTTCAAGCAAATGCATGCCTTCTGTAGGCATTATAGTATAAATAGAAAATCTTCCTTTAACTTTAGTGAGCTGAAATAGTGATATCACCAAGCATTCTTATATTTTTCAATGACTCACATTCCAGTTTTACAGAATTCGAATTTGGATTTTCCAAGTACGACATACATCCACTGAAGCATAGACAGTGGGTAGGCTCTCCATGCCCCTGAATGATTTTTATGAAGAGATATATTTTAACCATAAAAACAATTTATTCTTCCTATATTTATAAAGACATAATGTCCCTGAGAAGACTGAATTGGAGGGTAAGAGTTGTGAACTGTCAGTATAGAGGAGGGAAATGAGGCAGCATGTGGCTAGCAATCGGGTAAGTCCAGTAGCCCCTGCTTCACACAAAGTGGCCATGAACTTCTGTTTTGTTGCAAAAATATAAGTGCTGAAAAAGCTCATGACTACCAGAAGCTACTGCTTTGTCCCAGATGACATCACCCACAAGAGGTAAAATTCTCCAGCGATTCACCTCAGTAACCATCCCCTGGGTGCTGACTTTCCACCTCACACTCCCTGGCTAGAGAATTCAGGTATTTGCCTAATCTTACGTGTCCCAGAAAGCTACTGAATTCTTCCAGAAAGCAATTATGTTCAGAAAATATTAGTATCAGTTTTCCTAACTTGAGCCTCATAAACAGTCATATATTAGCATCTATAGGAACACACAGAAGGTCACATAACCCTTCAGACATTACTTTATGAAAATGGGGAATACTTTGATGTTTGCCTCTTTGCCAAATACTCTGTGTTATTCAAGAAGGAGGCAAATCTAGCTGCCTGTTCTGCACAGAATTAAGCCATGAACTTTGGAGTAAAGCAGTAAGCTCTGACTGATACACAGCGACAGATGACAAGATTGTGTCGGTTCAGCTGAATCTATTAACAGGCATTCTTGCAGTCAGGAAGTACTTGTTTGTGTGGATTACTAAAATTTTGAATAGAAACCATGATTCCCTTGTATCCACCATATATGACTTATCCCTTTAACTCTGTCACTAAGACACTCCTTTTAATGTATTGTTCTTGTTTCCATCGTTTAGACTGGATTCGATTTTCCCATGTACTCTGCCAGATTGTTTTTCTCAACCAAAAGCAAAACAAGTGGTTTAAGTAGCATTTGTGAAATGATGTGTCTGTTTAACTCTTTGAATACATTACCAGGTATAAGTATCACATGGCCAAGACCTAGTGTCTGCAGTTAGGCATGTCCTTCACTTTTTTCTGCCTCAAGGCTGGGCTTACCGTCACTCAACCATGAAGAAACTCAAGGGCTCCTCTACTACTTCACCTAGAAGAATGCTTTTTGTCCTTGCCCTAGCAATTGTCTATTCCCTCATATGTGAATAATGATACAAAAATCTGCAGATTTTCTACAGTCAAAAGGTTAAACATTTTGAAAACTCTACTGTTAAATGAGTGATCCTGTAGTATGATTGAAATTGCAGCAGACTGACCTACTGCTACCATCATGTTTGAGAAACACACATGGTATCTAAGGAGGTTGGCCAAAGCTAACACAACACCAGGGTATATCTTTTGTCTCAAATCTAGAGGCAAATAAGTTTCTGAGGCATCACAGGTATTTTTAGTATCTGGGGGCTGAAACAAACATGATCATCAATCTTTTTTATATACTCTTCAACAATTCATTTCCAGTACTTTAAAGCAGTTGTTAAAAGTTTAATTAATTTTGTGACTTCTGAATATTCCCATTGGATGAATATCAACACCAAAAAAATAAACCCTGGAACCCAATTATGGCAAGTAATTAAGAAGATGTATGAAGACTGCAGTCCTGATGTTCTTGTTATACCAAATAAAGCAGGATTTTCTAACCTGCAGCCATTACTCTGGCACTTTGCAGCTATTTATCTGATATACATATATGGATTTAAATAAATAACTGCAGGAAATAAAACAAATACAAAAAGATATTTGATGTGCTAAATTATGTTTATTATAAGTAGCATAATATATTATATGTTATGTTTGTTTTATTACTCTTCAAAATTACAGTCTTCTGTCAATATTTTTAGGTTCTTTACAGGTTTTGGTGTGTTCCATTCTTTTGTTCAACAGCCCATTTATTTCTACCATAGTATGATAGATGGCTATATTTCAAAATTTTCTCAATCAAGACAAGGAAGTAACAATAAAACCCTACATAAATACTATAGAAACATTTAATTAAATACATACCTTTTATTAAAAATATTGTAGTGTACTGAAGATCAGGCCATCATCTGCTTCAAAATAATAAGCTGGCTTCTGGCCATAGGGAGACAATGTGATTGATTTTAATCTTTTTTACTTCAAATCATGGAAAAGAAGTTCATGAAATTAAAATAAGACCTGAAATTCTAATATAAACAATAAAAATATCTTTTTTTATTATTTCTTTTTGGTCCTGTTGAAAGTACTAGAGCTTTTGAAATAAACCAACATCAGTGGCATATTGTACTGTTGCAGCTTGATCAGTTACTAAAGAGCAAAAATTCATAAGCAAAGAATCACAAAGGAAAGGGAAGATACTTCTTTTATTTAGAAAACACATTTCAAAAATCAATAATTTTCCTAGTATCTTTCAGGTAAAAAAAAAAAAAAGTTGGCATTCTCTGCCCCTTACACACACACTACCTGAGACCATTTAAAAAAGACCTACACTTACTTTCTACTTAATTCTTTAGAGAGGCTTCTCAGAAATTACAGCTTACTTCTGAAGTAATTCTGCAAAGTGACCAAGTGCCCCCAATTTTAATGGACTGTATCAGCCTCACAGGGATTGTTACTGGAACATTAACTTGTCCCTTTTAAAGCCACAAACTGAAAAGGCACAGTATTTGCTGACTTTCTGAAAAAGGACAATCTAAAGAATGTGTTCCCATAACCGAAAACCCAGCGTTCAATTCAAACAAGAAAATTGTAGAGACAGCGTTACCCTTTTCTGAATGCTAAAACTGAAGCTGAAGAGCTTTTTCTTCATAATCTCTGTTTGCTGAAGGTGCTGAATGTGTATTTATAGCCATTAATAGCTCTTCACCGGCAGCTCAGAACAATGAAACTCAACAGCTGAGGGTTGTTCATTTTCAGATACCATGAAAAATCATAAGGATCTCATTCAGTTTAGCTTGTGAAGTACCAAGTGCTTTTTGTCAGAATCAAATAATCTCAAAATCAACAAAGCAAACAGAAATGTGTGAATAAAGATTCGTATAGCATAACTCAAAAGAACATTTAAAGAAAAACTGCTAACTTAATAATCACAAAGAAATTTGAATTTGACATAGAAATAGAACCCATTAAAAGAAATAGCATGAGATCCCAGAAATAATATTCTGAAAAGAGAACAAAGAAAAATATTTTACAGAAAATTGTCAATTGATCCTTTTATAACCTCTCAGCCTTATTTTTTTTTTTAAATTAACTAATTAATTAACTTAAATGAACTTACTGCACACTACATCAAATGTCTCGTGAGGTAGTTGCTACACTGTAAAGACAACATGAAATCATTGTACCCACAACTATAATGACAGATTTGGCAGGAAAATTTTTGCCACACTGAAAAAAAGTAGATTAGGAAACAGAAGTTTAAAAGGAAAATATTGGAGAGACAGTATTGGTGGGAAGAATTATGTGGCAGGTGAAAGTTACAGAAAGTATGGGTTTTGCTACAGATACTAAGTGAAATCAGAGTCAACAAATGAAGTAAATTTCTCTCATTTCCTACAAGAAAAACCCATGAATTATGATAGAGTCATTATGCAGACTACAATTTCCACATGAATATTCGAAATGTTTTTTAGCCAACGTAACACTCTGTTTTCCGGAAAAGCAGTTTCATTCACCCAGTGTGCAAAACTCCAAACTACACACAGATCAGAGGTATTTTATTCAGTTAATTTTTGCGCAAAGATGCGTGCTAGGTGGTAGCTCTGCAAAACCAGCACAGAGCAACAAGAAACTACAAGGTATTTACACAGTTAAATGTGTCAGTCACAGCTAATATTCACGCTCCCCAGCTGATCATTGGTTAGTTTATTTCTCACTTCATCTTAAAGTTACAGCTCCCTTCAAATTTATTACGCATGCTCAGAGAGTAAGGGGCTTATTTGAGTAGGGTTTTTTTCTGGCCTGTGGTCATGATTTTTAGTATTATAATGAGGATAGTTCACCTAAAGGACACAGTTTTAGTTCTTATCAACATCCCAATTAGTTATCTTCTTTGACTATATAGTTTATCACCCAGGTTTTGGCATCTTGTGAGGCAGGATGTTCACATTTATCAGTCTCCCAGTTCTTCTTCAAGGATATAGGCATGAAACAAATGCTTCTTTACCTCTCAGCTCCCTTCTCTGACTGCCAAATTCTGTTTTTTCAGGCTTACATGTTTCATGGTTATTGTTTAGCAGAAAATTCCGTTTTCTTCAGGATATCAAGTCCTCAATAATGCTGTAGAATTTGGTATGTAGCGTACAGTGTCGCACCACCCAATTAAAAAATCAAGATAATCTAAGCAAGGGGTAATCTCAAGCATTTCATAACTATGCATACTTAGGAGGTGTTAGAACAATTTGTGTTTAAGTACATCAAAAAGAGAAAAACTAAGGTTCTATGCTCATAATATGCTAAAGTTATAAAAGGACTTCATACTAAAAAAACCCACAAGTAATTAAAGTGAGTCAGAACTGGACAACATTCAGTTGTGTCATTTGGATGTTTGTTTCAGCATCAGTTAGGATAAGGATGATAATTAAAGACGACAGAAAAGAAATAAAAAGACATTTTTGCAGACCAAAGTTGCTACTACAATGTGCAGACAAAACACATTGTTATACTACTCTAGATCGAACTAAGATTTAGTGAAAATATATGATGGTGAGATACTTAGAGCAAATGGTAGTCAGGAATAAGTTGGGAGACTGAAAAAATAGAGAAGGAAAATGCAGGAAATTCTGCTGATGTACAAATCCATTGTGGAGGAAAGGATATTTTTGATATTGTTAGTTATCAGAAAAGCAGTTATAAGGAGTATGGAGACAGCTGGAGATCATGGAGAGACCTAAGATAAGAAAGAGTAATCCTAAAAAATATTCAGAAGGAATGGCTTATCACTCACTAAATAAGGAAGATATTTAGAATTTTTTTTTAAAAGGAAGAAACCAAATGTGTTGTTCAGAAATGCAAACAAGAGTCTTACCTGGATGAAAACATTCTGGGAAGGGTCTGGATGGGTCCCATATGCAGGCTAGTAAATCAAATACAGGGTGGTTGAGCAGTTGGTAGAAGACTGTTGTGTGACCTAAGGTTTGGTGTCAAGACTCTACCAATAAAGATCTGCCAGCATCCATTATCCAACCATCCTACACACAGAGCTCTGAGGATCTGTGACAAAAGCTGCACTGCAATTTCAGCTCATCAGTAGTATTCCAGTAGAGAGTTTATATGGGGAATATCTTTCTTCTTTCCTGATGGAACTGCCCTTACTTTTTCCATTTTGCTTTTGTCATCATCATTATTCATTTTTAGCTTGCTAATTGCCAGCCCAATACTTTCAGTTGCTCTTTAATAAACTGATTCATAAGTATGATAACTGGAAACAATCACATAAATCAACCCTGAACACAATGATGTATTCCTTTATCATACATCATGAAGGAAAACTTTTAAATGACTTCTATCAAGACAAGCAATCTGGTAAAAAATTCATTTTCTTGATAACACAGGCTAATTGCCTCTGACTGCAATATGTGGTCTGCTACCCTTTTAATAATTGTGAGATTGCAATATAATTTTAAATTTCATGAAGATTCTTAAGTTAAATAAAAATTTCCATACTAATCATATTAAAAGTATTCAGGCAAGCTTTAATTTTCATAAAGCTGAGTTAAAATAAAAAAAAGAAAACCAAACTGTGGCAAAAGCATGACACCATATTCTCTGTGAGCACAATATATAAATAAGCCAATTAAACAAAATTAATTCATCCTAACTTTCAGCAGAGCAAAGCTTCTGTTCTGTATCAGAAATCCCAGAGTCAAGGTAGCAGAGATAAACAACTAAGCAACACATCTTTAAATTTATATTTTCATGTTTTTCTCTAGCTTTAAAATTTTTAAATGGGTTAAATTCTTGCTTTGCACTGAGCAAAAGAAAAAAAAATTGCAGAGCAAAACCAGACTGTGATAAAATTGAAAGTATCGATTTAAAAGCAAATATATACTTACCTATTTAAAGTAAAACATAAGCTGTCTTCCAGAAACCATACAAAAGATACTTATTAGAATTAGGATATTTCACTCCTTGCATTTTGAGCAGCGGACGGACCAAACTTATTTTCTCATGAACCTTTTCTTTTTATTAGTTCTCTGTTATTAAATCAATAGAACTTGGACACAAAAATGTAGTTTGAGGATAACATTAAAAAGACAAGTTTTAATATAACCCTTCTTTAATAAAATAGAGTCAGTTATTCCACTACCCACTTTTGGTTCCCCAGCCTAGTGTATAGAAATGCTGTTTATTTTACCTTCTATATACAGCTTCCCATTTATAAGTCTCAAATCTTTCTTACCTGGCTGCAATCTCTACTCTTTTTACCTTTCTGGTTGCTTTTTACAACCAAGTTTTAACATCTGTTGACACTCCAGACTGCCTCTCATCTTCCATTTTAATCATGGGTAGTTTTCGCTAAGCAGCACCCAACAAAGTTATAAAACAAATATCCAGAGGGAGAGTTTGTTTACCCAGTCAATGAAATTCAGATTTAGTAACTATATTCCACAACAGTAAAGCGTTTTAGCTAATACACAACCTCCCCTGTCCACATCATTTCAGGTCTTTTACAACCTGCACTTGAATAGAAGGAATCAATCCTGTCAGAAAGTAAATGTGCCAAAACCACAAGGGAAAAAATGGGGTGAGGAACAGAGGGATTCCCCTCAGAGACTGGGGGTATAACTGAACTTCAAGTAATTAACTTTTTCTAAAATACTTAGTTTCTGATAAATAGTTTGAAAGCTTTTAAAAAAATCATTAACTAATAAAAATTGAAAATGTAATGGTTTTTGTATTTCAAATCAAGTTAGAAAATCAAAAGAAATCATTACGTTCACAGCAGTTTATTTCTAAAATATTCATATGTTAACAAATCCATCTTTCTGAAGAAAATTCCTGCTATCTGATGTTGACAATACACATTTTATGAAGAATCAACTTTATTTATCCACAAAAAGCTAATACAGACCTAGCAAACTTGGTATTTGCATAGAAAAAGGAAGTGGTTCTTTCATTGGATATTATATTGGATACATAAAGAATATTTAAATAACCATTCCCTTTTGTAGTTTTCATGGACTTATTTTTACTACTTCTTATCTCTCAAAATTCTGTGACTGCCCTCTAGACCTACTTATTCTGCTAATATTGAAAAGTACAGTTTTCCATTAGGAAACTTAAAGTCAGGAAAAGGACTTCTGTATATTTTTTATGAATATTAATGTGAGACGGTTTGACTCATTTTTAAAGTGAATACATGCAGTGCCTATAGATTCTGCAAATTCAAATGTACTCCCTACTAAAGCCACCATGGTGCCCTGATCAAAATCACAGCATAAAAAATATAATTAGATCATAATTCTGTGTAAATACATGTTATAAAAGTATTTTAAGTTTGATTATTTTTTCCTATTTCATGAAAGTCACAAAATTTAATTAGTCAAACTACACAACAGTACAAGGTAAATTGTATGTGTGGCCACTGTTGATTAAAAGCACAGATGTTTATGATTAACTACAGTGATGTAAAGCCTTATGAAAAAATCCGTGCATACAAATAAGCAGAACCTTTCCCCGAAATTATTGCATGGATTGAACACTAGACACAGTTCTGTGTATTATCTTCTCTAAGACTTGTGAAAACAGTCTAAATAAATTTTTCTAAAAATTACAATAGCTCTGATATAATATCTTAGTGTCTTGATCACTCAGAGTGGGAAACATACTTTAATAATATACTTCATATGAATAAACTAATTCTTCAATATCACAAAATCAAAATTCTTGTTTCCTGATAGTGAAGACTACTAGTCTCTGGGCTTTTTTGATTCTGGAAATTCATTGCATTAGCTCAGAGGTAAAACATACTTTTAAGTCAACCCATTTTCATTTTTTCAATCACTTTTGGTGTTGGGGGTCCAAAAAATTTAAAAGACAAAAAGGACTATACCCCTTCTCCCTCACACCTGAACCAGACAGATTTTTTACCTTGTAGGTTCACAGAATCCCAGAATCCCTGGTTGGAAGGGACCTCATTTGAACACATTATTTTCTAATAAATTATTTACTCAGATATCGATATTCAGGACTCTATTCTCCAATAAAAGTTCCAAGTGATGTCAATGGCATCACAGAAGAAAGTTATGGACAACAATTAGTAAAAGTTAGCAGTTCAGTAACAGCTAAGATCAATCATTTGGAAAGGCACAACTTCACAATCTCTTTGTGAAGGAAATAGAAATATATACTTAAATTCTATACCTCCTGTGGAAGAAATTAATCTGATATCTGACATTTTTTGCTAAAAGCTCTTGTAGGCTTGGAAATTACAATGAGGCTTCGAATACTTTTTGGAGGAGAATAATGGTGTTGAATTCAGAAAAGCAAGTTATAAAGTCTTGAGAAATCTGTATGCAAGAGGTATTTACGTATAGAAAATGTACATACTTACAGAATCTATAGTAAGGACAGAGAAAGACCAGACACAGGGAACTCAAATAATACAATACAGACAAAATACAATGAGTTTGATATCAATTTCAGCTATTTCAAAGGATATAATGAAAACATATAACTTGAAAGAGATCAACAAGATAAACCATAATTTTAATTTCAATTTGATACTTCCAGGAGAAATCCAAGGTTAATTAAAGTGTGCAGAATACATTATGTTAATTTCAATATAGTGCCTTTTAAAGAATTTGTATATGATCACATTCACTGGTGAACATAGTTTCTGTGAGAAAAGAAATATAGAACAAAGCAAATTACCTAAATAACAAACAGATAATTGTTATGTATTACTGTCAATAACTATTTAGTCTTTTACTCTCCCTACTATTGTTTTCAGAAAGTTGAAAAACTATGTCAAAAATAATAAAAGGCATTTCAAAATTTATTTTTCCACTCTTTCTGGCAGCTGTGATTTTTTCCCCCACTTGTTGGTTTTCTGAACTAAGCACAAGAGCAGTTTATGACATGGAAATTAAATCTATCAAGAAACCCTGCAGAAACCACAGGTAGTTTCCACTGTTTTGGGTTTTTTTTAATAAAACTTCTGTATCACTGACTCCTGCTTGCTTCTTTTTGTCCCAAAATTTTTGTCCCAAAAAATGTTTAGAATCTTTTGTTGAGGTGTTGAAGCAAAAAAGAACAGAAAATTGTAATCTTCACTAAAAACGTTTTATGCCTCTCTGGTATGGATATGTATCAGTCTAGTCCAGTATGGCAGTGACTGGACATTAGTTTTGTTTGAACTTCACAAACTTTCCTGAGACATCAAGTCACCGAATTGCTTTAGTAAACCAAGGCTGAGGAGACCCCAGGTAACTCTGTGGCCTGGAGCAGGCACGCACATGAGGTTTACAGTTACAATATTCAGAAAGTTATGATGATTAAAAAGTAGTGACTTGACTAATAAATAGGCATTCCACATCTGTGCTGGTTTTGGCTGAGAAGGGGTTATTTCTCCTCACTGTGGGGGTCGGCTACCTTTCCAGCTTCCCACGCTCTGCCGCGTGGCGTGGCAGGGGGGCTGGGAGGGGCAGGGCCATGGTGGGGGCGGCTGACCCCGACTGGCCAATGGCAGGTTCATTCCATACCATGTGACACCATGACCAGTATATTGAGGGGGGGCAGTGGCAGCGGGCAGGCGGCGCGGCGTCGGGTCGGCGGGCAGCGAGCGGCTGCGGCGCGTGCGGTTTGTTCCGGCGGTTCGTTCCCCCTCTCCCCTCCCTTCCCCCTCCCCCGGGGCTTTGCGCCTCTCGTTGTTCTCCTTTACATTGCATTTCTACTGTTGGTTCTTTTAATTTTAATTATTAAACTGTTCTTATCCCAACCCACGAGCGTTACCCTTCTGATTCTCTCCCCCATCTACCGGTGGGGGAGTGAGCGAGCGACTGTGTGGGGCTGAGCTGCCACTAAACCACAACAGTCATTTTGGCGCCCAACGTGGGGCTCAAGGGTTGGAGATAACAACAGCTGCTGGTCCCAGCACCATGTTGTCCTTTTTGCAGTTGGTGTTAAAAATCGGTGTTGGTTGTTTGAGTCTGCTGTGTTCTGCTGTGATTGGTAATGTTTTGCCTACAAGATTTGTTATACAAACACTCATTTTCAGCTTTATCTGGTATTTGGGGTTTTTGCTGAAACCGTTACTGTACTTCGGATACCACCTTGTTGAGGCAATTAGCAATTATACCTCCTCCTCTGAGAGATTTTATATGGAGGAAATACAGAATTGTACCTTTGCAACTTTGTTCTATGATGTCTGTGCCTTTGTTACAACAACGTTTTTGTATCTTGAATATCCTTGGGTGGTTAAGGTGCACTTATTGTTAGTTTTTGGGCATGTTGTTTTGGTTTTGAGTAAGCAACTTAAGAATATCACCCAGAAATCTGCCCCGAGGCTTGATAGTTACGAGTGGCAGGGCATTTCGGATAGCACGGGCAAATACCTAGGGCAGTGGGCACCCCCAGTGTTTTGGAGTTTCACCCCCGAACAAGTGCAGAATCCTAAAAAACTAGTAGAATATTTGGAGAAAGTATGTTGTTACGCTGGGAACTCCAGAGAGACACAGATAACTGCAACGTGCTGGGGTCTGGCCCATGCATACCGAGCCCTGCTCAACAGTATTCAGTGCCCCCAGGGGGAAGAGAAGGTCTCTGGACTGAAATGCAAAGTGACTGGCACTGTAGACAATCCAGCCCTGACAACAGGCACTGCAGCCACTCAAACCCCCACAACAAGTACCGGAGCTGGCTCAGAAAATAAACCCGTACCAGTATCAGTTGCCCCCATACACAAGACGAAATATTGGAAGCGGACATCAACTCGTTTAGAACGGGATGATGAAGAACCAGGGCCATCGCGGGGAGAGGAGGGAGAAGTAATAAATGCAATAGAGACCACCCGATCCCTGTCCTTAAGCGAGTTGCGAGATATGCGAAAAGATTATAGCCGTCGTTCAGGTGAGCACATTGCCACCTGGCTGCTCCGATGCTGGGATAATGGGGCCAGTAGCCTGGAACTAGAGGGAAAAGAAGCCAAACAACTGGGATCCCTTTCTGGGGAAGGGGGCGTTGACAAAGCAATTGGAAAAAAACCACAAGCCTTCAGCCTCTGGAGGCGACTCCTGTCTGGAGTGAAGGAAAGGTATCCCTTTAAAGAAGATGTTACATATCGCCCAGGAAAATGGACAACTATGGAGAAAGGCATCCAGTATCTCAGGGAATTAGCTGTGTTTGAGGTGACTTATGGTCACCTGGACGATCAACGGTCATCCAAAGATCCAGATGAAGCCGAGTGCACACGACCCATGTGGCAGAAGTTTGTACGGAGCGCACCATCTTCGCATGCAAACTCATTGGCAGTGATGTCCTGGAAAGATGACGAGACACCAACGGTGGCAGAGGTGATAGACAGACTCCGGGATTACGACACAAATATCTCTTCCTCGCTCGTCTCTGCTGTGGAGAAACTATCCCAAGAGGTCCAGCAACTCAAAGAAGATCTGTCCTACTCCCCACCTCGACAGAGCAGTGTCTCAGCTGTTAGGAATAAGCGTCCTTTGGCTCAAAGAAGGGGATACACACCACGGGCCACCCTATGGTTCTACCTGCGTGACCACGGAGAGGACATGATGAGGTGGGATGGCAAGCCTACTTCGACCCTACAGGCACAGGTACATGAACTGCAAGGAAGAACAGTCACTCAGGGAGGCTCTTCCAGGAAAGCTGCTGCTCCAGTTTCCAGCGAGCAAGTCCCCAGACAGAGGAGTAGAAGCGCAGACTTTATTTCTAAGTGTAATAGAGGGACTCCTGATTCACATTTACAGGAAGTGAGTTGTGACTGCCATGATCAGGACTAGAGGGGCCCTGCCTCCAGCCGGGTGGAGGAAAGGGATAACCGGGCTTACTGGACTGTGTGGATCCGATGGCCTGGCACGTCCGACCCACAGGAGTATAAAGCTTTAGTGGACACCGGCGCACAGTGCACCTTAATGCCATCAAACTATATAGGGGCAGAACCCATCAGCATTGCTGGAGTGACAGGGGGATCCCAAGAGCTAACTGTATTGGAGGCCGAAGTGAGCCTCACTGGCAATGAGTGGCAGAAGCACCCCATTGTGACTGGCCCAGAGGCTCCGTGCATCCTTGGCATAGACTACCTCAGGAGAGGGTATTTCAAGGACCCAAAAGGGTACAGGTGGGCTTTTGGTGTAGCCACCTTGGAGACAGAGGAAACTGAACAGCTGTCTACCTTGCCCGGTCTCTCAAAGGACCCTTCTGTGGTGGGGTTGCTGAAGGTCAAAGAACAACAGGTGCCAATCGCCACCACAACAGTGCACCGGCGGCAATATCACACCAACAGAGACTCTCTGATCCCCATCCATAAACTCATTCACCAACTGAGGAGCCAAGGAGTCATCAGTAAGACCCACTCACCCTTTAACAGTCCCATATGGCCAGTCCGGAAGTCTGATGGAGAGTGGAGACTAACAGTAGACTATTGTGGCCTGAATGAAGTCACTCCACCGTTGAGTGCTGCTGTGCCAGACATGCTAGAACTTCAATACGAACTGGAGTCAAAGGCGGCCAAGTGGTATGCCTCAACTGATATTGCTAATGCATTCTTCTCAGTCCCTCTGGCAGCAGAGTGCAGGCCACAGTTTGCCTTCACATGGAGGGGCGTCCAGTACACCTGGAATCGACTGCCCCAGGGGTGGAAACACAGTCCTACCATTTGTCATGGACTGATTCAGACTGTACTGGAACAGGGAGAAGCTCCAGAACACCTTCAATACATTGATGACATAATTGTGTGGGGCAACACAGCGGAAGAAGTTTTTGAGAAAGGAGAGAAAATAGTCCAAATCCTTCTGAAAGCTGGTTTTGCCATAAAACAAAGTAAGGTGAAGGGACCCGCACGAGAAATCCAGTTCTTAGGAATCAAATGGCAAGACGGTCGTCGTCAGATTCCAATGGATGTGATCAACAAAATAGCAGCCATGTCTCCACCAACTAGCAAAAAGGAAACACAAGCTTTCTTGGGCGTTGTGGGTTTTTGGAGAATGCATATTCCACACTACAGTCTGATCGTGAGCCCTCTCTATCAAGTGACCCGGAAAAAGAATGATTTCAAATGGGGCCCTGAGCAACGACAAGCCTTTGAACAGATTAAATGAGAAATAATCCATGCAGTAGCTCTTGGGCCAGTCCGGGCAGGACAAGATGTAAAAAATGTGCTCTACACCACAGCCGGGGAGAATGGCCCTACCTGGAGCCTCTGGCAGAAAGCACATGGGGAGACCCGGGGTCGACCCCTAGGGTTTTGGAGTCGGGGATACAGAGGGTCTGAAGCCCGCTATACTCCAACTGAAAAAGAGATATTGGCAGCATATGAAGGGGTTCGAGCTGCTTCAGCAGTGGTTGGTACTGAGGCACAGCTGCTCCTGGCACCCCGACTGCCAGTGCTGGATGTTCAAAGGAAACATCCCCTCTACACACCATGCAACTGATGCTACGCGGAGTAAATGGGTTGCACTGATCACCCAGCGGGCTCGAGTAGGAAACCCCAGTCGCCCAGGAATCTTGGAAGTGATTATGGACTGGTCAGAAGGCAAAGATTTTGGATTATCACCAGAGGAGGAGGTGACACGTGCTGAAGAAGCCCCACTGTATAACACACTGCCAGAAAAGGAGAAGCAGTATGCCCAGTTCACTGATGGGTCCTGTCGCCTTGTGGGAAAGCACCGGAGATGGAAGGCTGCTGTATGGAGTCCTACACGACAAGTAGCAGAAACTGCTGAAGGAGAAGGTGAAT
Organism: Phalacrocorax aristotelis; assembly: GCF_949628215.1. NCBI lineage: Eukaryota > Metazoa > Chordata > Aves > Suliformes > Phalacrocoracidae > Phalacrocorax > Phalacrocorax aristotelis. The sequence continues at coordinate 6,079,440 of NC_134311.1, forward strand.
CAAGCCACTTTGCAGAGGTAAAGGCCATCCAGCTGGCCTTAGACATCGCTGAACGGGAAAAGTGGCCAGTGCTCTATCTCTATACTGACTCCTGGATGGTGGCAAATGCCCTGTGGGGCTGGCTGCAGCAATGGAAGCAAAGCAACTGGCAGCGCAGAGGCAAACCCATCTGGGCTGCCACATTGTGGCAAGATATTGCTGCCCGGGTAGAGAACCTGGTTGTAAAGGTACGGCATGTGGATGCTCACGTCCCCAAGAGTCGGGCCACTGAAGAGCATCGAAACAACCAGCAGGTAGATCGGGCTGCCAAGATTGAAGTGGCTGAGGTGGATCTGGACTGGCAGCATAAGGGTGAACTATTTCTAGCTCGGTGGGCCCATGACACCTCAGGCCATCAAGGGAGAGATGCAACATACAGGTGGGCTCGTGATCGAGGGGTGGACTTGACCATGGATATTATTGCACAGGTTATCCACGAATGTGACACATGCGCTGCAACCAAGCAAGCGAAGCGGGTAAAGCCTCTGTGGTGTGGGGGACGATGGCTGAAATATAAATATGGGGAGGCCTGGCAAATTGACTATATCACACTCCCACAGACCCGCCAAGGCAAGCGCCATGTGCTTACAATGGTAGAAACAACGACTGGCTGGCTGGAAACATCTCCTGTCCCCCACGCCACTGCCCAGAACACTATCCTGGGTCTTGAGAAACAAGTCCTGTGGCGACATGGCACCCCAGAGAGGATTGAGTCAGACAACGGGACTCATTTCCGAAATAGCCTCATAGACACCTGGGCCAAAGAGCACAGCATTGAGTGGGTGTATCACACCCCCTATCACGCACCAGCCTCTGGGAAAATGGAGGGGTACAATGGACTGTTAAACACTGCACTGAGAGCAATGGGGGGTGGGACATTCAAGCACTGGGATACACATTTAGCAAAAGCCACGTGGTTAGTCAACACGAGGGGATCTGCCAGGTGAGCTGGCCCTGCCCAGTCAGAAATCCTACATGCTGTGGGAGGGGATGGAGTCCCAGTAGCGCACACAAAAAGTATGCTGGGCAAAACAGTCTGGGTTCTTCCTGCCTCCGGCAAAGGCAAACCCATTCGTGGGATTGCTTTTGCTCGAGGACCTGGGTGCACTTGGTGGGTGATGCGGGAGGATGGAGAAATCCGATGTGTGCCTCAAGGGGATTTGATTTTGGGTGAAAACAGTCAATGAACTGAATGGCACAATGTGAACTGCTATATAATACTGTGTGTCACCTCTGAGTTGTATCAATGATATCAGAGTACGAGCCTCCCAACCCATGGAAGATCAACTATGAAACAAGCCGTGCAGCAGTGATGGAACGATGACTGACTCGGTATGCAGCAACCCAACACCACACACCATCTCTCCCACCCTGAAAGACTGATACAGCAGATGGAGCCCAGAGTCATGGACTGGGTGAACTCAATGGACATTTTAATGGACATTTTACAGCGAAGGTCCATGAACTAAGGGAATGATGTCTGTGTGTTATGTTAAAGGATGGGAAGGGGAGGGGTGGTGGTTGGTACGGTTGTACTGCATCATATGGGACCTGGGCATGGTGTAAATGGTATGGAATAAGGGGTGGAGCATGTGCTGGTTTTGGCTGAGAAGGGGTTAATTCTCCTCACTGTGGGGGTCGGCTGCCTTTCCAGCTTCCCATGCTCTGCCGCGTGGCGGGGGGGGGCTGGGAGGGGCGGGGCCATGGTGGGGGCGGCTGACCCCGACTGGCCAATGGCAGGTTCATTCCATACCATGTGACACCATGACCAGTATATTGAGGGGGGGCAGTGGCAGCGCGCGGGCGGCGCGGCGTCGGGTCGGCGGGCGGCGAGCGGCTGCGGCGCGTGCGGTTTGTTCCGGCGGTTCGTTCCCCCTCTCCCCTCCCTTCCCCCCTCCCCCGGGGCTTTGCGCCTCTCGTTGTTCTCCTTTACATTGCATTTCTACTGTTGTTTCTTTTAATTTTAATTATTAAACTGTTCTTATCCCAACCCACGAGCGTTACCCTTCTGATTCTCTCCCCCATCTACCGGTGGGGGAGTGAGCGAGCGACTGTGTGGGGCTGAGCTGCTGCTAAACCACGACAACATCTTTTATAATAAAAAGTCAGAGATTATTTAAGAGAAGCAGAATTTCTGTTTATACTAAAAATTCTTTGGCTAGCTTTGGTGACTATCCCATTATTTTGAAGGCCTTCTAAGACTATAATCCTGGAAAAATTAGTTTGTCTACTTCTCTTCTTCACATGTTTCTATGGCTTACTGCAAAGATGAAATGGGTGACCTGTTGCTTGATGTTCTTGAAACAGAAGTTCGTTTTTTCTGGGACCCTGGACTCAGTAACATGATTTTTTTTCAATATTCCAGAGTAGAAATCCAGAATGTACTGAGATGTAACTGTGAAAATCACTGATGATTTATTTTACTACCCACATCAAAACACACATACACACACAAATGCACACACATATTTTTTTCCTGTCAAGTCTTTTGGTGAGCAAAAAATTGGTACCTTCTTAGTATTTATATTAATGAAAACTCTTGTTCACAAGAGACAGAAACACAGCAGACCCCAATTCTAGCTGTTGGTTGGAGAGAAACACTTTCTTGCTGGCCTATGCCAGGAGATAGGGAGAAAGGGTAGGACTGCCTACATATAGTCACTTACAGCCATTTGAAATGGTATAGTTTACCAGGATGGGGCTACCATCTGCCATGGGCGAGCTAGCGGTTTTGACACAGGATGCCTCAAAGAGCTGCACTTCTTTGGGGAGTCAGCAGGAGGTTCAGTAGGATATCAGACAACACCTAAAATGACACTGTACACCTATGGTTAGGTAAGTGACTTCTGGCCTTAACCAAGAGCTCAAAACTTGACTAAAGGCAAGAGAGCTCAAGTGAAACATACAAGAAAATTAATCAAGAACACATAAGAAGTTTTTTGCTATGTTAGAGATATGATATTTTATGCCTGCCAAGGAGTTACCACACAGCCTCATATACCAGTAGCAAGGAAGGCAAAACACAATGTGAAATCCAGAGGATATTCTAATACATACCTGCTACTTCTACTTATAAAAATAATATTCAAAACTGTAATAGTTTTAGCAGACTTTCTAAGCAGGATCCAAAATTGTTGTGCAGATAAAGCAATCCCATTTTTCCATTACCAGAAGTCCTTTACTGTATTCATTCCTAACAACGCTAAGATGTTGACTCTTTTAGTGTTAAAGACTTCACACGGAGATGCCTCCAATTGCAAAGGACATTCAAAAAACTGTTGATCTTACCCTGGTAAGTGAGTGGGGTGGAAAAGCACTTTTAGCAATAATTAGGCTCTTGCTTATATTGGTCCTGATGGTCAGACTTTTGACAGCTCATTTTACTCTCCATGCATTCCTTAGCATGCTTATTATTCTATGCTGCATATATATGTTCATTTTCATGATATGTACCTCAAATTTCCTTTTCCTAGCACAGCTATAAAAAAGTGATAAATACGATGAAAAAAAATCACCCCTGATAGTCCTTAAAAGATCTATCTCCTTCACTGATTTCTTTCCGCTTTTGCTACTCATATACTTTTCTTCTCATTTAAGATAACCCATAGTGAAATTTTCTTTACAGTTATGCCTGCTTTACAAGATACATTTAAATCATAAAAATACAAATAGACTCACTGATATTTCATGGTTTTTTCTGTTCAAAAATTCATGCAACCAGGGACAGTTGCATGGAAAAGCACACCTGGCAACTGCCGGCTCACAGGTCTTGGCTGCTCTCTAAGAGGTCTAAGAAAATTAAGCATAAGATACTTCCAAGGCCAGAGATACCTCCAGCGAGTTACCTGAGTTAAGCAGCTGTTGGCTCATGAGCTGTGACTCCTTCATAATGTTGTAATTTTTATTTGACAGAAAAATAATTGAGGATTTATTTAACATGCACCTGGAATTAGCAGTGTTTTGTTTCTCAGTATTCTTTTTTGTCAGCCAAAGACTTTTGTCTGTCCTACTTATCTGAAATTAAGTATCTCACAAGGGATAGGATTTGTTTCAATAAAGGAACAAATACAGGTGACTAGAAGATTGAGTTTCTCACCAATAAAAAGTCAGTATGTTATTTACTATATAATACTAGTTTAGGGTAAATATTACTTGACAATTAAAAAATTAAAGAGTAAAAACCCCTGAAACTTTCAATGAAATTAACACATTTAATTACCTCTGTTTAGACTGTGAGTTCAAAATGAAAATTATCAATTTGCATATGGGTCTTTTGAATTTAAGTGTTTCCTTTCCCCTTGGAAAATTCTAATTTTATTAGGTTAAATTTGATGATGAGAAGTGTTGGATTTTTTAACACATTTTTTTTAATAATATTTCTCCAAGACATTTAGATTAAAAGAAATCTGTATCTTTCAGAATAAATAGAACTGAATTGCATTCTTATTTGTTACATGAATCTATCCAAATATATTTTTCAGTATTTCTAGACAAAAGAAAACCTAAAACAGTTTACCGTTTTCAACAGATCAGCTATATAGCCCATAAGTTAATATGTGAAATTAAACTGAAATGTGAAAATTTCTAACCTGTTCTATTTCAAAAAAAGTTATTTCAGTATTTAATAAGATAACAGTGTCAGGCAAGAGATTACAGATATGTATGATTGAACTATATGTGTCTCCTGGTGTTCAGATAAGGATGCGTAACTAAAGGGTAAAACATATTTTATTTATTGCAGGAAAGCAGGGTTTTTAGGAGGATTGAGGAGATAGCCATCACTGGCAGGCTGGAAGAGAAAGGTTGTCTCAGACACACAGAAGGAGATACAAATGGATGAACAAATGCAGGCAGCAACTGAGACAGAAAAGGTGGAGAACAAGTGACTGCACATTAGGTGTATCTGTGCGGTATAGCATACAGGTGAAGAAATATATTTTTCATGCATCTTTGAACGGTTCTTCTGTATCCTGACTGGAAACCAAGTAAGCCAAAGATGCCAGCAGTTTCATAAAATCATCTTTACATTGATGGAGGAGTGAACAGATAAAAAACTTAAGAAACACGTTAGCCATGAGAGTGTTTTTTTTAGCTGTGAGACATTTATGCACATATTTGTGCTGGTCTTAGCCCCGGGAAGAGTCATGTTCCTGTAAACTTGGAGGCCATGGATTAAAAATATGCACATGTGAAAGGTCTGGAAAGTCTTATTAACATAAATACTGTGCTTTTGTTTCAGCAATTTTCTAGATTGTACGAGTCCTTACATGCATATCTTCTTCCATTCTACCAAGCACATCAGATATTTACTCTTCTAAAAGAGAAGATATAGGATAAGAAAGGATCTTATGGCTTAAGGAGCTGTGCATCTTAAAATATAGAAGTACTTGAATCTTCTAGGCAAAAAGTTGTTTCTAAGGAGTGTACATTCTAAAAGATTTTAAACTGTTTTTCGCAGTTCAAAGCTCCCTGGATTACTCTTTAGCTATCACGGTCTTACGTAGCTTCAGTTCTAAAACTACATTTGTCTTCCTTATACATATCTAAATTTTCATTACCCTGTGAAGAATAATTAAATTACAAAGTAAGCAAAGCCAATTCAGTGGTGAATGAAAAGCCAGTGCTACAAAACAGTATTAAAAATTGAAACTGAACAGTTTAGCTTTACCAGCTAATTTACTTACGTACCACCCTAAGGCATCAACACCATTTATCACTATTGGTGTAGTCTGGCATGTTTGCACCATCACTAGGAACAGAAACATTTATGAAAAACAAATTAGGAACATAAGGGAAAAACAAGGTAAATATTGAAACGAATTTGTAAATACACAGAATATCTGCAATCAGGCATCAAGTCCTTTTTTAGAATTAAACAAGTGCAGATACAGGGTCCTAGGTAAGGAGCCATGCTCATTAATGAAATCACATAAAATTTGGTGATACTAGGAATTTTTAAAGTAAAACAAAATACATTCAAATTTTTAAAGATCTTTGAAAGGATAAGTCCAATATATGCATGAAGCTACAATTTTAAGAGGGCTAATGAAGAGTAAGTAAGGGGAGTAAAAGAGGGTGGAGACACTTCCATTAAAAGGCAGAGATTTGACAAGAGGTTTACTTTTTTACAAGGGCATCTTTTAAAAATCGGAAGTATGTTTTTCTTGTTTTCTTCCATAAACAAGCACATTTCTATATGAGGGAAGTTTGTAGCCTCCCATCAGCTTTTCATCACCCTAACATCATTGGAGATAGGATATAGATTTCGTAAGTTCTAAGTAGTCACCGTGAGAAAATATATGTACCTATTGTTAATGACTCTGAAATTACCGCAGTTAGTTGTTAACAATATTTTATTTGGAGCTAGAACGAGAAGATTCAAAATTTAGCTCCAAACTCTTCCATGAAACTCATACTATTCTTCCCTCCTACCCCTTTCTGGTATTCAGAGGATGGATGCAGGTATTTGGAGAGACAAATCCAACAATAATTTTCTCTCTTCACTATCCTATTGTCATAGAACTTTATTAAAAGAGATACCAGCATTTCACTGTCGTGTTTTAGAATAGGAGTTCCAAGACAATTCAACCACCATATTCCCAGAAAGAGCTGGATTGGTTTTAGCGTGCAAGCGTACAGGTAAAACTGTTGGCAACATAAGCATTTCAATTTTGCAGGTATGTAGGTTGCACAAGGAATTGCTCAAGGTCAGAAAAAATCAATGAGAGTGGAACTTTGGTTGGCAGTTTAATGCACTAGCCATCTTTGTTATTGTATACACAGACACGAAGAAACAGGGCAAAGACAAACAGGAGGCAACATACAACTTTCAGAGAGCACTCCAAATTTACTATGAATATTTGTTTTTGTATTAGCAACACAAAACAAGCATTTCCATACTATTTGTTGTGATTTGAATGGTCAGACCTGACAGCAAGACTGTCAACTTAAAAATTATGGGTTTGGAACAAATGGCTAAAACTATTTAGCAATTCTATTACTGCTACAGTTTAATGAATATGGAACAGCCTAAGGGACCCATTGCATGACCAGTGCAAAGATTTTATTTGATCATTCTATCCCTACAATAATTTGCAATAAAACTAAACATATTTACTTGAATATTTTTATTCTTTGTATTTTATTTTGTTTGCATATAAAAATACATATAAAAGTAGTACCAAAAAAAATGTACTGTGGATTTAAAGTAACAAAAGAAATCAATCCTATCTATTAATTTTAAAATTTATTAAATAAATAAAATATATTATTAACTGTTAGATTTATTCTATTGATTTACATTTAAAGTTATTTTCTTTATTTTGAAATTTATTTCTTTAGGTTGGTTTAAGATAACCTTACAGTCTTTTTTCAACTTAATATCACTGCCTGTTACAATTTAAGGTGTATATGCCTAAAGTATAGTCCATCCTTTCCAGCCTCTCAGAACCTTTCCCTTTGTTAAAAGTGTTTGCAACCTATTGAAATGCAAACGGAGGTAAACATGGAAGGATTGTGCTAATAATATTACTGAAAAGACGTACACATTTTAAACTGTTGTGTTTTTTTTTTAAGTTTCATACTTCTGGAAGTACATGTCTCAGTTTCAGGAAGAAGAAACATTAAACATTTCTTACTTTGTGCAAAAGGTCATGTATAACCAAGCAAACTCAGCTATTCTCCATCAAGATTACTGTAGTAAATATAGAGACTTTGTCTTACTGAAATCATTAATTCTTCTCTCTCATTTAAGATAAATTTCTAACTACTTGTCATTCAAGTGATACTTTTCCCTGCCTAAAACAATGAAGAAGATATCAGACTATATTAATGATCCAGAAAATTATGGTTATATTCAATACAAAGCACAGAACTCTGAGGGCTGCTATGGGGAAAATTAACTCCATCTCAGCCAGACCCAGTAGAGGAACTATTCATTGGAAGTTTCAAAATTGTTTATCTTTTCCCTGGAAATCCAGCAATATCTCTAGATTTTACTTGTGCCTTTATTTACACAATTACTAGAATTTCATTTTGCACTTCAGTAGCAACCACAGCCAAATCTGATATTATAAATGAGCAAAAGCTCTTCACATTTCCTTTAATAACAAGCACTCATTATAATTTTTCTGGCTGATGGGGTATATCTGAAAATCAACATAGTTCCAATATGTCTAATTTATATCCAACAGTTCTAAATTCTCCCTAACCATGTTTCTGCTAATGTAAGAGCAGCAAAAGAAATTAACCTAAGAATTTTAAGTGCATTTCAGAACAAACCTTCTCACTGAAAATCATAATCCCTGAAGCCTTCTCTCATTTCTTTTTGCAAGGTGTAAGCACAGAGCTATGGGTTTTTTTTAAGATATACATCTTTTTCCTGTGTGATATCTCATAATATTCTGCATTAAAACACCTTTTTCTAGCATTTACATTACTGAGCCCATACGTATGTTTCTGTTCTACCACCTTTCATTACTCAAATTCTCTCTTTGAACTCTCAGTTTTTTCTCAATTTCTGTTTGGTGGGTTGTTTTCTGCCCTCGTTGCTTGGAACAGAGTACATTGACAAGCTCAATAATATCTCTATATGCAATTAATGTTCTAATTTCAAGTCTTTATGCCAATGGAAAATCCTCCGGAGTCCACTGGCCTGAAGAATTCTCAAAGGAGAAAGGGAGAAAGTATCTCCACTGCTGAATGGCCATGCAGGTCAATTAGGTAAAACGCCAGGAAAACATGGGTCTGGCTCACATCATTTAGCCATGTTGAACTTGCAAATTCAAGAATATTTGTTTTAAATCATACCTGTGGAACATTCATTCTGATCTATGTTTAGACACTGCAAGACAAACAAGCTTGCTGCTGCAATGCAGAGAAGAAAACAAATGGAAAACGATTCAAATTTTAATATAGAATCATAGAATCGTTAAGGTTGGAAAAGACCTCTAGGATCATCTAGTCCAACCATCTTAATATAAAGTTAGTCATTGTGTAAAATGGAAAGACCAGCAACTGAAAAAGCCTTAAAGATGAAAATGTTTAGCATCATCTATCAAAGCCCATGAAAGAAAGGAATATGATTTCTTTGATGGCTTAGCTCCAGTAAAATGGGCTCACCTTAAGTGTACTTCCTGAAAAAATTACTTTTAAACAGCAGAAGGTGCACTGTTACCAACACATTAAAGACACAAAGAAGATAACAAATCTGAGGTTTATATTTATTTATAAATAATATATTATTATGGTGTCATGTAACGATGCATCAACTGATCTCTATAACGGATAAATTTGGACACTTAATAGCTATATTTTTTTTTTAGATTCTTACAGAAAATAATTTTTTTGTAAAATGGAAATTGAGCATCCAAACCAGTGTTTCACATCCTGGTGGGGAAAATATACAGTCTTTTCTTCCATAGTACAAATTTACTTAAGACAGAAAACAGTAAACAAAGAAAATTAATGAAATATAATACTCCCATATTATCAAGTAGCAGGCTCAGAGTTCAAGAAACCACATACATATGAAACCATCCAATAATGGCTTTGCTACCGTTTCTACTTTTCTTGAAAGTTTCATAAAATATTTTTTAATTTAACTCTTTGTTTTGCCACAGAAATGGGGGTTAACTGACATTTCAACTCTATATTTTCTACAATTACACCATAGCAGTTTTGTAAAATTTCACTTTACATTTAACAATCAGCTTCACCTTTCATACATTTGCTGCACTATATGCTGGGTGTAAAAATCTTCAAGCTAATGAAAATGCTACTGTTTTGTATTTTATTTTCACCTCACATTTCCTTAGCACAAAGAAGGCTACTCTTTTGTACTGCTTCATATGAAAGGTTGTTTACTTTCTTTAAAGCCTTTGTTCTCCTTTGTATAATATACAGATCATCCAAGCAATTTCTGACCTTAACACAGATCCTAAACTGACTTGCCTCTTTGTTAACAAGCTGAATGATCAGGCTCTGCACTTTTAGCATGAAATGTTCAAGTATGGCCGAGTTAGAATTTGTTTATCTGTTATATTAAGTCTTAGTAATTACAGAAAATTAGGGCAATTTAAGGATCAGTGAGTCACAAATATTTTGGGGCTATATACAATACTTTATGGAGGAACTATGAGCAAAAAAGGTGACTCTGGAAGTACCATAATATTATGAACTGAAGATTACATTGTATAATTGTGAACTCTACTTATGCAAAACTTTCCGTCTTGAGATTCACATTTGTTTATAAACCGCTCTTCAATTTTGAAGGGCTGAAAACTTCACAATCTCACTGTTGTAAAATGGATTAAGGCATTTTTAAAAGTTCTGGACCTAATTAAATACATATTATAAAACTCTGCTGAAGCCACCAGACAAATCTGAAGACATATTAAGTTGAAACACTGCTGTTGGAAAGCCTCTAAATTTATCTGTAACACTAGGAGCCAGAAATGTGCATGGGTAGCTCACAAATATTAACAGAGCAAAATATTTTGTGACAGGAAATCTGTCCTGATATCCTGAAGCCAGACCAAATGATGTGGATGATTGAGACTGAGACAAGAACTTCCAGCTTTGTATGAATAACAACACATCTTGCGTCTGGCTGAGAACCTGCAGATGTTACCTGCAGATGTGTTAGAGCACACACTGCCCTCAGCCAGCCGTGAGCAGGCTGTAGTCTGTGCAGTCCCTTACATAGTCAGTCTGTATACTTTATTTCGTTTCATGCTGTTTAATTACTCCTAGATTTTTCTCAAAGTTCTGCCATATGACAGAACTTTAAGTGAAATCTGTGACATTTACTCTCCTTTTTCTCTGTTAATTTTCCTTTTGTTTTCTGTTATTTTTAAAAGCAGTTTGCACCAATCCCCTCTCTAGGCATGTACATTTTTCCTTATTTTCCTCGTGTGTTCTGACACTATTCTTCAAACTCTGGATTTGACCTGGGGATACCAAATATCGCCTTCAGTCCTGTTCATTGCCTGCTTCAATTGCGAAGCCCACGCAGATGAATGGCAGTCATCCTAGGAATGACATGCAGCAATTCATCAAATGGATTTGCCCATTAGGCACATCCATGCAATCCAGTGACAAAACCATATAATCTTGTCTTCCACTCCCTGCTAAACCAAGTGTAACTGTCACTGCACAGAAACGGTGCGTACGACCATTTAATATGGAAAACAAAGAAGTACTTTCTATCCTTTCCATTTTTCCACAAGTCTTGATCTAATTTCATTTTAAAAGACCACCTCCTGCCCTCCTCCCCTCCTCCTAAATTCAACCCTGACCTCCCCCTCCATATAAATATCCTCTTGTGTGAGATCAATACACATATCTTCAGCACTGGGCTGGTAATGTGCTCTCATCTGTAAAACATGATGAGAAACAAGAAGAAAGCAATTGTTCAAGAGTTAAGTTTTTATAAAATTTAAGGACTCCCCAAAATATAGTCAAAAGCAAAAAGAGAAACCGAAATAGCAATCCTTTTGGCTAGACATCTTATGAAAATTAAGACCTATCTCAGTATTCCATTAGACCTTTACCCCAAAGTCATATATGTTCTTAAAAGGCAAATTATGCATAAGAAAAAACACATAAATAACTGACATGTTTGATATGATCATTAAATAAAATGAAAATCCAGGACGTCTTCCTTTTGGTTTATTTTGTGAAATTTCACACAGTGGTTTTCAAATTTACTTGAATTTTATCCTTTAGCCTAACCTTGCAGTACTGAAAGACTAATACTTCAAGATTAAAGAAAAAATAGTCTTACAGGAACACAGTACTTTTCCTAAAACTTTCCTCTGCTGCACAGTGATCACAATGTAAAGCATATCTCAGCTCTGTAACATTCACCTACTATATAGGAACCAGAGTCACATGCTTATTTTGCACACTTCTTTAAAGGATTTAGTGATTTTATCCACGGCTTCTAGAAGTGAATTAGCTCGCTTAGTTATTTGAAGAAAGAAGGTTTTAGAGGCTACATTTTTGTTTTCATGAAAATAATCATAAGATCTCTTAAGGGATATTTTTAGTTAAAAACAAATATATGCATAGGTCAGCTGCAGATTTGTTTACTACAGCAGAAACACAAGAATGCAAGGAGGAGCAATCAATATTTTCCAGCAAGCATATTGCCTAATGTGTAAAGCTGCTCACTTAGTAAGATTGTCACAGTGCCATTTTCCTGCCACGATCTAGTTTCTATGTTAAATACTCAGAAGCAAAATTTTATTTATATATTCCATATTCCCACATTTATTTTTGTCCTTTCAGCAACATATCATAACAAATTTTCTCCTGTTTAATAACAATCAGATACTTTTTCCAAGAATCTTACAGTAAATACAGGTAGGGGTTCATTCACCTGCTCATTTCTCATGGCCATATCATGAGAAATTGATTAAATAACCATGTATTTTGTTTAAGTTAGAAGAGTATAAATACCATTTACCAGCTTTACATATCAACTATACCTTTAGCAGAGCGACTAAATATCAAATGTAAGAATCTGTTTTCTCTTAAGGCCTGCCCACAAGGAATTTCAAAAGCACATTTCTCAGCCTGTATTTCATTGATTAAAGAACATCTATTTCAGCTCATACTTCAAGTGACTCCAAAACTTTTCTCCTCTCCAAATTTAAAGTTATTCTGAAAGAAGGACAGATTCAAAACCTTCTGTTGAAACTGTTACATTTTTCACAGAGGTATTAAAGCTTGCATTGCCTTTATAAACAGAAAGCAAATACAAGTACCATTCTGCAGCTTTGTGATTAAATACTGATGTGAAAGGGGGGAATCTTAGCCCCAGCTCTTGTTTGAAAGGACTGTTGTAGTACTTTATCACTTTCTTTCACCTGAAGAATATCTTTAAAGGGAAGAATGACATTTTTCAAAAGTAAGAAGCGACTGTTGTCCATCATGTAAAGGAAAAATCTTAAGAACCTGTGAGAGCCTTGGGTTATGAATCCCGAACAAAAGTTAGTGCCATTTTCAGGCGAGAAGCAAGCACTTGAATTCCAAAGAAAGAATCCATTTTAGCAATGTCTCAATGCCTCCAGAGCTTCCCTTTAGCTGGTGGTCTCTTCTTACATGCTGTCTGTGGGTGATGGTTTGTCTTGCTTCTATACATACACTGTTCTAAAGAAGTGCATGAAAATACTTGCAGACTGGAAACTAGTACCTACAGTACACAAATTTCCAGATGAAATGATATAATATAGTGCTATATTTGTACTGTTCATTTTTCACATTTCATATGATTTCTGCATTTTCCTGTGAATTTGCTGTGAGAGAAATCCTGATTCTTCGGAAGTCAGAAGATTTTTTAATCTTTCCATAAAAGCAGAATTTCCATTCAGACATTTAACCCCTACTTATAATATTACAATTAAAGTTAAAAAATTTCTAATACCTGCTAATTGTAAGTTATGTCTCATCTGGAAGATCTTAGACCCATCTGTAGAAAAAGTTAGTAGAGGATATGGTAATTGAAGGTTGTTCATTGCCATTCTTACCAGTACCTTTTACCTATTTGTTATCGACCTAATGAGAAAAAAATGCCATCCTCTGGACTCTGAAATCAGTCAGCCCAGTTTAATCAGACAGGGCTCAAAGCTGACTTGAGCTCCAGTTGAATGTACGCTTTGATGCTGGTTTCATAAGGAAGCAGAGGAGAATCCAAGTCATACACGTAATCTTACATGTGTACATTTGAGATCAAGGCAATACAAAACCATGCCATGGTAAGGCTAATAAACTCAGACAGGGCACAGCATTTTACTTTGGGTGTTTGAACTTACATGTATTGCTTTCCCGTCAGAGCTTATCTACAAGTGGAGGAGGATAAGAAGACAACAATGTTGACAAACGTGTTGACAACCTGTTTTCCTGATGGCTTAAGTCATCTCTGTTTCAGGACAGTGGGATGTACAAGACTGGGCATTAGATAGAAAACAATCTTCACTTCACTAGGGAGGTATGACAGTACTGGAAGAGGTTAAAAGAGAGCTTGCAAAGTTTCCGTCCTTGAAGATTTTCAAGACTTAGCAAGAAAAATCCTCACCAGACCTGATCTAGTGCCAATAATACACCCACTGTGAGTGGTGTGTTGGACTAGGTGACCTCTATAGGTTCCTTCGAAGCAACATTGTTATGATTCCATTATCTTTGTACCCTGCTTCACACTATCAAGTGTTCATAGCGGTGACCCATTTCCCTTTACCAATGCTCACCTCACAGTGTGCAATAAGTTCAGTATTCTTCAACTTTCTGAAAAGTATTTAATTCTCTTTGTTTAACCATAGCATGTCTTTTAAACATCAGTCACATTCACCTCTGAATACTTATACCTTTTGATCATGCTTTCTAACAGTGAGTGACCACATATCTACAAAATAACTGCTAGCACCACCACATCTATAATTACATGGTGTGGAAAAAAAAATGAATTAATTATACTAGATATGTTTATAGAACCCAAAAGTTTTAAAATCCAAAACTACTGGGAAACGAAAAAAGAAAATCAAATCAGAAGCATAGACAGTATTTATCAAATTGAAAAGTTATAACCTTTTAAAATTATTGAGAAAGTGAGCTATAGTAACAGAAATATTTCATTTAGTTTGAAGATTAGTCCAACTCAAAAGAGCAGAAAACTAAATAATCTTCTTCCAAGAGTACTTTCCAAAAAAGTTTAATATGTATTAACAGTAACAATCAGGTAATGCAGATGTATCATTTGTATAACTTAAGTGAACAGAACAGATTCAGCAACAGTCATGCTATGATGAACATATAAAACCAGTTTGCTACATTTTAATTAACCTTTCAATAACACAGACATTTAGTTTATTGAACTTTTACTGAAATCAACAGTAGCCTTAAAACATACTTCAAAGGGAAAAGTAGTGGCCCAGGAGCTATATACACATCCTCCGAAGTATAAGCTTGGCTGGCAGTCTGGAAAATGTCAGCTTCAAAGGATTAGAGATTTATCTGAGAATCCTAATTTAAAATGTTACTATGAGATGTAATGGCATCACTGGTCATGCCATGAAATAAAATAGAAAGATGTCACTAACCTTTATTGACAGCTCCATGAAATGTAAGATTAAGGCAACCATTGTGATTTTGCTGCAGAGCTCTTTATCCCCTCGGCTTCCACTTGACTTGGCTTAAAGGGACACAGCATATTTCTTGTACAGTAAAACATTTTGTGTCACTCCGGAGCACTGCAGTTTAAGAGTATATGATATTGTTTGGCACAAAAACTCTCAAGACTTAATTTAATATTTGCAGAATAGGTACTTCCTGGCAACATTCTCAATAATTTTTACTTGAAAACCATCCAAAAGAGAAGAGAAGATGCAGCATTCAGACCTAAAAACAGTCTGAGGTAAAATGTGGGCACCTGAGTCCAGACCAGTGGTCCTGAAATGACTGCAGTTACTGTCAATGTTTAAAAGGTCCAAGCTTTTACTATTAACAGCCTGACAACTAGTTCTTAAGTTATACTGGAAATAGACATTACTCTTCATGAAAGAGTATAAGTCTGAGGTTCATATCTTTCTCCTGCTTAAGAAGGCTGAAACTCTCTGCCTCTAATTATTAATTGATAATAATAAGAGAGGTGTGTGTGCAAATGATTAAGTTCTCATTCCCCATTTTGACTGGATTACACTTTTCCTTCTTTGTTCTGTAGGCCACAACAGAGAAAATAACAGGTTTAATTCTGAATTCTTTGGTCTCCAGTGGATACACTGGGGAATGCCAGGATTACAATTCATTGTCAAGTGTTACAAATTAAAAGAGTGATAAATTGTTAAAATAATTGTGAAATTTCACAGAAAACTCACACACTGAAACCTGTGAAACTCATGGACAATGTGTAAAGAGAACAGCACAAGTTAACACCAAATCATTATGATGTGTGATATCATTGCATCTGGAATCCCTCATTATGAACCAGAACTCCCATGTGAAAAACACTTAAGAGAATTAACATGCAAGTACTGGGCCAAAGATTCCGCTCATACAAAATGCTATGCTCCATTGATTTTGATGTTATGTTGATTTATATCACTCAAGAAGTTCTTATTGTGTAGTAAAACTGTTTTCAGGTAATTGAGTCATCTGATTTTTTCTTATTTCATCTTTTAGAAAACTTTTCCTGAAGAATCTGAAAGATTCAAAGTCATTGGATCAGCTCTGTTAGGAATTGAGTTATAAATGCATCACATAACACTTAACAGTAAAGCACATAATGATAACAAAACCTTAATGTTTTGCAATCCTAAGGGGCAACAGTAGCTATTTCATTCTATACTACTCCTTGCTTAGATTGAGCAGTGCATTTCAGTGTATATTATCTTTTCATTACACTCATTAAAATGAATCAAAAGAACCTGAGATACATTTTGTATCTATATTATTTGAGAAATACCACCAACCATAATTTATAAGACCTACTTAAGAGTTTGCCTTTATTTTGAAAGTTATAGTTTTAAAAGACATTCACAGAACTAAAGTTCAATGAAAAGACTGTCTAAGTAGTTCTCTGTTATTTTACAAAATATAGGATAGAGGAGTAGCCAGGAATTGCTCTAGGGGGAATGTAATGGAGTTTTAAAGCTCTCAAGGTTCAAAGGTAATACATAATTCCGTAACACCCTTGCTTTTCTGAAATGTTGGCCCCTTGTCAATGCCACTAGTTATTTTTCTCTATAATCCCCAATATTTAAGCTATGTCTTCAACTAAAAGACATTTTAACTTCTACACTTCCATTCATCCCTAGAAAAAATTTCAAACAGGCTCAACCATGCAAGTTTGCAGAAGGTGCGCTCCACAAGGCTGAGCAAGTGAAGGGGCGAGCAGGGACTTTTTCTGAAACAATGCAATACAGAAGCATAAGGTAAATGCAGAAGGAGGGGACAGTGACATTTATCCTCTAGCAAAGCAAAGCTGAAGGACACTTTGAAGGACATGTTGAAGGACACTCATAACAGGTTTCCTTTGAAACACAGCAACAAAAAGGTATATCTGATCCATAGTGTCACAGAGTGCTGAGCGCATCCTGAAACATGCTTAGAAGAATGCTCAACAGCTCTAAAAGTATCCACGAGCTTGGTCAGAGTCTTATTCTGGAAAAGAGGTTCACACTACACTATGTAGCATGGATTAATTGCAGTTAGTGCTGTCATTGGTAACTACTAGCATTTAGCCAGTACTGCAGTCTGAGAGACCTCAACTCCACATTAACCCTAACGCTGCTCTTATTTTCCAAATGAAAGACCACAGCTGGTTTTGATAACAAAGGTTTGGTTGAGCTTATTGTCAGCAAGGAGTGATTCTAGTATAGTGTTTTTGACAAGCATGACAAATCCTTCAAGGTGTCAGCACAAACTGGGTTCTCTGGGCATAAAATAAAATGATGCTTTAATTGTCTTCCTTTTTTCATGGTGAGTTATAGAAGAGGTTATGCTGATGAGATTAGTTATAATTAAGATGATTTTTCAGTCTCTTTTGTACCTTGTACTTCTGTATTTGATGTAAAAAAAAAAAAACAAAAAACCCAGAACCAAAATTCAGAATACTAAACCAAACAGCATTTTTCGCTATTATTGGTGATGTAGTCACAGAACATGTATTGACATCTGTATGCTGAAGCAAATTCATCACTTTGTCAGCTTTCCTTCATAAGTGAATTGGCTTTAAATGAAAATAGTGATTCTTAGATTTGAATAATAGCTTCATATGGCTGGGGTTATCTTAATCCAATGCTCCCTATCGTTTCATATAAAAGTTCCATTTATTCAATGCTCCAAGAGCTCAAACCTAGCTTATCAGCTGTCACATGCTTTAGTAAAGGCAAAACCATGATCAGATGCAGTCTTGCAACTGTGTATTACACAGACGGTACTAAACAGAGTCACTACTTTTTGCAGGGCAATTTCTCTTTTCCTGTACAATTTAAGTTTAGTATCTTTTCTTGACTGTTTGAAAATGTATTACACCATCATGAATCACTAAAATAGAATGATACTAGGTCTGCAACTTTCTTATTATTTTATTTTCCTCTGTTTACACCTTTAATTTAATTTTGGACCTGTACATCTGGGACTAAAAAAGTGGGACAGGTGTGTAAGAAAACTGAACCACTTATCATAATCTTATTGATAACACCTTTTAAGCTTTTAAAATACATGATTACAGGTGGCACTAGTATGATTCTAGATATTCCAATGTGAAAAAAAGGTTTATCTGGTTTATGTGATTTTTTTCTTTTCATTAAGCTTTAGTGAAAACTTCAGTTAAGTGGGAGAATTTTTCTGTATGTGGGCAGAGAGGAAAGAAAAAGAATGACCAGAACTTCATAGCTGAAAATTCAAGTGTAATAGTACCTCTACTTACAGAGTAATGGAGTATTAAACTTGCATTGGATTTCACACCTATTATTGATTGTGCTTGCCTACTAACAAGTCTGATTTAAATGGCAAATAGTCTTTTGATTTCACTTTTATACCAGATTGCATTATATTGATCATTTTGTAAGTACCCACATCCTTTGTTTAAGAAGCTTGTTTAATACGATACCATAACTACTTAGTTTTAATTAAAAAGTTAAAGGTTTTTTAAATGTATTCTCTGATAAAGCTTTTTTTGTCCCCAGGATGATGACTATTATATGACTAGAAGAGCAAGGGAACCTATTATATTATTTGCAGAGTTTTGTGGCTAAAGATAAATGTTTGGATATATGTACTTTGAGTTAGTTTACTTAATGAAAATATAGTCCCTACCTGCTGAAAAATTTTCACTCATTTTTTAATTTTTTCCCCCTTTAAAAACATAAAATCATAAATGTACCATGTCTGTCTTGGTCTGTCTTCCATTTTCAAAGCAGAGATTCTGAATTTTTTTCTGAAACTTGTTCGCCTACAACTTTATGTAGTTTCCATAGCTATTGTGGAGACAACATTTTGATTTTAATTTTAACCCCCCAATTCTGGATCATGATAGTGGGTGCCACTGTACTCACCTAACAAAGAAGTATCCTACAGCAAGAAAAACCATATCTACCTCTAGTATACTACCATCAGGGTTTCAGAACAATATGCCTTTTTGAAAGGAGTTGAATATTATCCTTAGTCATCCAATATACTCTCTTTCCATTTCTTTTTCTTCAAGCACAGAGAGAGGTCCGTCTTGAACTTCAACCTCATAACTTCCCAGTCACATCCTGAATGGGCTATAGGTAGCAAGGTGACACCACATATTAATTCTGTACAGCATAAAATTTAAAAAGCCAGAAAATGTATACATGGACAAAATTCTTGTAAATAATTAACTAAAGATACCTTGTTTAATATTTATTTTAAGATATTAATGTTGTATTGGGTTTTCATGGCAATGTTTTGGGGAGTGGGGGGGTCTGCGGGGGTGGCTTCTGTGAGAAGTCACCAGCAGCTTCCCCCATGTCCAACAGAGCCAACACCAGCCGGCTCCAAGATGGACCCACCGCCGGCCAAGGCCGAGCCCATCCGCGACGGTGGCAGCACCTCTGGGGTCACAGAGTTAAGAAGGGGGAAACGCTGCTGCACAACAGCAACTGCAGCCAGAGAGCGGAGTGAGAATATGTGAGAGGAAGAGCCCTGCAGACACCGAGGCCAGTGGAGAAGGAAGGGGAGGAGGTGCTCCAGGCGCTGGAGCAGAGATTCCCCTGCAGGCCATGATGAAGACTGTGGTGAGGCAGGCTGTGCCCTGCAGCCCATGGAGGTCCATGGTGGAGCAGATATCCACCTGCAGCCCATGGAGGACCCCGCACTAGAGCAGGAGGATGCCTGGAGGAGGCTGTGACCCTGTGGGAAGCCCACTCTGGAGCAGGCTCCCAGAGGACCTGTAGCCCCATGGAGAGGGGATAGGGGGATCCACACTGGAGCAGTTAATGAAGAACTGCAGCTTATGGAAAGGACTCACGTTGAAGCAGCCCATGGAGGTCTGTCTCCTGTGGGAGGGACCCCACGCTGGAGCAGGGGAGGAGTGTGAGGAGTCCTGCCCATGAGGAGGAAGGCGCGGCAGAGACAAGGTGTGATGAGCTGATGGCAACCCCCATTCCCCGTACCCCTGCGCCGCTGGAGGGGAAGAGGTAGAGAAATTGGGAGTGAAGATGAGCCCAGGAAAGAGGGAGGGGTGGGGGGAAGGTGTTTTAACATTTGTTTTTATTTCTTATTACGCTACTCTGATTTGATTAATAATACATTAAGCTAATTTCCCCAAGTTGAGACTGTTTTGCCCATGACAGTAATTGGTGAGTGGTCTTTCCCTGTCATCATCTGGACCCACGAGCTTTTTGCTATCTTTTCTCTCCCTGCCCTGCTGAGGAAGGGGGTGATAGAGCAGCTTTGGTGGGCACCTGGAGTCCAGCTGGGCTCAACACACCACAAATGTTTACAACGTTATAATAATGATTGTTGTCCTCAGCATTAGGATAGTAGCCTGGGTCTTTTTGTGTTCTTTCCTGCTAGTTTTCTTGACCCTTTGCCAGCTTGTTAGAGGTATGTGCCAAAGCTTATTCATGTATATTAAAGCTGTGATAGTATGTTACGTCGATATCAGCACTCCCAGCAAAATAGCTACAGTTAATTAACTGATGTCTATTGTCCTTGAAGTCCCCAAATCCAAACAGAAAGAATAGCAGCATTCTGCTCTAGCATCCACAAACAAAAAAGAAAAAGATGGCTGGGTTTTGAAACACTGAGACACATGTTATTTAACATCAGAGCTTGCAGAAGTTGGTGTCTCTGCCAACACTCATACAAAAAAGTTTACAGACTTGTAGATTAAAAAGAAATTGCTGCAAAAGTACATGTTCTCAAAACGAGCTGTTTAATGTTTGGATGGTTATAGTTAGCATAGGTTATGCACTTGTCATGTAAAAAAGAACAGAATCACAGAAATGCGAAGGACATGTCTACAAGCTGCAGTATGATTGAAGATCTTCTGCCCACACTCAAATCTGACAGGGTTCTAGCCAAATTGTGTCTGGGAGCCATATGGCACACTGCTGTGTCTCAAAGACTATCACCTGCCTCTTGGCATCTTTCTAAGTCTTTTACTTTTTCACACAAGCTCACATCTACCTACATGTCTGGATAAACATACTGTTCCATCATCTGGCCATGAGCTGAGTCTAATCTTATGTCTGGGACTTCAAGTTTGGCACTTTTACATAGTTACATATATTTAATGTGCACCAATAACAATTAGTCCTCATGATCTGTAACAGTCCAAAGCTGTGGAACTTTCAAACTTTCCCCAAGAACATAAAAATGTAATTTTAAAGTGATAAATTAAGAAACTGGCTAAAACCATAACTAAACAATAAACAATAATGTATCACACTTCAGACAGAAAACAATCTATAAGGTCATGGATTTTGTTCAACATTTTCAAAAACGTTTTTTGAAGACAACTTACCTTATGAAACCATTATACATATGTCATAATCGTTCAATAAATTAAACACCTGACAATTAAAAAAAAACCAAAGTACAGTTAGGGAAAAACCGATAATGATTAGGCCATTAGCCTAACATTCAGATGGCCTGAATTCAATATGGTGCTTTGAAATAGTCTTCCTAGGAGTAAGTGGGTTATAAGTCACAAAACTTTGTAATCACTGAAGAACCTGGCAATTTCTATAATTTAAGCTACTTTTCTGATTCCTGCTGCAATTAAGAATTTTTGAAAGTCCTGTTAGGTACTCGTCTATAATCAACAGCCTCCCTGGGCAGCCTGTTCCACTGCTCTGTCACCCACACAGGGAAGGAATTTTTTGTCATATTGAGGTGGAACTTCCTGTGTTCCAACTTGTGCCCATTGCCTTTTTCCTGTCATTGGGCACCACTGAAAAGAGCCCAGTCCCATCCTCCTGACACCCACTCTTTAGATATTTATAGGTATTGACAAGGTCACCCCTCAGTCTCTCTTCTCCAGGATGAACAAACCCAGGTCTCAGCATTTCCTCATAAGGGAGATGCTCCAGCCCCATGACCATCTTCATAGCTTTCCACAGGACCTGGGGGATGCAAAACTGGACACAGTACTCCAAATGTGGTCTCACTATGGCAGAGTAGAGGGGGAGGATATCCTCCCTTGCCCTCCCTGCTGGCCACAATCCTTGTAATGCAGCCCAGGATACCATTGGCCTTCCTGGCCACAAGGGCACGGTGCTGACTCATGATCAGCTTGCTGTTCACCAGCACCCCAAGGTCCTTCTCAACAGAGCCCCTTTGCAGTAGTTCCGCCCCCAGCCTGTACCAGTGCCTGGGGTTGTTCCTCCCCAGGGGCAGGACCTTGCACTTGCTCTTGTTGAATTCTATCAGGTTCCCCTGGGCCCAGCTCTCCAGCCTGGCCAGGTCTCACTGGATGGCAGCACAGCCTTCCAGCGTATCAGCCGCTCCTCCCAGCTTGGTGTCATCAGCAAACTGGCTGAGGTTATGCTCTGTCCCTTCATCCAGGTCATTGATGAATATATTAAACAGGACAGGACCCAGCACAGAACCCTGGGGAACACCGCTAGTGACAGGCCTCCAGCCAGGCTCTGCCCCATTGAGTACGAGCCTCTAAGCTCTGCCCATCAGCCAGTTCTCTGCCAACCTCACTGTCAACTCATTTAACCCACACTTCCCTTAGCCAGTCCATGAGGATGTTATGGGAGACAGTGTCAAAACCCTTGTGGAGGCTGAGGTAAACAATATCCACTGCTCTCCCTCCATCTACCCAGCCAGTCATGCCATCACAGAAAGTTATCAGGTTGGTCATGCATGATCTCCCCTTGGTGAATCCGTGTTGACTACTTCTGATAGACTTCTTTTCCTCTACACGCCTGGAGGTGACCTCCAGGATGAACTGCTCCATCACCTTTCCAGGGACAGAGGTGAGGCTGACTCGACTATGGTTTCCCAGGTCCTCCTTCTTGCCCTTTTTGAAGACTGGAGTGACATTTGCCTTCCTCCAGTCCTCGGGCACCTCTCCTGCCCGCCACGACCTTTCAAAGATGCTGGGAGAGTGGCTTAGCAAGAACATCTGCCAGCTCCCTCAGCACTCACGGGTGCATCCCATTGGGGCCCATGGATTTGCGAGGATCCAGTTTGCCTAGGTGATCTCTGACCCAATCCTCCTCAACCAAGGGCAAGTCTTCCTTTCTCCAGATTTTGCCTCTCAGCGCTGGGGGCTGGGATGCCTGATGGCCAGCCTTAGCAGTAAAGACTGAAGCAAAGAAGGCATTCAGTAACGCTGCCTTCTCCGCATTCTGCATCACCAGGGCACCCATCTTTTTCAGCAGCAGGCCCACAGTTTCCCCAGTCCTCCTTTTACTGCTGATGTATTTGAAGAAGCCCTTCTTGTTATCCTTGACATGCATTGCCAGACTTAATTCCAAGGGGGCCTTGGCCTTCCCTGTCGCACCTCTGCATACCCTGGCAACGTTCCTTTATTCCTCCCAAGTGGCCAGTCCCTTTTGCCACATGCTGTAAACCTCCTTCTTCCATCTGAGTTTTTCTAGAAGCTCTTTGCTCATCCATGCGGGTCTCCTGGCTCCTTTGCCGGACTTCTTCCTCACGGTGGTGCACTAATCTTGAGTTTAGAGGAAGTGGTCCTTGAATATTGTCCAGCTCTCTTGGATGCCCCGACCTTCTAGAACCCTAACCCCATGGGGTTCCTCCTAGCAGGTCTTTGAAGAGGCCAAAGTTGGCTCTCCTGAAGTCCAGGGTGGTAATCCTACTTGTTGCCCTGCTTCTACCATGCAGGATCCTGAACTCCACCATTTAACGGTTGCTGCAGCCAAGGATACACCCAACCCTCACATCTTCAACCAGCCCTTTTTAGTTTGTTAATATAAGGTCCAGCGGCACATCTCACCTCATTGGCTCCTTCACTACTTGCATTGAAGTTGTCCTCGATGCAATGCGGTAACCCTCTGAACTTTGCATGCCTTGCCGTATTGCTTTTCTAGCAAACATCAGGGTGATTGAAGTTCCTCGTGAGAACCAGAGCCTGCCATCGTAAGGCTGCTCCAGATGTCTATAGGACTCATCAACTTCCTCTTCATCATCAGGTGGCCTGTAGCAAATGCCCACAACAGCGTTGGCCATATTTGCCTGCTCCTTGATCTTTACCTGTAAGCTCTCGACTCATTCTTCCTCTAACCCCAGGCAGATACATTCCAGTGGCTCCCTCACATAATGAGCAACTCCCCCACCTCACCTTGCTCGTCTGTCTTTCCTAAAAAGTGTGTAGCCATCCACAGTCACATTCCAGTCATGTGAGCTATCCCACCTTGTCTCTGTAATGGCAATGAGATTGTGGCCCTGTGACCAGACACAGATTTCCAGTTCCTCCTGTTTATTCCCCATGTTGTGTGTTTTGGTGTACAGCCATTTCAGGGAGGTAACTGAGCACACAGCTTTCCCTGGAGGGGCGCACAAGGATCCACTATAGCCATGCACACCCTTGAAGTGGTTGGTCTTGATTGCCATCTCATGAGGCAGCTAAGGCACTTTTGTCACTGCTCTGGCTGGCCTGGCTAATCCTCCCGTTGGATGTGACAGCACCAGCATTGCCAGTTTGGACCCCGCCCCCTGAGTCCTTCAGTCTACAGCCACCTCACCAAGTTGGCCAGCCAGCTGCCAAAGATTCCCTTGCCCCTTCTAGACAGGTGGAGTCCATCCCTCCCTAACAGGCTACGGTTCCTGAGGAATGTCCCATTGTCATAAAAGCCAAAACCCTTGCGACGGCACCAGCCACGTAGCCAAGAGTTGATTTGCATTATTTGCCTATTTCTGGCTGCCTGTTTTTCTCCAACAGGTAAGACGGAGGAGAAGATATCTTGGACACCAGTATTTTTTGGTTGCCTCCCCAGGGCTTTATAGTCTTCCTTGGTTCTGCCCAGGCTCTGGCTTATCGCACCATTTGTGCCCATATGGAGGAGTGACAGCGGATGGTAACCTGTGCTCTTGACAAGTTGTGGCACCCTCTCAGCCATGCCTCTGATCGTAGCTCCTGGAAGGGAGCAAACCTCTCATGACTGCCTGTCAGGTCGGCAGATGGGTGCCTCAGGGCCTTTTAACGGAGTCACCCACTGCGAGCGCTTGTCTCTTTACAGTTTTCACTCTGTGCTGCTGGTACAGTTGCACCTTGCAGACCTTGCTGGAGAGTGTCTGCAGCTGTTAAAGCTCCATATCTGCTGTTGGTAGTGCTGCGGGAGGGTGGGGGCTGAAGCGGAGCCCTGCTTTTGTGGGCCACCAGTGTCCAAGGTGCCTCGTTCTCAGTGGTGTCCGCTGTAGGAATGTGATTCTGAAACCACTTCTCTGTCTCCACCTCGGCTCCCCTAATATTCTGCTGCCTTTTAACTGTTACCTGCAACTCAGCCACCTGGCACTACAGATCATGAACCCATGCACATCTTGAGCTGGTACTTACCTTTTCACCAGAAGGGTCTGGGCACTCGCTGCAACCTACTGCCTGTACTGAAGCCTCCTTCCTTACCAGTTCTGTCTGGGTGGATGCATCAGACCTCTCTGGGGCTTTCTCTGTGGGAACACTGGTTTTAGCTCTGAGGCGAGTGGCCCCCATCCTGGCAGAGACCTAGAGCACTCCCCTGGGCTGTGGGCGTATGAGCGGGGTGCAGCGCCCTTCCTGCATGCCCTTCCATGCAAACTGCCACACCATCCCTGGCTGATGTGCCGTGCCCTGTTTGCAGTGCCCCTGGTACCTCGTGCTCCCCAAGGCTGTTTAAATCTCCTGCAGTTGCTCCTGGCAATGCCCAAGTTGCATCACCCTTGCTGACATGATGTTGGTGTTCTGTGGATACACACATTTTTTGGATCAGCCTGAGCTTCTGTTCTTTTTTCTCAGTTTATTTAAATTAAAAATGTTTCTTTGTTTTGCTAAGGAGTGGCAGATTTAGGTGCATTTGAAGATAAAAGTTAGGCACCCATGAAAAAGATGGACCTTCAAAAAAACTTCCTAGAGAAACAGAAATTACTTGAAATATTGAGCATAGGGTCATAAATGCAAGCTGTATTTGGCCATCATGACATGACTCCACAGCCTAGGTTATGGTTAGACTATTGAAGCATTTATAGAACGCAGTCCACTGATGCAGAATGTGAGTGAAAATCTTTCCCCTTTGGGTACTTAATTTGGCACAGATAATTGTTGCTGCTGCTGCTGAGATGAATTATCTCAGTCAATCTTATTCTTCCTGTAGTTATTTCCTAATGTGCTTGTACACACATGCACCAGGGACAGACCTATCATATCTATCTAGAATCCAGCCACATATTCTCTGAACACAGATCCTATTCCTATTTCCCAATTCACTCAACACTTCAGAGAAAGCATTGCTAAAATGTGTGTGAGTAACAAGAATAGTGTTTCTGAAAGCAATTATCTTATCCTTGTCAGCAAGAGAGTTTATTTGCTCACAGCAGCTTTAAAGGATATGCCATCTAAATCCTGACACAACTCAAAATATTCTGTGCTCTGGGCTAAACAGATTTAGTGTAACAGCTGGTCAGGAATTTTCAGATTTCACAGTTTTTCCACAGGAAAATTTCAGCTCATGACTGGAACAGACCAAAATGTTTTGAAAAGGTTGGACTTCTTATCAAAAAAACAAAGCTCCCAACTAAAAATAACAGAGAGCTTAGTGCTTAGACACTTGACTGTGGTGGAAGATTCCATTCATGCTTTGCTTGGGAAGTCTTAGACCTATGCGTCCTTGCTGAATATAATAACCTCTATGTTATCAGACATGTCAAGCTGATGTGTTCCCCATTACTCTTGTTGATCTTGTCTCAATTAAAACCTCACAGAGCAGGGACACACATCTTGATTTCCTATTGTAAGGGCCACTCACCAGTGCGATGTCATAATCCTTCCATGAACATATGTCCTGATGTGGTCCTAAAACAGAGTTTGAAATCTTATCAGCTTCAACAAGAGGAAATCATTTGAATAGATAAACATGAGATTTTTATGCAAATATAAACTAAACTGAAAACAAACTTGTAATGGTGTAGATGCTCAACACATATACAAGCATATGATCAGGAACTTTAAAAGTAGAAGGAATCAGCCAAACATTTAATTAATAATCACTTTGATCATGGAAGCAAAGGTTCTTCAATCTCCTGATTTATATAAATTATTAAATTTTCCAAAAAATAAGAAAAAATCTGTCAAATATTCATCTTCCTCAGCTTCACTGTAAAAGACCTTAGCTAGGCAACACTGAAAAAAATCAATAAAAAGTGCATTTTAAAATACAGTATAAATTTAAAATTATATTTTAAAAGGGAAGCAAAAACTTCACCTACTCTTGAACTGAATAATTTTGAGGGACTATGTTTGTTTTCCCCTGCCATACCAAGCAGTGGGTATTTAGATTAATATTTTTTTGTTTTGAAGGAAGACATGAAAAAGTAATTGGTACAGCACACAGCGTTATAGTAGTAAAAAATTAGACTTTAAGAAAATTATGCATTTTACACAGAGAAAATAGGGGAAATATATTCTCCTCTGTAAAACTGAAATGAACAGAAACTGTAGTGTGGTTGCCAGTTATTCAAACCTGGAACAAAAAAAATCAATTCTTTACAAGTCTTGTATGGTAATGAAAAGTTCAAGATAAGCAGCAGCTTTAACCATTCATCTAAGAGTGGAGTTTTGTTTTAGATACAAACTATTTTTCATGAATGTATGCAGAAGACTGCTCTAAAGAAGATAAAAGATCTAAAGTTCTTGCCAGTCAACCTGTCCCCCTTTCAAGCTGATTCAATTATCAACATGAATCATACATTACAGTTAATATAAATATCTCTGAAATTAGGAAAGCTTCCAATCATCTACACATTTGGGATATTTCCATGGTTCGCTAGAAGCAGCTGACAGGGATTGTCTTTAAGATATTTATCTTGTGTAAACACCAGTTCATATTGTTAAGGGAAACAGTAACTTCTCAGCAGATAAAATTTCATGCAGCACTAAATGTGAAGTTCCATTCTAGCTGCCATAGAATTTTATTTTAATAATTGTTGATCCAGAATAATACAATATTTACACTAATAACATTTGTTTCTACAAAGTTTGAAGAAATGCATATTTTGAGTAAGGCATTACAAAATGGCACCATTCTTAGGTGGTTGTTTACAACCAGACAAAAGAAAATTCCATTAATTTGCTACTTGCATACAGCCCATGTTTTTCAAGTTTATGGATGATAATTTGAGGGTACTATTAAAGATCATGAACTTCATACACATTTTTGTTAGAATAAGCCTAATTTTCATCGTCCTAGTATTCTTTTTTTTCCTTACCTCATTGTAGATTAAAATTCCCAGAAGACATAGTCTGTAAGTGATATACTCCTGAAATAACATTTTTCCGTGAACAGAACAACAAGCTGCCAGCAAAATGTTGACAATAAAGTCATTGATAATAGGTCTACAATTCCTGAGGAAAGTCAATCCTTGGACAGTCATATAAAGAAAGAACTGTCAGTTTAGTTGGTAGATTAGTTACTCACACTTATCTATTGCAATTGGCTAAATGGAGGGGTGAATCAACAGTGCTACCCAGCTGCCTTCCCAACTATACTTGAACTCCATGCTTCTCTTAAAAGACACAGACATTTCAAGGATAGGCTGAACAAATCCAGAAAGTTACCAGAAATTTGTTTTAGGGAAGGTAGGGATGAGCAATGGCCATTAGACCATTCACTGGTAGAATGATGCTTGTGCATTTCGTGATGGCCCTGATGGTACACCCAGGAGGTGGCATGGCCATCAAGGTGGTCATGGGCTAATCTGACATCAATGCTACTAACACACTTAACGTTAGTGTTTTCCACACCTTTATGGCAAAGCTGGCATCTGTTAGAAACTATTACTCACAAAATGTCATTATTTGTGGAAAACAACTTCTATTCCATCTCTTGAAAATACCTATTACACCAATGCCTGTTGTTCCAGTGAAATGGACCTCAGAAGAAAGAGAAGGTCCTTTCTGTCCCATTTGCGTCTGCTGAAAAAGTATTTTTACATAAAGAGTCAGCATTAAAGAAAAACAAACTTAAAAATAATCTAGAACTCATTAGAAAGGTTGCTGGGGTGTGGCATGAAATTCACATTTTTACTTGGTATGAAAAATGTGCTAGTCAGTGTGGTCAATATAAGATTTATAATATCCTTAGTTACTCATTACCTTCTTACAGTTTTGTAAAAAATGCAAACTAACTTATAGGAAGCAAACAAGTGTCATATTAAAATTATATTTTAATTAATATTCTAAGATAATAGAATATTCATAATTAAGCAATTTAAACATAAGTGAAGTTAGATAGAAGTTTGTTTCCAGCCCAGAAAGCCAACTGTACCCTGGGCTGCATCAAAAGCAGCGTGGGTGGCAGAGCGAGAGAGGGGATTCTGTCCCTCTGCCCGGCTTTGCTGAGACCTCACCTGCAGCGCTGCGTCCAGCTCCGGCGTCCCCAGAAAAAGACAGACATGGACCTGTTACAGCACGTCCAGAGGAGGGCCATAGAATGGTCAGAGGGTGGAACAGTTCTCCTATGAAGAAAGGCTAGGAGAATTGGCATTGATCAGCCTGGAGAAGTAAAGGCTCTGGAGAGACCTTAATAGGGCCTTTCAGTTCTTAAAGGGGGCTTATAAGAAAGATGGAGAGAGACTTTTTGCCAGGGTCTGTACTGACAGGTCAAGGGGCAATGGCTTTATACTAGAAGAGGGTAGATTTAGATTGGACATAAGGAGGAAAATTTTTTGATGAGGGTGGTGAGACACCAGAGCAGGTTGCCCAGAGAAGTTGTGGATGCCCCATCATTGGTAGTGTCCAAGGTCAGGTTGGATGGGGCTTTGAGCAACCTGATCTAGTGAAAGATGTTCCTGCTCATGGCAGGGGATTGGACTAGATGACTTTTGAAGGTCCCTTCTAACCCAAACTATTCTGTGACTCTATGATTTTATGGAAAGTTTTGATACATCAGCAGTGAGAATAGTTGAGCTTGGCTGTTCTGGTATACATGTTCTGATGCAGTTTTAAATTATATGAGCACATTACTTTTTTTAAGCAGTGTCCCTATTTCATGAAGTGCAAAGAATAAATGGTCCTATGTCATAATTATTTTTTTTACATTTCATATTCTCATAGTCTTAATTAAAAAATGGTCTCATGACTCTCTGTGTGAAATTAAAACCATGTTCTGAAGGCATACAGAACTTTGTCTTTTCAAAGCATAGGCTTAATTTTTTACTTAATTTTGAATGAAGCAGCTCACTACTACTGTTTCAAACCAGAGCTGGGGCCACCAGAATAGAACATGAAGCTCATTATAATTGTTGACAAATGTAACTCAGAAGTGTCAGGACAGAATCCACTTTTAAGGCGTTTGAAAGTGAAACCATTCTCCCTCTTAGAACCATG